>NC_057812.1:653594586-654194586 GCF_018294505.1 Triticum aestivum | reverse complement strand
CGAGAGAAGAAGAAAGTGAAGACCGACAGGATAAACCTGCAATCAAGGAATGTATTTCACCTGCGTGTACCTGGTGGTGCCGTCGAAGAGGGAAGGGGGCTCGGAGGAGGCGGAGGTCAGGTCGGCGGGGAGATCTTCCCTGGCGGAGCTGTGAATGCTGAATTCATTAGTAGGCCGAGAGAGATTCAATCGAGAACAAAGGCATGAGATTGCGCCCCTACATGACCGGAACGGCAGCACCTGCGGCCATGATCGGTAGAGCAAGCTGGAGCCTAGTGCGGGTCAAACTCGCAGTTGGATGGAATTAATGGACGAAAGAACAAGACTAGAGACAAAAGCAGTTGGATGCAAGGGAGAGAGAGAATCTTTAACGACGATTCCCTACGTTGCTGTCTGTACCACCAATCTCGGTGTTGACCGTCTCCAAGTCTCGTTCCAAGTGGTACTATTCCATTCTGATAAAGATCCTCTAGCCTGCTCGTGATAAGAATAATGACGTCAGGCTTGCCGGAGAGACGTCCGAAGCTGGTTTCGTAATTTTTTGTAGCCATGTGCAATTGTTCCATTTCCATGTCAACGGCTTCAAGGAGGATTTGGTCACCTGACTTGGTTGAAATAAGGGTGTTGGGACGGGCATCACAAAAATATAAAACCGAAGCTCTGCCACTCCAAGCAAAACAAATCTACAGGACAAACTTTGAACCGTGATTATAATTGTTTGAAATTGATCAAAACTGTGACTAAAAATCATTGCAGAATTATGGTCACATTTTTTTAAAGTGTAATTAAAGAAGTTCACAATAAGAAATGTTAATGAGTTTACAAGAAAAGTCACTGCATGCCAACCTTTATTTCTCAACTTAAGTAACGTTTTCCATTCCTGCAATCTAACCAACACTAGTAGAAAAAACCCCATTCATCCCGGTTGATAAGGGTCTTTTGTCCCGGTTTGTGAACCGGGACTAAAGAGTCGTTACGAATGCCCTAACCCTTTAGTCCCGGTTCTTACACGAACCGGGACAGATGGGCCTCCACGTGGCCGGTGCGCCGAGCCCAGGTAGGAAGGCCTTTGGTCCTGGTTGGTGGCACCAACCGGGACCAATAGGCATCCACGCGTCAGCATTTCAGGGGCTGGGGTTTTTGTTTTTTTGAAAAGGGGGGGGGGGGGTGGGGGTTTAATTCAGGTGTTTCATATATTGTGTTAGCTAGCTAATTTATAGAGAGAAGTGTCCTCTCTTATGTCCGTGCTTGGACGACGCTATATATATGTATATATAGAGAGGACTAGACACGCTAGCTAGTAAACAAATAAAGGAAACAGAAGATCGTCATGAACATATGCATACAGAGAGAAGTGATATCAACCACCTCTCCTTCTCCGAGAGATTGGTCGAACAACAAGTTCTCGTATATCTATCCGACACTACCGGCTACATATATACAATAATTATCTCTTACAATATAATCTCCTAATTATATATGAACACAGGGTCCACATAGTGTTCTCCGTCTTCAGCGATCACGTGGTCAAGGAAGAATGCCGTCAATTCCTCTTGAATTTCTTGCATACGATCTGGTGCTAGGAGTTCATCCCGCATCCGAAACATCTAATTTGAGCAAGGGGGTCAATACATATATATGAATAAATGAAACTCAACACAAATGATGGTAATAAAATAAAATTGTGAATATTATTGCTTACGCACTTCATATTGTTCGTCAGAGTACCCACGTTCATAAGTCGTGTGGCGGATGGACTCGCAAACATAGTATCCACAGAAATCATTCCCTTGTTCCTGCCACAACCACTTTACAAGAAATAGAGGTCAATCAAATTGATAAGCAAGCATGCCAAATGGTATTGATGAAACTAGCGCTTGAATCACTAGGAGATGCGCGGAACATGTAACTATAGTACTTACTTTCGGGTGTCTAAATTGCAGCTTCTTTGGCAGTCCCCGAGCTTTTTTGGTGAATTTTCTCCAAAACCTGACAGACAAAGAAAACAATTACTTGATATATCAGGAAATGAACAAAGTTGCTGATATGGTGGATAATGATCGATTTAACTTACTTCTCGAGCATTTGAGTCATGTCGCATAGTCCTGGGTATCTTTTCGTCTCGAGTCTAAGACGGTTACTAGTCCCTGCTCAAGCTTAATCTCTAGGAGAATATAGTGGAAACTGTGCACGCATGCATAACTCATCAATTACATTACTATAACCTGGACTAATAAGGGAAACCGAATATGCACAAGACAGTAACACTCACTTGAAGTTGTAAGGAAAGAGTATTATATCTTTGTTTTCATTTATTACCACCGATCGTAGCAAGTTGGCCTCGGTATCTTCGGCACGATATTTAACCTCAGTTGCATCTAAGAGATTTGTGTTAATGAACGCAATATCACTGATTTGTCTTTTCTTCAATTCGGCGATCTTCAATCTGCATAATATAGTGAGGATAATTGTAAATACATGCAATGAAAGAGCTAACCTATATAGAGAGACTTAATGACAAAAGTAGTACTACTTACAGACAGTAGCAAGTGACCGTTGCTTTATCGAGGGCCTTTTGATTGAAAAATTGGAAGAACTCCTCAAATGGAACATTCAACGGTTCAATTCCAATGAGGTCATGCTCCTCTCTAACTCTCAGCATCAAAGTATTCCTCCCCCCAGACTCTCTACAGGTTTTCATCTGCCAATCATGGAATCTTCGCATCATCGTTGTTAGAGATCTTTCATCTTTGACGAGAGGCTTCCCGTACTCGTATTTGTGTTCCTCCACCTCCAAAAAATCATAATGTACATCCTCGGGCAGGTAATCTCCAAGATTGCTATAACCGGGCACCATCATCGGATCATTAGTAGGCACCTTGAGTGGGGGGCACGATTGGTTCGCTTGTTCGCCGAGCAGGGCAATTTTTTTCCCAGCTCGTGGTTCTTTTAACATTTGATAACTGACAGTACTTCCCAACTGCTCCGCTTCGACAAATGACTTTGCAATAATGCGGTCATAGTTGCCTTTCGGCGGAGACTTTGCTGGTTTTTTTAGGGCAGCCAGAGTGCGCTTCGCTTTCACCGGATCTACCTTTTCCTCCGGAGGTGGATGTTTCTTTGCTTTCACCCCTTCAAAGAAGTTTGTCACTTCAGCTCGCGCGATCTTGGCGTTCACCTCTAGGGTCCTCTCGTATGGTAACATCTTTGGAGTCTTCAGAGAAGGACCGAATCTGTATTGCCTCCCGCCTCTGGCTGTACTGCTAGACGCTGGCAGAGCAGACGGAGCGGCTGCGGCTATCTTCTTTCCTTGCTTACGAGGCGGAGGAGATGGACTACGACGCGCCGGAGCAGCCGGAGCGGCGGCGGATCTCTTCCGCCCTTGCTGATGAGGCGGAGAAGGAGGAGCACTACAAGAAATTTGTCAACTAGTGACCTTCTGTCAGTGACCGTGGAAGAATTGGTCATAGATCTATGACCATTTGAGACCAATTGGTCAAAAGCTGCTCGGGGGGCTCCAAACCCTAAACCATTGCGACCATTTTGGTTAGAAAGGTCGTAATTTCCTTACACGAAATGGTCATAAAGCAGACAGCACTAGTCCGCTACCTTATTTCTAGCTGATCATGACCAATATAGATGGTCATAACCTTGTAAATTGTGGTGGGTTGGTATGACTTGGCACCACCTCATCAGTTTGCCTATGTGTCATGTCCATGTGTCAATTTTTGCCCTAGGTTGTGAAGCAACCTATATTTCTGTCATTCCCAAAATTCCCAAAAAAATCTCATAAATTCTTTGGGTCATATCTTCATCAAATATATAAAAATCCCTCCTTGCCTAGTTCAAAACTAATTCAACAATATTCATTTTCCTATTCTGTTCACAACAGCACTTTATGAAGGAAGTGATATTTATATATTCTTGATTGACCTTGGAATTTTTGGGCACTCTTTCCTATCCAAATTATTACCGCATGACAAAATTCAGCTCCATTTGCCTAGCAAATCTTCCTCGGCAAATTTCCAAAGTTTTTGTCCACCTAGAAGCGTTGTGAAGGAAGTGCCTTTTTTATATATCGAAATGACATAAAATTTATACAGTTCCTTCATATGCCCAAATTATCACCCTCCTCCAAATTGCAGCTCAGTCAAATCATCTATGTGAGCCCAGGTTCAATTTATATTTTATGGCCAAATTGGCACATTGCAAAGCAAGTGTTATCTAGACCCTTCCTATTACCCTCAAACTTTTTGGGCACTCTTCCATACCCAAATCATTGCCACATGATAATATTTAGCTCAATTTTCCTAGTAAATCTTTCTCAGGAAATTTCCAAAGTTTCTACCTCGAGAGAAGCTTTGTGAAGTAAGTACTAGCTAGGATGATCTGAAAATTTACCAACGCATGACCATACCTATGTAACTTACCTACACCAATTTTGAGCTCATTTCATTCATCCAATCTCTCTCACTAGTTTCCCACGTTTCTGTCCATAGAAGAGCATTGTGAAGGAAGTACTACTTTGGCATGTCCAAATGGTATCAATTTTCTACAATGCTTTCCTATGCCCAAATAACCATCCTCCACCAAATTTCAGCTCAGTCCATTCATTATTTTGAGCCCAGCTTCAACATTCATATTTTTGTCCAGCGTGGTACTTTGCAAAGCAAGTACCACCTAGGATCCTCCTTTTGAGCTAAAAAATTGTGAATACATTCTCCTTAGTAGATGATCATCCTCAGCCAAAACTCACGCCCATTAACCATGTGCATTTCCCGTACCGCTAATCAAACACTTGGCTGCTAATTCATCTTTGAGCATAGGTCAGTCTCCTCGTGGGATTTTTCTGTTGTAATTTTCTTCCTAGCACCTACCTGAGGAGTGCCCAACCCACTAGACATACCTAGGCCTCCCAGAACGCATGTCAACGCCAAGGTCACGCGGTGACCACGCGGCGGGCATGCGAGTTTACGCGCTTTCGAGTTGGGGCCCTGGGCCACATCCTAATCTCGACGTATCGCCACCAAACCATGTATTTATGACTAAATAGATACTTATGTAACTAGAAATGATTTTTGGAAAAAATAAAGAGCTAACAATAAGGTAGATGCGGTTCAAAATTGACCCACTTCCTATTGAATCGGCATAAATTTGTCTTTTTCACAAGTGATGGATCAAAACTTTTGACACCAAACCATTTTGTCAATTATGAATTAAATATGGCCTAATATTTTATAAAAATGATTTGGTCCAATTTCGCAACAAATATATGGTAGCTCCTTCACAAAAAACTCATTTTGGGCACTCAAAAAATGGAAATTGAATTTTCCGTGCAAAGAAAATGAAAAATCCCTTAGGCAACATTGTTTGGAATTCCAAGATGCACCCTTGTGCACAATATGAGATCATTTGAATAAACTATGCCATGAATGTGGCCATAAGTTTGATCATTTGGCTTGAAAGCCCTAAATCTTCACGCATGATAGCTCATTTCTGAGAACACTTTTTTAAAATAATTGTCGTATTACAAGTTTGTTATTTCTCCTGAAAACTTGGTCACATATAATGACATAATGCGAAGGTTTTCCAAATTTTTGATTTTTTTGAATTTTTTATGCCCGTTTCGAAATGCGATGAAAACAGCTGGTTTGACCGTTCCTAGCTAGTGGTTGAATCTTGGAAAAGTTTTGATGGTTCTCTGATTAAATAGATACTTATGTATCTAGAAATGATTTTTTGAAAAAAATAAAGAGCAAACTATGAGGCAGCTGCAGTTCAAATTTGACCCGCTTCCTACTGAATCGGCGGGAATTTGTCTTTTTCACCAGAGATGGATCAAGAATTTTAACACCCAACCATTTGGTCAATTGTGAATCAAATATGGCCTAGTATTTTAGAAAAATGGTTTGGTCCAATTTTGCAACAAATATATGGAAGGTCCTTCACAAAAAGAACTCAATTCGGGCACTCGGAAAATTGAAAATGAATTTTCCGTGCAAAGAAAATAAAAAGTCCCATAGGCAACATTGTTTGGAATTCCAATATGCACCCTGTGCACAATATGAGATCATTTGAACAAACTATGCCATGAATGTGGTCATAAGATTGATCATTTGGCTTGAAAGCCATGAATCTTCACGCATGATAGCTCATTTGTGAGAACACTTTTTTAAAATAATTGCCGTATTACAAGTTTGTTATTTTTCCTGGAAACTTGGTCACATATAATGACACAATGCGAAGGTTTTCCAATTTTTTGATTTTTTTGAATTTTGTATGCCCGTTTCGAATTTCGATCAAATCGGCGGGTTTGACCGTTCCTAGCTAGTGGTTGAATCTTGGAAAACTTTTGATGTTTCTCTGATTAAATAGATACTTATGTATCTAGAAATGATTTTTTGAAAAAATAAAGAGTAAACTATGAGGCGGCTGCAGTTCAAATTTGACCCGCTTCCTACTAAATCGGCGGGAATTTGTATTTTTCACCAGAGGTGGATCAAGGCTTTTGACACCCAACCATTTGGTCAATTGTGAATCAAATATTGCCTAGTATTTTAGAAAAATGATTTGGTCCAATTTTGCAACAAATATATGGTAGGTCCTTCACAAAAAGAACTCAATTCGGGCACTCGGAAAATGGAAAATGAATTTTCCATGCAAAGAAAATAAAAAGTCCCTTAGGCAACATTGTTTGGAATTCCAATATGCACCCTTGTACACAATATGAGATCATTTGAACAAACTATGTCATGAATGTGGCCATAAGATTGATCATTTGGCTTGAAAGCCATGAATCTTCACGCATGATAGCTCATTTCTCATAACACTTTTTAAAAATAATTGTCGTATTACAATTTTGTTATTTTTCCTGGAAACTTGGTCACATATAATGACACAATGCGAAGGTTTTCCAATTTTTTGAATTTTATTGAATTTTTTATGCCCGTTTCAAAATGCGGTCAAAACGGCGGGAATGACCGTTCCTAGCTAGTGGTTGAATCTTGAATTATTTTTTTGGTATTTCTCTGATTAAATAGATACTTGTGTACCTAAAATGATTTTTGGAAAAAATAAATAGCAAAGTATGATGCAGCTGCAGTTCAAATTTGACCCGTTTCCAGCTGAATCGGTAGAAATTTGTCTTTTTCACGAGAGGTGGATAAAAGCTTTTGACACCCAACCATTTGGTCAATTGTGCATTAAATATGACCTATTATTTTAGAAAATTGATTTGGTACAAATTTTCAACAAATATATGGTATGTCCTTCACAAAAAAACTCATTTTAGGCACTCAAAAAATGGAAAATGATTTTTTCGTTCAAAGAAAATGAAAACTCCCTTTATCAATATTGTTTGCAAATCCAAGATGTAAACTTGTGCAAAATATAATACCATTTGAACAAATATTTGATAGGACTTTCACAAAAAACTCATTTTGAGCATTGAAAAATGGAATGAAATTTTTATCTTGAATCGATCATGATCAATTTATATGGTCATAAGGTCATCAAATGATTGGTCCATGGGCATATCACACGGATCATGCATCAACCGCCATCGGATGTTTCCGGATCCAACGGCAGCCCTCATCCCCTCACCCTCTCACCCCACCGCAGCCCAACTACCCAAACCCTAACTCAGATCCCGTCCTCTCTTCCCCGATCCACTCCCGCCGCTGCCGCCTCTCCCCCGCCCCCAAATCCACCCTCACGCCGCTGCCGTCCCCCGCACCCCGCCCCTTCCCAGAGTTTCTCGATCCAGCCCTGCCCCCTTCACGCCCTTGCCGCCACCACTGACGGTGCCCTACCCTCCCCTCGATCTCAGATCGCATCGAGCTCCCCCTCTTCCCCCCACTTCTCGAAGCTCCCGCGTCCCACCGTCGAACTCGGGCAGCCGAGCGGCAGGGGCATCCCCGGTGCCGTCGATCCCAGCCATGGCCTGCAGCCAGTGGGCGCAAGTCCATTGGCCCGACCGCGCGCCCCCACGCGCGAGCCTCGCGGAATCCACCCCCCTCCGTCTGCGACATGCTGCGGTGGAGAGTTCCCCTTCCTCGTGGCGGCAGGTGCTGGTGGTGGTTGCGCCACGGCGCTCGTCTCCCGGCCTGCTCCGACGCGGCGCAGACCTTGCCGGAGCCGCCGCAGATCGTGGACGCCGCCGTGGAGCCCAACCTCGTCTCGAGGACCAACGACGGGTACGTTCACCGATCAATGAATCCCCTGCTATTTCAGTGCTCCCTCCCGGTTTGATCAGAAGTAATTTACCAATTACCATTGTGATTCGCATGTCCAAATTACTCTACAGTGTATTTGTAGAATTACTCTATGGTAGAATAAACTTTGGCATGCCATCAGACTTCAGACGTAGCTACAGTATTGGGGAGGGTGCTCTCCTTGTGTTTGGTGACCACTTAGTCAGACGATGCTTTTGATTTACCTCTGACTGTAATCCTGCCGTTAGATTCAGCTACTCCTGTGCCCACTTGCGATTGGGTCTAATGCAAGCACACACAGCCTCAAGTTAAACAAGTACCAGTCGTCGGCATTCAATATCTACACTACATGCATAGTCGTATAGTGCTGAAACTTGTACATAATGCATAAATTTGATTACTTGTCTCTATATATCCACTCTACAATTAATAGTACTAGTGTATAGTGCTGACAAACTCCTTCACTTGTCATTTGTTCAGTTGGAGTGACTTAATCAAGCGCTACGAGGGCATAAATCATGGTGAATATCTGGTTAATACACAAACACATCTACTCATAGTACTAGTTATTTTACACTCAGAGTTAACTGCATTCTGATTCATCTGTATGATTCTTCACACAGAAATTGTTGGCGGATATCACAACATTGAGGCATGAGCGTGACCACCTAGAGGCCAGCGTGAGGAGGCAGACAGGAGAAGACCTACCGTCCGGCGCAACCGCGGCAGAGCTCCGCGGTCTGGAGCACAAGCTAGAGTGCGCGCTAGGTAAAGTCCGTGAAACGAAGGTATGCGTGTTGTTACAACACCCTGTACTGCACAATATTCACCTCGGCGCCCAGCCTGTGGAACACTTCGAATCTTTGGAGTCGCCAATGTCTTCCTGCAGGTAGCACCCCCCTGTCCCTCCCCATCCTCCATTCCCCTGCAGTTCCATTTTCTCTTGAAGTCATCCTACATACCTGCATAATTAGGCACATATGCTAAAGTGAAACTAGTGCTATATTGCATCAAATGGTTATTTCTGGATTTGGTACCAGTTTTGGCCTGGCTTGTGCTTCATACCTTGCTTTGGTTTTCAGTAGCAAGTAGTGCCTTAGTACCTTTTCTATCATCTGGTGTCCATGGATCGAAATTTTGGCTGTTATGTATTTATTGTAGTATCAAGAATTGCTCAAACCTGAATTTCTTAGGCTGTACATATGGCTATGCTCCATTCTTTTGTGCATTTTAATTCAGTGTTGGTGTTGATTTGATGCCCATGTTTAGAAACAAACTACTGTAGGATAAATAGGTTAATCTTCTTGGTATGTTCGTGTGCAGATGATTGATGAGCTGATCTTCCACCAGTGGTAGCGGGAGGTGGTGCTGGAGCAGTACATCGATCAGCAGATCATCCTGCCATTTGGGCAGGGAGAAGCTGGGACAGCCCTAATGCAGTAACATCACCATGTGGCAAATCCAGTAGATTGACACAATATTGGTGCTTGGGTGACGGGACAAAGTATGTGTACTAGTGATGGTACACGATATTCGTGCTTCTCATTGATGTTATGTGTGATCAGCTAAAATTTGTGCTTCTCGTCCAATCTATGTTGATGTGTGCTTGTGCACTTGTTGGGCCTTGAACCTTGTTGTGTAGAGGAGTCGATTGATGATGTATTGTATTTCATGTGATGTGTTGCTGAAATGAAATATATGAAATATTTTATTATGTTGTATTTTTTTTCTAATGGGCCTATCCTTAAATGTGCATGCTTTTGATAAAATAATGCATCAGCCCAAATAAATCAAACCAATTCAATTAAGAAAGTAGGTATTGGGCTGGCCCCATGTCTGGTGGATTGGGCTGTGAAATTTACGATGATTGGGCTAGGCCCATGTAGGCTAGATTGGTGGATTGGGCTATGAAATTTATGATGATTCCATTTGGTCACTAACAATGCCACGTCAGCTCAGCCACATCAGATCCTACGTGGCTCAGGCAAATGGGTAGTGACCTTTCTGAAATTTTGGTCTTTAGTCTAGTTATGACCAAAATTCCAAAAAGGTCAAGTTTGTTCGTTCTTGACGGCCAACTGTTGACCTTCTGAATTTGGTCAAAAAAAGGTCAATAAACTATAAATATGACGAATCAACGACCAAAATGGGGAGTCATAATTGACCGTATTTCTTGTAGTGGAGGTTGGCCGCTCGGGCGCGCCGGTGCAGGCTGAGAAGGAGGCAGAGTGCCGCCACGCGCCGGAGAAGGAGGCTGAGTGCCCTAATCACTCGCCGGAGGAGGAGGCGGTGGAGGAGGAGGCGGAGTGCCCTGACTCGCCGGAGGAGGAGGAGGAGGCGGAGGCGTCCAGTTCAGAAGCTTGATGAGCTCCTTCCGCCATACGCATGGAATCAATAGACAAGAACCCAGCCGAGTCTCCCCTTCACCGGTAGGGTAGTCAAGCTGGAGGTCCTCAAATCCCTCCGTTATTTCGTCCACCGTCACCCTGGCATATCCTTCTGGAATCGGACTACAATGAAAAGTTGCGCCGGGTTCAGTAGGTCGAACAGTGCCGACAGCCGCCTTGACTTTGAAGTTCTGCCATTGCGTCATGAGGTGGCAATTTTGAGACTCCGTGACAGCATCCACGGGGTAGCTAGCAGGAGCGTCAAGACATGCTCCTGCTGAAGCAGCTCGGTGGAAGCCACGTTGCTTCTCCGCTGAGATGGCAGGGTAGCTTCGAGGGTAGTTTCGACAGGTCGCTTGCTGCGAGCTACTTCTCGTTCCTCTAGCGCTTGAACCCTTTTGTGCAGCGTCTGAATTTGGGCATGCTCCACTTTTTTCCTCCTCTCCTGGCATTTGTAACCGCCTGCGTCCGGAAAACCAGCCTTCCACGGAATGGAGCCTGACGTGCCTCGTGTCCGTCCAGGGTGCTTAGGATTCCCGAGGGCCATTGTGAGCTTGTCATTCTCTCTGTCTAGAACGAACATCCCTTGTTGTGTTGCATCGATATAGAGCTTTAGCTTCTTGACTGGTATGTTCATTTTCTCATCCGTCCAAACGCATTTCCCTGATACAGGGTCCAAGGTTCCGCCAGCTCCAAAGAACCAAGTCCGGCAACGGTCTGGCCAGTTCATTGTCTCTGGTTCGATCCCTTTATCAAGCAGATCATTCTCAGCCTTGGCCCACTTAGGCCGGGCTTTGAGGTAGCCACCTGACCCCGTGCGATGGTGAAGCTTCTTCTTCGCAGCATTTTTCTTGTTTGTCGACGACATCTTCTTACTTTTTTCCGATGTCTTGTAGGCCACAAATGCGGGCTAGTGATCTCTGATCTTCTCATATCTGCCGATGAATTATGGTGTCTCTTCTTTGTCGACAAACGTTTTCAGCTCATTCTTCCACCTCTTGAATAGGTCTGCCATCTTCTTAAGAGCATGAGACTTGATTAATTGCTCTTTAACTGGCTTCTCCAAATCCTCCTCTGGCGGTAGGGTGAAATTTGCCTTCAGCTCAGTCCAAAGATCATCTTTCTGCATATCATTGACATAAGACACCTCAGGGTCTTCGTTCTTAGGCTTATACCATTACTGGATGCTGATCGGGATCTTGTCCCTAACAAGAACCCCGCACTGAGCAGAAAATGCTTCCTTTGTCCGGATGGGTTCAATCGGTTGGCCGTCACGCGCGATTGCTATGATCTCAAACCTTTCATCCGAGTGCAACTTTTTCTTCGGTCCTCGTCTCTTTACCGAATTTGTGCGCGATCCGGAGGGCTAAAAAAGGAAGAAAGACAAGAGTTAATTAATATGTGTACATACCAAAACAATGAATGCATCAATTAGCTAGTCATCACAGGCTTAACTAATATATTTACCTGGCCGGACTCTGTTCGGTCACCGGAGCCGTCACCACGGGCTCCTTCTTGCACCAGCATTGGGTCACCGGAGCCATCATAATCATGTCTTTCCTCCTCCATTCTTCGATCAGCGTAGCCTGCTTCTTCTTCACCCTGTTCTTCCAGACCATCATTGTCATTAAGGTACGACAAGACATCACCTCCGGCTAAGATTATGTCCCCCAACACCTGTTCTGCTTCCTCGTCTCGTCCGTGCTCCATTGTTTCTGCAAATATTACAACATAGCAATTATTACAAAAACATGACAGCATGTGGATATATTAGTGGCAAACGTAGACCTAGCTTATTCCGGGTTTGGGGTGGCCTCGGCAACGCTTCAAGGGTAGGGGCGCAGCGGGAGGGGGTAGGAGACCGACATCGTTTTTTCTAGGGTTTGGGTGTCCTCGAGAGTTTTGGTCGAGTGAGAGGGCCGGGGGGTGCTTCCGTGGTATGAGTTATCATGGTCAAAGTTATCCGGGAGGGGGTTATATCGACAACGATGACATACATACATGAGAAAATAATGTTATTGGGGAGGGGGTAGGTCGAACCCCCCCCCCCCCACCTCGTGTTGAAGTTATCAGGACAAGGGGTATATCGACAACGACATATCCGATAAAAAAAATAAGAAGACGAAGAAGAAATAAAAAGAGGAGAAGAAGATATTAATAGAGGAGAAGATTGAAGAAAAAAAGAAGAAAAAAAGAGGAGAAGAAGAAATGAATAGAGGAGATGAAATATTCTATTTTCTCTTCTTCTCCTCTATTCCTTTCTTCTTCTCCTCTTCTTTTTCTTCTTTTTTCTTCTTATTTATTTCTCCTCTTCTTCCTCTCCTCTTCTTGTCCTTTCTTCCTCTTCTTATTTTCCTTTTTCCTCTCATTCTTTTTCTTCTTCTTCCTTTCCTAGCTAGATATATAGAACTTTTCTAAAAATGTAACTTTTGCATGGAAAAAAATATTTTCTTCTACAACACAAAAATAATTGTGATAACAAGCATATACATCATCATATATAAGAAAAAAAACAAGCATATATACATGAAAAAAAACAAGCATATATATCATCATATATATGAAAAAAAACAAGCATATATACATGAAAAAAACAAGCATATATATCTCTAGGGTTTGGGGTGGCCTCGACAACGCTTCAAGGGTTTGGGGTGGCCTCGAGAGAGTTTGTCGGGTAGGGGCGCGGCGGGAGGGGGTAAGAGACCGACATCATTTTTTTCCTATGATTTGGGTGTCCTCGAGAGTTTTGGTCAAGTGAGAGGGTCGGGGGGTGCTCCCGCGGTATAAGTTATCACAGTCGAGAGGGGGTATATATATCGACCGCCCCTCGTGTTGAAGTTATCGAGAGGGGGTTATATCGACCCCCCCCCTTCGTGTTGAAGTTATCGGGAGGTGTATATCGACGATGATAGACCCGATAAAACATAAGAAAACGAATAAGAAATAAAAGGAGGACAAGAACAAAGGAATAGAGGAGAAAATCGAAGAAAAAAAAGAAGAAAAAAAGAGGAGAAGAAGAAAGGAATAGAGGAGAAGAAGAAAAAATAGAAATGTTTTTCTTCTCCTCTATTCCTTTCTTCTTCTCCTCATCCTTTTCTTCCTCTCCTCTTCTTCTCCTCTTCCTTTTCTTCCTCTCCTCTTCCTCTCCTTTTCCTCTTCTTATTTTCCTTTTCCCGCTCCTTCTTTTTCTTCTTCTTCCTTCTTCCTAGCCAGATATATAATACTTCTATAAAAATGTAAATTTTGCATATATAAAACTTTTTCTTCTTCTTCCTTCTTCCTTCTCTTCCTTCTTCCTAAATATATAAAACTTTTCTAAAAATGAAACTAACCTTAAATGTACTAAATCAGAGAACATATATAGATAAAACTTTTCTAAAAATGTAACTTTTGCATATATAAAACTTTTTCTTCTTCTTCCTTCTTCCTAAATATATAAAACTTTTCTAAATATATAAATCTAACTTTTGCATATATGAACATACATACACAGAGAACATACAAACATCTATACATTTTTATAAAAAAGCAAAATACAAATCATCATATATATGAACAAAAAATCTAAAAAGAAGGCGTATATCATATATACACAATACATATACTCACATATATACATATATATATATAATCTGAAAAAACAAGCATATAATATATGAAAAAAACAAGGACAGGGGAGGGGCGCCGGCCGGACCAAGGTGAGTAGGGGCAGGGGCGCGGGTTCGGCAGCGAGGACGGCGACGGGGCAGGGGGCGCGCGCTCAGGGCAGGGGCGACGGCCGACGAGGAAAGGGGCGGGGCATGGCGACGGCGACGACGGGGGCGGGCCAGGGCGACGCACGTCGGGGCAGGGCGGTGAGCGGCGACGGCGTCGGGCGAGGGCACGGGCGACGGCATCGGGGCAGGGCTCGGCGGCGACAGCGTTGGGCAAGGGCGTGGGCGACGGCGTCGGGGCAGGGCTCGGCGGCGATGGCGACGAGGAGCAGCGTGGGGCGTCGGAGCGAAGAACAAGTGAATTTTGGAGAAACTGCTAAGTGTTTGCTTATATAGAAAACGCTTTGCTCCCGGTTCGTGGCATCAACTGGGACTAATGCCACTCTTTAGTCCCGGTTGGTGGCACCAACCGGAACCAAAGGCCTTGTGCTGCCCCGCGTCAAAAGTTTAGTACCACCTCGCTAGCTGAGAGAGCTCGAGAGTGGTTTATAAGCGCTGTTGCGCCCACCCTCTCGAGCTCCTGTCAATTGTAGGCTTTCGGGCCTAACCGTACGCTGTGTGCCTGTGGGCCTACTGGGCCTCCTGCGGGCCTGAATCCTGGCCCATGGTAGGGTTTCTAGTCGTATTCAGGCCGTGGGGTCCGGTAGCTGGCACTTTTTTCTTTGTTGCTTTATTTTTTATTTTGTTTCTACTAACAACAAAATACTTATTGTTGCTATTTTTATTTATTTTATTAAAGTTTATTTTTAATTATTTTTCTTTTAGGTCACAAAAATTATAAACTTTCTGTTAGTGCCATTAGTTTTCAAATTTGTTTTTTTTTGTTTTCTTTGTTGCTTTATTTTTTATTATTTTCTACTTACAATAAAATACTTATTGTTGCTATTTTTATTTATTTTATTAAAGTTTATTTTTAATTATTTTTCTTTTAGGTCAGAAAAATTATAAACTTTTTGTTAGTGCCATTAGTTTTCAAATTTGTTTTTTGTTTTCTTTGTTGCTTTATTTATTTTATTTTGTTTCTACTTACAACAAAATACTTATTGTTTCTATTTTTATTTATTTTATTAAATTTTATTTTTAATTCTTTCTGTTTTTTGTTAGAAAAATTATAAACTTTCTGGAAGTGCCATTAGTTTCAAATTTGAATAGTTAAAATTTGAATTCTTTGAAATTTGTGTGAATCACAAGTTTGTGATAACTTTACTATAAAATAGTTTTTTCCATTTTTTGTTTTGTTTTTTGCATTATTTATTTTCTTTTATTTTTTGCTTTATTTTTTAATTCTTTTTGCTTTTAGGTCAGAAAAATTATAAACTTTCTATTAGTGCCATTAGTTTTAGAAAAATTATAAACTTTATGTTAGTGCCATTAGTTTTCAAATTTAAATAGTTAAAATTTGAATTCTTTAAATTTGTGTGAATCACAAGTTTGTGATTAACTTTACTAAAAAAATGAGCATAGATGCGCTTATAGAGAAAATTCAACCTAAATTCATAGTAAATTTCTATGAATTTTAGAGAAATTCACTCTGAATTTTGGTTACATTTCCTGTATAAGGGCATCTATTTTCACTTTGAGAGGAGCTCAACAAGGCAGAGAGGGAAGGGCTTATAAACCGGTGTGAGCCTCCTTCGGTTGGCAAGGTGGGACTAAACTCTGACTGCAACGAGGACCAACCCTTTAGTCCCGGTTTGTGGCACAAACCAGGACTAATAGTCATGGGCCAGGGGCAAGGAGCATTGGTCCCGGTTGGTGCCAAGAACCGGGACCAATGCCCCCTTTAGTCCCGGTTGGTGGTACCAACCGGGACCAAAGGCCTTGTGCTGCCCCGCGTCAAAAGTTTAGTACCACCTCGCTAGCTGAGAGAGCTCGAGAGTGGTTTATAAGCGCTGCGCCCACCCTCTCGAGCTCCTCTCAATTGTAGGCTTTCGGGCCTAACCATATGTTGTGTGCCTGCGGGCCTACTGGGCCACCTGCGGGCCTGAATCCTGGCCCATGGTACGGTTTCTAGTCGTATTCAGGCCGTGGGGGCCCAGTAGGTGGCACTTTTTTGTTTTCTTTGCTTCTTTATTTATTTTATTTTGTTTCTACTTACAACAAAATACTTATTGTTTTTATTTTTATTTATTTTATTAAAGTTTATTTTTAATTATTTTTGTTTTAGGTCACAAAAATTATAAACTTTCTGTTAGTGCCATTAGTTTTCAAATTTGAATAGTTAAAATTTGAATTCTTTGATATTTGTGTGAATCACAAGTTTGTGATTAACTTTACTATAAAAATAGTATTTTCCTGTTTTTTTGTTTTTTTGCATTATTTATTTTCTTTTATTTTTTGCTTTATTTTTTAATACTTTTTGCCTTTAGGTCAGAAAAATCATAAACTTTCTGTTAGTGCCATTAGTTTTTCAATTTGAATAGTTAAAATTTGAATTCTTTGAAATTTGTGTGAATCACAAGTTTGTGATTAACTTTACTATAAAAATAGTTTTTTTCCTGTTTTTTGTTTTGTTTTTTGCATTATTTATTTTCTTTTGTTTTTGCTTTATTTTTTTTAATTCTTTTTGCTTTTACGTCAGAAAAATTATAAACTTTCTGCTAGTGCCATTAGTTTTAGAAAAATTATAAACTTTCTATTGGTGCCATTAGTTTTCAAACTTGAATAGTTAAAATTTGGATAATGCTATTACGGGGGCCGAACCATAAGACATTAAAGCATTTCAAATGAACTCTGAAAAAGTTGAAAGTTGGCATGATATCATAATTTCACACACATAGCATGTGCATGTATAAAACGGACAATGGTATCATACTCGTCTGTTACAAAGTTGGCATGGTATCATCATAATAGTTGCGGGAGAAATTCTTCACTTTTTCTTCGCTTGTGTCATTTGCTTATTGCGCCGTAACCATAGATAATATTCATCATTTATCAGGATGCTTGGGTCAGCCTTGACTTTGAAGGGAGAAATTTTATGGAACTTTTCATAATCTTCAGACATGTCTATCTTGCCCTCCAGTCCCACGATGTCTCTTTTTCCTGAAAGAACTATGTGGCGCTTTGGCTCATCGTATGATGTATTCGCTTCCTTATCTTTTCTTTTTCTCGGTTTGGTAGACATGTCCTTCACATAGATAACCTGTGCCACATCATTGGCTAGGACGAACGGTTCGTCAGTGTACCCAAGATTTTTCAGATCCACTGTTGTCATTCCGTACTGTGGGTCTACCTGTACCCCGCCTCCTGACAGATTGACCCATTTGCACTTAAACAAAGGGACCTTAAAATCATGTCCGTAGTCAAGTTCCCATATGTCCACTATGTAACCATAATATGTGTCCTTTCCCCTCTCGGTTGCTGCATCAAAGCGGACACCGTTGTTTTGGTTGGTGCTCTTTTGATCTTGGGCGATCGTGTAAAATGTATTCCCATTTATCTCGTATCCTTTGTAAGTCAATACAGTCAAAGATGGTCCCCTGGACAACAAGTACAGCTCATCACAAACAGTGTTGTCACCTCTGAGACGTGTTTCCAACCAACTGTTGAAAGTCCTGATGTGTTCACATGTAATCCAGTCGTCGCACTGCTCCGGGTGTTTGGAGCGCAGACTGTTCTTGTGTTCATCGACATACGGGGTCACCAAGCTAGAGTTCTGTAGAACTGTGTAGTGTGCTTGAGACCAAGAATATCCTCCCTGCATATTATTGAGTCCCCTCCCAGCGTGCCTTTTCCAGTCAGTCTCCCCTCATACCACGATTTAGGGAGACCTATCTTCTTAAGGCCAGGAATGAAGTCAACACAAAACCCAATGACATCCTCTGTTTGATGGCCCATGGAGATGCTTCCTTCTGGCCTAGCGCGGTTACGGACATATTTCTTTAGGACTCCCATGAACCTCTCAAAGGGGAACATATTGTGTAGAAATACGGGCCCAGAATGACAATCTCGTCGACTAGATGAACTAGGACGTGCGTCATGATATTGAAGAAGGATGGTGGGAACACCAGCTCGAAACTGACAAGACATTGCGCCACATCACTCCTTAGCCTTGGTACGATTTCTGGATCGATCACCTTCTGAGAGATTGCATTGAGGAATGCACATAGCTTCACAATGGCTAATCGGACGTTTTCCGGTAGAAGCCCCCTCAATGCAACCGAAAGCAGTTGCGTCATAATCACGTGGCAGTCATGAGACTTTAGGTTCTGGAACTTTTTCTCTGGCATATTTATTATTCCCTTTATATTCGACGAGAAGCCAGTCGTGACCTTCATACTGAGCAGGCATTCAAAGAAGATTTCTTTCTCTTCTTTCGTAAGAGCGTAGCTGGCAGGACCTTCATACTGCTTCGGAGGCATGCCGTCTTTTTCGTGCAAACGTTGCAGGTCCTCCCGTGCCTCAGGTGTATCTTTTTTCTTCCCATACACGCCCAAGAAGCCTAGCAGGTTCACGCAAAGGTTCTTCGTCACGTGCATCACGTCGATTGAAGAGCGGACCTCTAGGTCTTTCCAGTAGGGTAGGTCCCAAAATATAGATTTCTTCTTCCACATGGGTGCGTGTCCCTCAGCGTCATTCGGAACAGCTAGTCCGCCGGGACCCTTTCCAAAGATTACGTGTAAATCATTGACCATAGCAAGTACGTGATCACCGGTACGCATGGCGGGCTTCTTCCGGTGATCTGCCTCGCCTTTGAAATGCTTGCCTTTCTTTCGACATTGATGGTTGGTCGGAAGAAATCGACGATGGCCCAGGTACACATTCTTCCTGCATTTGTCCAGGTATATACTTTCAGTTTCATCTAAACAGTGCGTGCATGCGTGGTATCCCTTGTTTGTCTGTCCTGAAAGGTTACTGAGAGCGGGCCAATCGTTGATGGTTACAAACAGCAACGCGTGCAGGTTAAATTCCTCCTGTTTGTGCTCATCCCACGTACGTACACCGTTTCCATTCCACAGCTGTAAAAGTTCTTCAACTAATGGCCTTAGGAACACATCAATGTCGTTGCCGGGTTGCTTAGGGCCTTGGATGAGAATTGGCATCATAATGAACTTCCGCTTCATGCACATCCAAGGAGGAAGGTTATACATACATAGAGTCACGGGCCAGGTGCTGTGATTGCTGCTCTGCTCCCCGAAAGGATTAATGCCATCCGCGCTTAAACCAAACCATACGTTCCTTGGGTCACTTGCAAACTCAGGCCAGTACTTTCTCTCGATTTTTCTCCACTGCGACCCGTCAGCGGGTGCTCTCAACTTCCCGTCTTTCTTACGGTCCTCACTGTGCCATCGCATCAACTTGGCATGCTCTTCGTTTCTGAACAGACGTTTCAACCGTGGTATTATAGGAGCATACCACATCACCTTCGCAGGAACCCTCTTCCTGGGGGGCTCGCCGTCAACATCACCAGGGTCATCTCGTCTGATCTTATACCGCAATGCACCGCATACCGGGCATGCGTTCAGATCCTTGTACGCACCGCGGTAGAGGATGCAGTCATTAGGGCATGCATGTATCTTCTGCACCTCCAATCCTAGAGGGCATACGACCTTCTTTGTTGCGTATGTACTGTCGGGCAATTCGTTATCCTTTGGAAGCTTCTTCTTCAATATTTTCAGTAGCTTCTCAAATCCTTTGTCAGGCACAGCATTCTCTGCCTTCCACTGCAGCAATTCCAGTACGGTACCGAGCTTTGTGTTGCCATCTTCGCAATTGGGGTACAGCCCTTTTTGTGATCCTCTAACATGCGATCGAACTTCAGCTTCTCCTTTTGACTTTCGCATTGCGTCCTTGCATCGACAATGACCCGGCGGAGATCATCATCATCGGGCACATCGTCTGGTTCCTCATGATCTTCAGCAGCTTCCCCCGTTGCAGCATCATTGGGCACATCGTCTGGTTCCTCTTGATCTTCAGCAGCTTCCCCCGTTGCAGCATCACCGTATTCAGGGGGCACATAGTTGTCATCGTCCTCTTCTTCTTCGCCGTCTTCCATCATAACCCCTATTTCTCCGTGCCTCGTCCAAACATTATAGTGTGGCATGAAACCATTGTAAAGCAGGTGGGTGTGAAGGATTTTCCGGTCAGAGTAAGACTTCGTATTCCCACATTTAGGGCATGGACAACACATAAAACCATTCTGCTTGTTTGCCTCAGCCACTTCGAGAAAATCATGCACGCCCTTAATGTACTCGGAGGTGTGTCTGTCACCGTACATCCATTGCCGGTTCATCTGCGTGCATTATATATAATTAAGTGTGTCAAAAACCATTACAGAACATCATGAATAGATAATTAAGTGACCAAATTAATAGAAGTTCATCATCACATTAAAACCAAAGTACATACATAGTTCTCATCTAACAACATATAGCTCTCCAGAGCATCTAATTAATTAAACCATACATTGAAACTATGTAAAACATTTCAATGCGAAAGCAAATGCAATCATAATCGCAACCAAGGTAACAATTGATCCAACGGCATAATGATACCAAGCCTCGGTATGAATGGCATATTTTTTAATCTTTCTCATCTTCAACCGCATTGCATCCATCTTGATCTTGTGATCATCGACGACATCCGCAACATGCAACTCCAATATCATCTTCTCCTCCTCAATTTTTTATTTTTCCTTCAAGTAATTGTTTTCTTTTTCAACTAAATTTAACCTCTCAACAATAGGGTCTGTTGGAATTTTCGGTTCAACTACCTCCTACATAAATAAAATACATGTCATGTTGGTCGGCATAATTATCATAAACAATAAATGAACCAAATAGTTATAAAAAGATAATATATACCACATCTGAATCATAGCCAGGACGAGGGCCGACGGGGGCTGATACCAAAACTATCGCACTATATAATAACAAGCAATAATAAAAGTAAGAAAATTAGACAAGTATCTATCTAAAGTAAGAACTTTTTTCTTTCAGAAAGAAGATAAGAACAAGAGGCTCACCACGGTGATGCCGGCGACGAGATCGGCGCGGGCGTTCGACGGCGGTGAAAACTGGAATGGGACGTGACGGGCCACTAAACCTAGACAAATCTTGAGGAAAATGGAGTTTTGAGGTCGAGCTTCGAGAGGAGAAAGCTTAACTAGTGTGGCTCGGGCATTTCAGCGAACACCTCATGTGCATAGGAGGTGAGCTAGAGCACCACAAAGCCCTCTCCTCGCCGGCCAGAGAAAAAGAGAGCACTGGAGTATGAACCGGGACTAAAGAGAAGCCTGTGGTCCTGGTTCAAGCCACCAATCGGGACCAATGGTGGTGGTCCAGGAGCAAGGCCCATTGGTCCCGGTTCGTGCCACCAACCGGGACCAAAGGGGCCAAATGAACCGGGACCAATGCCCCCACGAGGCCCGGCAGGCCCCTGGCCTCACAAACCGGGACCAATGCCCCCATGGGTCCCGGTTCTGGACTGAACCGGGACTAATGGGCTGACCCGGCCTGAACCAAAGTCCTCTTTTCTACTAGTGCAACAATATGTTTCTAATAAAAGGTGCCTTGCAAGATGGGTTGTTTTTAAGGTACACACTGTACTAGGCTGGCTAATGTGACTGCAGATTGTGCTGCAACGAACTCTAACGGCTCCACGACAGTGGTGGTCACTGCAAAAACATCCGGACTGTTCATCTCTGAAGAGTCAGTGGTTGATTGCGGCGGTGGGATGCAAATTATGGATCAGGACTTGATGCAGAGGGATGGTTGTGCAGCGCAGGCGGTCGCATCGCATGTAGCTGCTGGAATCATGCAAAAGTGGTGGTGACAACACTTGAGTGACTTCCATGGTGTTGCTTCTAAGCACCTAGTCTCGAGCTCTGGGGTGAAAGCCTAGGTCTGAGCTGAGATGGTTATACATGGCAATGACTATGTTCTCTGGGGTGAAAGCCTACCACACTTAAGTATTCTTCATGTATTCCAGCTTGTACTCAATAGTTAATTTCAAGAAGAAAAGTGTGGTCAGAACCCTAGACTCGTGGGGCCGTCTAGATTTAGTGCATGCTCATCCATAGTGCGTCATCATACTCGCCCTTCTTATTTATAAAAGACATTATTCTTCGCCTTTCCTCCAGTCTCAAATCACATGGTAGTTCTAACTTCTAAGCAAATACTTCCGTGGCTCGCCATTGAATCTATCTGGATTGACAAACAAGATGAGGAGATTGGTTTTATCTTTTACTGCTTGTCTATTAGTTTGGGTTGGGAGACATCAGGACAAATCATATCTGCCGAAACTGTGTTGGACGTGTCGTCACACCTGCCGCAAGAACTGCAACAAGGACACGACCAAAGACGTGCATGTCGTGTTCTTGATTTATGCGCAGTGGTAAAATGCCACATATGCCAGAATAAGAACCGGTCTGGTGACAACGCATTTTTAGCTTTGAGCCTGTTTTAGCTTCGGCCAGTCAACCTCCTCAACGCTGTGTTCTTTCAGGACTCGGCTCCCCTGACTCGTAGAAGGATGTAACTTCGTTGCATCTACCATCCAAAAGCATCGGACGTCCCTCCACCCCCATACTATTCAGGTTGCATTTTGTACTCCGCATTCTCAGTTAGCTTCTGTGGACATGTGCCATGTGAACGAAACCTTGAGAGCTAAATAGAATGATGGAGCCCACAATGGTGCTCTCAATTGTATTCTTTATAAAGGCCATGCATTTTTTATTTATCATGCTGATTTTCAACTTCAGCTTTAAATATTTTAAATTTATTCAACTCTTCAGATCTTTCTTTGATTGGATAAATATAACCATAGCGAGAGTAATCATTTGTGAATGTTATGAACGAGTCATATCCATCCATACTTTTCACCGGAAATGATCCACAAATGTCAGTGTGGATGATTTCTAGTGTGCTTGTGCTATGGATTGCACATTTTTTGATTTGTTTTATATACTTTCCTTTAATGCAATCTACACATTGTTCTAAGTCTGAGAATTCTAACTGTGGAAGAATTTCACTTTTGACTAATCTTTCTATTCTCCCCTTCGAAATATGGCCCAAGCGACAGTGCCATAATTTCAATGAGTCGAATGTTCTCTTTCTTTTCTTTTGTTCTTTATTCGACGCGGAAACATATTCATTCACATTGCATATAGAATGCACTTTTTCACGAAGTGATAACAAATAAAGCTCATCATGTAGTAAAGCATTACCCACATAAGCATTATTATACCATATGGCACACTTGCCATGTCCAAAATAACACTCATAATTTTCTTTGTCCAAACATGAAACGCTAATTAAGTTTCTATTACATGAAGGAACATAAAGAACATCTCTAAGTAGAAGCTTGAATTCATCAGCTAACTCAAAGGAGATATCGCCGACAGCTTCAACTTCCACTTTTACTCCATTGGCTACTTCAATGCCTCATTCTCTTCTTAGCGTAGTCCAGGTCGAATAGAATCCCTGTAAACAATTTGTAACATGAACAGTTGCCCCTGAGTCAATCCACCAAGTAGATTTCGAAAACTGTGTGTACAAGGATTCATTAACTAAGGAAACAATGTTGTTACCTTGCTTTGCCATTAAGGACTTCAGCCAAACAGGGCAGTCTTTCTTGTAATGCCCGGTCTACTTACAGTGAAGACAAGTGTCTTTGTCCACTGGGAAAGACTGTTGCTGACGCTGATCCTAATAGTGAGCTTTTCCTTGTGGCTTTGAAGGAGAACTTTTGTTGTTTTGATTGTAGTTCTTTTTCTTGTGATCCTTCACATAGTTGAGTGTACCACCATGTTAGGCTTTTAGTCTGTCCTCTTCTTGGACACACATTGCAATTGTCTTTTCAATGTTCCATGTTCCAGATGACATATTGTAGTTCACAACAAAAGTTTCAAACTCCTTTGGCAGTGAAGCCATGACCAGGTGGACCAGGAGCTTTGGTTTGATCTCCAGATCCTCATCCATGGACTTTAGCTTTGCTGCCATATTGCTCATCCTGAGGATGTGCTCTCTTATTCCACCACATGTGTATTGTTCTGTCACAAGTTGTTTTAACACCTGGGTGGCATATATCTTTGAAGAGCCAGTGAACAGGCTCTTTATCTTTGTGAGCAACTCGCCTGCGAAAGTGCACTCTGCAATGGAGCCCACAATGGTGCTCTCAATTGTATTCTTTATAAAGGCCATGCATTTTTTGTTTGTATTGACCCACTTTTGGTTGTCTATGATGTAGGACATCTCCAAAGGAGCATAACCCCCCCCCTCTCTTTTTAGCCCATGCAGCATCATCATCAGTGGTCTCTCTTACGGACTCTGTAGGTCTGATCGGCTGTGGTTCATCCAGAACCCAGTCCAGATCAGCACAAACAAATGCCAGTTCGACTTTCTTCCTCCACTCAGTGTGATTGTCACCTCTGAGTGTCGGAACTTCTTTTAGGCAACTCATCAAGTGAAAGCCTCCTGAAATCACAATTTAAGTGACATCAATATAACAATCATATGCATTAATCTAACTTTGGTCAAATTAAACATATAATTGTCTATGCCATTAAATCTATATTACCGTTGGGCAAAAATTAGAAATAAATGCACCTTTAAATTTCAATAATAAAACATGATCATGTTATTAATAACGTTGGTAATAAACATAACATAATCATATTCATTCTAATAATCACTTTAACATGCTCTTAAAAACATAATTCTATCTAAACTTTTATTTTCTTCGTAAAAGAGCACTATTAAAAAATTCACGCAGCGGAAAAACATGAAAAAAATTCATGAACTTTTTACATTTTATAGAAACTTTTATTTTTCTAAAACAAAATTCATGAACTTTATTATGTCCTTTATAAAATTCATGAACTTTTCTTTTTCTGAAAATTTTACTTTTCTATTTCCAGAAACTTTTCTACTTTTTTTTTCTTCTTCTTTGTACCGAAATCAACTAGCCCGATCTGGCTCTGAAACCATTGATAGGCCTTAGATCGGAGTAGGCTAGTAGATCCGGTGAACCTACCTTCTTTAGGTGCGGATGAGCTCGATCTAGCGCCGGCCATGGTGGTGTGGTGACGGCGGCGATGTGGACAGAGATGGCGGCGGTGGTGTGCTTCCCGTGAGCGCCGCGCTAACCCTAGATCGGAAGGGAGTGTCGGTGGGGATTGTGGCAGCGATTAACTTCGTAAAACGTGCCTCGGCCCCCATCTCTGTTTATATAGCGCAGGTCACAGGGACCCACCAACCATGGTTTGATTGGGCGCCCCCGATCAGGGCGCGAGTCAAGGGCCCGTTTGACCCGTTGGGTTCGAATGGGATAGAGATCAACCTAACAGTGCCATGTGAACGAAACCTTGAGAGCTAAAGAGAACGAGGCATGTAAGATTGTTCGCACTAAACGAAGCTGTTAGGGATAGACAAGCAAGAATGCCTTGTTGGGTTGATACCTTTCTTGCATGATGGGCCAAATGGGCTAGGTCTATTTTTCAGGACTGAGGTTCTTATCTTCGGTCTTTTCAAGAGCACAAACTAAAACTCAACACTAGCCATTCTGCAATTATTTCAAGTTCAGTCACGAGCTGCTTATTTAGTTCATGAGCTTGAAGTTTAAATTCCAACCTTGCTTACTCGCAAAAAAAGAATCCTAACTTACTTTTCATTACCACTAATCATAGGACAAAGCAAAGCAATTTGCACACGCTAACATCACCCATTAATACCAAATCAATGTTCAAATAATCTCTTTATTGCATATTACGAATTTTATCTATTTCACGGATTTCAGAATTTTATTTCCTTTCAAACTTTTAAAGCATTAATATTTTTTTGCCACAAATTCTAAGAAATGCTAGGTAAGTTAAAGTTTTCACATGTGCCATTTCATGGTCGAAAGTCCATTTCTAAGCTTAGGCTCATTTGCACCCGGTCAAGAAAAAAATCACATTAAAACAAATAAAATGCAAAAAAATCCACATTTTTTGGCATGGTCGACAATTTGGTGTGTGAGGTGTGATTCAAATTTCAGATCATTTGGACATATGAGTAGGTCTCGGCAAAAAGGACAAATCAGGTTAGAACAATACATGACTAGTAAACTTTTTTACGGACCCCAAATTTGTTTTTTTTTTGCTGAGAGCTACACAAATGTCCAAATGATCTGAACTTTGGAGCACACCTTACGCACCGAATTATCTACCATGCCGAAAATTTGGAATTTAAAGAAAATTCTAGTATTTGATTTGAACTTTTTGTTCATCGCGGCTGCAGATGAGCCTGGGCACCGAATCGGTGCTCCCTTTAACGGTATTTTATTTAGGAATCTGCGGATCAATATGTTGCATACTGAATCAGGTTATTTTCCAAACTATATCACCGTTTGAGGTCCAAAATAAGAGAATGAACATGCTCCCTCTTACCACCTTTTTTCACATGTTGATCTCGTTAATGAGTTGTCAGATTAACTCTTACCTTCTTACATCACATGTAAAAAAGAAGGGGTAAGAGGGAGCATGTTAAAGTTTCCCCTTAGTGAGTATGTGAGAATGGGATTAGCTTTTCTGGGAAAAAATGATGTGACTGAATCTTTAATAAAAAGAAGAAAATGAACGATAAGAGAGGGGACGATGATGTTAATAGATTGTCCTGATAAGTTATGTGTGTTGATCTTCTAGTGAACCTACGACAATTATGTATTCTGTTGTACTTCACCTTGAACTCACTACTTTATTTCCACGAAAATGCAGTCTAGCTAGAACCCTAGGCTTGAGGGGACCGGCTAGATTTAGTGCACGCTCGTGGACAAGGGCATCGAGCGCCTCCTCTTACTTGTCCTTCTTATTTATAGAAGTCCTTATTTTTCTTCTTCCCTCTAATCTCGAACCACATGATAGCTCTAACTTCTAGAGCCCTAGAAACTAGCTTGCAATACAACTAGTATGACTACATTGGTGTTATGTTTCACTAGTTGTCTATTACTTCAACTTGGGACGCATGGGGAAAAGCATATCCGTAGAAGACCTGTTGTCAGTACGCAGCTAGTTGTCACATATGTTGTTAGAACTGCAACTAGGACACGATCGAATACTTGCAGGTCGTATTCTTGATTTAACGCAGAGATCAAATGCCGCCTATGCTTATATAAGAATGAGTCTTGTGTCGACTCATCTTCAGCTGTGCATTTGCTTTAGCTTCATCCAATGATGTTTTGCAAAGGCCATGCTTTTTCAGGACTCGACTCCCCTTACTTGTAGAAGCAGTCAGGGGCATAACATAACTGCTCCATCAACCTTCCAACAACATCATACGTCCCAACTCCTTTGTAGTACTCTAGTGCCATTCTGTACTCTGCGTTCTCTGCCAGTTGTTGTGGTTGTGGTTCTTGAACTAAAACTTAAGAGAAAAAGAGAAAGAAGCAGTTACCTGGACTAAAACTTGTGATTTATTTTATTTATTTTCCTTTTTTTGAAAATGAGGTTGAAACCCCCGGCATCCAAGGGTGAACAAAGTCATATTTATTATATTATTCAATATAATCCAACAAAACAAAACTTCAGATAAAAAAGAGAATGCATTGTTAGTTTTAATCTTGATTCCTTTTATTAGCATGTTTGAGTTTCGCATGTAGTCTAGTCTAGTGTGGTGTTTGTCTGGTGAAGGCTTCAGCTGAGCGTGCCAAGGAGGTGAGATGCCAGGATGCTGTGTGAGGCGGCAAGCACGGCGAGATGCCGATGGTGCTGCGTGAGAAGCGGAAAGACATGTCAGAGACTGGAGCCGTGATGGACTGCATCAAATTGGGTCGGGTGAACCGGCCGGTCGTTCTGTTTGTTGGACTAGCTGTCCATGCGTGAGTTCGTTTAGTCCTAGCCGAGATTATCGTTGCTAGTAGTTGATGCATGCATGTAGTGGCCTGGTCACAAGTGGCTGCCGAGTCATTTGGATCATGGAGAGAGTTTAGGCCGTGGGTAGTGCATGCAGTGGTTAGTTAGTGGTGGTAGTGGGCTGCTGTGTGTGAGTGCATGGCATAATCCGTGGTCCTTTGTATATATAACCTTGCGTTGCGAATCAACCTGTGGTTGAGTTGGTTAGGTGGACAGTGGTATCCCCAACCCACCAGGGTTCAAATCCTGGTGCTCGCATTATTCCTGGATTAATTTTAGGATTTCCGGCGATGCGCTTTCAGTGGGAAGAGACGTTCCCGTCGACGATGAGGCGCCTACGGTGACTTCGTAAATCTCAAGATGATATGCCGGCTCAGTCTCTCGCAGGTGCTCATAGGGGTAGGGTGTGCGTGTGTGCGTTCATAGGGGTGAGTGTATGCGCGTGTATATGAGCGTTTGTGTCTGTACTAATGCTAAAAAAAACCTTGCGTTGGAGTAATGAATAAAATGAGGCCGTGAGGGCTGAGAAAAAGATGTAGCCACGGCTGACCAAGAGGAAGGTGTCTCTTGCAAAGCTATTGCCTCCTTCCTTGGACCATGCATGGGTGTGTGTGTTTCCTGAGAGTTTCTTCCATGGTGTGTGTTTGATATAAACCACAAGAGAGAAGGTTGAGCTGTGAGAGACAGCCAAGAAGAAGGAGAAGGCGCTGCGAGGAGAGGCAGCGTTGGCATCAGAGCCTTGTCAATCCGTGGCTGAGGCGACGGCTGCGGCAACAAAGACGGCGATGCGGCGGACTCCATGTGAGGTGGAGGACGTCGGCGCGAGGTGGAGGCCGTCGGCGGCGAGATGCCGCTGGTGGCCGGTTGCGGTGTGATGCCGCTAGAAGGAGACGGCGGTGCGATGCTGCCACGACGATGGTGCGATGCCGTCATAAGGAGACACGGTGCGACGCTGCTAAGAAGATGTACGGCGGCGCGATGCCGTCACTCGATTTGGTGCGATGCCAACGACGGGGATGGTGCGATGCCATCGTCATGATGGAGAGTTGGTGCGAAGCCAACAAATATTGCGGTGCGATGCCACAAGATGATGATGGCGTGATGATCAGCATCGCGAAGGCGTGGTCCACGTCAAGTGGAGGCCGTTGTATGCGGCACGACGCCATGGTGACCGGTGCTACGATGGCGTCATCCACGACAAGATGGTCCATGGCGGGTGGTTGGCGTTGCGATGGCGTCGTCTACGACAAGATGGTGCGCGGTGGTGATCGGCATTGCGATGATGTCATGCATAGCATGTACTGCATTGTGATGGCGTCATCAAGTTGCTGAGGGTGATCCCTGTTGAAGATTGGAGGATCAAGATTAGGGGGTAAATGTTAGCTTTAATCTTGATTCCTTTTATTAGCATGTTTGAGTTTCACATGTAGTCTAGTCTAGTATGGTGTTCGTCCGGTGAAGGCTTCAGCTGAGCGCACCAACGAGGTGAGATGCCAGGATGCCGTGTGAGGCGGCGAGCATGACGAGATGCCGATGGTGCTGCGTGAGAAGCGGCAAGATGTATCAGAGGCTGCAGCCGTGATGGACTGCATCAAATTGGGTCGGGTGAACCGGCCGGTCGTTTTGTTTGTTGGACTAGCTGTCCATGCGTGAGTTCGTTTAGTCCTAGCCGAGAGTATCGTTGCTAGTAGTTGATGCATGCATGTAGTGGCCTGGTCACAAGTGGCTGCCGAGTCATTTGGATCATGGAGAGAGTTTAGGCCGTGGGTAGTGCATGCAGTGGTTAGTTAGTGGTGGTAGTGGGCTGCTGTGTGTGAGTGCATGGCATAATCCGTGGTCCTTTGTATATATAACCTTGCGTTGCGAATCAACCTGTGGTTGAGTTGGTTAGGTGGACAGTGGTATCCCCAACCCACCAGGGTTCAAATCCTGGTGCTCGCATTATTCCTGGATTAATTTTAGGATTTCCGGCGATGCGCTTTCAGTGGGAGGAGACGTTCCCATCGACGATGAGGCGCCTACTGTGACTTCGTAAATCTCAAGATGATATGCCGGCTCAGTCTCTCGCAGGTGCTCATAGGGGTAGGGTGTGCGTGTGTGCGTTCATAGGGGTGAGTGTATGCGCGTATATATGAGCGTTTGTGTCTGTACTAATGCTAAAAAAAACCTTGCGTTGGAGTAATGAATAAAATGAGGCCGTGAGGGCTGAGAAAAAGATGTAGCCACGGCTGACCAAGAGGAAGGTGTCTCTTGCAAAGCTATTGCCTCCTTCCTTGGACCATGCATGGGTGTGTGTGTGTTTCCTGAGAGTTTCTTCCATGGTGTGTGTTTGATATAAACCACAAGAGAGAAGGTTGAGCTGTGAGAGACAGCCAAGAAGAAGGAGAAGGCGCTGCGAGGAGAGGCAGCGTTGGCATCAGAGCCTTGTCAATCCGTGGCTGAGGCGACGGCTGCGGCAACAAAGACGGCGACGCGGCGGACTCCATGTGAGGTGGAGGACGTCAGCACGAGGTGGAGGCCGTCGGCGGCGAGATGCCGCTGGTGGCCGGTTGCGGTGTGATGCCGCTAGGAGGAGACGGCGGTGCGATGCTGCCACGACGATGGTGCGATGCCGTCATAAGGAGACACGGTGCGACGCTGCTAAGAAGATGTACGGCGGCGCGATGCCGTCACTCGATTTGGTGCGATGCCAACGACGGGGATGGTGCGATGCCATCGTCATGATGGAGAGTTGGTGCGAAGCCAACAAATATTGCGGTGCGATGCCACAAGATGATGATGGCGTGATGATCAGCATCGCGAAGGCGTGGTCCACGTCAAGTGGAGGCCGTTGTATGCGGCACGACGCCATGGTGACCGGTGCTACGATGGCGTCATCCACGACAAGATGGTCCATGGCGGGTGGTTGGCGTTGCGATGGCGTCGTCTACGACAAGATGGTGCGCGGTGGTGATCGGCATTGCGATGATGTCATGCATAGCATGTACTGCATTGTGATGGCGTCATCAAGTTGCTGAGGGTGATCCCTGTTGAAGATTGGAGGATCAAGATTAGGGGGTAAATGTTAGCTTTAATCTTGATTCCTTTTATTAGCATGTTTGAGTTTCACATGTAGTCTAGTCTAGTGTGGTGTTCGTCCGGTGAAGGCTTCAGCTGAGCGCACCAACGAGGTGAGATGCCAGGATGCCGTGTGAGGCGGCGAGCATGACGAGATGCCGATGGTGCTGCGTGAGAAGCGGCAAGATGTATCAGAGGCTGCAGCCGTGATGGACTGCATCAAATTGGGTCGGGTGAACCGGCCGGTCGTTTTGTTTGTTGGACTAGCTGTCCATGCGTGAGTTCGTTTAGTCCTAGCCGAGAGTATCGTTGCTAGTAGTTGATGCATGCATGTAGTGGCCTGGTCACAAGTGGCTGCCGAGTCATTTGGATCATGGAGAGAGTTTAGGCCGTGGGTAGTGCATGCAGTGGTTAGTTAGTGGTGGTAGTGGGCTGCTGTGTGTGAGTGCATGGCATAATCCGTGGTCCTTTGTATATATAACCTTGCGTTGCGAATCAACCTGTGGTTGAGTTGGTTAGGTGGACAGTGGTATCCCCAATCCACCAGGGTTCAAATCCTGGTGCTCGCATTATTCCTGGATTAATTTTAGGATTTCCGGCGATGCGCTTTCAGTGGGAGGAGACGTTCCCATCGACGATGAGGCGCCTACTGTGACTTCGTAAATCTCAAGATGATATGCCGGCTCAGTCTCTCGCAGGTGCTCATAGGGGTAGGGTGTGCGTGTGTGCGTTCATAGGGGTGAGTGTATGCGCGTGTATATGAGCGTTTGTGTCTGTACTAATGCTAAAAAAAAACCTTGCGTTGGAGTAATGAATAAAATGAGGCCGTGAGGGCTGAGAAAAAGATGTAGCCACGGCTGACCAAGAGGAAGGTGTCTCTTGCAAAGCTATTGCCTCCTTCCTTGGACCATGCATGGGTGTGTGTGTGTTTCCTGAGAGTTTCTTCCATGGTGTGTGTTTGATATAAACCACAAGAGAGAAGGTTGAGCTGTGAGAGACAGCCAAGAAGAAGGAGAAGGCGCTGCGAGGAGAGGCAGCGTTGGCATCAGAGCCTTGTCAATCCGTGGCTGAGGCGACGGCTGCGGCAACAAAGATGGCGACGCGGCGGACTCCATGTGAGGTGGAGGACGTCAGCACGAGGTGGAGGCCGTCGGCGGCGAGATGCCGCTGGTGGCCGGTTGCGGTGTGATGCCGCTAGGAGGAGACGGCGGTGCGATGCTGCCACGACGATGGTGCGATGCCGTCATAAGGAGACACGGTGCGACGCTGCTAAGAAGATGTACGGCGGCGCGATGCCGTCACTCGATTTGGTGCGATGCCAACGACGGGGATGGTGCGATGCCATCGTCATGATGGAGAGTTGGTGCGAAGCCAACAAATATTGCGGTGCGATGCCACAAGATGATGATGGCGTGATGATCAGCATCGCGAAGGCGTGGTCCACGTCAAGTGGAGGCCGTTGTATGCGGCACGACGCCATGGTGACCGGTGCTACGATGGCGTCATCCACGACAAGATGGTCCATGGCGGGTGGTTGGCGTTGCGATGGCGTCGTCTACGACAAGATGGTGCGCGGTGGTGATCGGCATTGCGATGATGTCATGCATAGCATGTACTGCATTGTGATGGCGTCATCAAGTTGCTGAGGGTGATCCCTGTTGAAGATTGGAGGATCAAGATTAGGGGGTAAATGTTAGCTTTAATCTTGATTCCTTTTATTAGCATGTTTGAGTTTCACATGTAGTCTAGTCTAGTGTGGTGTTCGTCCGGTGAAGGCTTCAGCTGAGCGCACCAACGAGGTGAGATGCCAGGATGCCGTGTGAGGCGGCGAGCATGACGAGATGCCGATGGTGCTGCGTGAGAAGCGGCAAGATGTATCAGAGGCTGCAGCCGTGATGGACTGCATCAAATTGGGTCGGGTGAACCGGCCGGTCGTTCTGTTTGTTGGACTAGCTGTCCATGTGTGAGTTCGTTTAGTCCTAGCCGAGAGTATCGTTGCTAGTAGTTGATGCATGCATGTAGTGGCCTGGTCACAAGTGGCTGCCGAGTCATTTGGATCATGGAGAGAGTTTAGGCCGTGGGTAGTGCATGCAGTGGTTAGTTAGTGGTGGTAGTGGGTTGCTGTGCGTGAGTGCATGGCATAGTCCGTGGTTCTTTGTATATATAACCTTGCGTTGGAGTAATGAATAAAATGAGGCTGTGAGGGCTGAGAAAAAGATGTAGCCACGGCTGACCAAGAGGAAGGTGTCTCTTGCAAAGCTATTGCTTCCTTCTTCCTTGGTCTATGCGTGGGACTGTGTGTGTTTCCTGAGAGTTTCTTCCATGGTGTGTGTTTGAGAGAAATCACAAGAGAGAAGGTTGAGCTGTGAGAGACAACCAAGAAGAAGAAGGCGCTGCGAGGAAAGGCGGCGTCAACAATTGGCATCAGAGCCTTGTCGATCCGTGGCGGAGGCGACGGCTGCGGCAACGACGACGGCGACGCAACGGACTTCATGTGAGGTGGAGGACGTCGGCGCGAGGTGGAGGCCGGCGGCGGCGAGATGCCGCGGGTGGCCGGTTGCGATGTGATGCCACTAGGAGGAGACGGCGGTGCGATGCTACCACGACGATGGTGTGATGCCGTCACAAGGAGATGCGGTGCGACACTGCTAATAGGATGTATGGCGGTGCGATGCCGTCAGTTCAGTCGGTGCGATGCCGACGATGGGGATGGCGCGATGCCATGGTCATGATGGAGAGTTGGTGCGAAGCCAACAAATATTGCGGTGCGATGCCGCAAGATGATGATAGCGTGGTGATCAGCGTCGCGAAGGCGTGGTCCGCGTCAAGTGGAGGCCGTCGTGTGCGGCACCACGCCATGGTGGCCGGTGCTGCGATGGCGTCATCCACGGCAAGATGGTCCATGGCGAGTGGTTGGCGCTGCGATGGCGTCGTCTATGACAAGATGGTGTGCGGTGGTGATCGACATTGTGATGATGTCGTCCATAGCAAGTACGGTGTTGCGATGGCGTCATCAAGTTGCTGAGGGTGATCCATGTTGAAGATTGGAGGATCAAGATTAGGGGGTGAATGTTAGCTTTAATCTTGATTCTTTTTATTAGCATGTTTGAGTTTCGCATGTAGTCTAGTCTAGTGTGGTGTTCATCCCGTGAAGGCTTCAGCTGAGCGTGTCCAGGAGGTGAGATGTCAGGATGCCGTGTGAGGTGGCGAGCACGGCGAGATGCCGATGGTGCTGCATGAGAAGCGGCAAGACGTATCAGAGGCTGGAGCCGTGATGGACTGCATCAAATTGGGTCGGGTGAACCGGCCGGTCGTTCTGTTTGTTGGACTAGCTGTCCATGCGTGACTTCGTTTAGTCCTGGCGGAGAGTATCATTGCTAGTAGTTGATGCATGCATGTAGTGGCCTGGTCACAAGTGGCTGCCGAGTCATTTGGATCATGGAGAGAGTTTAGGCCGTGGGTATTGCATGCAGTGGTTAGTTAGTGGTGGTAGTGGGCTGTTGTGCGTGAGTGCATGGCATAGTCTGTGGTCCTTTGTATATATAACCTTGCGTTGGAGTAATGAATAAAATGAGGCCGTGAGGGCTGAGAAAAAGATGTAGCCACGGCTGACCAAGAGGAAGGTGTCGCTTGCAAAGCTATTGGCTCCTTCTTCCTTGGTCCATGCGTGGGTGCGTGTGTGTTTCCTGAGAGTTTCTTCCATGATGTGTGTTTGAGAGAAACCACAAGAGAGAAGGTTGAGCTGTGAGAGACAGCCAAGAAGAAGAAGAAGGCGCTCCGAGGAGAGGCGGCGTCAACATGCATCTTGTAAGATTTTCAACACATAAAGAAGCTGCTATAGTGTGAACAAACATGCATGCTCATCTCAGTATGGAAGCCCCTCAAACACGAGTAAACAACACAGATGACAGATGAAACAAGTAGTACTTCAACTGGATGAATGTGTTGTCAAACTTTAACACTAAGAACTCTGAACAAAGTTTCGAAAATTACTAAACAACTTGGTGCAATGAAGAAATAAGTAGCGTTTTCTGAACAAATTCAGTAACTTAAGAAATGAACGACTTCGGGCATTGGTGTTTCTGAATTCATGATGCCAATATCTTCAAAAATTCAGTTCTGGATTATTGACAGTTATATGACATAAAAATTCATCGCTAGAAATGTTTTTTGACACATAATTATAAGAGATGAGTACCGTCAATAGGTCTGTGTAACTTCTAATGATTCCATTTTCTTCAAAATCCTTTTCATTTCTGAAAGAAATTTCTTTAGCTATTGAATTATTTTGTTATTTGCTGGTTTTTGTTTCCGGGCTGTTGGGCAATACAACAACTCAGAGAGTTAAAATAGAGTACTGCAACATTGTTTATTTGTACTACAAAATTATGGTCTACCTTCGTAGTCCTTTGGTAATATGCATCTAAACTTTTTTAGTACGACTGCTTCTTGACAATACCTCAGATGGTGTTTTCTACTGCAACTTAATTTATTTGTACTATACAATTTGGGAAATACCTCTGATCGTGTTACCTTTCTTCTCTTTAGTAGCCTATCAATCCAAGTTTTCTTCAAAACAATTTCCATTTCTATCTATTAATTGATTATGTGATGTGCTGATCTTTTTTGTCCTTGCTGTTGGGTAATGCAACAACTCTCAACATTAAGGCAGAATACAGTAGCTTATTTTATTTGTACTCCCCCGTCCCAAAATTCTTGTCTTAGAATTGTCTAAATACAGATGTATCTAGTTACGTTTTAGTGTTAGATACATCTGTATCTAAACAAATTTAAGACAAGAATTTTAGGACGGAGGGAGTACTATAGAATTATTGAAATAAATTCGGTGGTTGTTCTGCTGCTCCAGCATTAGGTGATTTATTCTTTCTTTCTTTCTTTCTTTCTTTCTCTTTGAACTTTTGTTTTCAATTGTCTATTTTCAGGCGTGCAATCCTCAACAGATCATTTAATGATTGAGGAGTCCCACTGGCATCATGTCTCCTATCAGAAATGTATGCGCATGCATCAACTTGCTTACTAATGCTATCAACACTATTCAAAGATATATGTTTGGGTGGCGAAGTTATCCAATTTGTGTACTTAAAAAAGGTTGTGCAATTTGTATGAAAGAATTTTCTTTGTGCTGAAAGGCCTCCAGCTTTGGATTTTCTACTACAGTTATTCCATGACTTTGTTGACTAGATCCCGACTGTGCTTCTGGAGGCTAACGATTAGATATGTAATATGCAGGATACAATTTAATATTTATCATCTCAAGGACTTTCAAAGAATGGCGCATAATAGTTCTATTCTCTGGAATTATGCGCAACTATGTTTACCTATTTAATCGTTATGCAGGATTGCTAATAACTTTGAATTCTTCTTATAATGTCCCGCTAGTTTTCAACACAAGGTGCTGTAGATCGTTCGTATTCATATTGAAAACACTCAGATATAACAAGGTTGTAAGTTTTAATTGCTTTCACCAACATGGGTGTCTTCATTTTGAAATGACCTTTGTATATGTTTTTCTTGTCATAACTCTTCTGAATGGTCTGATAAAAATGGATGTTGTCTAACCTGACTTCGGATAGTGCATTAGATCAACCTTTAAACTCTCATTTACTTGTGTGCAGGGCATTCCCAAGGTGAAAAAATTCGTCATGTACCATTCTTCTCACTTATCCTTTACGCCTTTACCTTATAAATGCTATCAAACAAAGATTGCTTTGGATACTGTTAAAAGTTTCTTCAAAACCATACTCATATGTGCATGCACTAAAATCTGCTAGAAGAGACGGTTCCTATTAATCATTAACATCATAATTGTGCGTACCTACATAATTGTTTGGCAGCATTTTTTTATGGGAATGCCTTCATGACTAGCTTTATTATAAATTAAATAACGCATACATCGTCTGCCAAGAAATTGGCAAGGAAGCTAGGAGGCGCCTCGATCCACAATGACGGATTGTTTGCACGTCCATACTCCGCTAGCGCATGAGTGTCACATTAGACTCTCTATCACAATGCTCAAGAAAAACCTTCCCCATATCTCTAAGTAAGTCTCTGCATTCTTCCAAAACACGAGAAGCCACCATCGAATGTCCATCATTGAGTTGTAGAGCGTTTACTACAATGGTTTTATCCATCCTTGCCACGATATTATTGTATCCCAAACTCTGGGCTAGCTTCAGGCCCTCAAGAAGTGCTGTAGCTTCAACGCAAACTACATCTGCAACGTGCTCCAAACGTGAGGTAGAAGCTGCTATAAAGTTTCCTCTGTGATCTGTAATGATCGCAGCACATGAACCCATATTAACCCCCTCCATAAATGATGCATCAGTATTCAAGACTTGTTGCGCCGACAGAACTATTGGCCACGTATTTATCCTTGGGGTCGTCACAGGTTTGGTCATTGCTTGGGTGAAGTTGAGGGCGAGGGCATGAACTGAAGGTCCTATTCTCACTGGCGGTTGAACTACCTCTCCTCGACATGCATCCTTCTCTGCCACCAAATGTACCAACTTGCTGTTGCAATTAGTTCCGGCAGCTCAAACTGACCCAAGTACGTCTTCTGTAGCGCCTGATCACATAACAGGAATTCCAAAACTGTTGCTCCCGGTCGGTCTACCAACAAAGCACATCTGATATAGCTCTCCATATACCCAAGGCAGACCAAAGTGCTCTAGCTCGCTCACAGTTAAAGATGGCATGCTTTATATCATCGGCATCCATACGACAGATTGGGCACTACGAGATATTACCGATGTGCCGATTGACTAAGACAGAGAAGTACGGTATCGCATTATGTAAGCATCTCCAGACAAAGATCTTCACCTTCTCGGGAAATTTCAAACTCCATATTTTCTTCCATATTGGATGTGGTGCATCCACACCAAACATGTTTGCTTCAGCTTCATCTCCTGCATACGTAGCTTCCCACTGTTTATAATAAGCCGATCTAACAGAAAAAATTCCGCTTTTAGTCAGGTGCCATGCGACATAATCTTCCATCACATGCTGGTGCAAGGGAATCTGTAGGATGCATTCTGCATCTATGTGACAGAAGTTATCACGGATCAACTGCTCATCCCAATCACCTGTAATTGGGTCTATGAGTTCGATCACTTTTTTGAGCACTTGGTTGCCTCGAACAATAACCACTTTCCTTGAAAAGCTACTGGGAATCCAACAGTCATCCCAGATGTTAATCTTAGCACCATCTCCAACTCTCCAAATACACCCTTTCTTGAATGTTTGTATGCCTGCCCAAATGCTCCTCCAGATATAAGAATATCCCTTATTCAGTTCACAAATCAAAATGTCCCCAGTGGGATAGTATCTCGCTCTTAAAACTATTGCACACAGAGACTCATTATGCTCAATCAGCCGCCAGCACTGTTTGGCCAACATGGCTAAGTTGAAACTCTGGACATCTCGGAACCCCATACCCCCTTTCTCCTTCGGCACACACATTTTCACCAAGCAAACCAATGCATCCTTTTGTGGTCTTCCTCATCACCCCATCAATACTGCGGCATTGCATCAGTGATCCCCTTGCAATTTTTTTTCGGGAATTTAAATACACTCATCGCATATGTAGGGATGGCTTGGGACACCGCTTTAATCAAAGCTTCTTTCCCACCATCGAACAGGGTTCTCTCTTTCCACCCATTCACCATTTTCTGAATTCTTTCAATGAGATGTTTGAAGCAATTTACTTTGTCCACTCCAATCATAGCTGGCAGTCCCAAGTATTTGTCAGACAAAGACTCAGTCATTATATTGAAAATTTGACACACTTCGGCTTTTGTCTCCACCTCTGTATTGTCCGCATTTTGCATAATGTGAAAAGTACATAGGCCATGTTGGACTTCTTGAATCACTTGCTCTCTCACCATTCTGGCCGTTGTAGCGTCTTGATTAGTGAATATAGTTCAAGGATTCTTATGGTTACGTATTGAAATAAATAAATGAAAAAATTATGTCTCATCATTAGGTAGGAAGCACAAAAATAGCTCTGAAATGATTGAACCCAACAAACCCTCCAAATGGAATATTTTCCTCATTTATTCCCAAAAGTAGCATCAAATCCCACACCATCGCCAAATTTTTGATAGTCAATGATCATTTTGTCATCACCCCAGAAGATGTTTGCTATTTGTTCTTTGCAGTCAAACTGAAAGGCAAATGGAATGGTCGATTTTCGGCAGGCCCGATCAATATTAGGTCCCTTTAGCGCTTTGTTAGCAAATGGTTCTTGTGACCCTGCCGTGTATACTATAAGATTACCTGATCCACTTATCCTTTGGCTAGCCAACTCGTGAGCAATTATTGGTCCAATACCCAGGTCATCGGCATTTCTGATTTCGAATGCCTATACTTCAGAGCTTATCCGTTGAGATGGAATAAGATGGCGTGCTTATTGCAATTGAAGCTTGTGAATGTGTTAAGTAAAAAAATCAGGTATTTCATAACTTCCTACTTCTCGGTCTATTGTAAGGTCTCTTTCGTCTACACACTTCACAATATTTTATAGTTTGAGCTTGAGAGTTTTTATATGGATGGTCTCTTTTGTCTAGTACCTTGTGACCCAGTTTGAAACCAGTGTTCACACTAGCTTCGGAGTCTGTACTACTACTATAGGATGAAGTCGAATATATATGTGCATGTCATGTTTTGGATTTACATGCAGTGGTGGAGTGCCAGCAAAGATAAAGAGAAGATGAGTATCGTGTCTGCCCAGCATCAACATTCGATCAGTTTCAACCAGTGATGCATTCCAAGGCGTTGTGTATGTATGTCCTTTTTTTATTTGGCCAAACAATCATGAGAGGGAGACTCATCGAGTGAACCTTTAAACAAAGGAGAGGATGAGAGATGAGAGAGCGGACGAGGCTGTTAATCTATGCACATTGATCTTCTGGTGGACTCATTGTACTTACGTAGGAGCGTTTTTTTGTATTTCAGATTGCATTCACTTCTTCATTTCAAGAAGAGAGGTGTGGTCCAGATCCCTACGCTCATGGGTTCATCTAGATTTAATATGTGCTCGCCAACATGTGCACTAGCATGCGCCACTAGCATGCGCCTCTCCGTACTTGTCCTTATTTATGCAAGTCCTTATCCGCCCCTTCCCTCCACTCTCACACGGTATTGTAGTCTAACTTCTAACATGAGTACTTCCATTGCGCAGCCTACAGCTTCCTAGTTTGACTGACAACCACGATAATAACGAGATTAGTGTTCTCTTTTGCTAACTGTCTATTTATTTAAATTTGCTTTGGAGGCATCGGGACAAGTCATATCCACAGAAAGCACACCGCTAGTGCATAACCTGCCGCCACATCAACTGTTTACAGTAGCTTAAGTGTTTGAAGTACTATTAGAATGTGGTCGAATACATGCATGGTGAGCACTACATTTCAAAAGAGGGCTGGAATGTCGGCTATGCGTAAAGAAGAAGTAGTCTCGTGCTGACACGATAGCAGCTTTTCGATCCGATGTAACTTCTGGAAGTGATGCATGCAGAGACACTATATGTGTGTTGTTGCCTTTTTGTACTGGTTCAGAGAAATAATCATGATGATCAAGAGCGAGACTAACCGTGGTCACACACGGTCTCAACCATTGATGAATGCATCCTGGTTTTTTCTGCCATGTACTAGTAGTAAGAACATCTTTTTTATCTTTGAAAGAACATCATCTCTAATGTACGTACAACTATCCAGTCCAAATAACCATTGCGCATTACTGCTGGTTGAAGATGAATCTGTACAACACTCCAATACTTGCAAATAGAGATGCAGATTGATGGATGTCAGGGTACTCTCTGACCCTAGCTAGTTCAATCAAATGAATTAAAAATTTCCAAAGAGATGCATATAATTTGAAAATCTTAGTTCATTTGATTGAGCTAGTTAGGGTCAGAGAGTACCCTTTAGGTAACCTATCTGCATGCCTACTTGCAGAATGAACTGGGGGCAAGCTGAAAAAAAAACGAACATAACCACAGGCTGACATGAGAAAATTTTAGTTCATTTGATTGAGCTAGTTAGGGTCAGAGAGTACCCTTTAGGTTACCCATCTGCATGCCTACTTGCGAAATGAACTGGGGGAAGCTGAAAAAAAAACAGCGAACATAACCACAGGCTGACATGAGAAAATTTTAGTTCATTTGATTGAGCTAGTTATGGTCAGAGAGTGCCCTTTAGGTTACCCATCTACATGCCTACGTGCAAATGAACTGGGGGCAAGCTGGAGAACAACAACTAACAGAACCATAGGCTGACATGAGAAAATCAACATATGTTACTATGAGTCATGGAACAGCGCAATACGAGACATAGTTTGCGCAGAACTCTGCATACATGGCATACACTGCTAGTACGAGATTCCTTGAACAATGGTAAAACCAGAGGCAACAAAATAGAACTATGAAACTCTATTTCGGAAACAAATTAGTGTAGCCATGTGAGATTTTTCTTTCTAGTTTATATATTATACTTATGTGGCCGAACAAATTTCTAAGGGCGTGCTTGAGGTGGTGATTAGGAGGGTGCGGCTTCTCCTCCCCTGTAGCGGGTGACACCACGGGTTACCATAGCCACCACCGACAACTGCGTCGGCTGGAGGATGGGGTAACCCCTGATCCGAGTGCCAGGGTCCGTGGTAGAGGGGAGAAATATTTTAGGATTTGTTTCTCATCTGCGGCTGTGAGACTAGCATGGCGGTAGTGTCGGCATAGAATAAATCGTCTGTGTACATGCGGCCAGGCGAGGTCGTTATCCACACCACTTGCTACCACGCGATTCATGCTAACTCCAATACGACGGTTGTATATAAATTCACCTGGGCAGCGTACACCATATTGTATATCGCATGTATTTTTCTCTGCGTGTCAGTAAATGCCCACAAGCCATCGGGTGGTGACAGGCGGCCGCGACCAGCGCCAAGCTCCTGACCTGTAGCCACAACGGCTACATGCACCAGGCGTGAGGGAGATGCAACGGCTAGCCGGGCGACACTCCTCTCTGCTTATTTTATTTAAACGCCATGTCTCCTTGCATCGGATGGCCATTTCAAACGGCTCCCCTTCTCCATTTCTCTCAGACTAGCCGGGCTTTGCAAAGCATGTGTTCGTCTGTGACCCGTAGTAGTTCAACACAACCTCCATCTCACCACACGAGCAACAAGATGCCTCCACTCCCTCTCATCCTTGCGCCGAATGCAACACCGGCTACGTCCTGTGGTTTGTCTCCGGGATAGAACTAAACCCAGGGAGGCACTTCTACAAGTGCGAACGGTATGGGGTAAGTTGTTCGTGATCCTCTCAGTCTATCGTCTCCGGGGCATCGCCAACATGCTGCTAATGATCATTCCCTGCATCCACAAGTTCTGAAGCTCCCCCTCGTGCGATGGATTTGTTCTTCCGTTAATGCATTTTTCTTATCCGCCTGCTCCATGTCCATGTAATGTGCACCTATCCTCCCAGCTCCAGCTGCAGACAAATATACGTATGCAGGCGGCTGGATTATCTTTAATACATATCCATCGTTTATGAGCATTTGTGAATTAGTAAGTCAGACTAATCTCGCGGAATGATGCAAATTTATTTAAACCACGACCAGACACATGCATGGCATTAACCCCACGCAGTGCGTGTGCACCACACCCAGGCCAATGGCAATAATTCATCGCTCCTCCAGCCCACATGCGACGCATCTAGTAAAGACACAGCAGAAGAGTGAATACACCCAGCTGCCCCTGCAAAATGTAAATGCACCCAGCAATCTATGGATGATCCATCTTCAGCAACACCCTCAACAGAATTTAGCATATCCCAAATCTGCCGCCTGGGTCATCTTCAGCAACCTCTCGCAGTGTACAGAGGCGCCCCGATTGATTTGCAAAAACGAGGCAAACAGATGGGGATGGCGGGTCCATCTCACCGGCTGACCCAGATCGAGAACTCGCGGCCAACAATGACTTTAAGCTAGGGGATCCAACCAAAATCTAGATCAAAACATGTGAAAGCAAGACACCCAAAGGCATAGGTGAAGAACGAATCAGAAAGATGATTTCAACGGGCTGACCTGATCTCCGTTTGTGCAGAATCCATCGCCAGACCTAGCTCTGTTCGTCCACAGACGACGGGAAGATGAGATGAGCAGTGCGAGAAACGAACTCGTGCGAGCACACAATTATGCCCACCCAACACAAAGAGCAATTATTCCATTGCCTGAGCGTTGCATGGCTCGTGTATTCGTACGGTATTGAATGCGGGGCTGGTCCACACTATGTGTCGTATAATGAGATGTATTCCAGAAGCTGGAAATTAGCCTGCCCTGTATTCCCTAATGTCCTATTAAAAGTAGTCATCGCGATGCGCGGGCGGACGGGTTTGATTGCAGCAGCGCGTGGCCGCATGTCCCAAAAATTCACGTCCCTCTATCTCGCCCTTGTTACAGGGGTGCCTTAAATTGTTGGCAGGCTGTAGGGGAGGAAGTGCTTGGTGGATATCTGTGCTTCGTCGTGAAGATGGTTTTATGGGAATAAGGCATTAAGTTCAACATGATTAGTTGAAGATTAAGAGCTCTTTCAAAGGCAATGTGAAATTTACTTTGAAGAAAAACTACACAATTGTGAAGGATTTCTATGTTGTTTACTCCAGATTGACTTCCGCCATCTTCGGAGGATAAAACTGTAGGTATGTAAATGGTTCACAAGTCTCTTAGCAGAATAGCACGCCGTGTGGCCGTTGGTGAGAGTGAATGGTGACCGGAGGTGTTTGCGGAGTGCACCAAGTGTGATGGGTGCGCAGAAGATCAGGTGCATTAAGCAACAACGAGGACAAAGCCGGAAGTAGAAAACACGCATATTTCATTTGTACCAGGGTTATCATTCTATAACCTTAAGTCATAGTTTTGTCTTACCCATGTTCTTGTTTTGAAGTTCTGGCGAACCTCTACTTAACTAATCTAGAGTTCCCCATGCACAACTAATAGTCTCATGTCATCGGCACACTTTATGGCATAAAAATTCTTCTCTGTTTTCTCTTCATATGTAAATGAAAACACATTTGATCCCAAAAAATTATAACTGTTGAACTATTGATTAGTTGTTAGAGGCTTAGAGCATTGTTTCATGGACTTCCCTCTTTATTCTAAATGTAACTTCTAATGCAACATATAGTTAAGCCGCATCAATCAAAAAAGAACGATAAGGATTATGCGAGGATCAATCAAGTCCGTCAGATCTTGAGAGTTGAGGCCTACAAACATTCATGTCTTTTGGTTAAAATACATCCCTTGATGAAATGATGTCTCTTTGTGGAAAGACATGTCCATTGGTGATAATATGTTTTTTTGACGCGTTTGGTGATAATATGTTTTTTTGACTCGTTTGGTGATAATATGTCTCTTCATGGAAAAAACATGCCCCTGGTGAAATTATGTGTTTCTGTAGAAAAAAACATATTAGACAAGAATGTGAACAGGCATAATAATAGTGAGATTAACAAGATATAAAATTCAGTTTGTGACTTTCCAAAAGATGCGGCTATCGAAATTGCCTTAACTGTGCAAGAAAACTAATGAACAAAATTTTAACATTTCCATTTGTTTATGCACCTCCTCAACTACATTTCAATTCTGCAAGTCTATAAATAATAAAATGAAAATTCTATATACGAACATTTAAAAACAAAATCATGAAGAACATCGAATAATACTCATGGCAAAGCGTGGGTTTTACACTGGTTTCTCCATGGTCCAGCCACCAATGCATTGATGTCCTCCCTGCTTCAGTATACTTCAATTTTACCCTGCATCGACTTTTACTCATTTTAGGGTCTCATGCTTGAAGTACGAATTAAGTACCCCTCTTTGTTTGCCTACCGTCTACTTCATCTTCTTATTTATGCAAGGCCCCCATCCTTTTTGTGCCATTAATATATCTTGAACCGCATGGTAGTAACTGGAATAATTTATTTGCTTTGGTGTATCGAGCATAGCCAGCTTTCTTAACAACCAAAATGATAAGACCGGTGTTATTTTTTGACAGCTAGCTCGTTGCCATGTCCATTAGTTTGGATTGGGAGGCATCGGGACAATCAGATGTGCAAGTTTCCTCACCCTGGGTGGTACGATGACAAGCACACGTAAGGAGATGCAACGTTAGAATGAGGAACAACAGGGTTCTCGTCATAGTTGCCTTTCTTCAAATCCCCACTGGGCTGTATCATGAGGCTTCTCGTCGTAGTAGACCTTAAGAGCATCTCCAGCCGTTCACCCCCCAGGGCACTAAAAAAGAGCGGTCTAGGGGCGAACCGGCGCTAGTTCGGCCCCTGAGGGCGACCTAGCTCCCAGTCACGTCCCCAGGCGCCGCCCCCAGGACGCGAAAAATTCGAACTTGGTCGTTCCCTCTCACAAAAGACGCCACAAGTCGGGCGATCGCAAGCCACAGTTCGGCGTACAAAAAATAGAGCAGCAGAAGTTCGCGTGCGCATAACTCGGCGGGCTCTGCCCCAGGCATCGGCGGAGTTGGCGTGCGCGGGCTTGGCAGTGTCGGAGCAGCCTCTGCGCTGGGCGGTGTCAGCGCGGCTTCGGTGGTACTGGGCGTCGTGGAGGCGTCGTCACGCGGGCTTGGCGGCGGCGGCGGCGTGTGCGTCGGCGTCGGCGTCGGCGTCGGCGGCCTTGTCGAGGGAAGCTGGTTCAGGATGAGGCCGCGCTCCGCCAAGTACCACGCCTTGACCGCCTCGTCGGTGCTCTGGAGCATGTCCGCCCCGCCCAGCAGGAAAGCCAGGTCGATGTTTCTCTTCTTCGCGGAGACGTTCGTCCGGAGCAGGTCGAGCTTGACGGTGCTGCTCGACATCAACGCGAACCACCGCGCCTCGGTCTTCTCTTCACGAAGGACGGCCCGGGCCTGCGCGTCGGCGAGGCAGTGCTCGATGGACTCCTGCACTCGAGCGGTGACCGTGTCGGCGTATTTCCCCTTCTTGGCAACTTTGTTGCCGTCCGGCCGCCCTTCCGATGCGCCAGGAGTCGACGCGTCCAGCTTGTAGGTCTTCTTGGCCTTGTCGAGGGTGCGCCGGACTTCCGCCCACTTCTCGCACTTATCAATGCGCTTGTAGACGTGGAGGTACTTGAATTTGGCGTCGCTATTGCTCTGCCGGTACAGGGTGAACATGCGCAGCAATTGCGCGGAGGGACAAACAGTTGGCGCGCGTACACAACGAAGAGAGGCAGGAGGCCAGCGTGGCATACCTGATCCTCGACGCTGGCGCCGCTCTCCGGGCGAGCCGCGACCTCCTCGAGCCCCCATGCCATTTGTTGCACGCCCGCTGGATACGCCCTCAATGGTTCGCCATCGCCTTGGAGCCGCGCTGCATGTAGACGCCTTTGAAGTAGGGGTCGACGAGCTTTCGCTCGTCGAACTTGGCCTTAATGCGGTCCCAATACGTGTCGATGCTCTGGTTCGTGCCGGTTGTCGGATCGAGGTAGACAACTTCTCATGCTTCGGCGAGGCATTCCTCCTCCTTGGACGCCCACTTGATGCACGGCTCGCCTGTCCTGGCCGCCCGCTTCTTCTTGCGCCCCTTCGTCGTAGCATGCGTCGGCTCCTCCTCGTCCTCCTCCTTCTCCTCCTCGTCCTCCTCGTCCTCCTGCTCCTCCTGCTCGTCGTCCATGCCGCCGCTGAGATCCACCACCTCGTCCTGGGTGACGAACCCGGGAGATGCGGCGGCCGGGGACGAACCTGTCGCGATGATGTCGTCCATGTCGGCCTCGGTCTCGTCGGTGTCTCCGAGGTGCGAGAAGGGCAGCGGGCCACGGCGTAGCGGGGGCGTCGGGGAGGAAGCGTAGGCGGGCGGCGAGTAGTTGTATGGAGGGTACTGCACGTCGGCGAAGGCGGGAGAGGGCGTGCGCTGGACCGGGTATCCATGGGGGAAGGTGACGTTTGGGTTGAACCCACCGTGCGTGTCCCCGTCGGCGTAGCCCGGCGAGGGCGATCCCCATGGTTGCGGAGAGCCGATGCCTTGCTGACCCCAGGGTGCGTACTGGGCGTGGCTTCCGGGTGGATTCATCATCCCCGCGCGAGCCGTCTCGGCCTCGATTTGGTCCGCCGAGGCAGCCGCAGCCACGCGCGCCGCGTTGTCGCGGGCCTTCTTGGCGATGGTCCTCTTCCGTCGGTCGGCGGTGACAACCTCCCGCCGCTGAACTTCCGCCCTCCACTCGGCGTTTGACATGCCTGGTGTCTTGATCGGCGGCGCCCTCGGCTTCCTCTACTTCGGCTGGGCGACGAAGGCGGTCGCGGTTGCCGCCGCGCGGGGGGGACATACTTCTTCGGTGGCATGGCGGCCGGCTGGGAGGGAGGCAAGCGGGAGGGAGATTGGAGGGAGGAAGGAAGAGTACGGGAGGGAAGTGGGGAAAACGCAGGAGGAAACGGCGGGAAGAGGCGCTCGCCTCGCTGACAGGGCGGACCCACACGTCCTTTTTGCTTGTGCCGGCACCCAGGCGCCCCAGGAAGCCGGGTTCGGCCTGGGTCCGCCGGCAACAGTTTCGCCCCGAGTCGGCGAAAAAAGGGTTTCTGAGGACGCGACTGGGCCCTTTTTTCAACGCCGGCGCAGTAAAATCGTTTGGGGAGGGCCTGTTGGGGGGGGGGGGGGGGGGGGGGGGGGGCGGCTGTAGATGCCCTAATAGATGCTCGAGGTGGAACTAGAGCAATTTCTCCCGCAAATTTATGGTGGCTGCTGCAACTGATTTGCCTCAAGCAAACTGCAGATCAGTGGGAAGAGAGAGGAGGTGAACAGACAGACAAGTTAGCGACAAGTTAGGGATGCGGGCACGGCCTCCAAACTTCGGCATGGTTCTCCTCCATATCTGTTGGCGGCAACGAGGTCAGACGTGAGAGGCGGCCGAGACGGGACAGTCCTTTGGCCGCAGCGCTGGGAATCGAGATTGGGGTAGCAGGAGATGCTATGGGGCGGCGGCCGATCGATGCGAACGTGATGAACGTTTTTACATGCATACAAATTAAGGCATTGGCTCGTATATGGGACAATATACCAGTGTATTATCGGTTCCTTTTGGATACGGTCTTAGATTTCGTACAGATTTCAGTGCACCTTCAGCTTTGGATCCGCTGCGAGTCGGCTTGGCAATGTGGACTTGCAGTAAGATAGTTGGCAACGGGCTACTTGTATGCCAAATCAAAAGTGCTCTACAACGACAGTATATACACGACGCTTACTTTGAATTGCGGTGATTAGCAAAAGTGATGCAATCTAATGACTGATTGGAGGCATCGTGTGAAAATCGGGAAGAACATTGTCGTTCGTATAGCTGTGTTCATGCCAAATTCGCAAGGCAATGGAGTACGAGTGGTGCATGCGTGGAACTGGTGGAAAGCACGGGTGTTGCACGGTGCAGGGCCATTGTTGGCCCAGATCCGACGCCGAGTACTTTCCGACGACGATGATATGACCGATGACGAAGGACGACAAAACAAAGCTGACTAACTCTTAAACAATTCGCTGTTGACCGGTGCACTTGGTCGAAGCGAAATACGTCTGAGACGGAACCACGTACAGGCAGAACAACTAGTAGCTAACTAATCGATTAACGGATCGATCCAGTACTAGCAGTACTCACGCACGGCAAACCTGGCTGATTGCCACAGGAACGTGACGTTCCTGGTGATTTCTTTATTGCCTCACGGGTTGATCAATTACAAGGGGCTGGGTGTACTTATATACACGTACAAACCCAAGCATCAATCCTACTCGGATTACTACTCCTGTCCAGTTCGGACATGTACACGTGCCGTGCACTAAATCGTGTTTAAGTCTAACAACCATTGGGAGTTTGGGACATAGCGTCCACGCGAGGATGGATGCCTCGCCTCGGCCAACCACCATTCCACACAAGCAGCTCCTCCCGCCTGCTTCCTTTGCCCTTGCCTGCCGTTGCGCTGGTAACCTACTCCTTTGCATCGTGTGACTTGCGAACCTATCATAGCTTGAAGTTGAATCCAAACTTGTTTTTGCCAGAAAGTGCTTTCAGCGAGCAGGGTGGACACAAATTTGATGATGGTTTGCCAGTCTCCAGCCACAAGATCAGGTAGTGAGGAGGCCCGAGGCCCGAGGCCCGTGAGAGTTAAATGTGATGACCGGCTAAACTGCTCCAAGCGTGCCAGCTGCATTGGGAGACCAGGCATGCCGCTCAGCGGCAATGACGAAGACAGGAGAAGAAAACATGAGCAGTTCATTTGTGCATCACAGTATTATAATTTCTCTGCCACTACCCACTAGTAGCTTTCAACTACTCATGTTCTTGTCTCAAGTTCTAGTAACACACCTCCACTTAATTGTCTTGTACTCCCTCCGTTCTAAATTACTTGTCGCAAGTATGGATGTATCTAGATGTATTTTAGTTCTAGATACATCCATTTATGCGACGAGTAATTTGGAACGGAGGGAGTACTCTTGTGTCATCGATATACTCTACTCCACAAAATAAAAGACATACTCTATTGGCTAAACGTTCTTCTCTCTTCATTTTTGTATGAAAGAAAACACATGGATCCTATTTGTTAGTATTAAAGTTTGCATATCATTGGAATGTTGTTTCATGCACTAATCTCCATATATATCCCTACCTTTACTCCCTCCTTGTTTTATTAAGCTTCAATTTTTTTCACATCAATGTTTAATCGCTTTAGTTTCTTATTGTCCTTGACGTATGAATTAACTACGCTGCTTTACTTGCGTACCCTCCACAGCTTTACTTGCCATGCCATTCTTATTTATGCAAGTCCTCCATCCTTCCCGTCAGGAGCCGAGCTGGGCCCCAGGCTTGGTGCGTGAAATTTCTTTTAGGCTATTAGAGCGTCTCCAACCGAATCCACACTTCCCTCATATACGTTCGGGGGACGTCCCTCACACAGCCTACACAAGAAACAAACCACCCAAATGAACACCTTATGCACAGCCCATTTGTCCTAGGTGTGTAGCACCCCCCATATCCAGCTTGTCCACATGATAAATTTTAACCATGTCGGAAAAAATCAACTATAAATTTCAATGAGAGCTTTAGAATAAAACACAACAAATTTAGCACGAATTGAATGTGTAATTTTATGACATGGTAGATATTTGTTGTGTACATGGAAAATCATTTCCACATTTTTCAAACAGTTGTCGAGTGTATTTTGAGATTCCGATGCACCAATGACACCACAATCGTGGGTGTACCAGATATTCTTCCGGCTCAACTATTCTGTGTTTCAACTTCCTGAACCAACTTGTGAGTTTTATCTGACTAGTACTCACTCCGTTCTATAATGTAGTGCATATAGATTTTCTGAAAAGTCAAACTTTACAAACTTTTACGAAGTTTATAAAGAAAAATTATCTATATCTACAATGCCAAATATATACAATAAGAAAATACGTCTTGTGATGCATTTAATGATATGTATTAGGTATTCTAGACATATATGTCTTTCTTTAAAAACCTGATCAACTTTTGTAAAGTTTTACTTTTAGAAAAATCAATACACACTACATTGTGAAACATAGGAAGTATTGATTATGTACTTGGTACTACAACTACACAAGATTACTAGAACAATGTCGATTGTGAAATAGAAGGAGTATTGATTACCGATATGCAGAGGCAGACACCACCAAAAATCCTAACTCGGACGACGATCAGGCCAACAAGCGGAAGAAGAGTTGTGGCGGCAAAGGTCAGCAGCAGGGTGACACGGGGCACAATGGCAACCATGGTGGTCAGAACAACGGTGGAAAGAACAAGCACCCGGAGGGCGGCCTAGATCATGTCGCTAACACCAACATTGGTTTGGCGAGAGGCGAAATAATTTTGGGAGGCCGTTCAACGCTAATAAAACTCGTAATTTCGAGGAAGCCCTCAAAGGTCTGTCTACTAAGCATAGTACCCCGGATAGGCCGGCGAGTCACTCTTAGGAAGATTGTCATATAATGTAGGCTTATCGCAATCAAGTTCACCAGAATCATCCTGGTGGTGGTGGTGGCAATCCAGGACAACCAGGAGCCGGCGGCTCAATTTTCCCAGGAGGTGGCTCATCGGGTAATTATCATAACCTGGGCTATCAAAGCTCGGGCGGCTCAGGATCTGGACACCAGGGGTCTGCAAATTATGGCGGAAATCAGCATTCCGACCAACGTGGCAATCAACACCAGAACAACCAGACAGGTTTTCAGAGCAATCCTAAGCAGTTAAGCAGTGGGCAGTATCACGTCTTCGCTAGCACTACCTGCAAGCAGAACAACAAGGTTTAGAAATGTGTTGTTAATCTAGTTGAGTCGGTTGTTCCTCAGTATTTGAGTTGGTCAAAGCAACCGGTCACTTGGAGTAAGGTTGATGACTATCCACGAGTCGATAACCCTAGCGGCTTGGCTTTAGTGGTGGCGCCTCAAGTTGGTGGGTATAATCTCATGAAGGTACACGGAGGAAGCAGCATCAGCATCTTGTATTATGCTACCTTCAGGCATCTGAACTTGTCAGAGAAACATCTCTCATCTTCCTCCACCGTTTTCATGGGATTGTTCCTGGGAAATTAGTGTACCCATTGTGCGGATCAAACTGGAAGTTGTGTTCGGCAATGAGTATTACAGAATGGAGTTTCTGACGTTTGAGGTGGTCAAGATCAAGAGTCCTTATCACGCCTTGTTCGCGCGGACGGCTTATGCTCGTTTCATGGCTCAACCCTATTATGTTTATCTCAAGCTCAATATGCCTGGACCGAAGGGTACTATCACAGTCAATGGGGATAGAAATATTGCTCGTGAGTGTGAAGAAGGGGACGCGTCTTATGCTGAGACGGCTTGCGCAGCGGAGGAGTTGAAATTCTACAAATCCAATGTTGACCTGGCCGATATGACGTCTCTGAAGAAACCCACCACAGAATCTGACCCGCCCCTCAAGTTCCAGGCAGCTAAAGACACAAAACAAGTTGACTTCACCCTGGGCGACTCGTCTCAGAAGTTCACTATTAGGACTGGCATGGATCCCAAATAGGAAAGCGCGCTCATCGAATTCATCCGTGAGAATCGGGATGTCTTTGCAAGGAAACCTTCTGACATGCCTGGCATATTGAGAGAATTCGCTGAGCACCACCTGAATGTTGATCACAAGATGAAACCAGGCCGGCAATACCTCCGTCATTTCAACAAGGAGAGACGCAATGCTATTGGAGAAGAAGTATCCCGGCTCCTAGTTGTCGGGTTCATCATGGAAGTATTTCCTCCTGAGTGGCTCGCCAATCCAGTGCTTGCTCTCAAGAAGAACGATACTTGGCGAATGTGTGTTGATTACACATATCTCAACAAGGCTAGTCCTAAATACCCGTTTGCTCTTCCCCGTATTGACCAAATCATTGATTCTACTATGGGGTGCGGAAGTTTGTGTTTCCTGGATGCTTATTTCGTCTATCATCAAATCAAGACGGCTGTTGAGGACCAGGACAAGACAATCTTCATCACACACTTTGGGGCTTTCCGCTATGTTTCGATGCCTTTCGGGCTTAAAAGTGCAGGGGCGATTTATCAGCGCACAGTGCAAAATTATTTCCACAAGAAGATTGGGTGCAGTGTTCATGCTTATGTTGATGATATTGTCGTCAACTCTCAGAAGAAGGAGACCTTGCTCGATGATCTTACGGAGACCTTTGACAACCTTCGGTGGTACAAGATGATGCTTAACCCAACCAAGTGCGTTTTTGGAGTTCCAGCGGGCAAATTATTGGGTTTTATGGTGTCTGAATGAGGAATTGAAGCTAACCCAAAGAAAATCAAGGCAGTGACCTCCTTTGCTAAGCCAGCTTGCATCAACGATGTTCAGTGCATGGCGGGTCGCATCATAGCCTTAAGCCGTTTCATAATCCGCCTTCATGAGAAGGCAATCCCTCTGTATCAGATGTTGAAAAAGATTGACAATTTCATCCGGAGTGACGCTGGAAATGACGGATTTGAGGCCTTGAAGAAACAGTTGGCTGAGGCGCCCTATCTAGCGGCTCCCATTGACAAAGAGCCTATGCTCTTGTACATTGCTGCAAATAATAAAGTAGTAAGTGTTGCAGTTATCGTGGAAGGCAAGGAAGTTGGGAAGGAATATGCTGTTCAACGGCCAGTTTATTATATCAATGAAGTTTTAACAGAGTCCAAGTAGAGATATCCGCATTGGGAGAAGTAGGTCTATGGGGTCTTCCTGGCGACTCGCAAGCTGAAGAATTATTTTCTAGAACATCCCATAACTGTGGTTAGTTCTGCCCCATTGGGATACATCATCCAGAATAGAGAAGCCAGCGGTCGGATTGCCAAGTGGGCAATTGAGCTTGGGCCCCATTATCTGAAATATGTGCCCCGAACGGCTATCAAATCTTAAGCATTCGTGGATTTCATTAATGATTGGACTGAACTTCAAGTTCCTGAGGAGAGGCCAGATAAAACTTATTGGACAATTCACTTTGATGGTTCCAGACAGTTGGAAGGCTCGGGGGATGGAGTCATCTTACCTTCCCCGGGAGGTCATAAATTTTGTTATGTCCTGAGGATAATGTTTCCTTGTACTAACAATGCATCTGAGTATGAAGCTCTCCTCCATGGCCTCCGGATGGCTAAAGAGACGAATCTTAGTCGGGTCAGGTGTTTGGGAGACTCAGACTTGGTTGCTCAACAAGTTTCTGGCATGTGGGACTCCAAGGACCCCCTCATGGCACCTTATCGGCACGCAGTGAGTAGTATTGCAGTTCATTTCTAGGGTTATCAAGTGGATCACATTGATAGGTGGCTCAACGAGGCGGCTGATGCTTTATCACAACTACTCGGTTCTCAAAGTAAGCCGGCACCTCCCAATGTTTCCTTGATGTCGACCAAAATCATTCTGTCAAACTACCATCTGAGAAAGATCTGGCTATACCTGACGCGGAGGCACAAATGGTGGTGGCTCTACACGTTACCCTTGATTTGATGGTCCCTTATCTAAATTATCTGACTCGAGGCGAGCTCCCTGAGGATGAACTTATTGCTCGTCAATGACTATTATTCATGACGAGTTACACAAGCGAAGCATTACTGGTGTTTTTCAACATTGTGTTTCTCTGGAGGAGGGCCGCAAGATCCTCAATTAGATCCACTCCAGTGACTGTGGTCATCATGCCGACTCAAGATCTTTGGTTGCAAAGACATTTCAACCTGGTTTTTATTGGCTCATGGCTCATGTAGATGCCGAGGATATCGTGCATGGGTGTGGTGGATGTTAGAAATTTGCACGTCAAGCTCATGTGCCGGCTCAGGAACTTTGTATGATTCACATCACTTAGCCTATTGCTGTATGAGGGCTTGATATGGTTGGTTCGTTCAAACGATCCAAGGACAAGAAAACTCATCTTCTCATGGCGGTTCACTACTAGGGAAAACCCTAGTAGTAGCGCGGGTTTTGAGGCTATCACCAGCGCGGGCAGCCGCGCTACCAATAAGGCGCTACAGCTAACTGTTAGTAGTAGCATTGTCTATACCCGCGCTACTACTATTGACTATATCAGCGGCGCTTTTCCGGAAAACGCTACTATTAGTTAGCTGTAGCGATTTCCTAGCCCCGCGCTACTGCTATATCTTTCATCATTTCCACCTCGTTTCAGCTTCAATAACTGCAATTTCCAGATACTAGGTACTACTAGATATAAATTTCATAAGGCATTATAGGTACTAGGTAATATTCCCTCGGTTCCAAATTACTCATTGTGGTTTTAGTCCAAATTTGAACTAAAACCACGACGAGTAATTTGGAACGGAGGGAGTACTAGTTAACAATTTCATATATACATAACATGCATCCTCAAGAAGTACTAGGTGATATCAATGATGATCATCATATGTAGTTCTACATGATATCGACGACAATCATCATATATAGTTCTAGATGATATAGCCACACACACATATGTAGTTCTAGATGATATCGACGATGATCATCATCCTCAAGCCTGGGTGATGGGTGTTCCTGATAGTAATTAGGATGGCCTGTCCAACACGAAGATACTTGCCAACGAGGAATCTCTTCCACCCAACCGAGTTTAAGTGTGTGTGACCGTCTATGTCCATGCGGTAAGTACAGATGGTGACGGAGCCCCTTGCAGTAAGGCTCGTAGTCCAGCTGAGCCTTCTTCATCAGGCTCGATACCACAACTCACAGATAGGTTCTTTGGCAACTTTTGAATAAGAAAAACATATCAATTAATAAAAAGCCTCGCACATACTCTTGCAAATATATTTCTATTAAGTCTAGATTTCTACACTATCAAAAGACAAAGTAGTACGCATTTGTACTAATTAGTCATGAATTCTACTAATAAGTATATATGGATTATCTACACTATTAATAGTTCCTTGGATTCTACACGAATAAGCATGTGATCAAACTCTACACTAAAGCATATCATCGACTAGATTCCACAAAGCATATCATTGGACTCTACACTAAGCATATCATCAGATTCACTAAGCATATCATCGGATAATTTGCATTTGTAAGTATAACAGTAAATCATATATATATATCATCAAATTATTACAGTCAATATAACATACCATTTCATGCCGATCGACCATGGTACTTGTCAGGCGGGTCACAAATGGCACCTCGACAAAGTCATCACGTGGCGGAATTATGTCCCATAGGTTGCACACCTCCTCCTCGCTCAGCCTCACTCTTTGAGCAACGATGGCTTCATGAAGTGGGTTCTCATCATCTTCATCAAGTGGGTCCTCATTATCTTCATCATCTTCATCATCTTCGTCATCTTCATCATCTTCCACCAGGTTGAGATAAATGACAGCCAGCTTGGGTCTTTCTACTCTGAAGGAGAAGTTGATCAACTCACCACCAGTAAGACACATGTGGGCGAGGAAACGGGCCCATCCATCTCCTCCAATTTGTGACATATTGCATCCTTTCTCGACCTCCATAGTGTACGGCCCCCTAGGAGCCTCAAATGTCACAGTGTCTCCTGTCAGCTTGTTGAATTTCAACCTCACATTGCATGGGACGATCTGTGTAAAAAAAGCAAAATAACACAATGCAGTAATGCCAACACGAAAAATAAAATAGTTGTTACATTTCATCTAATTTCTTACAGCCGCATGACGAAAACTCGGATGGAAGTAGATGCTGAACAGCTTGCCAGTCGCAAGGCTGCTGGCGCACCTTGACTTGCACAGTCGACGTAGTGGTGGTGGTGGTGGCGCCATTTTCCTAAAGCAATATGAGCAAAGGATTAACGATCCACTTCACATGAAAGAAAAAGAGTAGCATGTGATATTTTTGGTTCTTCCGCCAGAAGCAATTTTATGGACAATTATAATCCTAAGTTCTAGTAACATATTAGATGACAAGGTACCACCTACCAAAGTATTTCGGTGGCACCTATTGCCGAAAAAAACTTTTCACAAATATCTACCAAATAAGGGTACCACCTACCAAGACATTTCATCTAATTTGGCCCCTATGGCCTAAGATAATTGATTAAAAAACCAAGTGACAAATTTAACTAAATTGGCACCTACATTTTGCCAAAAAATAAATTATTACAAAAAAACAAAAGCATCTACCTATCCATGTACAGAAAAAATAACAATAAAATGGTGCATACTAAATAAACTAAATCAACTAGCCTACTAAATTCACTAGCATACTAAATCAACTAAATCAAAATGTTCTAAATCAACTAGCCTACTAAATTACTAAATCAACTAGCCTACTAAATCAACTAAATCAAAATGTTCTAAATCAACTAAATCAACTAGCCTACTAAATCAACTAAATCAAAATGTACTAAATCAACTAAATCAACTAGCCTACTAAATCAACTAAATCATATCAACTAAATCAAAATGTTGCATATGAACTAGCCTACTAAATCAAAATGTAGCAGAGAGGAGGGAGAAGGAGGGGCGACTCGAGGAGGGAGAAGAGAGTAGGACGGCGGAGGAAGGCAGAGCGAGGAGCGGCCGGCCGGTGGCGAGTCGAGGGAGGACGGAGGAGGAGGGCGGTATCTAGTCCAGCGAGAAGGAGGAGTTGACGGCAGCACAAAGGGAAGAGGAGTAGGCGACAGCGGCTGGCGGGGGCGATGGCGGCCGTGGGGGGGGGGGAGGACCGGCGCGCGCGGGGGTTGAGGGGGAGTGAGTGTGAGTGTGAGTGTGGATGGGATAGAGGAGAGCGTGGGGGTGGGAGATAGCTAGTTTTAGCAGTAGCGCTCTAAAGGCAAAGGCGCTACTTCTAAATTACCTAGCAGTAGCACGGTCTGACTTAACGCATTGCTGCTAGAACTAGCTTCGCGGCGGGGTCGTGGGAATTATAGCAGTAGCGCGGCTTAGAGGAGGCGCGCTACTGCTACGTTTATTTTAGCAGCGAGTACTGCCGGAGCGCGCTACTGCTACATTGCAGCAGCGCCTTATTTTAAAACTCGCTGGTGGTAAGATCCTATGTATAAGCTTTTCCCTAGTAGTGGTTGATAAGTTCACTAAGTGGGCTGTGAAGGAAATATGCCATAGAGGCAATAATAAAGTTGTTATTTTATATTTCCTTATTCATGATAAAGGTTTATTATTCATGCTATAATTGTATTGATCGGAAACCTAAATACATGTGTGAATACATAAACAAATACCGTGTCCCTAGTAAGCCTCTACTAGACTAGCTCGTTGATCAAAGATGGTTAAGGTTTCCTAACCATAGACATGTGCTGTCATTTAATAATGGGATCACATTATTAGGGCAATGATGTGATGGATAAGACCCATCTGTTAGCTTAGCATAATGATTGTTCAGTTTATTGCTATTGCTTTCTTCATGTCAAATACATATTCCTTTGACTATGAGATTATGCTACTCCCGAATACCGGAGGAATATCTTGTGTGCTATCAAACATCACAGTGTAACTGGGTGATCATAAAGATGCTCCACGGGTATCTCCAAAGGTGTTTATTGAGTTGGCATAGATCGAGATTAGGATTTGTCACTCCGAATATCAGAAAGGTATGTCTGGCCCTCTCGGTAATACACATCATAAGCTTCCAAGCAAATGATTAAGGAGTTAGTCACGAGGTGATGTATTACGGGATGAGTAAAGAGACTTGTCGGTAATGAGATTGAACTAGGTATAGAGATACCGACGATCGAATCTCGGGCAAGTAACATACCGACAGAGAAAGGGAATTATGTATGTTGTCATAAAGGTTCAACCGATAAAAGATCTTCGTGGAATATGTAGAAATCAATATGGGCATCCAGGTCCCGCTATTGGTTATTGACCAGAGAGGTGTCTCGGTCATGACTACATATTCCCGAACCCGTAGGCACTTGTAGAAAACAGGGCTTTGGTCCAGGACTGAAAAGCCCATTAATCCTGTTCACTCATGAACCGGGACCAATAGGTGCATCGGTCCCGGTTCGTGAGGCCAGGGCGCTGGCCGGGCCTCGTCGGCCATTGGTCCTAGTTCGTCTGACCCCTTTGGTCCTGGTTCCATACACGGACCGGGACCAATGGGCCTCGCTCCTGGCCCACAACCATTGGTCCCGGTTTGTGGCACCAACCGGGACCAATGCCCTCCTTTAGTCCTGGTTCTAGCCACCAACCGGGACTAAAGAGTGGCCTATATATACCCCCGCCCCTGCCCGCGAGCAGAGCCATCGCTCTGTTATTTTGCCTGGCCGTGGGAGAGCTTTGTGGTGCTCTAGCTCACCTCCTATGCACATGAGGAGTTCGATGAAAAGCCCGACTTAAGTGTTCTCCTCTCGAAGCTCGTTGTCCAAGCTCCATTTTCCTCAAGATTTGTCTAGGTTTGGCGGTCTGTCCTGTCCCGTCCCCGTCCTCACCGTCGTCGATCGCCCACGACGATCTCTTCGCCGGCACCACCGTGGCGAGCCTCTTCTTCTCATCTTCTTTCTAAAAGAAAAAGGTTCTTACTAGTATGATTTAGATAGATACTTGTATAATTTTCTTACATTTATTATTGTTTTTTATTATACAGTGCGATGATTTAGGTATCCGCCTCCGTCCACCCTCGTCCTGTCTATGATTCGGATGTGGTCTATATTGTCTTTTATAACTATTTGTTTCATTGAGTGTTTATGACAATTATGCCGACCAACTTGACATAGATTTTTTTATGTGGGAGGTATGTGAACCGGTAATTCCAACCGACCCTATTGTCGAGAGGTTAAATTTATTTGAAGAATAAAACAATTAATTGAAGAAAAAATTGAAAAAAATTGAGGAGGAGAAGATGATATTGCAGTTGGATGTTGCGGAAATCGTCGATGATCACAAGATCAAGATCGATGCAATGCCATTGAAGATTAGGAAGATTAAAAAATATGTCATTCATACTGAGGCTTGTTATCATTATGTCGTTGGATCAATTGTTACCTTAGCTGTGATTATGATCGCATTTGTTGTTGCATTGAAATGTTTTACATAGTTTCAATGTATGGTTTAATTAGATGCTCTGGAGAGCTATATGTTGTTGAATGAGAACTGTGTATGTAATTTGGTTTTAATGTGATGATGAAATTCTCTTACTCTGGTCACTTCTATATTCATGATGTTCTGTAATGGTTTTTGACATACTTAATTATATATAATGCACGCAGATGAACCGACAATGGATGTACGGTAACAGACGCACGTCCGAGTACATTAAGGGCGTGCATAATTTCCTCGAAGTGGCCGAGGCAAACAAGCATAATGGTTTTATGTGTTGTCCATGCCCTATATGTGGGAATACGAAGTCTTACTCTGACTGAAAAATCCTTCACACTCACCTGCTTCATAAGGGTTTCATTCCACAATATAATGTTTGGACCAAGCAAGGAGAAAGAAGGGTTATGATGGAAGAGAACGAAGAAGAAGAGGCTGATGACAACTATGTGCCCCCAGAATACGATGATGCTGCAACGGGGGAAGCTGAAGATCAAGAAGAACTAGACGATGTGGCCGATGATGATCTTCGCCCGGTCATTGTTGATGCAAAGATATAATGCGCAAGTGAAAAGGAGAAGCTGTAGTTCGATATCATGTTAGAGGATCATAAAAAAGGCTTGTACCCCAATTGCGAAGATGGTAACACAAAGAACAGTACCACACTGAAATTGCTGCAGTGGAAGGCAAACAATGGTGTATCTGACAAAGGATTTTAGAAGCTACTGAAAATATTGAAGAAGAAGCTTCCAAAGGATAACGAATTGCATGACAGTACGTACGGACCAAAGAAGGTTGTATGCCCTCTAGGATTGGAGGTGCAGAAGATACATGCATACCCTAATGACTGCATCCTCTGCCGCGGTGTGGACTAGGAGTTGAACGCTTTAAGTCGGTTACCAATCTCCATAATGGGAGATTATACAATTCAATAAATTAGGAATTCATCTGAATGTAAAATAAACAAAGAAAATTCTTCGAATTCAAGAACGGTTACTGATTACTAAACTTTGATTTTGTCTTTTTGTTATAAAAATATAATAATTCTTTATTAAACTATAAAGAAAAACGAAAAACTACTGCTTATTGGAAGTTCTTTCTTATTTTAAATCAGACTAGATTTTCATGATATAATATATTTTCTAACTATACAGTTTATACACAAAAATATCCTAATCCTTTTTCCTTCCTTGAATGCTTTAGTTTTAGTCAGTTTATGAAACATTTTATACTATTAATTTCTTTTTATCCATAATGGATTTACCTGGACCAATACATGAGATTGTTATGCTATTTGGGGGATTTGTTCTTCTACTAGGGGGTCTAGGAGTAGTATTACTTACCAACCCCATTTATTCTGCCTTTTCGCTGGGATTAGTTCTTGTTTGTATATCCTTATTCTATTTTTTATTAAATTCCTACTTTGTAGCTGTCGCACGACTTCTTATTTATGTGGGAGCCATAAATATCTTGATCATATTCGTTGTGCACGGTATCCGGTGCATTGCGGTACAAGATCAGACGAGATGACCCTGGTGATGTTGAGGGCAAGTGCCCCAGGAAGAGGGTTCCTGCCAAGGTGATGTGTTATGATCCTATAATACCATGGTTGAAATGTTTGTTCAGAAACAAAGAGCATGCCAAGTTGATGTGATGGCACAAAGATGACCATAAGAAAGACAAGAAGTTGAGAGCACCTGCTGATGGGTCACAGTGGAGAAAAATGAAGAGAAAGTGTGGGGACTTTGTAGGTAATGCAAGGAATGTATGGTTTTGTTTAAGCATGCATGGCAGCAATCACCGCACTTGGCCCATGACTCTATGTATCTATAACCTTCCTCCTTGGATGTGCATGAAGCGGAAGTTCATTATGATGCCAGTTCTCATCCAAGGCCCTAAGCAACCCGGCAACGATGTTGATGTCTACCTAAGGCCATTAGTTGAAGAAATTTTACAGCTATGGAATTGAAAAGGTGTACGTGTGTGCGATGAGCAAGACCAGCAGGAATTTGACCTACATGTGTTGTTGTTTGTAACCATCAATGATTGGCTTGCTCTTAGTAACCTTTCAGGACAGACAAACAAGGGATACCACACATGCACGCACTGTTTAGATGACACTGAAAGTATATATCTGGACAAATGCAGGAAGAATGTGTACCTGGGGCATTATCGATTTCTTCCAACCAACCATCAATGCCATCCAAACCCTAGAAGAAATAGCGTTGTCGATCTCCTTCCGACCCTACCCGATAAACTCTCGAGGCCACCCAAACCCTAGAAGAAAGAGCGTTTTTGATCTCCTACCCGCCCCTACCCGATAAACTCTCGAGGACACCCAAACCCTAAAATAAAGAGCGTTGTCGATCTCCTACCCCCTCCCGCCCCTACCCAATAAACTCGACATGAGGGGGGGGGGCATCGGACATGCATGAGAGAGGCGGTCCAGAACTAATCCTTTGCTCATATATGCACATGATTCCCTATTGTGATTAGCTAGCTAGGCCTATGTTTTCCACTAATATATCCATCTCTCATGTTTTATATTTCCATGTTGTAATATTTGCAGAAACTATGGATCAAAGAGACATAGAACAACAAGAGTTGTTGGGGGACATAATCCGCGACGGACGTGATGTCTTGTCGTTTCTGAACGACGCTGATGGTCAAGGAGAGGATGACAGCTCCCATGATAGAACAATGGAGGAGGAAGGACATAATCATGATGGCTCTGGTGACCGAATGACGGAGGAAGAAGGATACCATGATGATGGCTCTGGTGATCGGACGACGGAGGGAGCTGTTGCAAAGTACAGCGAGGTATATATATTAATTAAGCCTATGCTGACAAATTGATGCATTAATTGTATTGGTATGTACATATATTAACACTTCTTTCTTCTTTTGTAGCCATCCAAATCGAGCCAAACTTCCATAACGAGACGAGGCCCGAAGAAAAGGTTGCGCCAGGATGAAAGGTTCATGATCACAACACCCGCGGACGATGACCTACCGATTGAACCCAAGCGGAACAAGGACGCATTTGTTGCTCTGTGCGGAGCTATTGTTAGGGACAACATCTCGATCAGCACCCAGAAATGGAATAAGCCTAAGGACGACCCTGAAGTTTCTTATGTCACCGATAGACCGAAAGATGATCTTTGGACCTCGCTAAAAGAAAATTTCACCCTACCGCCAGAGGAGGATCTGAATAAGCCAGTTATAGAGCCAAATGTCAAGGCGTGTGCTCTTAAGTAGATGTCAGATCTATTTAGGAGGTGGAAGAAAGAATTGGACACAAATTTTGTTGACAATGGGAAGACTCCGGGATTCACCAGCCGATTTGAGAAGATAAGAGATCACGGGCCCGCATTTGTGGCCAACAAGGCATCAGACAAGGGCAAGAAAATGTCAGAGACAAACAAGAAAAATGCTGCAAAGAAGCAGTATCACCATCACACGGGGTGAGGTGGATACCTTAGAGCCCGGCCGTTGTGGGATAAAGCTGAGCAAGACCTGCTTGCTAAAGGAGTCCTACTAGCAACATTGAACTGGCTAGACCGTTCAAGGAGTTGGTTCTTCGGGGTTGGGGGAACTTTGGACCCTGAAACAGGGGAGTGTAGTTGGAGGGACTGAACTTGCAATGCCCGTCAAGAAGCTTTAGGATTATATCACTGCAGCGCAGGAAGGGAAGTTCATTCCCGACAGAGAGAAGGATGAGCTAAGTGAGGCCCTCGGGAATCCCGAGCACCTTGGACGAACACGAGGCACACCAGGCTCTGTTCCATGGGTGGTTGGGTTTCCCAGTGCAGGCGGTTATGGAACCCCGGAGGGAAAGAGGAAAGTGGAGCTAAGCGAAATGCAGAAGCTCAATGCAAGACTAGTAAAGCTAGAGGAACATCCAGCTGTCGGTCAACCATCTCAGCGGCACGAAGCTACCCCAGAAGCTACCCCGCCATCTCAACGGAGAAGCAGTGTGGCTTCCACGGAGCTCGTTCAGCCTGATTTCATGGCTCCTCGCTACCCCGTGGATACTATCACGGAGGCTCAACATTGCCAGCTTATGACGAAATACTAGAACCTCACTTTGAAGGCGGTTGTCGGCTCTGTTGCACCTCCTCAACTTGACAGAACTTTTCACTGTTGATACGTCTCCAACGTATCTATAACTTTTGATTGCTCCATGCTATTATATTATCTGTTTTGGATGTTAATGGGCTTTATTTTACACTTTTATATCATTTTTGGGACTAACCTATTAACCGGAGGCCCAGCCCAAATTGTTGTTTTTTGCCTATTTTAGTGTTTCGCAAAAAAGGAATATCAAACAAAGTCCAAACGGAATGAAACCTTCGGGAACGTGATTTTCTCAACAAACGTGATCCAGGAGACTTGGAGTGGGCGTCAAGAAACAATCGAGGAGGCCACAAGGCAGGGGGTGCGCCTACCCCCTAGGCGTGCCCTCCACCCTCGTGGGGCCCTCGTTTCTCCACCGACGTACTTCTTCCTCCTATATATATCGACGTAGCCCCCAAACATCTTGGAGCACCACGAAAACCTAATTCCACCGCCGCAACCTTCTGTACCCAAGAGATCCCATCTTGGGGCTTTTTCTGGAGCTCCGCTGGAGGGGGCATTGATCACGGATGGCCTCTACATCAACTCCATGGCCTCTCCGGTGATGTGTGAGTAGTTTACTTCAGACCTTCGGGTCCATAGTTATTAGCTAGATGGCTTCTTCTCTCTCTTTGGATCTCAATACAAAGTTCTCCTCGATCTTCTTGGATATATATTCGATGTAAATTTCTTTTGTGGTGTGTTTATCGAGATCCGATGAATTGTGGGTTTATGATCAGATTATCTATGAACAATATTTGATTCTACTCTGAATTCTTTTATGTATGATTGGTTTATCTTTGCAAGTCTCTTCAAATTATCAGTTTGGTTTGGCCTACTAGATTGATCTTTCATGCAATGGGAGAAGTTCTTAGCTTTGGGTTCAATCTTGTGGTTCTTGATCCCAGTGACAGAAAGGAAAACGACACATATTGTATTGTTGCCATCGAGGATAAAAAGATGGGGTTTACATCATATTGCATGAGTTTATCCCTCTACATCATGTCATCTTACTTAAAGCATTACTCTGTTCTTAAGAACTTAATACTCTAGATGCATGCTGGATAGCGGTCGATATGTGGAGTAATAGTAGTAGATGCAGAATCGTTTTGGTCTACTTGTCTTGGACGTGATGCCTATATACATGATCATACCTAGATATTCTCATAATTATTCGTTTTTCTATCAATTGCTCAACAGTAATTCATTTACCCACCGTAATACTTATGCTCTTGAGAGAAGACACTAGTGAAACCTATGGCCCCCGGGTCTATCTTCCATCATATTAATCTTCCAACACTTAGCTATTTCTATTGTCGTTTATTTTACTTTGCATCTTTATTTCTCTTTATCATAAAAATACCGAAAATTTTATCTTATCATATCTATCAGATCTCACTCTCGTAAGTGACCGTGAAGGGATTGACAACCCCTTTATCGCATTGGTTGCGAGGTTCTTATTTGTTTGTGTAGGTGCGTGAGACTCGAGCGTGATCTCCTACTGGATTGATACCTTGGTTCTCAAAAACTGAGGGAAATACTTACGCTACTTTACTGCACCACCCTTCCTCTTCAAATGAAAACCAACGCAGTGCTCAAGGGGTAGCAACTGCGGTCTGATTCCACATGGCTACGCTGTTGTGACGGTGGATGAAATAATGGAGGGATTTGACGAGCTGGAGCTAGACCACCCTACAGGTGAAGGGGATAATCAGCTGGTTAATGCTTTGAGGAGTACATGTCTATGGAGGAAGGAGTACATCAAGCTTCCAAACTGGACGTCTCCTCCTCCTCCGGCGAGTCAGGGCACTCCATCGCCTCCTCCTCCTCCTCCTGCGGCGAGTGATCGGGCACTCAGCCTCCTCCGGCGCGTGAGGCCACTCCACCTCCTCCTCCGCCTCCTCCGGCGTGTCGGAGCACTCCGCCTCGTCAGTAATGGCGGAAGACAGACACCGCCGCTCCGGCTCCTCCGGCGCATCAGAGCACTCCACCTCCTTCTCCGCCTCTTCAGCACTGGCGAAAGAGAGACCCCGCCGCTCCAGTGGCTAGCAGTACAAGCAGAGGCACGAAGCAGTTCAGATACGGTCCATCTCTCAATGCTCCCGAAAAGTTACCATACAAGGAAAATGAGGAGATCTGTGCTACCGAAGTGAGGGACTTTTTTGCAAAGAAACCTCCACCTCCGAAGGATACGATAGATCCGGTCAAAATGAAGTGCACTATTGATGCCCTGAACCGGCCACCACCACTTCCGCCGGATTCCAACTATGTCCGCTGTCTTAAAAATACATATGAAGATGCGCGGCGTTCGGGAAGTACTTTCAGTGATGCAAGGTTAGCAGAACAGAGAAGTGGGGAAAAAATTCCCCAGCTCGGCAAACAGGCGAACCAATCGTGCCCCCCGCTCAAGGTGTCTAGCGAAATTGTCGCTAATCATCCGGGGATGATGCCCGATACCAATCCTGCTGATTACCTGAGCGATGATATAGACTTTGAAACAATGGAGGTGGACGAATTCAGATAGTAGTACGAGCAGCCTCTTGTCAAACCTAGTCATCTTCCTGTAACAACGATGATGCGAAGATTCCATGAATGGCACATGAAAACCTGCAGTGAGTCTGGGAAGGATACTTTGACGCTGAGAATTAAAGAGGAGCACGACCTCGTTGGAATGGATCTGTTATCTGTTGAATTTGACGAGTTATTCCAATTATACAATCAAAAGTACCTTGAGAAAACACTCGTGACTTGCTACTATCTGTAAGTACTACTTCTGTATAGCTCAGCTCTTTCATTGCATGTATATATAATTATCCTCACTATATTATGCAGATCGAAGATCGTCGAATGCAGAAAAGCACAAATCTATGACATTGGGTTCCTTATCCCAAATATCATACATGAATGGACGTTTAAAAACAGAGTCACAGATACCAATGACAACTTGCTACAATCGTTTCTTAAAAATCAAAACAAAGATAAACTACTCTTTCCTTACAACTTCAAGTGAGTGTTACTATCTTCTGCATATTCGGTTTCCTTTATTACTCAAGGTTATAGTAATGTAATTGATGAGTTATGCATGTGTGCGTAGCTTCCACTTTATTCTGCTAGAGATTAAGGTTGATCGGGGAATAGTAACCGTCTTAGACTCGAGACGAAAAGATCCACAAGACTATGCGAACATGACTGAAATGCTCCAGAAGTAAGTTCAATCGATCATCATCGCACCATATCCGCAACTTTGTTCATTTTCTGATATCAAGTAATTATTTTCTTTGTCTGGCAGGGTTTGGAAAGATTTCACCGGAATTGTTCCGGGACTACCGAGGGAGCTGCGATTTACACACCCGACCATAAGTACTTATCTCCCATTGATTCTAGGTAGTTTCATCAATACCATTTAGCATGCTTGATTATCAGTTTGATTGACCTCTATTTCTCGTAAAGTGCTTGTGGCAGGAAGCCGGGAATGATTTTTGTGGATACTACATTTGCGAGTTCATCTACAATGGGACAACTTCTAAGTGGGGCTACTCTGAAAAACAATATGAAGCACGTAAGCAGTAATATTCACAATTTTATTTTATTACCATCATTTGTGTTGAGTTTCATTCATATACATGTATTGACCCCCTTCTTCAAATTAGATCTGGTAGATGTGGGATGAAGTCCTACCATATGATCGCATAAGAGCAATTCAAGAGGAATTGGCGGGATTCTTTCTTGACCACGTCATACAGAAATACGGAGAATACCATGTGGAAATTGATATAGACATGAGATTTTAGGGATTGTAAGAGACCTTATATTGTATATATGTAGCTAGTAGCATCGGATAGATATACGAAAACTTGTTGTTCGACCAATCTCTCAGAGAAAGAGAGGTCACTCCTCTCTGTATATGTTCATGACGATCTTGTGTAATTAATAGTTCCTTCATTTTATTACTATCTAGCGTGTCGAGTTCTCTCTATATGTATATAGTAGCTTGCATCGACCAAGCGTGGAGAAAGAGAGGACACTTCTCTCTATTAGCTAGCTAACACAATATATGAAACCCCTAAATCAACCCTCCAAAACCCCCTACCCCCTTTAAAAAAACTAAAAAAAACCCTGCTCCTACCAGCTGCTGACACATGGATGCCTTTTGGTCCCGGTTAGTGTTACCAATCAGGACTAAAGGTCCTCCTGCTTGGGCGCCCCACAGCGGGCACGTGGAACCCCTTCTGTCCCGGTTCATAAGCGAACCGGGACTAACGGTTTTGGGCTTTATTCCCGACCCATTAGTCCCGGTTCCAGGACTGGGGCTAAAGGGCCTCTGGAACCGGGGCTAATGGGTCATTTTCTACTAGTGAGGGTCCCACGCTTAATGTTCGTTGATGCTAGAGTAGTATTCGGATATTTGATGAGTGGTAACAAAATGTTGTTCGGATTCCTGGATGAGATCCCGGACGTCACGAGGAGTCTCAGAATGGTCGAGAGGTAAAGATTTACATATGGGACGTCATATTTTGGGTTCTAGAAAAGGTGCAGTTTTTTTGGTATTGTACTGGGAAGCTTCTAGAAGGTTTCAGAAGATTCCGGAGGGGTCCACAAGTCCACAAGTGGGTCCACCACGACCGAAGGTCTAGCATGGGCTGCAGGGAGGTGCCCTGGCCTTATTGGTGTAGGCGCACCAAGTCCTCAAAAGCCGATGTGACTAGGGAAGGCAAAAAAAGGAAGGAGTCCTAGTAGGAATAGGATTGGACTTGGAGTCCAAGTCCTCTCCCCTTTAGCTGAGTCCTAGGGCTTGGAGGAGCTGTTTCTCATGCCCCTCCACCTATATATAGAGGGGAGGGGCGCCCCAAGAGGACACACCAAGCCCTTGTCACCCCTCTCTCTCCCGTTACTCCGTAGTTCCACCACCTCATCTCGGCGATGCTTAGCGAAGCGCTGTCGGTACTCCACCACTATCATCACCACTACACTATTGTGTTGGTTCTAATCCCATCTAGTTCTCCTCTCATGTGCTAAACTCGGAGGTGTCGTCCGTTTGACACTATGGATCATGGTCGGGTTACGAAGAGTACTACTACATCAACCGCATTGTTAGACGCTTCCACTTACGGTCTATGAGGGTACGTAGACACACTCTCCCCTCTCGTTGCTATGCATCTCCATGGATAGATCTTGTGTGTTCATAGAAATTTTTTGTTTTCCATGCAACGTTTCCCAACAGTGGCATCACGAGCCAGGTCTATGCGTAGACGATATGCACGAGTAGAACACAGAGAGTTGTGGGCGAGGATAGTCAAACTTCTTACCACCAACGTCTTATTTTTATTCGGCGGTATTGTGGGATGAAGCGGCCCGGACTAACCTTACATGTCCACGCACATGAGACTGGTTCCACCGACTAACATGCAACTAGTTGAGCATAAAGGTGGCTGGCGGGTGTCTGTTTCTCCTACTTTAGTTGAATCGAATTTGACTGTGGCCGGTCCTTGAAGAAGGTTAAAACAACAAACTTGACAAAACACCATTGTGTGTTTATGCGTAGGTAAGAACGATTCTTTCTAGGAGCCCATAGCAGCCACGTAAAACTTGCAGCAACAAATTAGAGGACGTCTAACTTGTTTTTGCAGGTCATGTTGTGCTGTGATATGGTCAAGACATGCTGTGATAAACGTTACTGTATGAGATGATCATGTTTTGTAAGACATCTGACAACCGGCAGGAGCCTTATGGTTGTCTCTTTATTGTATGAAATGCAAAGGCCATGTAATTGCTTTACTTTATCACTATGCATTAGCAATAGTTGTAGAAGCAATAGTTGGCGAGACGACCACGACGCTACGATGGAGATCAAGGTGTCGAGCCGGTAAAGATGGAGATCATGACGATGGTTTGGAGATGGAGATCAAAAGCACAAGATGATGATGGCCATACCATCTCACATATTTTGATTGCATGTGATATTTATCCTATATGCATCTTATTTTGCTTAGAACGACGGTAGCATTATAAGATGATCACTTCACTAAATTTCAAGGTAAAAGTGCTCTCTCTGAGTATGCACCGTTGCTACACTTTTTTGTTTCGAGACACCACGTGATGATCAGGTGTGATAGACTATACGTTCACATACAAAGGGTGTAAGACAGGTTTACACATGCGGAATACTTGCATTAAACTTGACGAGCCTAGCATGTACAGACATATATGGCCTTGGAACACTGGAGACCGAAAGGTCGAACGTGAATCCTATAGTAGATATGATCAACATAGAGATGTTCACCATTGATGACTACCCCATCTCACGTGATGATCGGACATGGGTTAGTTGATTTGGATCACGTATCACTTAGATGACTTGAGGCATGTCTATTTCAGTGGGAGTTCATTAGTAATTTGATTAATAGAACTTAATTTATCATGAACATAGTCTTGATAGTTTTGCATATCTATGTTGTAGATCAATAGCTCGCGATATAGCTCCTATTTTTTTGATATGTTCCTAGTGAGAACTAAGTTGAAAGATGATAGTAGCAACGATTCGGACTGGGTCCATGATCTGAGGATTATCCTCATTGTTGCACAAAAGAATTATGTCCTTGATGCACCGCTAAGTGACAGACCTATTGCAGGAGTAGATGCAGACGTTATGAACGTTTGGCAAGCTCGATATGATGACTACTTAATAGTTTAGTGCACCATGCTTTACGGCTTAGAACCAGGAGTTCAAAATGTTTTAAATGCCAACGAGCATATGAGATGTTCCAAGAGCAGAAATTGGTATTTCAGACTCATGCCCATGTTGAGAGGTATGAGACCTCTGACAAGTACTTTGCCTACAAGATGGAGGAGAATAGCTCAGCTAGTGAGCATGTGCTCAGAATGTCTGGGTACTACAATCACTTGAATCATGCACTACTAGGAAAAGGCCTACTAATGGCGCACCTAATTTGGCCATTAATGGCGCATTAGTGGTGCGCCATTAGTGCCACGCCATTAGTATATTTTACTAATGGCGCATCACTGGTGCGCCATTAGTATCTGGTATACTAATGGCGGACCTCAGATGCGCCATTAGTATATACAACAGTGCACCATTAGTATGCCTCCCAGGGGGCCATGTATACCCAGGTACTTTGGCATACTAATGGCGCATAACAACAAGATGCGCCATTAGTAACTTCGGCATACTAATGGCGCACTGTTTAATGATGCGCCATTAGTATCCTTTGGCATACTAATGGCGCACTGTGATGTGATGCGCCATTAGTATGAATATTAGGTTTTTTTATTTTTTTATTTTCTGTTTTTTGCACAGGTTACAAAATGTATAATTGGACAAAATATAGACAGCACACATCAACAACAGATTCATCGAATACAATAGAGGATTAGTCTCTGAATACAATTCATCATATTAGTCTCCGAATACAATTCATCATATTAGTCTCCGAATTGAAAAGACCGAACAAAGATAGAACATTATATTACAAGTCTCGAGACCGCGAGTAGCGAGTTTGTCTTCACATTACAAGTCGATATCGATCATCTAAACTACCATCACATAGAAGAGAGCTGCGGTCATCACGATGAGCATCATCACGATGAAACTCGTCTTCACCCGGTTCCTCCAACGGTCCCTCCCCTCTCCCGCTAGATAGCGGGCGTATCTAGATTCGGCCTCGGCCCTAGTGGTGTACCCTTTGTAACTATTACCGCTGAATCGGTGAACCTGTCTTCGACACTCCTCCCAGTCGTCGTAGACTTCAGGAACCTTACCCTTGTACACGACATACGACGGCATCGCTATGCACTAGCCAAACGAAATGTTAGTACCAATTCACAGACAATACATAAGCAATATATAAGTATGCAACAGAACGATCGGAAGAGAAAAGCAAAACATTAATAGCATTGATTACATCTAAGTTGAACGACTCTCGAAACCAAAGAGACATACTAGAAGTTCATTAAAGTTTAATTACAACATGAGCCAATCAATGTTTCAGAACTAGACACAGCATCACTGCTTTCGATTCGACTCAAGGGACCGGAGCATGGATGAAGCCGCCGTCTATCGTGGGAGTCATGAAATAACGGGCGTTGTCAGCCTGCATTTGTAGCATTGTGTCGATGTCACTGTTGGACGGTTGATTTCTGAGGTAGAACTGCCCCGAGGTACGAAGGACATCTTGATGGATGATTTCCGCAAACTCCGACTGGATGCGAAAGAATTCTTGTCTGATGTCCGCATCCTGGATTGCCGACACGCTCGCGGCCCAATCTCTGAGTTTACTCGGTAGCAGAAGTTGATGATGGTCCCGTACGATCGCCCGCATGTGATGGATGGCGTAGTAGGCACCCTTCTGACCGCCAGGCGGCTGCTTGACATAGCAGAACATCGTATTGTGGGAGAACACGTGCTTGCCGTACTTACGAATAGGCTTGGTGAAGGTGCCTCCAGATTTGGCGTAGTCGGGGAGAACATCATCAAGAACCTTCTTGACATTTGTGTAGTCTACGTTCGACTGACGGTCCGGGTCGAAATACGTGGCCATGGAATATTTGGGGCTTAGGAGGATGAGCGTGCAATGTGTGTCACTACAGAAAACACGGAATGTTAAAATAAAAACGATTGAAATCTAAGAATTCATATGTTACGGGGCGGTTGAGGGGAGGACTTACTCGGGAAAGTAAGGCACGAGGAAGTTATCCTTATCTTGGTTTGCCAGAATGACGCCTTCGAGGTAAGAACTCGCGACTTGCCGGTCCCCAGCGCTGCCCAAGATCTTGGCACGCATGTAGAAGGGGTCGACTATCACGATGTCCAGGGTCTTGTCGCGAATGATCTGCATCTCCATACTCAGCGAAAATAGCCGAACGAAGGTGTAGTGCAGCGGATGAAGGTTCAACATAGCGTGGATGTCATCAAACTGCAGGACGATCGTACCCCCGATGGAGTTATCCACAAAGCCCTTGCCCTCTGGCACCTTGGCCGCGAAAACCGGGTATGCCACATCCTTCTCTCTGAGACGCCGCTTCTCCAAAGAAAGAACACTATCATGCAGACTCTGCATAGCACCGGTTGCAGCATCGAGCATATTTCTCGGTAGCATCGGCCTACCCGCCACATGCAGCCTCCTCATTAAATCCTCAGGTGAAGGTGGCCCGTCCTGAGCACGGATCGTACTCGGTGCCGGCTGGCCCGCACCCTTGTTAGTCTTTCTTTTGCGTGCCTTCTTCTTCTCCTGTAATGGGACCGAGTTCTGCTCACAGACCGCCTTCTTGAGTGTGTTGGGGCTGATAATATTTTGCACCTCGCCTATCTGAGGCTGGGTGAAGTCGGCAGCTGGAGGCGTCTCCTGAGAGCAGAACGGCAGACGACGCCTGTTGCAACTTGGCTTCTCCGCGGTACCAGCTAGATCGCGCATGTCTTTTGTTGGGTTGGGTTCTTGAGAAGGAGGCCCCATGAAGTCGCCACCATACCCATGATCGGCAAAGTACTGATCGACGTTGCCAAATGTATCATCGTCGTCGTTGTTCTGATCCTGTGCCACATGCATGTTTGGATCCAGTGGCATAGGGATGTCCGGCACCGTTGCGGCAGTCTTGCCATGGAGCCGACTTGGCGCCGGCACGACTGGCGGTGTTGTCTTTGGGGTGGTGTCCCCCGCCCCCAAACGAATCTGGCTCTTCGGCCAAAGCAGGGGCCAGCTCAGGCAGGCGCTGAGGGTCATCACGTCATCATCGTCGGCCCCGACGGGTCGAATCGGAGGTAACAACTCGTCGCAGCCTGGCATCACCCGAACTAGTTGAACCCTAAACAAGTTGGGTGGCATCTGGGTACCGTCGAACAAGGGGTTGCCCGGTTGAACGATTTTGCCCGTGGCGACATCGACCAATTCGTTGTTCACGAAGTGCAGGAGAGTGCACGAAACGTCGGCCGCGCCCTGCGAAAACATGTAGGGCGTTAGGGATGCCCAGTCAAAGGCAAGGAGATGAAGTCCTCGGCCGAGAGAGGCTTAATTAGTTACCGTGATGATGGCGTCGAGCTCGGCTAATGTCAAGGCACCGCCAACGGCGGGCGTGCAGTTGACGGAGGGGCCGCTTGCTGTAGAGGTGGCGGCCGGCGTACACCCGGGTGCATTAAGCTCCCGTGTCGGCGTCGGAGACACCAATGCCGCCTCCACCGGACACACCAATGGCCCCGCCATCGCGTTCTGCGAGTTACTGGCTGTGAAGCTAGGAATCGGGGGCGGCCCCTGTTGGCCGCCCGCAATCCTCGGCGGCACCATCAGTGGTGGCATCAGTGTGGTCATCCTCGGCGGCACCATCAGTGGTCTCAGGATCGGTGGGGAAGGCGGCATCCTCATACAAGTGAGGTTGTTCCTCCATCTCCTGGAACAGCTCCCAGAATGCCTTGCCGCCCGAACCCCCGGCCTCATCGTTGTTGGCCATGTTTCTCTCTAAATAGGAACAAAGTTTGGTCAAAAAGTTGGTTATTGTCAAGGAACAAGATCATGGTCTCATCATTTAGGGTTTGTCGACACCAAGGCATCCTAAAAGGTAAGCTTTTATCATTGAGGGTTTTTCGACGCCGAGGCACCCTAAAAGCCTAAGCTTTCATCATTTCGGTTTTTATCGACACCGAGGCACCCTAAAAGCCAAGGTTGTATAATTAATGGTTTGTCGACACCCATGCATTAGTCACAAGTACCCCATATGTCCTATTTTTAGCAAAGTCATGCTAAAATTCATGGAAAATTTCAGCATGACCTTTGCTGAAAATAGGACATATGGAGTACCCGAATTTGCCGGAACGGAAGTTAATCGACATTCCAGCAAACTCAAGGGCCTCTCGGGTGGACAAGGCAAAAAAGGCCTCCATCACAACATGGAAAATACATTGGCATGTGAAGAGGTGAAACAATATATGCATCTCCAAGCAGTATCATTCAACATTTTGGACATATGCTAATGCTACATTGATACATCAGCATGCTGGGTAATATTAAACCCAAGCAACTTTATAATCAACCCAAGATACATCAACTACTGCACTGTCCTGCCTAATAAAAACAGTCATGCCAGCATATAGTATATAAATCTGAATTTGTGTTTACAAGAAGAGTGCCCATTGCAATGTAAACCTGAGAACACAACTCACCTCAAGTGCAGGATATAGCAAACACCTACTTCTTCAGTCAAGTGCAGTAAAAGACCGTTTGCAGAACCTGTTTAGTCAGAGTTGAACATTAGAATCCATACTATGCTCTACTATGCTTGTAAAGGAACACTATGCTTGTAATGAATGCAGTTGAAGCAGGATGGGTTGCTGGACTTTGCTGTGCTTGGAGAAGGTGCATTGCGTACCGAGAGCTAAACATATGAGCACATCTCGGATTTGTTCTCAGAACATGGAAATGGAAAATGCAGGTTGACATTTCATCTAGTAGTGAGCAAGCAGAAGAATAAAGGCATTGGGAAAACTAGGTGCACTGTATTTTGGGTAACATGGCCACATGTTCTCGGTTTGGCCACAATTCAAGCATTGTATTCTTGGGTCAATCTGGGTCACATGGTTTGCAATTCAACCAATTTGGGTCAATGTGGGTAACATGGTTTGCAACTGAACCAATTTTGGGTTTGTTTGACTTTGATGCCACAAGGCGCATTGCATACCGAGAGGTGGTCGAGGAAGGCGAGCACGGCCACGTCGTCGCCGGTGACGATCTTCTCGGCCTCGTCGACAGCGGTGAGGTTCTGCACCGCAGGGCCCAGCTTCTTGCCGATCCAAGCGACAATGGTGTCCCTACAGCAAAGCAAAAACAAAAATTCTCAGCAGCTGCGGAGCGGGAACAGGGAGGGAATTGGGGATCTGCAGAAATTGCTCACTTGGTCCTCTCGCCGGAGTAGTCCCTGGGCACGCCGTCGATGAAGAAGAGGAGGGTGGGGTAGCCCTGCATGCCGTGCGCCTGCGCCAGGTCGTGCTCCTCGGTGGCATCGGGGCGGCGTCGAGGCGGCGTCGAGGCGGCGGGGCAGCGGCGTCGAGGCGGTGAGGTGGCGTCGGGGCGACGTCGAGGCGTCGAGGCGGCGTCGGGGCGTCGAGGCGGCGTCGAGGCGTCGAGGCGGCGTCAGGGTGGCGTCGACGCAGCGGGGCAGCGGCATCGGGAGAGGAGAGGGGAAGGGGATCGAGGGCGAGGGCGAGGGAGAGAGAGGGGATAGGTTTGGGCCGGGGAGGAAATATGGATGGGGGAGGCACAATACTAATGGCGCACCACCCCTCGGTGCGCCATAAGTACATCCATACTAATGGCGCACCTCACCCTGGTGCGCCATTAGTATTTTTTTTATTTCTACTCGAGCCAACAGGTTATATTCCACCTGACCTGATCCACATCAAGTTCCCTCTACTAGCTCGACTGGTCAGCAGCTAGTTCTCACACCAGGAGGTCCTGGGTTTGATTCCCAGGCTCCACAATTTTTTTTATGCATTTAAAATGTTGTTTGATACTTATTTATGTTTAAATATGTTCAAACTTGTTTAAATCATAACAGTAATATTTTTTTTATAAGACAGTAATAATTTTTTTAAAAATATCATCAAACAGTAATGCCGGTGGAGCGGGGAGGGTGCGGGGGGTGCGGGGGGTCGGCGGCGGCGGTTGAGTAGGGGAGGGGTGCGGGGGGTCGGCGGCGGCGGTTGAGTAGGGGAATCGAGGGTGCGGGGGGTCGGCGGCGGCGGCCGGTGGACCGGGGGGTGCTCGGCTACGATGGGGACCGGATCTGGCGAGGTGGTATAGCGATCGAGATGGAGGGGGATCGAGATCGAGTTTCCATGAAATTTAAAAATATTCATGACAGTTCAAAAAGTGCCCATGAAATACAATCGAGAAATGAAGGCTACGATTTAAAATACAATCGATCTTAGCTAGCTATCTGTTCACAATCTTCTTGCCCTTCTTTTTCGCAAATGGAGTTCTTCTGTGGAACGGACGTCCTTTAGGTAGGGTGGTCCTGCTTCTTCTTGTGGTGTATGCTGCTGCTTCATCATCGTCGTCATGTTCGATCCTCGGGTCGCCGTACTTGTCGAAGTCTTGCTCATTGGCTACTCCATCCATTCTGATGATCTTCCTTTTGCCTCTCCTCATGACAACACGACTGGGCTTTGACGGGTCGGTAATGAAGAAGCATTGGTCCACTTGGGAAGCCAGTACCCATGGCTCATTTTTCGTTGTGACGTTTGCGCCCGCGGTCTTGGATTTGGCTTCGGGTATAACCATGGTGGTGAAATACCGGTCTTCTTTTAGGACGCTCTTGGCCCATCTGACACGGAACATCGGGACCTTCTCTCCAGCGTAGCTCAGCTCCCAGATCTCCTCGATCCTTCCGTAGTATTTGTCCTTGTCGTTACCGGTGTAGGATTCCATCGTTACCCCGGAGTTCTGATAACCATCGCTCCTCATGTCCTTGGCCTCGGTGTAGAATGTGTAGCCATTGATATCGTACGCCTCATAGGTCATCAGGTTGTGCTCGGCGCCCTGTGACAAGGCGAATATGAGTTGTTCTTCCGCGGAAGAATCCTCATGTAAAGGGTACGACAGAAGCTTCTACTTGAACCAACGCGTGAAACATGAGTTGTGCTCTTCGAGTATATCTCCGTCCATCCTCTGTTGGCCTCGGTCATTGTATGTCTTCTTAATAAAGGTTTTGTGCTCTACCACCCAAGGATCGACCACGTCTATGTGTTGTAGCGCGACTAGGTTTGCTCTTTCAAAGTCGGCGAGTCGACCCTCGAAGTCGACATGCATTTCGCGGCGACCCTCATGGTGACCCCATCCAGCGAGCCTGCCGAGGTGCCTGTTGACGGGCAGACCAACGGGGTTATCGATGCCTAGATAATTCGTGCAATAGGAGATGCACTCTTCGGTCAGAAAGCCCCTGGCTATGCTTCCCTCTGGACGTGACATGTTGCGAACGTATCCTTTGATGACACCATTCATCCTTTCGAACGGCATCATGCTGTGCAGGAACATCGGCCCGAGTTGGATGATATCCTCCACTATATGGACCAGCAGATGCACCATAACGTCGAAGAATGCGGGCGGGAAGTACATCTCAAGCTCGCATAGTATCACCACGATCTCTTCCTGTAGCCTTCTGAGTTGCCTCACGCCAATCGACTTCCGAGAGATGACGTCGAAAAAGTTGCATAGGCCAAATAGCGTTTCACGGACGTGCGCATCCATGATCCCACGGATTGCAAATGGAAGTATCTGCGTCATCAGCACGTGACAGTCATGAGACTTCATCCCGCTGAACTTTTGCTTCGCTGGGTCTAGGTATCTGCTTATCTTCCCTGCGTAACCGTAAGGAAGTTTTACTCCTAGGAGACAGGTGAAAAACTGCTCGATCTCCTCCTGACTTAGAGTGAAGCACGCGGGAGGGTAGTCATTTCCGGTCTTCTTGCCTTTGCGACGACTTTCTGTGTCCTACTTCGCCTCATCATCATCATCATCATCATCATCATCATATATAGCGTGAAGCTACTGCCTGATGCCCATTGATTTCAAGTCTGCCCTTGCTTTCGGCCCATCTTTGGTCCTCTCTGGCATGTTGAGCAGGGTACCAAGAAGACTCTCGCACACGTTCTTCGTGATATGCATGACATCAAGGCTGTGAGGCACACAGTGGATCTTCTAGTACGGCAAGTCCCAGAAAACAGACCTCATTTTCCATACCTTCAGCAGCGGCTCTGGCGCCTTTCGCTTCTTTCCCGGCTCTGGCGCCTTTTGCTTCTTTCCCGGCAGTGGGCAGTCTTTCCAATTTTCAACACCTTGTCTATTTCCTCGCCGCTCCTCGTACACGGGCGTTTTCGGGGTTCGGTTTCACCATCGAACAGATCCTTGCGTTTCCTCCATGGGTCATCGTCGCGAAGCCACCTTCGATGTCCCATGAACACGGTTTTCGAAGACCCGGGATCTCTATCTAGCTGGCGATATGTTGTGTCATCCATGCACCTTACGCATCCAGAAAATCCGTGGACTACCTGCCCCGCGAGATATCCGTAACCGAGATAGTCGTGCACCGTCGTGAGCAGTGCGGCTCTCATAGGGAAATATTCTTTCTCTGTGGCGTCCAACGTATTGGATGGCGTTTTCCATAGTGTGTCTAGCTCCTCCTTCAGCAGCCCCAGATACAGATTGATATCGTTCCCTGGTTGTTTCGGCCCTTCAATTAGCATACTCATGTGAATGTACTTCCTCTTCATGCACAACCAGGGGGGAAGGTTGTACATCCACACAAACACAGGCCAGGTGCTATGTGTGCTTCTCTGGCTGCCAAACAGATTGACTCCATCGGTGCTCGCACCCAGCACGATGTTCCTTGGATCCTTCCCAAATTTTGGGTATTCGAAGTTCAACGCTTGCCACTGGCTCGCATCCTTAGGGTGACTCAGCATTTTGTCTTTTTATCTATCTCCGGATCATTTGCGTCATCTTCTCGCTTCTTCTCCCTATCTGCGTGCCAACACAGGAGCTTTGCTACCTTAGGGTTCGCGAAATACCGCTGTAGAAGAGGAGTGATCGGAAAGTACCACACCACTTTTCGAGGAGCTTTCTTCCTCTTCTTGTATCGAGTGACGCCGCACACCGGACATATGGTAGACTCCGCGTGCTCGTTCCGATAAATGATGCAATTGTTCATGCACACATGGTATTTCATGTGCGGTAAATCCAGAGGACACACGATTTTCTTCGCCTCCTCCAAACTGGTCGGGCACTTGTTTCCCTTGGGAAGACGTTCGTGCCAGAATGACATGTTCTCGTTGAAGTATGCATCGATCATTTTGTGTTTTACCTTCATCTCCAAAGCCATGAGCGTTACTTTCAGGCGGGTATCCTCGGGCCTGCATCCTTCATACAATGGAGTAACCGCGTCTAACTCAAGTTGATCCATCTTGGCTTTCTCTCGGGCGGCAACTCTTGCGTTATCCGTCTGCTTGAGAAGCAGCTCTTGAATATGAGGGTCCTGCACCCAGCGCATCGATGGTCCAGCGTCGTCTGCTCCGCCGGCATCATCATCTTCATGATCATGCCCGTTGTCTGCTCCGACATCTTCCTCATCATCATGTCCTGCATCTTCTACATGATGACTGTGTACAGCATCACCGTCATGATCATCTCCTGGGGATTCTTCGTCTTCTCGCCCGCCCGAGCCGCGGTGGTTGTCTTGCTGCCCTTCCTCATTTCTTGCCCGGCCCCCATGGACGACTTCGTAGTCATCTTCATCACCTTGCCACTGATAGCCATCCATGAAACCACGCAAGAGCAGGTGGTCCCGCACCTGCCCGGAATCCGGGTCCGCAATAAGGCTCTTCAGCTTGCATCTTCGACACGGACATCTTATCTCCATCTCGTTCGTTTGAAGCATCTCGGCCTTCGCGGACCTCAAAAACCTATTCACGATGCCTTCGGTCATCGCGCGGACCATGGTCGCCTGCGGGGTAGAGCAAGACGATATTTTAGAACTAAGAAAAAATTTGGCATGACTTTCCCTAAAAATAGGACCAAATAAAATGCTTAATGCCAAAATTCTCGCTGAAACAGAAATGAATCAACATTCTAGCAAAATATTGGCAACTATCGCATTTCAAATACCGGTACACCTCCAAACACAAACACATATGCAACACCACAAACATATGCAACACCATGAACATACATAGATCTAGCTAGGCCATAAAAAGTGCATGTGCACATTGTTGTAGGGAGAACAACATAAATATAGCTTCCTCCCTTACTTACCTATCAAAACAAGGTAATTTAACCACTTAAATTGAATGAATCTATGGTGGAAATGAGGTGAAAAAGAGGAGGCACCCGAGACAAGGAGCAGGTGGAGAGAATGAAGTGGGGAGAATGTGAGTGTGGGTAGGAGAGGCTGTCCAAACTATCTTGTTGCTGCCCACTTACTAATGGCGCACCAACTCTAAATGCGCCATTAGTAATCCAGGTTACTAATGGCGCACCTTCTAGTGGTGCGCCATTAGTAGTTTGGCAAAAAAAACATACTAATGGCGCACTGTTCCACAGTGCGCCATTACTAGTTTAAACTAGTAATGGCGCACGGTGGAACAGTGCGCCATTAGTAGTTTTGCAAAAAAAGAATAAAAAATATAATAAAAAAACAACATTAGTGGCGCACTTTCCGACAGGTGCGCCATTACTAGTTACAACTAGTAATGGCGCACTGTGTCTGGATGCGCCATTAGTATGTTTGGACAGGCGCACTAGTTCAAAAAAAAATTGATACTAATGGCGCACCCTGGGCCAGGTGCGCCACTAGTAGTTTCAACTCTAATGGCGTATCAGAAGGTGGTGCGCCATTAGTATATACTAATGGCGCACCGTTTGTCTGGTGCGCCATTAGTGTCAATCCCATCTATAGCCCTTTTTCTAGTAGTGATGTGGGAGTTAATCTTCCAGATAAGATAGTGATTGACAGAGTTCTCTAGTCACTATAACCAAGCTACTAGAAAATCGTGATGAACTATAATATGCAAGAGATGACGAAAATGATTCCCGAGCTCTTCGGAATGCTGAAATTGGCGAAAGTAGAAATCAAGAAAGAGCGTCAAGTGTTATGACCACTAGTTTCAAGCAAAAGGGAAAAGGAAATAAATGGAACTTCAAGAAGAATGGCAAGCAATTTGTCACTCCCATGAAGAAGCCCAAAGCTGGACCTAAGCCTGAAACTGAGTGCTTCTACTGCAAAGGAATAGTCACAAGAAGCGGAACTGCCCCAGATACTTGGCGGATGAGAATGATGGCCAAGTGAACAAAGGTATATTTGATATATATTTTATTGATGTGTACCTTACTAGTATTGATAGTAGCCCCTCGGTGTTTGATACTGGTTCAGTTGCTAATATTAGTAACTCGAAACAGGAGTTGCAGAAAAAAAAAGACTAGTTAAGGTTGAGGTGACGATATGTGTTGGAAATGATTCCAAGGTTGATACGATCACAATCGTACACTCCTCTACCTTCGGGATTAGTGTTGAACCTAAATAAATATTATTTGGTGTTTGCATTGAGCATGAATATGATTTGACCATGTTTATTGTAATACGGTTATTCAATTAAGTTAGAGAATAATTCTTGTTCTGTTTACATGAATAAAACCTTCTATGGTCAAACACCCAATATAAATGGTTTATTGAATCTCGATCGTAGTGATACACATATTCAAAATATTGATGCCAAAAGATACAAAGTTGATGATGATAGTGCAACATACTTGTGGCGCTGCCGTTTAGGTCATATTAGTGTAAAGCACATGAAGAAACTCCATGTGGATGGACTTTTGGAATCACTTGATTATGAATCATTTGATACTTGCTAACCATGCCTTATGGGCAAGATGAATAACTAAAACTCCGTTCTACGAATAAATGGATCGAGCTAGTGACTTATTGGAAATAATACATACCGATGTATGCAGTCCGATGAGTGTTGAAGCTCATGGCGGGTATATCTACTTGATTAAACAAAAGTATGAAACATTTGAAAAGTTCAAAGAATTTCAGAGTGAAGTGGAGAATCATCGTAACAAGAAAATAAAGTTTCTACGATCTGATTGCAGAGGCGAATATTTGAGTTACGAGTTTGGCCTTCATTTAAAACAATATGGAATTGTTTCACAACTCACGCCACCAGGAACACCACAGCGTAATGGTGTGTCCGAACATCGTAAACCGTACTTTATTGGATATGGTGCGTTCTATGATGTCTCTTACTGATTTACCATTACCGTTTGGGGGTTATGCATTAGAGACAGCCGCATTCACGTTAAATAGGGTAGCATCTAAATCCGTTGAGATGATACCGTATGAACTATCGTTTGGCAACAAACCTAAGTTGTCGTTTCTTAAAAGTTTCAGCGTGCGACGCTTATGTCAAAAGGCTTCATCCTGATAAGCTCGAACAAAAATCATAGAAGTGCGTCTTCATAGGATACCCTAAGGAAATTATTGGGTACACCTTCTACCACAGATCCGAAGGCAAGATATTTGTTGCCAAGAATGGAACCTTTCTAGAGAAGGAGTTTCTCTCAAAGAAGTGAGTGGGAGGAAAGTTGAACTTGATGAGGTAATCGTACCTTCTCTCGAATTGGAAAATATCACATTAGAGAAATCTGTTCCCGTGATGCCTACACCAACTACACAGGAAGTTAATGGTGATAATCATTAAACTTCAGATCAAGTTACTACTGGACCTCGTAGGTCGAAAAGAGCATGTTCCAGACTAGAGTGGTACGATAATCCTGTCCTGAAAGTCATGTTACTAGACCATGATGAACCTACGAACTATGAAGAAGCCATGATGAGCCCAGATTCTGATAAATGGCTTGAGGCCATGAAATATGACATAGGATCCATGTATGAGAACAAAGTGTGGACTTTGATGGATTTACCTGATTATCGGCAAGTGATTCAGAATAAATGGATCTTCAAGAAGGAGAAGACAGATGCTGATGGTAATGTCACCATCTACAAAACTCACACTACTAGGGAAAACCTTATACATAGAATTTTACCAGAAGCGTTCTTTAAAAACAAACACTACTGCTAATTAGCAGTAGCACGCTTCAGTCGACTACACTACTAATAGCCCTGTAGCATACTGCTAAGCGAACAGGGTGTTTACCAGCTTAAATATGTTACTTCTCAAACTATCACGAGCACTTGGTCTTCATTGAACTCTATGTGTAGGATTTGTGGCTATAATATGAATATTCACCTGTGCCTATACATGTATGGTGAGGATTCATGTTGACTATTTAGATTCTACACAAAAAGATCAATGATGACCAATGTATATTTTTTGATGTTTTTACATGATTAGCCTTATCAGTAGCATTTTTCAGGACAAAGCACTACTGCTATTTGGCTTAGCAGTAGCGTGCTCCCTGTTCCCGCGCTACTGCTACAACAAAAGAAAACACGTGGGGCGGCCCCCCGCGCGCACTCATCTCTCAATCGTCCCCCTCCGCCCGACGCCGACAGCCGCGGTTAGGGTTTCTCCTTCGCCACCGCACGCCACCGCCACCGCCGCCGCAGGTAATGCTCCTCCCCCTCTCGCCCCCTCCGCTGCTCCTCCATCCTCTCGCCGCCCACTCTGTCGCTGCACGCGAGCTCTGGCCGGGCGCCTTTGGCCGACCGCCCCCGATCCCCTTGCTGGCCGCTATCGTCGCCCCCTCTCGTAGGAAAGTCACTGGCCTTCCCTTAGTCAGCACCCCCCACCGAGGTCACCATGCCATCCCCCCTCCTCGTGAGCACCCCCCGAGGGCTGCCCTAGCTAGATCTAGTAGGCTAGTTCATATGCAACATTTTTATTTAGTTGATATGATTTAGTTGATTTAGTAGGCTAGTTGATTTAGTTGATTTAGAACATTTTGATTTAGTTGATTTAGTAGGCTAGTTTATTTAGAACATTTTGATTCAGTTGATTTAGTAGGCTAGTTGATTTAGTTGATTTAGAACATTTTGATTTAGTTGATTTAGTAGGCTAGTTGATTTAGTAGGCTAGTTGATTTAGAACATTTTGATTTAGTTGATTTAGTAGGCTTGTTGATTTAGTTGATTTAGTAGGCTAGTTGATTTATTTGATTTAGTAGGCTAGTTGATTTAGAACATTTTAATTTAGTTGATTTAGTAGGCTAGTTGATATGCAACATTTAGAGAGAGGGAGATAGAGAGAAAGAGAGAGAGATATGATAGTTGATAGTTTTTAGTTGATATGATTGACCATTAGTAAAATTTTAGACATAGTTGATAGTTTTTAGTTGATATAAGCCTCTGGTCATATATAACACTTTGATATAGGATAGTTTCTAGGGTTTAGAATAGTCGATGCTAGTTTGCTATCTTGGTTTGCATGTTGAGCTTGATGATCATCCCATGCTAAGTTATTGTTTTCTTTGCTCATATTGCGTTAGGAAAATGGGGTGACCACCACCACCACCATGTCGACTGTGCAAGTCAATGTGCGCCAGCAGCCTTGCAATTGGCAAGCTATTCGACATCTACTTCCAGCCGAGTTTTCGTCATGCGGCGATAAAAAAATATGAAATGTAACAACTATTTTGTTTTTAGTGTTGGCATTAATGCATTTTGTCATTTTGCTTTCTGTACACAGATCGTCCCATGCAATGTGAGGTTGAAATTCAAAAAGCTAACAGGAGACACGGTGACATTTGAGGCTCCTGGGGGACCGTACACTATGGAGGTCGAGAAAGGACGCAATATGTCACAGATTGGAGGAGATGGATGGGCCCGTTTCCTCGCCCGCATGCGTCTTACTAGTGGTGAGTTGATCAGCTTCTTCTTCAGAGTAGAAAGACCAAAGCTAGCTGTCATTTATATCAACCTGGTGGAAGATGATGAAGATGACGAAGATGATGAAGATGATGAGGACCCACTTCATGAAGCCTTTGTAGCTCAAAGAATGAGGCTGAGCGAGGAGGAGGTGTGCAACCTATGGGTCATAATTCCGCCACGTGATGACTTTGTCGGGGTGCCATTCGTGACCCGCCTGACAAGTACAATGGTCGACCGGCATGATATGGTATGTTATAGTTACAAATGCAAATTATCCGATGATATGCTTAGTGTAGAGTCCAATGATATGATGTGTGGAATCTAGTCGATGATATGCTTTAGTGTCGAGTCTGATCACATGCTTATTAGTGTAGAATCCAAGGAACTATTAATAGTGTAGATAATCCATATATACTTATTAGTAGAATTCATGTTTAGTACAAATGTGTAGTACTGTGTCTTTTGATAGTATAGCAATCTGTACTTAATAGAAATATATTTGCAAGAGTATGTGTGAGGCTATTTATTAATTGATAAGTTTTTATTATTCAGAAATTGCCAAAGAGCCTATATGTGAGTTGTGGTATCGAGCCTGACGAAGAAGGCTCAGCTAGACTATGCCTTACCGCAAGGGGCTCCGTCACCACCTGTACTTACCACATGGACATGGATAGTCGCACACACTTAAACTTGGTTGGGTGGAAGAGATTCCTCGTTGGCAAGAATCTTCATGTTGGACAGGCATCCTAATTACTATCAGGAACACCCACCGCCCAGGCTTGAGTATGATGATCGTCGTCGATATCATCTAGAACTACATAGACTATATATACCTAGTAGAACTGCTATATATGTGTGGCTGTTAGACTACCTAGCTAGTACTGCTTATCATATATGCTATATTCATGTGAGGATGCATGTTGACTGTATGAGTACCTATAATGCTTTATGCTATTGTATGACTACTGTATGACTATATGGTATTGTTGTTAATGAGATTGTTATCTGGTACATGTGAAGCTGCAGTTTATAAACTATAAACTGAAACGTGAAACGGGGCAGGAAACAGGGAAAATTGTGAAAGATATAGCAGTAGCGCGGGTATAGAAAAGCGCTACAGCTATTTAATATTAGCGCGTCCAATAAAAGCGCTACCGATATATTCAATAGTAGTAGCGCGGGTTCCTTCCGCGCTACTACTAACTGTTAGCTGTAGCGCCGTAGTAGTAGCGCGGCTACCCGCGCTGCTGATAGCATGAAAACCCGCGCTACTACTAGGGTTTTCCCTAGTAGTGTCGACTTGTCGCAAAAGGTTTTCGACAAGTTCAAGGGGTTGACTACAATGAGAACTTCTCACCCATAGCGATGCTTAAGTCAGTCTGAATCATGTTAGCAATTGCCGCATTTTATAATTATGAAATCTGGCAAATGGATGTCAAAACTGCATTCCTTAATGAATTTCTTAAGGAAGAGTTGTATATGATGCAACCAGAAGGTTTTGTCGATCCTAAAGGTGCTAACAAAGTGTGCAAGCTCCAGTGATCCATCTATGGACTGGTGCAAGCATCTCGGAGTTGGAATATACGCTTTGATGAGGTGATCAAAGTATATGGTTTTATACGGACTTATGGTGAAGGCTATATTTACAAGAAAGTGAGTGGGAGCTCTGTATCATTTCTGATATTATATGTGGATGACATATTGTTGATTGAGAATGATATAGAATATCTGGATAGCATAAAAGGATACTTAGAGCATGATTAATAACCCGGCCTAGGGTTCAGCGTAAGGAGAAACCGGCGCAGAGGTTTCTGCGGCTGCTTAAAGCATGATTAATAATATAGCCAGCTGTTGGCTATAGTATGTTGCCATGTCATCCATAGCCAATATAATAGCCAATATTTATAATAGTTAGCTATAAGAAAGTACTACTTTACCAACATATGGCCCATGTTCCACCCTCACAAAGCTTCTTGGAGCTCATGCTACAGCCGGCTGTAAGTCTACAGCTCTCTTCTCTTCTCTCTCTTCTTCTCTCTCTTTCAAGTAAGCAACAATATATTATTAATTCCTTACAGCCCGCTTACATCACTCTATTATACTAGCTCTTATTATAGGCAGAGCGATGGGACGACCAGGCTGTTGATGGGCGCGGGCTCGCACTCCTTCCAGTGATTTGTTCATGGATCTCGAGTTATCATAAGTTGTTTGATAAGCAAAGTATCGCATTGAGGTAGGGATTGGCTATAAAATGACAAGGAGATTAAATCATTACTGCAGGTACTTGTTTTTTCCCGACTAATCTGAAAAAGAAGAACAATAATAGGAAGACTTAAAAAAATAGTCCAAAAACCAAGTCGAATCTTTCTTGAACAAAGAATTTCTCTTCTCTTTTACAGAAAACCCATCAAAAGTCTAAAAAACAACATGCCTACCTTTGAACCAAGGATCCACGATGGTCAACTTGCATCCTTGAATGCTTATTCGGTTAAGATGGATTTGAATAGGATTGAGAGGTATTTGAAGAGGATTAACCCTACAAATCAATCTTATAAGGGCGCTGCTTAATGGCTTGGCTTGTAACAAATCATCCAAGTTTATTCAACACAATAATTAGCCTTTAATTAGTTTCCAATGAAATTTTTTATTTTTTTTCAATTGATATTTTTTAGTTATTCTTGTAGTTGAGTTGATAAAGATGAAAATACAATGTTCTTAGATACTAAATTGAGAACACATTTCCCCACAATATTAGGCTTTTTCCTTAAATTTTAGTGTCAGATTACTTAAGAACTCTATTTAATTGGATTGCCACATTTCTAAGTGATTTCAAAAGAACATGATCCTAATTCTATGAGTTAATTTTGTAGTACTTATATTTATTTATATGTCTTGTATATTTTCACTTTTAAATCTTGTAAGATGTTATACATACCGAAGTAAAAATCTCAACAAATGTTTCTAAATCATATATAGTTTTCCATGTATGTTGAAACAAAAAAAGTGCATTCTAGAGTGTGTGAGATGTCCATTAGATTACTCACAAAGAGGTACTACTATTGTATCGTGCAAACTAAATATTTCCCCTTCCTTCTCGCATATTAATGCTTCTGATTCGTTGGATGGCATTGTGTCTTCCTGGGACACAAACTTCTCATTGTCGAACACCTCTCCTACCCGCTATGTGTCTCTCGGTTGAATCAGCAAGCGGTCGGGGGAACTTGCTCCCCCTCCCCCGGTCATTCTTGAAAAAAAATTACTTTTTAATTGTTAACATAGGAAGCGGGAGGCCAATCAACTGGTGCATCTTTGCAAGCAAAGCTAGTGATCATAGAAGGCGCTGCCTCTGGATGAATTATATTTCTATATGTTTTTAACCCATATGTTTACATGATTATAGTAATTCTACCTCTTAAATAATAAAGCTCCTGATTGTCAAAGAAAAGATTTTTCTCATGCAAAGATTATATTTTGGCATTAATTACCCTTTTATTTGTAGTAGAGCAACGAAGGCAACACAAACTAAGAGTAAATTACAGCGTCTAAGGTTAGAGCATAGGTGTGTAACCCTTGGAAGGGGCAAGATAAGACTGAATCCTAGCCGTCCATTGCTCTTGGGGAAACTCATTGGGTCGTCAGATTTGTAACCTCGCCAAGTCCTCGGAGGCAGCCGCCACCGCTTGACCGCTGGCAGACGGCGAAGCGTCGGAGCCGCTGTGACAACGCTGGCAGAGAAGGCGGGCGTAGGCTTCCTCAACATGAGAGAGAACGCGAGCGCCCACGCTTCCATGTCCAGCCTTCTTTCGAGCGGGACGCCGCCGAGCCTGGCGACTCGATCCTTCCTGGTGCCGAGGAGCTTATCCAACCGGGCCGGCGGGATCTGCTCTATGAACGCGAGGTCTCCTCAGCAGACGCCGTGGAGGATGACAGTGAGGTCGTCGATCTCGGCGGAGATCGCAGCCTGGAGGTTGCGCAGGCACGCACGTCAAGTGCTGCTCGGGAATAGGGTGTGGCCCAGCGACAAACTGCGTGGCTACTGGCTAGAATGTCCATCTTCTGGGTGCGATCTCCGATGGCGGCCATGACCTGCTCCAGCTTGATCTCGGATGCGGCGTCTCCTGCCATCATCGAGGAGGGTGTGAGAAGTTCGATCTTGTTCTGCAACGTGCAATCGATCCTCGTAGGGTCTATACTTTCCTGCCCGATCGAGGCAGTTTTTTTGGTATCACCAAGATTTACTAATCAAACTCCAGGTGGACAGGAATACCAAAGGGGTCATGTGATTGCACCAACCAAACATGTCTTCCTAGTTGTAGGGAGTGAGGAAACTTAGCTAACCTATTTTGTTTGGCCGCGGGTCGATCTGTCGTACCCACCACCAAGCACCAATCACCCGATCTGTGAGCTCCGCCCACGAGCATTGTTGCTCCCACCACCGAGGACGTCACCCCGGCAACCAAGACCACCCAAAACGGTCGCCGCAGTTCTTAGACACAACCGAGTAAAAACGGGTAGAAGGCCTCTCCTTCCACCCCAAAATAAGCCCCTTGATGCAGGGTTGAGCCAGCTAGACCTCGGCAGGGAACGACCGTCGGAGGCTGCCAACCAAGACGCACACCAAGTAATAAGTCCACCATGACACCTGACAGCAGGGTCGGGAGGCCCCTTTCCCCCTTCCCTGGAGCACCCCTGCCACCACCGGCTGACCACAAGCTCGCCACTAGTCACCGCACTAGGCACCCATGAGTAGTGGAGAGAGAGGGTCACAACACCACCACTTAGGTGCCACCTCCACCAACCAAGACGGCCATGGCAGAGGCCCTCTCCCCCCCTCCCCCAGTCCGGACTGCTCGCATGGCTATCCGACCGAACCGCCACCGCATCCAGCGCTCAAGTGTGCAGCCCCGAATGCCGCAAGTCATGCCGTCGTTGCGTACTGCAGCGCCAACCAAGTTTCGCCTGCCTGTGCCCTCCTGCGATGGCTAGCGAAAGGAGGAGAACGAGGGGGACCCAACCAACAAAGGCTAGGATTCCCTCTCGGTCGCATGCGGGGTGACGTGGGAGCGGAGGGGAGGAGTAGGTGTTTCATCCTCCTGCTCTCAAACTATTCATGGGATGGAGGCATCGTCGTAGACGATTCAATTTTGTACTTTGATTTGTCCCTACGGCTAAGGCCAAGCCCTAGTATTGCCAAGTAAACATTACTTATCTATCTCGGCAACCACATCAATTTTTACTTGCCTTAGGGTCTTATTCTTTAAGTATGAACTAACTATCCATCTATATTTGCCTAACATCTTCTTTCCCTTCTTATCTTATTAATACAAGTCATCCTTCGTTTCCCTCCCTCTAATGTCTAACCACATGGTAATTCTCTTACATATACTTCTTTTGAGTGGAAAGACAACTTAATAAATTATAGAGAAAAGTATACTTTTCATCCCTCAAGTCTTGGAAGTCTCGATTTGGTCCCGTAACTACGAAACCGAATAACTTACACGCCAACACTTAAAACCAGACTGTTTTTGTCCCTTGAGCGGTATCCCAACTCTTGAACGAGACTAATTTTGTCCCAGGAGCGGTATCCCAACTCTTGAAACGACACTACTTTTGTCCCTCAAGCAATATCTAGGCTGACTCGCCGTGGTTTTGACCGGTCCAAAGTGACACGAGGCCAGGCTTTTAGGTACAAAGAACGAAGAAAAGAACACGCAACACTCACGTTAAGTATCGTAACATGTGTTGTGTATGCCAGTCGCGTGGGCCATGGTACTCTTCCGGCCATCACCCATCTGGATAACCCGGCCATCAAGCATGTACACGCATCGGCACGGCCAGTAGGGCCGAGGACGGTTGGGCATGACGAGCTTGGAGGCTGGGTTCCCAACGCAGAGATGGGCGCGGAGCAGCGCCTGATGGCATGCTCCCGAACAGCTTGCCAAACTCGGAGGACGCCGTCATGTCGGCTACCGTGCCACCCTCGAGCTTTGTCGTCTCTGCCACTGAGCTAGCCACGGTGGCACCGCAATCCTCTCGGCCATGTCTGTCAGCTGGGGCGAGCGCGATAGCTCACGGAAGGAGCGCCGGGAGTGGGCGAGTGGATGCCATCGGATGCGCAGGTGGTCTTGAGGGCGTCGTCGGCCACCGGCATGAGCTCCCGCGCCAGCGAGATGCCATTGGATTGCCACGTGGATGCCGACCCGGTCAAAACCATGCCTCGTCATCGTGAAACCACTTGCAATCATGAGAGGGACTTAGCTTGTCCGGTTTTTAGAGTTGAAGGTGCAGGTTGTCTGGTTTTATAGTCGAGGGACTAAATCTAGACTTTGTCAAGAATTAAGGGATGAAAAATATACTTTTCTCCAAATTATATGAAGATCTACCATTTGTGATATGTTTACATAGGTTCCGATGATCTATTTGATTACAGTTTTAGATGGTCAAATGTTTCCTTCTCTATGGTAATTGCTTATGTATCACACTCCGCCTCACCTCCCGGTCCCCTCCTGTCTGCCTCCCCAACCGTCCGCCACCCCTCCCCTCTGCCTCCTACCCCCTCCTCTCCGCCTCCCCTCCCGCCGACGTATCTCGGCTGGGCATAGCCTGTGCGTGGGGTTGATGGCAGCGGCGGGGTGTCCCTCTATCGTGGCTTGGAGGCATGGTTGTGACGGTGGATCTTGAGCGGGCGCCTCGGGGCGACGTGTGTGTGGCCATGGTGCCGGTCACGCAGTGATTTGGCCTACTCTACATTTGGTTGTCTTCATCGTCGGTCCAAAGGGATCTGGTCGGTGGGTGTTGCCTCGCGGTGGCTTCCCAATGATGGATCAAGTGGAGGAGAAGAGGGTGGACTAGCTGCTGAAGAGGGTGACGATGCCAGCATCGTCGGTGGCGCCCATGGGTGTCGTTTTCCTTGTTGGAGGCGATGGTGGGGGCATCCCTCGCTCCATTGTTTCTGGGGGAAACCTCAGATCTAGAGGAGGCTACCACTAACGGCGGCACCCGTGGGCGTCGTAGCCTTCGTTGGAGGCGTTGAGGGGCCTCCTGGATCGGATGATGGTGAAGTTTTTGTCGTCACCCGCGTGGGGGCATCATATTTGGAGGCATTCATCGGCTGGACGGATATGTGGATAGATTGGTGGTTGGGTGTTGGTAGGTGGTGGAGCGGTACTTCATCCTACACATCGATGGCGGCAGATCTCGGCGGCTTGTTGCAATGGAGACTTGGCATCCCATGGGTGGCGATGGACTCGTGCAGGAGGACAACGCTGTTTGGTGTCGTGGTGGTGTCGATGGGAGAGAGTCTTGGCAAGGTCGATGCGTCAGTATCTGATCTGAGGATGGATCGATGGATGAAGGAGGTGACGACCTTTGCAGCATGCGCATGTGCTGCCCACTGAAAGTGCGCCGGACCGTTGTGTAACCCAGTCCAGGTAGGCTTGGACGGGCATCCAACATTAGATATTAGGTGTTGGTGCGATGTCTGTTTGGTATTAGCCTCGGACATTCGACACTCCTTCATCACGGGGATAGGAGTAGCGACAGGTGTTGCCAAGATGATTGCTTCAGGCTTACAGGACTTTGTGAATAATTAATAAAATGGCTACATGCATCGCCCAGATGCAGAGGCCAGGGATACGTCCTTCTTTTCAAAAAAATGTACCACTCTTTTCGATAATATTACACTTCCAAACTAAACTTGTCTTCGTTGTTCCAACTATGATTTGCTACTGGAAGTGATATGTCCAGGTATACCAATGAAGATCTATGTTGTGGACCACTAACCAAGACAGGGTCCTCTTCATGTGAGAATTTCTAATGTGTCTGCCGAGAGAGGAAGCGGAGGAAGCTCTATAGGAATGAGATCCAATCTGATACCATGAAAAAGATATTGGTAGGAGAGAGAATTTCGGGGGAAACAACTTATGATTGTACACCACAAGGCTCCAGGTTTTATAGCTCAATGGACAAACAATAGGGCTTACACAATACCGCCATTACGATCTACTGGTGATATGCAATTTCAGATATGGACAGATATGACAAGCACACCTGGCAAGGAAAGATTACGGTACGATCGTGTTTATATATTTGTTCTCTAACAGCATGGCACAACATTCAACAGGCGAAAACACTCCTGTGTATTCATCTGCTATATAAAATTCTGAAGCTGTTTCCTGGTCGTTGTTCCTTGGCCACCACAATCATTAAGGAATCTAAAAGTCAAAGTCGAAGTGTATGTGTGGTTGAGGTTGGAAGATGGCATGATCCAACGCTAAAAAATTGCAAGATAACGTACTCCAAACTTCTCTTTGATTATATGAAGCGAAACTTGTGTGTGCAGTTTGGTTTGTGTATACGCGTTGATCTCTTGTTGGCTTCCTGCAACATTCAACATTGGCATATAACTAGCTAACCCACTGATAACACCGCAGAGTAGGATATATGAAGTAAATTATAACTCATCTAGCATTATCCAGAATATACCTCGATGAAACTGCCAAGGTTGGGTCTGCCCCCAACGATATCGTAGTTCTTGATGCCAGAATAGGATATCTGAAGCCTTTCGATGAATGGCACATATGCAATGTCGACCTACAAAGAATATATATCACAACAAAACCATGTATTTCAAAAAACATTATTCTTCTGAAATATTTTCTGAACTTTGGCCATGAACAGAGGAAAGGGAACCCCTGATGGAGTGACATACACATACCAAGCTGAACTGGCCAAGGAAGAAAGGGCCATCGCTGAACTTTCCCAGGGCAGCCTCTATTTTATCAACAGCAGTAACTAATGAAAGAAGGTGCAATGTGAGCACAGACTGCATGCAGCCTTTAAACGTAGAACTTCTAAAACAAACAAACATGTTGTAAGTAGCACTGTTCTGTTCTATTTGTTTACCAGCTTCGTCTGTCACATCTCCCTTGGAGCGTAGGCATGAGAAGAAGGCGCTGGCGTTGAAACTGTCGCTGTACGCAAGCAGTTCCTCGGCAAATTGTTTCTTCGCAGAATCCTGGTTGTTTACCATATCACGAACACAAACTTCAGTTCCACTAAAACCATACGGGGATTGAACGTGGGTGTTTGTCTCTTACATGAGGGAGCAATGCTGGGCCATCGAAATTGTTGTCGATGTATTTGAGCAGATCCAAGCTCTCCCCTATCACCTGCTTGTTGTGCTCCAGGGCAGGCACCTGTATGTCCAACATATATACAGAGATGTGGGCATGAAGAGAAATTATTAGAGTGCAAATCTGAGAGAATCATAGTACTACCTTGTTCTCTGTGTAGACTTTGTCCTTATACCAGGCTGGCCTGTCTGCGAGATCTAGGGCGACTATTTTGATCGTGTCCTGCAAGCCCTGGACAGGAATCGTATGCCAAGGAAGAAGATTCTTCAAAATTTATCAGGGTACCATTCTAAACTGAAAAAACAATACTCCCGCTAGTGCCGTCAAAGAGGGGAGGGGGCTCGGAGGAGGCGGAGGTCAGGTCAGCGGGGTGATCTTCTCCGGCGGAGCTGCGAATGCTGAATTCATTAGGAGGCCGAGAGAGTCAATCGAGAACAAATGCATGAAATTGTGCGCCTACATGACCGGTACGGCAGAACGGGCGGCCATGGTGACGCGGTTCAGGGCCATGGCGAGTGCTGTGCGGGTCAACTGGCAGTGGTATGTAACAGCGGTGGGATGGAAGAACGAGACTAGCTAGAGACAAGATCAGTTGGATGCAAGGGGGAGAGAGTATCTTTAACGTCGATTCCCTACGTTGCTGTACCATCAATCTCGGTGTTGACCGTCTCCAAGTCTCGTTGCAAGTGGTACTATTCCATTCTGATAAAGATCCTCGAGCCTGCTCGTGATAACAGTGATGACGTCAGGCTAGCCGGACAGACGTCCGAAGATGGTTTCGTATTTTTTTGTAGCCATGTGCAATTGTTCCATTTCCATGTCAACGGTTTCAAGGAGGATTTGGCCACCGACTGCTTTGAACAAAGGGCGTTGGGACTTGGGACGGGCATCACAAAAAATAAAAAACCGAAGCTCTGCCACTCCTGGCAACCCCAAATCTACAGGACATGACAAGCTTCGAACCGTGATTAAAATTGTTTGAAATTGATCAAAACTGTGATTAAAAATCATTGCACAATTATGGTCACATTTTTTAAAAGTGTAATTAAAGAAGTTCACAATAAGAAATGTTAATGAGTTTACAAAAAAAATGCAGCTGCTACCCTTTATTCTCCACTTAAGTAATGTTTTCCATTACTGCAATCTAAACAACAACCGGTGCTTAAGTGCCTTGCAAGATGTTTCTAATAAAAAGTGCCTTGCAAGATGGGCAGTTTTTAAGGTACACACTGTACTAGGCACACATTGCAATCTTATCCTGGCTGGCCCCCGCGTCGCCTTCTTGGCTGCTCAGGAGGAGAAACCCTAGCCATCGTAGAGTCCCCCTTCTTAATATTCCTCATCCCGCCACTGCCTGGTGCCCCCCTTCGAAGCTCGGGCCAGTCCAAGGAAGGCGGCGGGAGAGGGGGGGGCTTTTCTTTGTGTGTGTCGAGCGGCTGCGGCTAGCCTTGGTGTGGTACTGCGCCTACGCGCGACGTACTTCCGCTAGGTTACATCTGGTAGGTTCTCAACAGGCTCCGATAGCTACATCTGGCAGGTTCTCAGCCCAGTCGGCGACTATATGGTCTATGGCTTGGTGGTGATCTAAATCCGGTTGGCGGGCTGAGGTGACTGCTGATTGTGCTGCAACAAACTCCTATAGATTCACGATGGTGGTGGTCACTGCAAAAACATTAGGAGTGTTCATCTTTGAAGATTCAGTGGTTGACTGTGGCGGTGAGATGCAAATTATGGATCAGGACTTGACGCAAAGGGATGATTGTGCAGCGGAGGTGGTCGCATCGCATTTAGCTGCCGGGATCGTGCAAAAGTGATGGCGTAAACACCTAAGTGACTTTGATGGTGGTGCTTCTAAGCACCCGGTCTCGAGCTTTTGGGTGAAAGCCTAGGTCTGACCTGAGATGGTTATACATGGCAATGATCATGTTCTCTCGGGATCTGGGGTGAAAGCTTAGGTCTGACCTAAGATGGTTATACTATCTCCGTCCTGGTTTATTGGTCCCAGTTATATTTTGTGCCAAATTTTGATCATAAATTTAACTAATAAAATGTTCATGCATGTCACAAGAAACTATATAATTGAAAACTATGTTCAAATACGTATCCAACGATATAATTTTTGTTGACATGCGCTAATATTTTGTCAGTTAAATCTTTGGTTAAAATTTAGCACAAATTACAAAGAGGACCAATAAAACAAGACCGAAGTAATACACGACTATGACTATGTTCTCTGGGGTGAAAGCAATAAACCAAGGACCGAGGTATTCTTTATGTATTCCTGCTTGTACTCAATAGTTAATTTCAAAAAGAAAAGTGTGGTCCAGAACCCTAGACTCGTGGTGCCCTAGATTTAGTGGGTGCTCGTACGTCCATACTGCATCATCATACTTGCCCTTCTTATTTATACAAGATATTATCCTCGGCCGTTCCTCCAGTCTCAAACCGCATGGTAGTTCTAACTTCTAAACAAATACTTTCGTGGCTCCACATTGAATCTATCTGGATGCATGTACAAACACGATGAGGAGATTAGTGCTATCTTTTACTGCTTGTCTATTAGTTTGGGCTGGGAGACATCAGGACAAATCATATCTGCACAAACTGTGTTGGACGTGTGCAGCGAGTCGTCGCACGTGCCGAAAGGAAAGCAACTAGGACACGACCAAATACGTCCATGTCGTGTTCTAGATTTATATGCAGTCATAAAATACCGCATATGCTAGAATAAGAACCAGTCTGGTGACAACGCGTTTTTAGCTTTGAGCCTGTTGTGGCTTCCGCCAGTCAACGTCGCCAAAGAAGTGTTCTTTTAGGACTTGGCTCCCCCGACTCGTAGAAGGATGAAACTTAGTTGCATCTACCGTCAAGAAGCATTGGACGTCCCTCCACCCCCATACTATTCAAGTTGCATCTTGTACTCCGCATTCTCTGCTAGCTTCTGTGGAGATGTGCTGCGTAGACATAACCTTGAGAGCTAAAGAGCGAGGCTTGTAAGATTTTTGGCACTAAACGAAGTTTTTTTTACATCAAATTACTCTTTATTATAAAATGATCACCATATTATCTTTTACAAGAGTATCGACAATATCTACGGGTGGATCTTCCATCCACCCCGCACACACCTTACTTCTAACTAATTTTGCTAAATGATGGGCAACACAATTAGTCTCTCTTGGAGCATACTCAAAGATAAATATGTGAAAAATCACACGCAAGATGATATATATCATTGAAAACTGCGGCCAATAGAAGGAATGAGTGACCTCCATTCTGCATTGCCTCTATCACTTCTATGCAGTTAGACCCGACTGTAGTAGCCAAATTGAGACCAAACCATACGGCCAGTGCATCAACTATAAGGCATCTCCGCACCAATCGATTTTCCTCATTTCCTGTCGCGACGAATCTACCATTTGAGTCTCTAATAACAGGGCCATACCAGCCCCTAAGTAAGTCTGGATCAAAAGCCCCATCCACGTTTATATTCACATAGTTGCTTCTTGATCTGTCCCAGCCATGTCGCTTGATCGTTGCCTTTGCATCACTCACCATAGTATAGTTAGCAACCAAAATCTCTAATTCACATTGCTACGAACTTAGGTTCTTGGACCTTTTCATTATGCACTAACTTTCTTCTCTCCCACCATAAATACCAGGAACCAATCACATTTGCTTCCGTTGAATTTCCCGGACCGAGGACCACACATTGTTCAACTAGTTGTAATAATAAATATTCTAGCACAGCATCTCCCGCATGATCCACATTGCATGCTTTATGCACTAAACGAAGCTGGTAGGCGTGAACAAGCAAGAATGCCTTGTTGGGTTGATGCCTTTGTTGCATGATGAGCCAAATGGGCTAGGTCTATTTTTCAGGACTGTGGTTGTTAACTTCGGTCTTTTAATGAGCACAAATTAAAACTCAACACTAGCCATTCAGTAATTATTTCAAGTTCAGTCACGAGCTACTCGTTTAGTTCACGAGCTTGAAGTTTCAATTCCAACCTTACTTCCTTGCAAAAAAAAATATCAAACTTACTTGTCAGTACCACTAATCAAAGGACAAGCCAAACAATTTAAACACACTAACATTACCCATTAATACCAAATCAATGTTCAAATAATCTTTTTATTGCATATTATGAATTTTATCTATTTCACGGATTTTAGAATTTTATTTTCTTTCAAAAAATTAAGTATTAATATTTGTCTTGCCACAAATTTTAAGACAGGCTAGGTGATTCAAAGTTTTCACATATGCGATTTCATGGTCGAATGCCATTTTCTGATCCTAGGCTCATCTGCACCCGGTCAAGAAAAAATCATAAAAAATACAAATGAAATGCAAAAAAATTCAACATTTTTTGGCATGGTAGATAATTTGGTGAATGATGTGCGCTCCAAAGTTCATCTCATTTGGACATATGAGTAGCTCTCAACAAAAAAGACAAATCGGGTCAGAATAGTAGATGAACAATAAACTTCTTTACAGACCCCAAATTTGTCGAGAGCTACTCAAATGTCCAAATGATCTAAAATTTGGAGGGCACCTTACGCACCAAATTATCTACCGTGCAACAAAATTGGAATTTTAAAATAATTCTAGTATTTGTTTTGAATATTTTCTTCATCGTGGGTGCGGAGGAGCCTGGGCACCGAATTGCTGCTCCCTTTCACAGTATTTTATTTTGGAATCTGTCGATCAATATGTTGGACACTGAATCAGGTTATTTTCCAAACTATATCACCTATTGAGGTCCAAAATTTGAGAATGAACATGCTCCCTCTTACCTCCTCTTTTCACATATTGATCTCATTAATTAGTGGTCAGATTAACTCTTACCTTCTTACCTCACATGTAGAAAGCGGGGGTAAGAGGGAGCATATTAAAATTTGCCCTCAGTAAGTACGTGAGAATGGGATTAGCTTTTCTTGAAAAATGACGTGACTGAAGCTTTAATAAAAAGAAGAAAATGAACTATAAGAGAGGGGACGATGATGTTAATAGATTGTCCTGATAAATTATGTCTATTGATCTTCTAATGCGCCTACAAGAATTATGTATTCTGTTGTGCTTCACCTTGAAGTCACCACTTAATTTCTACAAAAATGCAGTCTAGCTAGAACCTTAGAGCATCTCTAGTCGTTGGCCTCCAGGGGGCGCGTAAAATCGCCACCTGGGGGAGAGCCGGTGCTAAAATCGGCATGGGGGCGAGCGGGTTCCCAGCCGCCGGCTCCAGGGCTGCCCCCAGACGCCGTTTTTTTATTAAAAAGGGGGTATTCGGCAAAGTTCGATAAATTTGACAAAGTATTCGGCTAAAGTTCGACAAACTGGATATATTCGACATATTCAACATTACATAGCAAAGTTATTGAAAAAAGGCTACAACTACAACTAAGGGGTGAAGAAGTCGCTGAGCGCGGCGAAGTCGTCGACGTCGCCGCCATCCTCGCCGTCGTCGTCGACGGCCTTCTCCTCCTTGACGCGGACGCCCCTGCTGGACCCCTGCCCGGCGTCGCCTTGGCGGACCGGTGGCGGCGGCACGTAGTCGTCGCTGTCGTCGAGGACGACGACGCCTCCCTCGTCTTGGCCACGGCGCCGAGCTTCTAACCGCTCGTAGGTGAGGCGTTGGCGCTGCAGCTCCGTCTGCGCCCAGTCGTCGCGCGCCCACTTCAAGGTCGCCGCGTCGTCGAGCTCCTCCTTGACGCCAGCGAGCCCTGGCTCCATCTTCACGACTGTGCGCCCCAGTCGGGGGCGCCCCACCATACGCGGCGCCCCTCGCTGTTCTTGACGCCCCCACCACCGGCGCCCCGTTGGTGGCGCCAGCCGTTGCATCTGCCGGCGCTGGAAGTACGCCGCCCACGACGCGTGGTTGTCGGGGGCGTACTGGGGGAGGGCGCGCCGCTCCTCCGTGAGGGACGCCCGCACGCGGTCGACCTCGGCGGCAAAGATGGCAGGGCGCGCATCGACGTCGGGCTTCGGGGGAATGGGAACGCCCCCGTTGCTGAGCCTCCACCCCCGTCGGCCCGGCGCGCATGTCCGGTGGCGCCGAGATGTTCGCCTCGAAGAAGAGGTATGCCTCCCCCTCGTGGAGCGAGCGGCGTCCTAAGCCGTTGGCCGCCACCGCGTCGCCGGGGAAGCGCTCGGCAATCGGGATGGGATTGGGGAGAGAGGGTAAGGGAGGAAACGTCGGCGGGCGGCTACGCACGGGGAGAGAGGCAGTGCTCGGCGGCAGATGTGGGCTGGTGTGGCCTAAGGCCAGGGGGAGGCGCTGGTTTTATAGCCCCGCGCCGTGTGTACGCGTGGCGCGAGGGGAGGCGTCCCCGGGCGCCCCCAGCGCGCCGGGTTCGGTCTGAGTCCACCGAAGCTTGTTTCGGCACAAACCGGCGAAAAACGATCTCCTGGGGACACGACTGGACCGATTTTTGGACGCCGGCGTTGAAAAATCGCCTGGAAAAGGCTTGTTGGGGGCGCGGCTGAAGATGCTCTTAGGCTTGAGGGGACCGGCTAGATTTAGTGCACGCTCGTGGACAAGGGCATCGAGCGCCTCCTCTTATGTGTCCTTATTTATAGAAGTCCTTATTTTTTTTCCCTCTAATCTCGAACAACATGCTAGATCTAACTTCTCGAGTAGAGGTCTTTTACTGTACCCGAAATGAATAAGCACCGTTCATTTTCCTTAATCCAAGGATCTGTGCGATCTGGTACTCCAGAATCAGATCCATGGAGTGCCAACTGATCTGGTGATCCAGAATCAAATCCATGGAGTGCCAACTCTGAAACAGGTGGAGTGCCTCCGTTTGAGGGGTACAAAGGGCAATCCCAGCTATGTTTATGATTTTCTCGCAAGGGTTATTTCAGTAATTTCTTTTTCTTTTTTGTTTTCTTCCAGCTGAAAAAATGAACGACCTAGCCAAAACGTTTTGCCCTAATCCGTTCGTAGCCTGCCCGCTCGTCCCCTCGTCTCCACCTCTGGCAGGGTCGCGGCCTCTCCCTCCCCCAAGCGGCCAACGGTGCGGCGCGGACCGGCTTAGTCCACGACCGTAGTTAGCGAGGCGCAAGCCTCCGCCTTCTCCACCTCCGGCAATAGCGTCACCGACGGTGTATGCGGCGGCCACGGTGTCCATAGTTAACGAGGCGCACGCCTCCTCCTTCTTCACCTCGAGCTGTTCTCTCCTTCAACCACATGGCTAAAGGTGTGGCGCAGACCAGCGCCCGCAACAGCCGGCGTTGGCGAGGCGCACACCTCCCAGCTCATCCCCTACTCCTCCACCTCCGCTCGTCAAGCAGTCAAGCAGCTGCTCTGTCCAGGGCGCCAGAGCGTGTCCCGCATCCGTGTAGTAGAGCTGGCAAGAGAGGGGATTTGTAATGTACCCAGGCTCTGACTGTACCTGTGGATGGTCGACAAACGGCTGAATATGTCATAAGATCACCGAGCCCTTCTCATTATCTTCGGTACATGCTTTTACTCTTCTCTGTAATGGTTCAGGACACATATATGAATTGTTACCCTCCGTTATAATTTTCTATGTAACCATAGAAAGTACTCCCTCCGTTCCAAAATTCTTGTCTTCGATTTATCTAGATACGGATGTATCTAATACTAAAATCAAAGGAGTATGAAAAAGAGAAAATCATGCAGTGAAGGAGTACGTTATCATGACTAAATAAACCAACCGACAAACTGTTCTGGATCAAACCACTTAATAGATTATGATGTTCAGTTCACGGAAAGAACTTCTGGTAATGTTTCAAAATATGTTTTTTTAAATCATTTGATATCTCTATGGGAGATTTTACGGTGCATTATAATTGGGCCTTTTTAAGCCCAAGGGTATTTTCGACCTAATTTTTTTACCTTTAATCGGCCCAATTTGGTCCAGGGGTATTATCGTCCTAAATTTTTCGATTAAATTAATTGCATTAATAAAGCACTTCATTATAGAGGTCCCATCATCGTGCGTACTCTTTTGAATTTCGGTTCGAGCGGTTCGTCCTCTCCCCTCCTCTCGAGCCCTAACCTCGGGCGCCCTCGATCGCCGCCGATCACCTCCGGCGCCCTCGATCGCCCCCGGCGCCCTCGATCGCCGCCGATCGCACTCGCCGTGTCTACCCCTCCCGCTCCTACTCCCCCTCACTCCCTCCATCGTAAGTCACCCCAGTCGGGTCGCGGCGCCAGATCCTTCCCCGAGCGGACGCCACCTTCCCCGACCCGAGAGGCCACATCATCCTCATCGACGTGCGTCAACTTTTTCACGCCGGATCTTCGCTGTAAGTTCGTAGCCATCTCAAATCTTTTCTGGTCCCTTCTGCATATAGAACCAATAGGGGTCGGATTTGATTCGGGTTTAGGATATGTCATGTGAGGTTTAGGGTTTATCGTTTCAGAAAGTTGTGAGGAGATTTCGGTCGGATTTGGTTAGGGTTTAGGATATGTCATCTGAGGATTAGGGTTTATCTTTTCAGAAAGTTGTGATGAGATTACGATTGAAAGGAAGTGTAAGTCGGATGTAGCTACGACATATTGAAGGACTTAGTTAGGATTATGTGGCATGAGAAAGTTGTCAGCAGATTTGGATTCAACTTTTGAATTGAGTTTCGAGATATTTTGGATTTAGTTAGGAGATAATTATTTTGTATGGAGTTTGGACTTATTTTGGATTTAGTTAGGAGATAATTTGGATTTAGTTAGGACATACTTTTGGATTTTGTTACGAGATAATTTGGATTTAGTTAGGATATAATTTTGAATGGAGTTGGGAGATAATTGATCTATCAGGGTGGATCTATCAAGGCATTTGAAGGACTCGTGGACTTTGGATTTAGTTAGGAGATCATCAGTTAGAGCTAGTACAATCAATTACAAATTTCTGAATTTAGTCAGGGCATATTTACTTACAGCTTTTGAAGGACTGAGTTAGGTACATGAATCCGATATGAAAAATTAAATCAATTATTTAAGCAAAGTAGTGCATAATTTCGGTAACATATGCTATCCATCCGTAACATTGACTATCTGTTTCCGCTGGCAGCATAACGACATGGATGATAAAGGCAACGATGGCAAAAACTTGGGTGATACAGGCAAGGACGACAAGGACATGGGTCATAGAGGCAACAAAGGCAAAGGCATGGACCCCAAAGGAATGGATGGTATGTGCATGGATGATAAGGATAATGAGGATGCAGGCAAGGATGGCATAGACATGGATGATGTACACATACAAGGTAAAGGAATTGATAATAAAGGCATGCCTGGTTCAGACCTGAATGAGTGTATGGAATACTTAGAGATTGTGAAGAAGACGTTCAGGACTGAGGAAGAAGCCTACATGTTCTACGTAGGCTATGCGAGAAAAAGGATTTGGTGTTAGAAAGGATGATCTGAAGTACAGGGGTCCGGGTCCGAAACAAAATGCATACAGAAGGACATACAAGTGCTGCAAACAAGGATGGCGGGCCCTTAAGCACTTTAACAGAACTGAAAGAAAAAGAACACCGAGGGGTCTTTCTCGGTGTGGGTGTCCCGCTCTTTTTCAGGTTGAGCTACAAGATAGCAGTGGCCTCTGGTTCGTCAAGAATTTTGTGGACAAGCATAACCATCTGTTTGTCCCTGCTGACCTGACTCCGTACTTGTCGGCTCATCGTAGAATGACTAACGCACAAAAGGCCGATGTCATCGAGTATGTTGTCGGTGGACTTCGAACACATCAGATTATGAATGTAATGGAGAAGAATGCCGGAGGTCCCGACAAGCTTGGATTTATAGATCGAGATCTATACAACCATGTTTCAGTCCAGAAGAAGCGCAAGATAGAAGGCAGTGACGCTAGATATTTGCTCACCTATATGATTGCACAGAAAAAAGCAGACCCGGAATTCTTTTTCAAATACACAAAAGACAGCGAAGGCCATTTGAGGAACATATTCTGGGCTGACTCACAATCCCACATCGACTATGTTGCCTTTGGTGGTGTCGTGGTGTTCGACAGTACATATCGGTCTAACAAGTACAGGCTTCCGTTTGTTCCATTTGTTGGTCTGAACCATCACCGCAGCACAGTTTTGTTTGGGGTCGGTCTAGTGTTAGACGAGACAGTTGCATCACACCAGTGGCTTCTTCATGTATTTTTGGAGGCAATGTCCCAGACGGCACCAATTTCAGCAATCACCGATGGGGACGGTGCAATGGCTAAAGCAATAGCTACTGTCTGGACCGGAACAGATAATCGTTTGTGCATGTGGCATATCAAGGATAATATGGTGATGCACCTCCACAAGGAAAAGCTGGAGCAATTTAGGGAATTCATTTACCGTCGTTGGGATGTTGATGAGTTTGAGAAAAGATGGGAGGCTTATAAGGTTCGGTTCAAAATAAAACCAACGGGCAAGAGGTCGTCATGGGTTAACAGGATGTACGAGCTGCGACACAAATGGGCTGCTGCGTACACAAAGGGTAGATATTTCCTAGGCATGATGAGTAATCAGAGGAGTGAGTCTCTCAACTCAAGGATTCATGTGCACCTGAACAGGAAGATGCAGCTTGTTGATTTGTTGCAGCATGTTGAGCACTGTGTATCCATAATGCGTAAGACTGAAGCAGCATTAGACGCAGTAGCAACACATACGATACCCTTCACTAAGCTGAATGCACACCCTATGGAGATTGCTGCCTCTTATATTTATACAACTATGATGTTTCCAAAGGTAAAGCGTCAGATTGTCGAAGGGACAAATTGGCAGGTCACGGAGCGGGTAGCATGTGATGGTTTGGTCGTGTTTGGAGTTTTGTGCAAAGCCCCATATGATAAAGTCCCATATGGCAGGGATGCTAGAGAATTGCAAGGTAAGGAAGGTAAGTATGCTGAGGACTTGCATGCAAAAAAATTGGATGCTAAGGATCCCAATGACTTGGAAGGTAAGGATGCTGAGGCTTGCATGCAAAAAAATTGGATGCTGAGGATCCCAATGACCTGGAAGGTAAGGATGCTGAGGACTTGCATGCAAAAAACTTGGATGCTGAGGATCCCAATGACTTGGAAGGTAAGGATGCTGAGGACTTGCATGCAAAAAACTTGGATGCTGAGGATCCCAATGACTTGGAAGGCAAGGATGGTGTGGACTTGCATGCCAAAAACCTGGATGCTAAGGATCCCAATCACTTGGAAGGTAAGGACAGTGAGGAGTTGAAGGCAAAAAAGTTGGATGCACAAGGCGTGGATGCTAAGCCTGTGGATTTTATATATCACGTGACTTTCCTGTTTACAGGAGCAAGATTGGATGATGCAGCTTGTAAATGTAAAAAGTTGGAAAGTCAGGATTACCCATGCGCACATATATTCTGCGTTCTGGATCATCTTGGTGTACGCACATTTCCAAAAAATTTTGTCAAGAAAAGATGGACAATGCAGGCCAAGCCAGCGTTCCCTTCTTCGAGGACTGCGAATACTCATGTATGGTCTGATCACATGAATAAGTATCATCAACTATGCAACATGGCTAGTGACGCTTTATTCACAGTCGCAACTAGCGATTCACAGTCAGAACAGGTGATGGAGTTCCTCCGGAGTATATTGGTTGATGGAGAAAAAACTGATTTGGATGAAGGCCATAAATCGTTTGTTCCTTTGCCGGCATACTTCTCTGCTGCTCGCGAATGCTGCACTGATGATGTGGAAAATCCAATCAAAATAGTTCCAAAAGGGAGACAAACTACCGAAGAATCGAACAAGAGGATTAAATCCAGGCGTGAGCAGATGAGAGGGAAAAAAAGCAATGAAGTTAGTACACATGTTTATCTCATTGTTCATTTCCATACATGCTTACAATGTTAATATGTTCTCTCTTTTTCTTCAATTTACTCAGGAACAAATCGGGGAAATCAAAGGTCACAAGGAGGAAGAAGCGAAAAGACAAAGACTCAGAGACAGAAGAAGACACAGATTCAGATATAGAAGAAGAGGAAGATTCAAAAAAAAGCAACAAAGTTAGTGCACATGTTTATCTCATTGTTCATTTCCATACATGCTTACAGTGTTAATATGTTCTCCCGGAGAGTGTTCACATGTTTTTCTTCAATTTACGCAGGAAAAAATCGGGGAAATCAAATAGCACAAGGAGGAAGAAGCAAAAAGAAGAGACAAAGTCAGATACAGAAGAAGAGACAGAGGCAGATACATAAGAAGAGACAGAGGCAGATAAAGAAGAAGAGGAAGATTCAGGTACAGAATAAGAGGAAGATTCAGGTACAGAAGAAGAGGAAGATTCAGATGCAGAATAAGAGGGAGATTCAGATGAGGAAGAAGAGGAAGATTCAGATGCAGAAGATGGTGGGCCGAGGAGGGCTAGAAAGAGACCATTGGAGGTTGTAGAAGAGGATTACGCAAAACCAAACAAGTGGGCATTAGCACAATTGTGCGTACTTAAACATGTTTTCGAATGCTGGCTGCAGATTCATCTATTTCATTTTTTGCAGGAAACGCAAGGGCGCTCCAAATGTCAATGCTGGGAGGACGAAAAAGAATGATGACAAGGGTGCGCGAGGAAAACCAGTGAAGTTAGTGTCTGTACTTACATGTCCGCTCTAGAAGTCGGGTATTTGCTTGTAGTATGTTGACGTTTCTTAACTTTTTCAAGAAAGACTCTAGTAAGGGCGGTAAAGAACAGGCCAAAGGGGTGATGAAGAAAAAAAGGCCTGATAGGAATGTACCACGGGCTGAGCGAATAAGAGCTGTCAAGTTAGCTTCTGTAGCTATGAAGAGAAAATCAGTGAAGTTAGTGTTTTTTCTGTTATAGTGTACTGTACATGCTCAAATCTTCTTTTCTATCCTATTAACAAACATTGTTTCATGCAGGAAAGCTAAAGTGAAGTCGAGACAGGATGTTTAGATGCACAGGGTCAAGCAGAGAAAACAAAAGGATCTCAGGGGTTGAAAAATTGAGAACAAACTAAAGTAGATAGTTTTCCATGCGGTGATCCACCTTATTTCTCATGTATTAGACTTATTTGATGGACTGCCACTATTTTTCCGAATTCCTCTTTTGATTGGTACACCCTCATTTTATTATGGACGGATCGACATGGTAGGCTAGTTATGATTTATCAACATCGATGAAGCAATGCATTTTTAGTGCAGTTGGGTTTCTATATTTTTTCATTTTTTACATAATATATTGCTTAAATTTGTTCAAAGTGTAGTCAAATTTCATACTTGAAATATAAAATAGAAACCGAAAATTGATATATATAAGAAAATAGAATGTTAATAGAAACCTCGTTTTCAAATAACATTGAAAATCGTTTATTTTCAAATAGAAAATAAGCATACTGATATTTTAAAAATAGCATGCTCATTTGAAAAAAAACATGTTTAGTTGAAAATAAAATATAATGAATATGCTGATTTAAAAATATCATGCTGATTTTAAAAATAGCATGCTGATTTTAAAATTATGCTACTTTTAAAATAACATGCTAATTTCAAAAATAGCATGCTAATTTCAAAAATAGCATGGTACTTTTAAAAATATAATGCTCTTTTAAATATGCTACTTTTAAAATAGCATGCTGTTTTTGAAATCAGCATGCTGTTTTTGAAATCAGCATGATATTTTTAAAAAATAGCATGCTTATTTTAAAAATATAATGCTTTCAATATGCTACTTTTAAAATAGCATGCTGATTTCAAAAATAGCATGCTGATTTAAAAAAAATAGCATGCTAATTTCGAAAATAGCATGCTGATTTCAAAATAACATCCTCATTCTAAAAATACAACGCTGTTTTTAAACTGATTTCAAAAAATACATGCTTTTTAAAATATGCTGTTTTGAAAGCTGTGTGCTGATTTTGAAATTAGTGTGCTGATTTTGAAATCAGGATGCTATTTTTAAAAACAACATATTCAAAAGAACTCGTACTAGCCAACACACAAACCTCGTTCAAAAATGAAAGTAGTGTCTAATCCATTTGAAACCCGGTTAGATTTGATTCTAAAAATACTAGCATCACTTTGGCAAAAAAAAGGAAATATAATTGCAGTCCATAAAGGTAATTATATCAAGGAGGGTACCAGGGTGCGTTATATGTATAGACTTGCATAGCAAGTACATTACGCCACATAGGGTTCATACTACCACCAAGTTACTGCCAAGTTCCACTTACTGGACGATCTTCATATCCAGTCGGACCCAAAAGTTATACCACCGAAGTACCAGTTACTACCAAGTACCAATTACTACTAAGTTGCACTTACTGGACCCTAAAGCTGATACTACCAACTTGCAGTTACTGGCTAGTACATACAGATTATAAAACTAGCGCCAAACTACTGCGGCGGGTCAACGAATCCTCATGCCAATAACCATGTTCACCCTAAGCCCACCTCCACTCCTTTCCATGAACGAGAAGATAGCCATTTGATCTTCTTTCATTCTGGCGCCCTCAATGACTTCTCTCCAGTTCTTCGTCATGATCGCTCGCCCATCCTTCTTGCCCATCTTGAACAAGACCTTTTTATTACCTTCAAAATGTTCGCTGGTGACATGCACAACCATGGGCTTTCACAGATAATCTTTGAGGTAGGCCTGACTGTACTCCTTTGAGAAGCACTGATTGCACAGGGAAATAAATAATGTTACATAAAAATGAAGTATAATTTGCACAAAAAAAGTAAGAATGATTTGCACAACCACGCCCGTCCTCCTCTCTGTCTCTACATGATGGCATTTTCACTAGTGAAGTATGATTTGCAAAAAGAAAAGTCCAAGTGTTTACCATCTTGCTCTTCCCTCTGATGACTGCCGAGCGAGTGACGGTGCTGACATAGTATGGTATGGGAGGTTGGCACTGCTTTACTATGGATTTGAGATAGTCCCACCGATCCTCGTTTAGCAATACATGGTTGCCGTAGAAGATGCGATCCTCGAAAGTTCCTTTTCTCACATGGTATCCCGGACCTGTATCAAAAAAATTAAGATGACAGAGTAGTAAATAATTTCATATGTAAGATCTAGAACATCAGCACTGGGTTAATGATCAATGCCTACTCCAATGATCAAGAAATGAAGGACATAGATAACCCAATCACATCCACCCAGCAATATCTCGTAGAAACATGGGCAAATTGAATATTTGATTTATTTAAACTAACAACTAAACACTGCTCTATGTAAGCTCTAGTTCAGTCAATGTTGATTTGGAAGGTCATTTAGAACCCAAACAGAGTAATGTGTGGTAATCAAGTGTCACTCAAACATCAACTTTCGATATTTCACGGTTCATTTAATATCTGACCAGCCAAATAGAACTTTACCCCGTAGTGCCAAGATAGGATCGTGGTCCACATCTCCATCTCCATCAGAACTATCATCAGTGTCATAGTCGCTAGAGGTGTCGCCATCACCGCTATAGCCGTCACTCCCACGTGAAGTGCCATCTGAAGCATCATCTGAGGTGGTCCGGTGATCACTCTCTTCACTGCTGATGAGGATGGTTTCCCTTGCCATTCAAACCTGTTGCATGCATTGCAATGAACAAATGTTAGTTATTGATATATGAAATCAGTCTTCCATTATGACTTGTTAGCACCATATACAATGTGAATAATCTTTTCGCATACTTCTTGCTAAGTACGTAGTTCATGTATAAACATCTACACGAAAAAGCTAGTCGACAACTATTCGCACGACTAGTCAAGACTAGTGGTTAGACTCATAATCATTGGGCAGACATAACCAATTATGATATTTCAAGGTTACAATTTTGTGAGCTGGACAAGAAAACTTGGTAACCAACCAATTAGTAGCCATGTAAAAATGAACCATGATTGACTGCTCTCATCGAGCAATACGTGAAACTATAACTGATCTGCCTTTGATCACTGCAAATTTCCTGATGGGCTGTTGTGTGGTACCATCAGGTAATAAATATAAAGTCTTTAAATTGTCCCAACAAAACAAATAATGCATTTGCTGCTGTACATAACATTTTTAGAGGTAGCTGTGGAGGTTAATTTTCCAATTTCCAGTGAGAATAAGGACATGATAGAATCCCTCAAGCAAGATGACAGCATAGTGAAGGCTATGAGAACGAGCAAGGTATGCTGACCAATTGTCACCCTTTTGTATACTTGCTATTTATTTACTCATTACTACCCATACCAACAAGTAAAATCATGATTATGAAGTATAATGTCAGAAAATCCAACATTGAGGAATTTGTTGCAATGTGTACTACTAGCTCACAGGAAATTTTCATTGACCCCAACAAGCCCATACCATATCTTGGAGATAGGCTGACATAATTCAAGTAAGCAGTAACAACAATCAGCAAAAATATGCACCAACCAAAAATATTACATGTGTGCACATATCATCAAAAACATGCACCAATCAAGAGCAGTCTATACTTGACAAATCCTTCAAAATATGCACTAATCATCATACTACCATCGAGTAATACATGAAACTATAACTGATCCTCATTCCATCATTACAAATTTCCTCATGGACTGCTTCTGTGCTCGCCTTTTTAGTTTTTAATAACTAAGCATCAGCAAATACATATACACAGTCTTCAAACTATCCCAACAAACCAAAACATGTGTATGCTCCTGTGAATATACTTTTTCTATATCTAGCAGTGGGGGGCCATTTTCCAGGGGAAAAAGTACTTGATAGCATCTGTCAAGCAAGATGATAGCATAGTGAAGGCTATGTCGACGAGCAAGGTATGCTGGCCAACACCCACCTTTTTCTCTTACTTGCATGAAAGTGTTTACCCATTACTACCCATACGAACAAGTAAAACCATGATTACGCAGTACATTGTCAAATTATCTTGCTGTAAAATTAGTTGTTGCAATATGACCTACTAGTTGACAGTAAATCTGCGAATACCCAAAACATGCACACAAGCAAGTGTCAGATTTTAACTTGGGCGGTGCTGCTAGATCGCAAAATTAAGGTCAGATCGACATTAGAAGGGCAGTGAAGATCAATCTTACCTGCGAAGTGGTACCAGATGGGGCTGGAGTAGACTTGTTCGAGGCTGGCACCACCGGAGCTTCGGGCGGCGCGACAAGGATTGGGGAGAAGAGGTGCCGTTGTCGGACCTTGCTGTCGACGAAGCAGTGGAGAATCGTGGTCGGAGCAGGGGGAGTGGGTGGCCTCGCGGATCCGGCCGATTTGACGACGACGGGGGCGGCCAAGGTGACGGCTTGGCAAACCCTAGCCGTTGCCCTCCGCGTCGCCTCTCTGTCTCTGCAAAGAACGAAGTGTGGTGGGATTGAGAATGGGGGTGGGGTTGGGGCCATCACTCACTTTTCTCTCTGCCTCCCACTTGTGCAGGCCCACAAAAGGAACGAAGTGTTGGGCCGGATCAATGCAGATTTGGCAGCTTTACCAATTCTGGCCAAACACAAAAGATCAGCATGACCACAGGTGTTCTTTAAAGAAACCCTAAAAATACACTGATGTTCATATTGCATGTGGATGAGTCTTTCAGTACCAATTGATCTTGAATAATTTTAAGCACTCCACAGTATATATATATATATATATATATATATATATATATATATATATATATATATATATATATGAAAATAATGGTTAACCAATAAAATGGTAAACTATTAGATGCAAGGTTGCAAATATTTGAAAAAATGAATAATTGAATTGTATGCATTTTTATGATTAAATTTAATAAATGTAACATTTTTGCAAAAACTATGATAAATTAAAATATTCATTGGTATTTTCAAAAAAAACCCACGAATGACTACTTATGCCAACCAGAACTTCTTCATGGTTTCGTTTATTCATCTATTCTTTGGCATGCTGGTTCTCATAACGCCTTCTTCGGACCTTCTCTTTGTCCGACAAATTCCTGAGATATTGGGCTAGCGCCTTGTGTTTCGCCCTCACACCATGCTTCATTTGGTATCCTTTGGCAACTCCTTCGGCGTGCTCAAGAATACTAACGAAAGCCGGGTCCAGATATTTGCCACAGAACGCGCAACGATATGCCATACGCTTAAGCACGTTGCACTGTCCATTCTGCAATTCTTCAAGGGTTTTCTGAGTGTGTGCATCCATCTCTCCTTCGGAAATGTCCGCATAATCATGAGAATAAGGCTGCAAGTTTAAATTATGTATGATATAAGCTGCACCATTGTTTACAGTACCTAATATTCCCTAAGTTTCATACTGTAGTGCCTATAAATTATTTTTAAAGTAAATATTTATTAACTTTGAAAATTTAAGGAGAAAAAAGCAATATCAAATCCATATGAAAGCATAAATCATATGATGTACTTTTAAAAAAATTGTCAATAAACATGCACAACCTTTATGATGTCTGACTTTTAGCATAAAACCAAAACGCACTAAATTGTGGAGTGGATGAACCATTAATTTCTCAAAGATTGATTGAATAAATAATGATCATTACGTACTGATGATCAACATTATATTTAGAGCTAGATTCCATTATGCCAATTCAACAATGTATTGATGGTTTAATGATTAACCTCTAACCTTAAACTTGAAGACAGATCTAGGGTTAAAAAATTAAAATTATCGTAACAGAATTCCAGTCCATGCCGTGCATGTGCTGCTGCTTGTGATCGACGACGGAGTACTGCACCTCGTTGACACGATGCTTCTCTGGGTCGGACACCGAGTAGTCCAAAGCTTTCTCGTGGGGATCCTCATCCATGCGATGGACGACGACGTCAGTGGTTAGCTCCGCAAGTCCACGATCTGTCACGACGGCGTCCATGATAGGCCCCCCACGTCCATGGCCCCGCTCTGTCATGATGGCCAATCGACCTCCACGAGTGGATTTCATATCCGGCGGCAGCGAGGCGGGCGTGTGAGTGGCGGCGATAGTTTTAGAGCGTGCCCTAGGGGGAGAGATGCGGGGAGTAATTGGTAGTTACCTACTATAGCGGAAATACTTCGGCGTTGGGCACCTACAATGCAGCCTGCTTATTTAGGCGCTTAATTAGGATCCTGGAAAAAAAAATCACAATCGTAGGCGCTTGGGGCAGGCGCTAGGAACTGGATTTTGTACATCTACGTGATGCAATCCAAAGTTCGTGTCCACGGTGGACGGGTTGGGGATTGAAAATTTTAAGACCTTATTTGCCTAGTGCATAACTCGTGCTCAGCGCAAATCAATATTTATGTTATTATCACAATCATATGCATAGGAAATTCAATTCCAAGGTGCAGCTACAAAATAGTATAAGCACAATAACCAACCATAGTCGGATTATTAGCAGAACAATTTATATAGATCAAAAAATGACCTCTAAAGTGCTCAACACATGTAACCTAGCAAGTTAGGTAACACATCTACACAATCTGGATAGGCATCTCATCAATTAAAGAAAAAAGGAAACCCTGTCCTTCCCCAAAAATAGAGAAAAGGACAGACCAGACATTTCCTTTTTGAGTCACCATCTTCCTTCTTGAAAACCACATGTACACACTCATCATGTATACCATAACACATCAGATTCTGTTAACGAGCGCTCACAAGCTTAACTAGCTTCAAATGAACCTAGCCAATCAGGGTTTTATGCTACTTAATCTAAATGAGCCGATGATTAATGAGCACGAGTTTAACAAGCAGAGATGGCAAACCACACACCAATTAACATAGTTCTACCTTAGTTCAAAACTTCCATACATACAAAAGCAAGCACCACTTAGTAGTACTGGTGCACATAGTTCGACCATAAACGTTCACCAACAAAGTATAGCATAGGGTAGTACTTAGCATAGTTAAAACCAAAAGAGCATCAGTTCTAGCTGCGAGGGTGCGCACTTCCCTAAAGCCTCAAAGAAGCCTCATCAAGTACTCGGCATACGCGGCGTGCTTCACCCTGAAAGCGTAGCCATTCTTGATGCTGCCTTGGGATGTTCCGACTGCATGGTTGATGGTACTTCTCAGGTCGCCTTTCATCAGCTTGTTGCAGTAAGGGCATCCGTAGCCCCCCCTTCCGATTCTTGGCCTGATACGTTTCTCGAGCACACCACTGTTCGGCTCCCTCGCCTTCTGCCTCCTGTAGATCCTCTGGGTTTCTTGGTCGCTATCGACGTCGTCACTTAGGACCTACATGTAGTACCAAATGTTGCGTAAGTATATCTAATATGAGAATTCAGCAGGCACAGAGTCTATGAAACATAATGTAATTGATGACAGCGTAAAATATCTTCAAATGATGTTGAAAAAATAAATGCATAACTTATTAGTTGGTACATAAGCAACTAAATGGGATAGTACCATATAGTAAAAAAATGAAGGATCAATCATACATGTCGAAGAGAGCACTAGCATTGCCACATTTTGCCACACATTTTTCCCAAGCTTGCCTAAGGTTAGTTCATCAAAATGAGAGCCACAAGTTAGCAAGCCTAAGGGAACCTTGCCACACTTTTTGTGTGTATGCCATGTGCGACCCAAGTGTGGCTTGCCTAAGGTGTGGCTGGAACCAAACACTCACTTAAGTTGGTCAAACTTGCCTAACCTTAGGTATGGCAATCTTTGGCAAAGTCACTAACCAAACAACCTTTAGTGCAACAGAATTCACTTGTTACGTAAAAATGCATGAACTGATGATGTAACATGGCAGAGCAGCATACAGATGTACTAATGAAAAAAAAGACTTATAACTTACATGCATGACTAGATAAAATAGCTCGTGAGCTGTATCTATTTAGGGTTAGAATTTTGTGTGTTTATGATGATGGATATTGAAAGTCCACATGTTATCGTCGTGGAAGTTTCCCCTGTTGATCGATACCCCACCCATCAAGGTTCCTGAACCATTCAACGTTCTAGGTAAAGTAGTTAATTATTATGAATTCTGACAATAAGTGATCCCAAATGTTGTACTTACAAAAAAGGGTTTTTATCATTTATGCCACCAGTTGTGTCCCACAATTAAGTATCACCACTAGGAATTTCTACTGCTAAAAAAGCCATCGCTTCTTTAGACACATGCTCAAAAATGCCACTGCACATCATTATTGTGATATCAAATCTATCTTGACATGCTATAATGGCATCAATACCTATGGACTAACATGCCAGCTCTCCCTCTATCTCACTACAATAAAGTGTGGGCCCACTTGATCCCAACAGCGTTCTTATTTTCCTGTAAAATTATTTGCTTACTTACTCCTCACAAGTGGGGCCATACTTATCATTGTGAGATAGAGAGAACTGAAATGTGGGCCTGGGCTTTTTTTTGTCATATTGGATGGTCAACAAGTTTTAAATGAAAATAACAATGTCTAATGGCATTATTGAGAAAACATCTAACGGAACGATGGCATTTTTTATACATGTAATGGCATTTCTGAGTAAGCATGTCATGAATCGATGGCATTTTTGAGCGGCTGTAACTTCTAAGGGAAAAACTGAGTAGTGGGATACAACTGGTGGCATAAATAATAAAAACCCTACAAAAGAACTAATTAAAACAACTCAAGTAAAACATTGATGATATCCAATTTCTTTCTAAAATAGCCATTGCTTAGAGATAATCAATGTTTAAAATCATTGCCACAACCACTTATGGAACATTTAAACCAAAGATCGATCAAGTGCAACCAAACATGTACTCAACATTTTAATACCTTATTTGCCTTATACTGACCAGATAAAACCTAGGATATTACAAAATAAATAAATAAATAAATAAAGGGGATAGATGACTAACCTCTTCTTCGTTCTCGTCGGCGACGACCACAGGTGGGGGCAGGGGAGGCAACATCCGCGGCAGACGAACACCTGGCTGAGGCTGAGGAGCCACCACCTGCTCTGGCAGAGGAGCCAGAGGAGCTACTTGTTCCGGATTATTAGCAGAATAATTTATATAGGTAAAAAACTGACATATACATGCCTCAATGAATGTAATCTAGCTACACAGCTGCGGATCCAGGATTTCATACTTGGGTGTTCAAAAATTTATATTGCAAACTAAAACCACAACAATATTTTTCAAATGAAGGGAGTAATATCTAAATTTTACATGTGAAAAGATTCTTAGTCCATCGTAATGACAGTACTGACATGAATGACAGAAAATGAAGATTATTTACTTCATGACCATACAATATGACATTTTCATAAACAAGGCATGGTGTTGTTATCCTTAAATTGCAGAAAATATTTTCACAATCACCTACGTAGGCAATTCAATTCCAAGATCAAGCTATGTATTTGTATTAGCACAGTCACCAAACCTAGGTGGCTTTATTAGCAGAATAATTTATCTACATCATAATATTGCCTAAAGAAGGCTCAACACACTACAAGAAATCTGTTAATACGTGACGGTACTAGTCCGTCACAAATGAGTGAAAAACTGTCATGGGTGCCCATGCATGATGGACCTGAAGTCCGTCATGTATATCGCGTCATAATTTGACATCGTGCCTTCCTTGACGGATCTTGACCGTCATGGATCTGCCCCAAGCTCGCCCAGGCCCAAACCATTGTGACGGAAGAAGCCGTCATAGCCTGACGCCACGGTCGATTTTTGATTCGCCAAGTGGAATGGTGTGGCTGCCTACGTGGATACTACTTTTCGTCACAGAAATCGTCACATACGTGGGCACAATTTAAATATGGTCCACCCAATTTAGTTTGGCCCAATTTTGACACAGAACAATTCACGCAATATGCAGCCATCTGTATGTATATATTTTTCTCAGAAAAATCCTGTGTGTATATACAACAAGCAGTTTACAAACCCTTCCATGTAATGATAATTATAACACTAAATATATCATACAACAAGGTTAAGAAGTAGTACAATCCAGTTTACATCAACAAAACATATAAACTTTTGAAGCTGCTGTTGAGGTTCTTCGTCGACTCTCCTGATGGCAACTATCATGTCCTGGCGCAGATTATGACGGGTAGCACTTTGTAGACCACTACCCAATCATACCTAGCATATTTAAAACAAAATTAGTTTTTTGCAGATTAATAGATAGTAGAGACAACAGTATTACAACAAGTGTAAAAAATGTATTACATGTCCACTTGGCCAGTATTCAGAGTATTATTACTTATAACAGGAAAAATAATAAAATGAAACAAACCAGTATATTTGTATAGGTGACAAGACCTACAAATATAATTTATTACATGGCTTACAAATTACTTCATGGTTATTAAGGTACAAGCTAAATCATAAAACATGAACGCCAACTGAGCATAATACTAGTACTAAGTCACCTTAGTTTACGCAAGCTGGAATACTTCATGCACCGATTAATTACGTAGGACATGGGATGTCAAGGGATTTACATGTATGTCATGTAGTAACAATCACTAAGGTGTTTTGATGGAATTGCACAAGGCAAGATTTTTTTGGTTTGATGTGATCAAACATCTCAGCAGCACATGTGAAAGACACGGCAAGGTTTGGAACTAACACAATCCAATTTACATAAACAGAACATGTAAACGATTGAGGTTGTTATTCTGGTTCTCGCTGTCGGCCCTCCTGATGGTAGCCTGCTACCTAATGATACCTAGCATATTTGTACCAACAAACTATTTGAGGTTGTTATTGAGGTTCTTGTCGTCAGCTGATAGTAGCCCTCTACCTAATACCTTAGCATATTTACAACAAAATTAGACATTAGATAGTAGAAATAAGAGATTAGAAGAAACATAAAAATAACGGACATGCTTTCCAAAATTCTTAAAACATACCATGGCTACAAATGAGAATAACATTATATACTATAAAACAATAATAATCATGTTGTTGCTTAACATTAATCCAAATAGAAGTGTGTCAAATGAAAGTCTATTCAAGTTGACCTTTAAGTGACAACGTAACAGAAGATAGATTTCAGAACTCCTAGTACTCAGTAGCAGTTGAGGCCATATAAATCCACGAGAAAATGGCATCACTAATAAGCAATATCAATGGGGCGGAGCCGCTGCTCATCGACCCGGCTGGCGTAAACATCAAATGTTCATGTGTCAACAAGTTCACTCATGAAACAAAATATTTGTCAAGGATCTGAAAATAGCAACCAACACTTGCTTGACACGTAAACTTCAATTGGCATTTAAAATACCTAACTCTGAACTAGATCAACTAAATAGGTGTAGTTCAGTGGTAGTTGAGCTGGTGAATGGAAATAATGAAGAAATCATAGGAGTGGCAGTAGAGAACCAACCCCTGGTTGATCACGGAGCAGCTCCATCACGGCCATCGTGGCAGCAAGCCCTCTCAAGCTCTATTTTGTGTCATGCAGCAGTGCCACCAAGACCTGCATCCTAAAAAACATAGATCATAATCAGGGAATTTAGAATGTTAAGTTATCAAAATAAAAAAGAGGGAATAACATCAACAAGATTTAGATAAAGTAGTAGACAACAATCCCCACTTGTTGGGGGAACTATTGCTGAGGGCGACCTAGATATGGAGGTAGGGAGCAGAGGAGTTGAATAAGAAATGTGTGTGTCATTGTGTTGGCAAGTGCTAGCTCGGTGTGTCTCCAGGTTGAGAGTGAGCTAACACGTACGTTGTCTTGGTACAGGTACTAGTAAGTGCAGAACTAATAGTAGTAGTACTACTATAAATTGACTCACTAATACATGTGTTTAGTACACAAATTGACAAGTTTAAACTCTGTATTATTACTGTAGGACTGCCAGACTGTAAATGTAATTTTCTTCTTAGATTCAGATTAAACTAATTCTGATATATATATTCACCGAGCTGCAAGAGACAGTAAAAACAGAAAAAGAAATGCCTAGGAGAAAACACTAAACAGAACATGTCACGATGTTAATACATTAACAGAAATCATGTCTCCAAGACCTATTTGATGAAATTATTGACCACACTTGATTACATTTTTTCATACTGAATTATATTTTGATAGAAAATAAACTGAATTAATACTAAACACTTGGTTATATTGATTTAGAGAACAGAGATACACCAAACTATTGGAAAAAATCTAAACTGAATTAGATTTGGTAGAGAACTAACTGAAATAGATATTGATAGAAGGTCGCATCTGCAGCCAGTTGACGAACATGTGCGGATATATCTACTTGGTACCTTGCAGTGTACAAGATGGAGAGAAAACTCAATGTTAAAAGATTCAAAGAGGAAGCATAACACAGACAACATACTGGCTGTTGCATGCACGCACATCTCACTAGTAGACACGCCGGAGCCACCGATTGCCGCTGCTGCCACCGTGTCATCACGCACACACAACGCACCCTACAAGTTGGAGAAGGCAATAGCCACGCTTAGAAAATCGACTATAGAGGGAGGCCACGCACCAGCCATAGCCTTCCCAGTGTAGGCAAATGAACCGGCGGTCGCACCAGCAACACAAGGCCATGGTATCGAGGAAGCCAAAAGGAGGGAGGGGCAAGGGCAGCATCACTAACCAGTCGCGACTAGGTGGGCCCTCCACTGAGCAATTGTGGTAACTGGCCACCCGAAGGTAGCTCCGGTCTGACAAGACCTGTGTCGGGGTTCAGCTTCGTCCCAGATCTGCGCGCGCCGGATCTATAGCAGCAGCCCAAGGCCATGGTATTGAGGACGGGAGAGGATGGGGTAGAAAAAGGCCGCAGCCGTGGAGGTGGGGTTGGGTGGAGGAAGGAGAACCAGAGCAGTGGGGGTGCGGGGGTGGCGTAAAGGAGAGGATCAGAGAGAAGGGAGAAGATGCTGGGGCGGCGGCGGTGGGAGAAAGAGATGGGGGAAGAAGAGGCTTAGGATTAGCTTTTATACGGGGAATGGGTCAGGCGGGCTTCAGCGGGCTAGGGGGCTGAACTAGGCCGGTTCATGATGGTTTATCAAAACGTCAAGAGAAATCCTTCATGTATTAACCGATTTCTTGTAGTGACACATGTAACCTAGCTAGTTACCTAACAAATCTACAGAATATTGATATGGAGTCCATCGATCAAAGATAAAAAGAAACCCTGGCCTTCCCCCAAAAAAGAGAAAAGGACTGACCAGAGCACACCTAGGATTTTACAAAAAACTAAAGGAGATAGATGACTAACGTCGTCTTTGTTGATGTCGCCAGCGACCACAGGCTCGGGCACCGGAGGCGTCACCCACGGCAGAGGAGACACCTGCTCTATCTGGGGAGCCAGAGCAGCTACTGGGGCCCACATAAATGGCTGTGCAAGGACAATTTCATGCCGGTTAAGTACCATATATAAGAAATTTCGGCCCAAAAAAATTCGGGTGCAGTACTGTACGTTTGTACCAGTGCTGCTGCTATCAAAATTTGGCATCAACACATTTTGGATGCACGAGAACCATGAGATCCGAGTGGTTCGTAGATCTTAAATAAAGATAACCTATACAATGAGGAGCCGACCCCCACACCCATGCACCCATGTGGATTCTCCCTGAAACCTAATGGATCTAACGAATCTAGGTTGACACCTATGATTGATCAGAGCACACCTAGGATTTTACAAAAAATTAAAGGAGATAGATGACTAACGTCTTCTTTGTTGACATCGCCGACAACCACAGGCTCGGGCACAAGAGGTGTCACCTGCTCCGTCTGAGGAGCTAGAGCAGCTACCTGGTCCCACATAAATAGCAGAATATTTTATATAGATCAAAAAATGTCATATACATGCCTAAACTAATGCAACCTAGCAACACAGCTTCGGATCCAGGATTTCAAAGTTGGGTGTTCAAAAATTAATATTGCAAACCAAAACCACAACAATATATTTTAAACGGCTGAGATCAAGTTGGCTTTTGAGTCCAGAAGGCATTCTCCTGCCCCTGCTTCTGTTACTCAAGAAATTAAAGAGTTAGGAGTACGTAATAGCTAAAATGTTCATGTGAAAATATTATTTTTTTCATCATACTGACAGTACAGACATGAATGACAGAAAATGAAGATTATTTAGTATGACATTTTCGTAAACAAGGCATGGTGTTGTTATCCTTTACTTGCAGAAAATATTATGATGAAAATAAGCAACCAAATAATATATTTCAAATAGGGATGATAACAAGTCAATAATATTACAGCCTATGGTAATTGGACTCCAGGAATCAAGCAATTGGTGTAGAGCAAATTGAACGACAAAAAATATGTCTGCTGGATTAAGCGTAAGAGGCTAGTTTTATACAAATTGACATGAAGTTTAGTGCATAAACTACACCACTTCTAGTACATTTAAAATAAAAGAACCATATATAAGAAATTTGGGGCAAATAATTTCGGGTGGTTGGTAGATCTATCTTAAAATTTGGCATCAACACATTTTGGATGCACGAGAGCCATGGATTGGAGTGGTTGGTAGATCTTAAAAACAAGATAACCTATGCAATGAGGAGCCGACCCCCACACCCATGCACCCATGTGGACCAAACCTACCTGATCTAACGAATCTAGGTACGGATTTCATAGATGGAAGAAAAGCAGAAACCCTATCCATGCCAAAAATAGATAAGGGGCTGAACAAGGAAACCTAGGATATTTCCTAAAATAGGACTGACCTCTTCTTCATCATCGTCGCCGTCGAAGTTGACCATGGGCTATGGCAGAGGAGGCAGATGGCGTGGCAAAGGAGTCACCTGCTCCAGCGTAGGTGACACCTGCACCGGAGCCTGGACATGGTCGATGACGTCACGGCCGCCCTGCTGCCGGATGGACCCCTCGCCGGTAGGGAGGGGTTTCTCCATGTGCAGCTTCGCATGGTTCTTGGATGCTTCGTGCACCATGGCGTCGGCCCCGGCGTCGGCCCTCCCTCCCATGGTGCGCTTGGGCATCTCGACGACGGAGGTGCAGCGGCGCGAAGGGAGCAGCGACGGGGTGAGCAGGCGAGTGGTGAGGCGTGGGAGGAGAAAACCCTCGAATTTGTAGATGGGGAAGAGGACGGGAAGAGGGCGGCGGCGATGTGATAAATGCTAATGGGGAAGCAGAGCGTGCTATGGGGAAGCGGAGCCGCCCATTTAGTCGTGGGAAGTCAAAAGGAGTTGTTGCCATGTTCACACCTCCCCGTGCATTGTTCACACCAACACGTCTTGCCACGTCAAAATGTAACTTCTCACTTCTCACTAAAATGAACAGCCCGATCGTGCACAGCCATGATTTAGGAGTAATTCAACTTCCCTTCAAAAAATTGTGTAATGCAATTGCTCCCTCATTACACAGAACAAAGTCATACAGTGGGACAACTGAATTGGTAGGCTTGTTTCATCTGCACATGTCATGTTTTATATTTGTCCTAAATTATGTTGTAAAACTTTACAAACAATGGAATGGAAAATGGATGTGACAAAACTTCGTCAGCAACCGTGCGGATTCGTCTGCCATATATCCGATGTCCGGTACCGAGGAGGGGAATGTTGATCCACGTGATGCCATGTGTTTCGTCTGGACCCATATCATGCACCCCGAGCCAACCGGGCCAAAACATGCGCCGCTAGCCTTCTCGATCCAAACAACGAGCTAGTGTCCACCATGCGCAGAGATGCTCATGCGGACAGGTTTGCTAGCACTAGTGAATGACGTCGGATCTCGGTGTGCAATATGTGAAGCCGCGTGTCTCTTTGGCGTGCCTGGCATACCGAAGGGACTCGTCGAAGGTCCAACGAACCGCGGTGGGGTCAATGCTGGATGTATGGTGTGGGTCAACCTGGCTAATGGTGCATGGTTTGAGTTTAGGTGGCTAGGTTTGCATGTCTGGGGGGCTAGATGGCTAATGAGTGCGCATGCGTCATCTGTACATTGTCAAGGTTGAATGGTGGTTGTCTACGTGGCCATGCGTGCATGCATGGTGTGGGTCCAGTTTGCGTTCGGCGCACGGGATGTGCCTTGGTGGGTAGGGCCCAAAACTTGCGACACAGAGTTCTAAAGCAGATGAAGGGGTGGGCCCCAGTCTTCGTCCACAAGCAGGACTTGTTCCGTCTCGATGGCTAGCTCCGGGATGCATTTTTGTCTCATTTACACACAACCTATGTGAAGTCTTATGTGTGCCGCTCTCGATGTTCGACCACACCCACACCGCGAGAGGTCCCAAGAAATTTGGATCCCTCATGAATTTGCACGGATTATAGCGGCGGCAGACGAGACCCGGCACTTTTTGCCCTTAACAATGGCTCTGAGGCGGCCCTGCCCATTGGTCACACATGGCACATATATGGACCAGAGCTTAGCATGGAACTGTCACCCCCAACCCCTGCTGTGATTTCATGTGGCCGCGGTATAGATCCTGAATTTCCGAGGATACTGCCCTTGAAATGCGGCAAATATCCTGAATATGGCAAGCGCGGGCTCCGAAAAAGGTCGGGACCTTGCATGCGCTTTTGGATTGTTCTCCATTGACCCAAGAGAGAGCATCGACGAAAATGGAGGAACGGGCCCGCATTCATTGCGCAAACCGGACACGTTACCTCAAGGTAACTAGATCGAAACCATGCACCCCCGCCGTCTAGACCCACGTGGTGCACCACTTAGACACTAGACCCACATCACTTACGCCGGCCCCCAAGCCAACCATTCCCCGTGTAGACTCATATGCCGCACCCCGCAAAATAGCTTAGCACAAGACTTCCACCCGATTTCCACAACATGCACCACTACACGTAAGTGTCAAAAAAATGGACTATCGCATTATTAACATTTTTTTGCCAAAACAAATATGTTGTTTTTAAATTGCTTGAAAATAGCAAGGTTTCTGTTAAATTATAATTTCATTAATTACAAATTATAACGTGCATTTGTTGTCCCTCAAAAAGGGGTGCATGCCTTTTTTGTAAACCCACAAAATTACTTCCTTTCCCTCGAAAAAAACGAATCCTTCTTCACCCTCTCACGATCACGTTCACGGTGGCCTCGCCCTATAATCTAGGAGTGGTCATTCCAATCTCCCCACGGGGGACAACTTCCACGCACTATCTATCTTGGTTGGTTGCAACCATCTTGCCATCATAGTTTTTTATGGGAAAATCACATTCTTTTGTTTTTCCTTCCAAAGATATGTGGCGAAAAAACATGGAACAAAAATTGTAGAAGGCATGGTGGGATACGTGCACATGTTGTCTTTTTGTACTACAAGTGCACTTGTTGGCAAGTTGCATGTGCATGTGTCATTTTTCATATTTTTATTGAAAATTATGTTATACACCTTTACATAGACACTTGAATTATTGTTTTCGTATGTTAATAATTCCTAAATATTCAAATTCAGCATGCACATAACACATGGTTTCCAAGCTTTGTCAGCGACTGCTTGGATTCGTCTGGTATATGCCCGCTGTCTGGTATTGGGCAGGGGAATGTGGATCCATGCGATGCCATGCGTTTCATCTGGACCCATGTCATGCACCCCCAACCAATCGGGCCGACATCATGTGCCGCTAGGCTTCTCGATCCTAACCATGCACTAGTGTCCATCATTTTGGCTGGCACTAGTGAATGACGTCGTATCTTGGTGTGCAATATGTGTAGTCGTGTGTTGCTTTGACATACCTGAAATGCCGAGGGAAGGGACTAATGTCGGAGGTCCAACGAACCGAGGAGGGGTCAATAATGGATGGATGGTGTGGGTGAACCTGGCAAACGGTTCACGGTTTGAGTGAAGCTGGCTAGGTGTGCATGACTGGGTGCTAGATGGCTAATGAGTGCGCATGCGTCTTTGTACATTGTCAAGGTTCACCGGTGAGTGTCTACTTGGACAAGCGTGCATGCATGGTGTGGGTCCAGTTGGTGTGCGGCGCACGGGACGAGCCTTGGTTGCTAGGGTCCACATCTTGCGGCATGGAGTTCTAAAGTAGATGAAGGGGTAGGCCCCGCACACCGTTCATAGGCCAGACTCGTTTCCTCTCAATGGACAATGGCTCCGAGGCGGCCCTTCTCTTTGGTGGCACATGGCCCATATATATGGACCAAAGAGCTTAGCATGTGATTGTTAGCCCATTCCCTGCTTGATTTCATGTGGCCACGGTCTAGATCGTGAATTCCCGATGATACTACCCTAGAAATGTGGCAACTGTCCCGAATATGGCACGCAGGACCCAAGAAAGGCCGGGACCTAGCATGCGCGTTTGGATTGTTCTCCATTGACCCGAGATAAAGCACCGATGAAAACGGAGGAACGGGGCCGCACTCAGTGCGCAAACTGGATGCGTTACCTCTAGGTAGCTAGATCCAAACCATGCACCCCCGCCGTCTAGACTCACGTGGCGCACCACTTACGCACTAGACCCACACCACTTACACCGGCCCGCAAGCCCAAGAATTCCCCCCAGGTAGACTCATATGTCGCACACCACAAAATAGAATTAGCACAAGACTTCCACCCAGATTCACCAGGTTACTACCTTGTGCACCCCTAGCTAGCACGATACACTGCAAGCACCTAGAGCCACCTGGGCCCACAACATGCACCACTACACAAAATGAACTAACCCATAATCAACATTTTTTTGCCAAAACAATTTAGTTATTTTTATAATTGCTTGAAAATGGCAAGGTTTATGTTAAATAATAATTTCCTTAATTACAATAAAGTCCATTTTGTAACCACACAAAATTCCTACCTTCCCTCGAAAAAAAGATTTCTTCTCTCACGATCACGATGGCCTCACCCTATAATCTAGGAGTCGATCCAATCTCCCCACGGGGGCCAAGTTGCACGCAGTAGTTATTTTTGGTTGGTTGCAAATTTCTCTCCAAAACGTTTTATTATGAGAAAATCACCTTATATTTTTTTTACTTCCAAAGACATGTGGCGACAAAAGCATGGAACAAAATCGTTGGAGGCACGGTTGGATACGTGCACATGTTGTCTTTTTCTACTACAACTGGACCTGTTGGCAAATTGCATGTGCACGTGTCATGTTTCAGTTTATCTTGAAAATTATGTTTTATACATTTACATAGTCGATCGAATTGTTGTTTTCATATGTTAATAATCCCTACATATTGACCACGTGACACATGTGGTAAGCAATCCAAACAATCCAAAAAAAAGTCCCTAAATATTGAATTTAAGCATGCTCCTAGAAATTATCAGTCATAGAACCAACTTCTCTTTCGTAGAGATTAAGGTACTTCCACATTAAATCTAATACAATAAATTCAAATGATCAACTTAATACATTAACAGCACATAGGGATGTAGCCCAGGAATCCAACGAGTAGAGAGAAAAGGAGGAACAAAAGCTAGAAGAAGAAGGACCAGCCAGCAGCAGCGCCATCAGCCCCTAGCCTCACAACTCCAGGTCTCCAGCCTTGTGAACTCCAGTTTTTTTTCCTGCGAAACACGAATGGCAAAGTTGCTGTTACAGGTTAGGACTTAGTGAAAATTACAGTTATGTTGAAACAGTTATAATGAAAAACAGTGTTGACATGATGGTTACAACAAGCAAACAAAACCAAGCTCACAAGTGCAACTTACTTTTAACATCAAACAATTATATTAACATGGCCACTTTAGAGCAAGATTTTACCATGCAACATAAACTTGTCATAGCAACAAAAGGCATGGCATGAAAGTATTGACGACATAATGCAAATAAATTTTAGGAAGCATGGCCATAGAAGTTATATTTTTAGTGGCAACCTTCAAGCAAAGTTGCATAGTTTTATAACAGAAAGGGCTGCTGTTATTGGTAGAGGCACACTGAGGTTGGCTAGCCATCGAGGATGACCAGTGGGCCAGGGGCCACATGACTGGGAGCATTTGTGTGTGCGTGACTGCCGTGGGACCCGGATGTCAATGGCTTGCTTTGAAAACAAAAGGGGGATTTATAGTTTAGTGGGAACCATCAAGCAAATTCGCAAAGTTTTATAGTTGACAGATCTATACTTGCTAAGATGCATAGAGTAAAATGATGGCATGTTGGAGGCAATAAATAAATATGCTACATGGCTTGTCATGGCATCTAATTGCACAGAATGCTAAGTACAAATAATGGAGAACAAGACATACAACATGAGCATCTCCATAAGAGCTGGTAGCTCTACCAACAAGAAATCAACAACTCAAAAAAAGGTTCAAATATAGTATGAAGCACTTAATAATAGAAAGACACATAACAAATTTTTGGAGTAGAAGTGCAGGTGAATATCAAATACTACCACTACAACAGTACAAATTTAGCCTAGGGTTCATATACATCATAATCCAGCCCCCAAAAGCATGTACTCAATCACTACCACCGCAACTGTAAGCACGAGCAGTAGGAAGATTAGGAGTGGGGAAGCTTACCCTAAACAACGGTACCACCACCGTTCAGACGCGGAGAGCAGCGAGGGAAGCATGGAGAACGGCGGGGAAGCGATGTCGCGACCACTGTCCTCCTCCTCTTGCGCTTCGGAGTCATCTCCGACTCGGTTGGAGGCTCCACAATCTGCAACGGCACCTCGTGCACCGTGGGTTCTTGACCCAGTGGATGTTCTACCCTGGATCTGAACGCCCACCACCTGCGCCTGTCCCACGGGCTGGACGAATTGGCCTGCTCCATCGCCCACAGGAGGATCTCGATGTCGTGCCTCGGTTGTGCGGGAGGGGAAAAAAGCTTTTTCTTCTCCCTGGATGTCATTTCCCTCAAAGTGGCCCTTGCCATCCAGTGCAACTGCCTTATGTTGTTAAACCAAAAACGGATCTCCATCAACCTGGCCATTTTTACCTGGTCGCCGCTGGCGATCTCCACGAAGTCGGCGTTCTCGCCGCCGGCGATCTGCTCCTCCATCAAGGTTCTTGCATGGATGGAAGAAGGGGGTGGGATGTGGAAGAGGAGACAAGCAAAGTTGCGGCCGCGAGAAGGAGGAGAAGGAGAGGGAGGAGATGTCACGGTTATAATGGCGATGGGTGAGGGAAAGGACGATGGCGGCGGCGGTTCTGCATTGGATGAGAGGGGCGGCGGTTCTGCATTGGATGAGAGGGGTGGCGCGTGATTGTTTTCTTCATATGACTTTTTTTGAGACAATTTTTTCCTATGACTAAAATGCCAGAGATTAAAACGGTTCCAAAAAAGCCCAACCACTATAAAACTTTATATAATAAATATAGATAATTCGGGCCAACCAAAGCCCACAACATGAATTAATAGTACGCTTACAACTTAAATAGCACCAAGTCAAATATAGATAGATAGATTTTTTAGCTAAAAAAGATAGATAGATAGATAGATAGATAGATAGATAGATGGCCGCCGCTTCTCCACCAGGCTCCTCTTTGCTCCTCCTCCGGGCGCCCTTCACTGCTCCTCCGCGATGTTGTTGATGGGGTATGGCAGAGTGTGCATGCGCTCGTCGGTGGGGAAGACGTTGTCGTAGTCCGTGAAGATGTTATGGGTGGTGAAAGCTATGAACTCGCAGCCACACCAGAACACATGACCGAGGAGGTAGAGCGCGTCGAAGGGGTTAGTGAAGTTGGCAAGGATAGCAACCACAACCCCGTTGTGGATGACCTCCTCGACTCGGAACATCCTTGGAGATCCCCAAGGGAGGTCCCCATAGCCGGTCCGAAGGAAGAAGTTGGTGAGCCCCGTTGCGCCCCTCCACCTTGACATCGCCCACACATGAAGGGTGCTCTCGACGTACACCCCGGCGGGGTAGAGCATCTCCGGCACGGTGGGGGGGAAGCGGTAGGTTGGCCCGGTGTACTGCATGGCTGCGGCGGGCTGGTTCATGGGGCTGTTTGTGGTGAAGAAGAAGAAGGGCAGGCGCAAAATTCAGGTGGGAGAGTATGGGAGATGGATGAAGGGTGTGAGAGGAAGAGGAACATGATAGGTGGCTTAAATAGCCACCGTGGCAGTAATGGGGTCAAATGTGAACAAATTTTCCACCCACCGCGGCATCGGGAGTGTACACGCGTGGGAAACTGTAGTGTGAATCAAAATGCGAAGTTTAAGTGCTGGCCTATGTGCCGTTGGTCGGGTCAACCGGGGACGGCTCTGTGGCGCGTGCTCCTTTGCGTATGTGCACGCATGCAACGTAGGCTGAAGCGGACGCATGCATGCAACCGCATGCAACGTAGGCTCGCTTGGGCGCATGCAACGGCGGCGGACATCGCTCGGTCCAACGGGTGGGCTTCTTTACACAGCCCAATGACACGATGCATGGTAGCCCATCCTCGAGCGCAGAAAAAAAAAGCGCAGAAAAAAACGTAAGTATTAGTATGATTTATCGACGCGAAAGCCCTAGATAATCCTTCCAATGTCAAAAAGCTATGAAACTTGGCAATGATGCTAGTCATGTTGGTACAAGGTTGCTGGTCCAATTCAAGGATGTCGACAAAAACATGCTTCGAGACGGACCCTTCCCGTCCTGAAAGGCCTCCCATGAAGCAGGTTCAGAATGACACCGAATTTTGCCAGGATGTAAGTCCAATGAGATCAACACTTGTTCATGTTGGCCAATGTGGGACTGACCGTCGAAGGAGATAAAGATTGATACTTGTTCATGTGGGCCCATATTTTTTTACATTTGGTGTTGATAGAACACAAAAAACAAACATGACTATATGCTTTTAGGTCTTCACCCTCCCCAATTTGTTCGCCAACTCAGCAGGTTTTGCCTTAAGATGCCACCTCTTTCTGTAAGCTGCAATTTTTGTGGTTTTGGAATGCTGGTTCTCTTTCCTGCAGAACGGGCATTTATAGAGACCGTTACGCCGGTACACAATCTTTGTAGCCATGAGCCACTTGAAGATTTTCTTTCTGAAAGCTTCCCTCAGCTGTAGGTAGTTCTCCCATTCTTCCAAATCTGCAATCTGGTATTAGAAGAAGAAAAATCTCATGCCAGCGAATTCTACATTATATCAAAGGCAGGTAATATATTGTTTTTTCTTTGTATTGGTTTCCTAAAACTTTGGTTATATGAAAGACAGGCATAAAATGAAATACAAATGATCCATTCATCTAAATTTGCAAACCCTAGGACTGATAACCGTACGATTGATAAAAAAAGGCGAACAGTACGATTGTCTATACGAATAGCAAGGAATAACAAGAGAGCAATTTCTAGGGTTAACCTCGAGAAGGCAAATTCTAGGGTTAATATCTGCAGACATTAACTGATTCCTCGTCGTTGGTGCTGTGTTGTACCAGCTGCGGCTGCGAATCAGCGGCGACGACGTCCTTGGTGACCAGTTCCTTCATGGGGTCCACATCCGCCGCACGGAGCGCACCAGCCATGCACCCTCTCCCGGCAGGTAGGATCCTACTCGCCAGCAAGAATGTGGGCTTTTTGGTGGCGGCTAGTAGTGGGCGGCGACAAAGACGGGGGTGGATAGGCAGAGGTGATCGAGCGCTGGAGGCGGGAGCGAGATTTGGGGAGTGAAAATTCAATTTGATTGGGAGAGAGAGGTCAAGGCCGCGCACAATTCGTCACTTTTCAAATTTAGGTACAAACATGCACGTATACGGCATCGTGCACACCCAGAGATTTGCCCGAACCAACCAATCAACCAACCAAGTAAAAGAAAAAGTGCACAATGTCGGTCCACAAACGTGGCAACATAAACCGAACAACAGAATAGTGTGTTAAAAAAACAGAAAAATAGGAGGGACGTTTTTTTTGTTTTGCGCAGTACTACTAAATACTAGAAGGGAGAACTACTGAAAAAATACTAGAAGGGACAGTTGGCACATTTAATTTCACATGGCATCTACTAGCTTTTTTGTTCATCGCTAGCTATGTTGTACTGATTAGGAAAAATGAATGGATAATTATTAAACCCTAGCTATTGTCAAGGTTTATCGGTGTGTGTCTACGTGGCCAAGTGTGCTTGCACGGTGTGGGTCCAGGTGAGTGTGATGCACGGGACGGGCCTTTGTGGTTAGGGCCCACATGAAGCGGCACCGAAGTTTGAGGAAAGTGAAGGATCGAGCCCCACACACCGTCCACATGCCGGACTTGTTACCTCCCATTGGCTATATCCAACATGCGATATGGCCTCGTTTACACTTACCCCGCATGAGGGTTTATGCATGCCCCTCTCGGTGTTTGACCATACCCTTCATGGGTCATATGATGAGACCACGCCAGCCCCGTGATGCACCGCCTAGGCACAAACCAGGCGCGTTACCTCTCGGTAGCTAGATCCGAACCATGCACCCCCGCTGTTTAGACCCAAGTGGAGTAGCACCTAGACACATGACCAACGACACTTATGCCAGCCCCCGAACCATGCATCCCCGCCGTGTAGACTCACAAATGGACATGTGTGCATGCATGTTGCGGGTCCAGGTGAGTGCGATGCACGGGACAGGCCTTGGTTACTAGGTCTAACATCACGTGGCACCGAGATTTGAGGCAAATGAAGGAACGGGCCCCGCACTCCCTTCATAGGACGGACGCATTCCCACTCTGTGGCTTGATCCAGCATGGGATATGGCCCCAGTTGCCCACAACCTACGTGAGGGCCTACGCATGCCGCTCTCGATGTTTTAGCACACCCTCTAGGGGTCGTATGATTACACTTGCGCTAGGTCTCGTGAATTTTCGGCCCCTCGATAATTTGCATGGATTATAACAGCAGATGATGAGAATCATAGCCTAGAGAACAGCATCGAGGCACCCCTCCCTTTGGTAGCATATGGTGCATATATGGACCAAAGAGCTTAACATGGGGCTTTCATCCCAATCCTTGCTATGATTTCATGTGGCCGCCGTAGATCTTGAACTTTCGATGTTACAACCCTAGAAATGCGGTAAATGTCCCGAATATGGGAGGGAGGGGGGGAGGGGGGAAGGCCACGCAATAAACAATCCCCATAATTTTATGTTTGTTTTATCTGACAAGACAAACAAGTTTTTTAAAATAAGGGTTTTTAGCATGTTTTAATAAGGATTTTATAATTTCACATTATAAGGTGCTTATTTTTTCCTAAAACAAATGTGTTGTATACGCACAAAGCTCCACATTGAGCCTCTCACCATCACGTTCACCTTGAACGCACCCTAAAATGAAGGAGAGGTAGATCGAATCTCCCCACGGGGGGCAACCTCCATCTAGTAGCTAAATATGGTTAGTTGAGAATTTCTCCCCAAGTCGTTTTTGAGGCAAAATCACTTTCTTTTTTTTCCTCCAATATTGTGGCGAAATACATGGAAGAAAAATCGTGGGAGGCACGGTAGAACGAGTGCACCTGTTTTTCCCCTCCAAAAGTGCACTAGTTGCCATATTGCATGTGAACGTGTCACCTGTACAAACAATTGAATTGTCGTTCTTATTTTGTTAACAATTCCTGAATATTGAATTTCAGCATGCACCTACCCCATGTCAGTTAGGTCAAATTTGTTTTATCCAAGCTCCGCCAGCGACCGTGCAAATTCTTGTACCATGCACATGCTGCTCCGGGCCTCTGGCGTCCGGTACCGGACAGGGGAATCTAGATGTGATGCAATACAATTCATGTTGACCCATATCATGCACCCTTAGCCAACCAAGCCGACAACATGCACCGCTAGCCACCTCAATGTAGACCATGCGGTAGTGTCCACGATGGGCAAAGATGCTCAGTTGGACATGTTGGCTGGCACTAGTGCATGATGCCCAATCTCGGTGTGCAAGACGGGTAGCCATGTGTCGCTTTGACATGCTTGGCTTACAGAGGGAGGTACTGGTTGGAGAACTAACGAACCGAGGTGGGGTCAAGGGTGGATGGATGGTGTGGGTTAACTTGGGTAAAGGGGAACGGTTTGAGGCCATTTGAACAATGGATGCCATGGCTATGGTCATGAGCTACCTCACTTGCCTTACCACTAAATTTTTCATAAGGGGACAATGTAAACCTAAAAATTTTGAGTTTTATTTTTGGATATCCTGTTTGTTACATTTATGGCATCGTGTACAACAAATTTGGGGTTATTTTGGAGATGGTCAAAAAAATCACTTCATTACAAACGGACTGTTTGGTCTCATTTAAGCGTGTTTTTCTAACAAGGTGGTTTTTTCGACCACATCCAAATCACCTGAAACTTTGTACACATGATCTTTTCATAAACATAGACGGAATTTGAAAGTTTTCCATTTTTTTAGAATTTTATATAATTTATAGTGGCTTAGTGAAACTCAGGTACATACCTCTGATTTTACCCTAAGGGGACAGTGTAAACTTCATTATTGCTGAATTTTCTTTGATAATCAGGTTTATTACATGGATGTGATTGTGTTAAAAAAATTGGGTGACTTGGAAAAGAAAAAGCCCACCAACTAACAGGAGATATCAAACCCCACGGCGTGCATACGACTAGAAACCCGACAACCATATGGGCCAGGATTCAGGCCCGTGGGACATTGATTTCTCCTGCTAGTAGGTCCCACAGGGCATACACAGAAGTGGATAGGGAACTTTCTGTTTCAGTGAGAGAGGCTCATGCAATTGGTGTCTCAGCTGCGTATATAAGTAGGTGCGTGCGCGTCTCGCTTGGCGAGGTGGGACTAAACTCCCACCACCCGTCAGTTGCGCCCGGTGCGTCTCAGCATTGGGCCAAATTTTGTTGGGCTGTCCCAGGTGAACCTCGCCCGCGTGCTGGACCACGCGTCCCTATAGATGGTTGGGCTGGCCCATCATGTACGCATATCCTTTTTCTTTTTTGTTTTTCACATATTCTCTTTCATTTATTATTATACAGTTCTGAAACAAAGGTTGTCATAAACGCACGGAACTCCTTCTTTAGCCTCTCACCATCATGTTCATGTTGAACTCACCCTAAAATCAAGGAGAGGTAGTTCGAATCTCCCCACGGGGGATAACCTCCACAGAGTAGCTAAATATGGTTACTTCAGATTTTCTTCCCAAGTCGTTTTTTGTGGGGAAAATACATTTTTATTTTTTCCTCCAATATTTTTGGCGAAATACATGGAACAAAAATCGTGGGAGCCACGGGGGCTACCTGTTTTTCCCCTCCAAAAGTGCACTTGTTGCCAAAATGCATGTGAACGTGTCATATTCCACATTTTCCTTAATACATGTTGTACACCTGCACAAACAATTGAATTGTCGTTTTCATTTTGTTATCAATTCCTAAATCTTGAACTTCAGCATGCACCTATCCCATGGCGTCTCATCCAAGCCCCACATCAACCACGCAGATTCTTCTACCATGCATGTGTGATGCTCCAACGTCTGGTACAAGAGCGGGGAATCTTGATCCGGTGATGCGATTCATGTCTGTCCATAGCATGCACCGCTAGGCAACCGGGCCGACAACATGCACCGCTAGCTGCCTCGATCCATATAATGGGCAAAGATGCTCAGCTGGACATGTTTGTTGGCACTAGTGCATGATGCGCCAATCTTAGTGTGCAAGACATGTAGCCATGTGTCGTTTTAACATGCTTGGCATACCGAGGGAAGGGACTCATCGGAGATCCAATGAACCGAGGTGGGGTCAAGGGTGGATGGATGGTGTGGGTCAACTTGGCTAAAGGTTTACGGTGGGTGTCTACGTGGCAAGTGTGCATGCATGGTGTGAATCCAGCTGTGTGTGATGCACTGGACATGCCTTTTAGAATAGGGCCCACATGAAGCGGCAATGAATTTTGAGGAAAATGAAGGAATGGGCCCCACACTCCGTCTGCATGCCGAACTCGTTCCCTCCATTGGCTACATCCAGCATGCGATATGGCATGCCTTCCACATAGCCCGCGTTAGGTCTTATGCGTGCCGCTCTCAGTGTTTGACCACACCCTTCATGGGTCATACGACGAGACCACGCGAGGCCCCGTGAAGCACCGCCTAGACACAAACCCGCCGTCTAGACCCACATGTGGAGCATCACGTAGACGTTTAGACTCATACGTGTACATGCACCCTCTTGGTAGACATTTAGACTCATGCGTTACCTCTTGGAAGCTAGATCCAAACTGGACTCACACCACTTATGCCAGTCGCCGAACCATGCATCCCCGTCGTTTAGACTCACACGTGGACATGTGTGCGTGCATGTTGTGGGTCTAGTTGAGTGTGATGCACGAGACATGCCTTGGTTACTAGGTCTAACATCACGGGGCATCGAGATTTGAGGCAAATGAAGGAACGGGCCCCGCACTCCTTTCACAGGTCGTACGCATTCTCTCTCGATGGCACCACACCCGGTCCGGTGAATTTTTAGCCCCTCACGAGTTTGCATTGATTATAACGACAACAGACGGGCATCATAGCCGTAGAGAAGGGCTTCGAGGCCACGCCTCCCGTTGGTAGCATATGGCACATATATGGACCAAAGAGCTTAACATGGGGCACTCATCCCATTCCCTGCTATGATTTCATGGTGGCTGCATAAGATCTTGAACTTTCGAGGTTACAACCATAGAAATGCGGTAAATGGCCCGAATATGCGAGGGGGGGGGGCGAGAAAGGCGACGCAATTACCTACCCCCATTATTGAAGTTTGTTTTTTCTGGAAAGAAATAATTTTTTATAAATAAGGAATTTTCAGCACTTATTAATAACGATTTTATAATTTCACATTGTAAGGTGCATTTTTTTCTCTAAAACAAAGGTGTTGTAAACGCACAAAACTCCTCCTTGAGCCTCTCACCATCACCTTCACGTTGAACTCACCCAAAATGGATTTCCCTCTTTTTTACGATTTTCCTTTGTTTTTCTTCTTTAGACAAAAGGATTTTGCTTTGTGTTTTTTGTATTAGTAACATAGGGTTTTACTTTGTGACTGGTAAGCGGCCTGTGGGCCTGTTTGGTTGTTTCTTTACGAACTAGACCCACGAGCCGTTATTTTCTGTGCTTGACACGGATAGGGTCCGTGTCATCACCCCCATCGCCCACACACCCCGCCCCCCTAACCCCCACCCTCCCCACAAACCACCCCGCCGCGACCCCGCCGCCTACTCGCCTGGCCGCTCTCGACGGTTGGAGCAGAAGAGCGCGGAGTGAGATTGGGAGGCCGTCAGCAAGCACCTAGCGACAACCGGCGACTAGTTGAAGTGAGAAACCCTAACTTGTAATCTTCGACTTCTTTGTTCCTTGTTGTGTTGCCGTTTCGGGAGTTGGATATGGTTTTCAAAGTCAGATATTAGATAGTTAGAATTTTTAGATCGGAGGTTAGTTGGAAGGCGATGCAGAGATTGAAGGAAGTTTTCTACAACTGTGGCTAGCTGGGTATTTTTTTAGGGTTTCGGTATTCCAGGGTTTTCATAACAATGAACAAGTGAAGATGCGTAACACAATAGCAGCAAATTTCAGCAAACAGTCCTTTAAAAACTTTAAAAAATATTTGCCTTGTGCAGTGGCGAATCCAGGAAGAAACCAGAGGGTGGGCTCAAAACTTATAAGCTGGGCTAGTGGATTAAATTCCTTTTTAGGATGAAATTAGGTTGGGTTTAGTAAGGCAGCCGTTAACCTGTAGTCCTAGATTGCAAGTCAACTAAACATTTCTCAGAATAATACTTACTGCAGTGTTTTTTTTTGCAGAATATGAAATTTTGATCCAAATATTTGTATCTTTGTAGGGAAATAACAATAAACTCTTAATTTTGTTGCCCAAATTAGTTCATATTTTAAAGATTATAAATGTGAGGGCGTACAATATATCAGAGTTTTTAGGAATTATTTTAGTCTTTATTTTGTGTGGTTATGTAGTACCAGGAAAAAGTGAAGTAAGTTCATTTTCTCCAACATGACAGACAAGTGGCTAATTGAGTTGGTTACCCTGACGATCCTTCGTCCGTCCAGAACAGATTTTCTTTTCTTTTTCAAGGACCATATTGTTGGATGCGGATGTATGTAGATGGGCTGTGTGTTGAAGGTGTGCGTGTGTACATTCGGGTGGGCCGAGTAACAGCAGTAGTAGGATTTATGTTTTCATAGGACTTTTCTCAGAGATTACTGCTCAGTCTCAGACACTACCTTAGTTGTGCTGCAGAGGAGGAGGGGCCAATGCCGCGCATTGACGCTCGAGGTGAGCCCGTGCTGCCGGTCGAGGATGAAGAGAAGGACATGTCTGAACAAGCTGTGGTGCGGCGGGCACGCGCTGTGTTGCGGGGTTATGAGGAGTGGAGGGCGAGCCACCCGCTCAGTTCAAGTGTATGATTGTTGATTACTGATGCAGTACCTTCGTTGATTATACTGTATGATTATTGCCTAGTGTATTTACATGCATAAGCCCTTTTCTTAAATTCTCATCCTTTGCTTTTCTTCATTTTATTTTGTTTACACAGGTGGTGTGCATAACCTATCGACAGGACTGCAACAGGCCCAATGAAGATGGGTTGACATTTACCATCAGGCTAGATGGGGACACTTCAGCTCTGCTATAAATAATCATGTCAATTTTACTTGTACTGTGTTTGTTCCCCTCTACTTTGAAGATTAACAATATGTAGGAAATAAATAGCAATTAAATTCTACATCTACAGATCGTGCCATGCTATGCAAGGCACCAGTTCAGCGCCATCCCAGACAGTTCATTACTTTTTCAAGCGAGAGGGAGCCGCATGTATGATTTTGGCGTGTACAAAGGGAATTCAAGGGCGATCATCTGTGGTGAAAACTGGTGCAGGTTTGTTGAAGACTTCGACCTGCGAGAAGGTGAAATTGTCTCCTTCAATTTGACTGAAGACATTCCTATGGTGTACTGCTGCAACCTGCCAAGGACATGCGATCAAAACGAAGAGCGTAAAGATCCTCTAGAATTAGCTGTCATAACGAACGGAATTAATCTTACGAAGCAAGAGGAGCGTAACCTACATGACCTTTTGGCGATGAAGAAAGGTTATATAGGTGCATATTTTGTCCACCGCTTCACCAAGTCGAACATAGGAGTAAAGACGATGGTATGTTTTTGGTGTACTAGTATTTTCTATTTTGTATGCAATTTTGTTTGTTTTTTCATGGAGATAAAGTTTAATGATATGCTATTGTAGCTGAAACCAGTGAATACACTGATGTGTGTTTTTGCATAGCCTTTTGTTTCCCATAACTGTAGATCCTTATGTAATATATGTAGATGTAGCTGAAGATCCTTTTGTTTACTGCTCCTTCACATATTTTATAATTTTTCTTCCTATGACGGTGCATACAGAGATTACCGGTGAAAGTTGTCGACGCCCTGAAGACCCCAGGAGATGGGGAGATACCGGGAGATGGGCTTGTTGGCATTCGGCTGTGCAAGGACAGTTTGATACCGGTCAAGTACCACAAGTGTGATGATGGCCGCATCATCTTCGGTAAGGGATGGAGTGATTTTGTTGACAGTGAAGAGCTTAAGGTTCATAAAGCCGTCCTTTTCGGTTTCAAGACCACCACCCGTGAAGATCTTCAGATCGAGGTGGTTATGAACATGCTGACCGAGGAGCCACAAATGTAGCACGACAACGCAAGAGTGTCCTTTACACTAGGTATAGTGCGAAAACTATTTTGATAGCAGTTATGCATCTATGGGGTTACGTCTTCATTATGTCTTGGGTGATGATGACTATGAGAGGAGGACATGTTGCAGTTAGAGTAAATGCTAGGATTCGGCCCTATTCAGGACTCAAAATAGGTCTTTCACAGGTGGTTGCTTTATTGGCTGCTGTTTCCCTGGCTATAATCATGAACGATGGTAATGCAAATGGAATCGTTAAGGGGTTTTTATTAATATTTTAAATCATGGAGTTAAGATGGTAGAACTACCTATGAGTGTTTGCGTAGGAGATGCGGGAAGGGCATCAGTTGTGTTCTTGACTCTTTGGCAATGCAGGAATAATGTGAGATTACAAAATAAATGGTATAGTGATCTTATGATTCTTGTTTAGCTAATTTGCTTGTGGATCATGGGATGGTCTATATTGCAGATGAAGGTGGTAAACAAAGAGGTGCTGATGGTCTATATGCACACGCTAGAGCATGTAGCAGGTGAATTGTACAGTTCATCGCAAGTGTGGAGTCACAGGGTACTGCGGTGTCGCCTGCGCATCTCTGCCGTAGTTTTATTTTTTGGACCTTCATGTTAAGTCTGGCTGGGCTTGCTACCATGTATGATTTGTGCTGCTAGTTGATTACTTTAGTTTCTAGCTGTAGTTTGTATCAGGGGCTTGAAAGACCATGTGTTTTCTGTTAATGGAAAATCAGAGGGGGCGACCCTTCTTTTGATTAAAAATGAACTTTCTCTATGCAATTAAAAAATAAAATTTCTCTATTCAAACCCAGTTGAGAACAGTATTCATTATAAATCTGAAATAATCTTTTGGAAAAAATGGCTATCGCATTCTGTGTATTCATTATAAATCTGAAATAATCTTTTGGTAAAAATGGCTATCGCATTCTGTATCATAGCTAGCGAAACCGAAACAAAATAAACGTCTTAAGTATAATATCTCGTGAACGTGGATCAAATTAGGCAAGACAGCTAGAATAAAGGATGATTCAACTCGCAGGAAATTTGAACTTACGACTTACTAGCAGTATAATAAAGTTTACAGACTATCAGCTAGATAAATAGAAGAAACATTTTATGTTGATTCATTCTTCCTTCCGGACTTCTTTGACCGCCTGGATGGTTTGGCGAGATGCTGGCGCTGACTCTCGAACCCCTTCTGGAAGTTCACCAACCGCCTGTATACGTCGTAGGTGGCATACGCGTCCATGGAAGCATAATAGATGTTCTTCAAGGGCAAGGGCGCTTCTGCCCATATATGGTGGTCATCTTCTGTGAGAACGTCCTTCATCTTGTTGTAGCTGTGGTGGATGATGGAACCAGCGTAGTCAGCCAAGCCATACTTTGGCTTAATCGTCACTGGATCAGGCACTCTCCACATATTCTGGATATCCACAAAGTTTTGTACCACCAGACCAACATGCTTGAGTTTTTTCTTGTCATTCTCGATGTCCACCCCAACAAAGGTGTACTCCTCGTCGAGCAGGAAGGTGGCAAGCAGGCCGCAGTGCTCATCAGCAACGCTTATGTGGTACACGAGGACGTAGATGCCAACGCATAACTGGACCACGGCCGCCATCTGTGTCGGACAACGAGGCCAGGTGTACTCCACATCCAGTGCAACTATCTTCTGGTCGTCGTTCCGCAGCCAGTATTTGAATCTGCCAATACAGTACTCAACACAGCTAGCCTTGTTCGTGTACTTCACACAAATTTCGGTATTTCCATCTGCCCTAGCATCATAATCATTCTCGAACGCCATGCCGAAGGACTGTAATTGATGAAACCAGTATAAGACATGAAGCATGACAATAACATGATAACAATAAGCCGAGATGAATATGACGGCAGATAGTATAGGAATTCTGGCGCTATTGAAAGTTTATGTAAACAAGTGCATGAACAATTTAAACTAAACAAGTACTCCCTCTGTAAAGAAATCACTAAAGCAGTGAACCAAAAGTTGTTATATTTCCTTGCAGAGGGAGTATATGCGAATTAACAATATAAATTTACGCTCTTGAAATATTTATCTAAACAACTGCATCAACAATCAAGAATAAACATGTATCTATGAATTGTTCATCACCCATGCAGATGAAATTGTGTGTACAAACTAAAGAAGCAGGAGAAAAACAAGAAATTGACAAGACAACGGACTAGATGTTGCATGCAGATGAATCTGTGTGCAAAATTCTCATAAGGCAACGGACTACATGTTGCAGGCAGATGAATCTGTGCGCACAAAATAAAGAAGCAGGAGAACAAGAAATTGACAAGAAGAAGGCCATCGTATGTGCTGCTACTGGAGAACTACTAACAAAATTGACAGGAAGGAGAACTCACCGTTCCAGAAGCCAGATTGTTGGGAGAGTGGGCGACGCAGAGGAAGAGGGAATCGAGAGGACGCAGAGGCAGAGGAACCGTTTTTGGAGAATCGTGGCAGTGAGGACGAAGCGCCCTCGCGCATGCCCGTCCTAAATAATTGGGACGGGGCTCGTCCCGCCTGCTGGAGTCCTCGCTTCCTTTGTCATGTTCACATTTAAAATGGGCTCACCCATAGGCCCGTATAAGAAAGCACAAGAAGCCCAAACGCTTCACGGTTGAGATTACTGATCTAAACTTGCTAAAAAATCCTCAAAATAAAAATATAAATAAAAAACTTTACGTGATCTAAAACTACCTCTTCGTGAGATCCCAAATTCCCAATATTTCCTTGTGGTGGGTTGTTAGAGAATCCCCTATACATAAACATTACGTGATCTAAAACTACCTCTTCGTGAGATCCCAAATTCCCAATATTTCCTTGTGATCGGTTGGTAGAGAATCCCCTATAAATACGAAGCTTTTCACGGCATAGATCGTATACTTCCACCCCACGCCTCCCACCCCACGCCGCCCATACCTAGCCTTCCATGACTACACCGAATTACCACCCCACGCCGCCCAAAGTAGCTCCCAGGTCGGTGAAGCCGACGGAGCCGTCATCTTCAAAGCCTGCGTCGGCGAATCCTGAGATGAAAGACAAGGGCACGTCAGAGAAGCCGACGAAAGAGAAGGGCACGTCGGAGAAGCCGGCGAATCAAAAGATGAAAGCGAACGGCAATGGAGCCGGTCGCCATCGAGAGAATCCTCCGGTAACGATCGAGATCCTTGTATTGTGTATACACCCTCCTTCCCAAGTCTGCATGCAATCCCATTATTTACGGCGCACTTCTTTTTGATCTCGTTTAGTTACAGCCATAACGAACTATCCCTATTTTACCGAAGGGAGATTGGTGTGTCTAGAAAGGCTTGCACGAATCTTAGCATAAAATCAATGACATAGGACTTAGATAAGCAATACTTAGAGCACATCTACATGTGCTTTAGCAAAACTTAAGGGAGATCGTGGATACCTTCCTCTCTTAGTTTTTAGTCGTGAATGCCTCTCTCTGTAATGAAACTTGCGCTAATTTTCGTGCTGGAAAGTTCTACGTGCAACGATATGGAAAGGAAGGACTAGTAATTCAACTTTGTTTAAAACCAGCAACCGAATCAACAAAATAATCGTAGTACTCCTAAATGCCTGATCAAATACGCAGTAGACAGAATACAAAGTAGTTTTGTACGTAAGTTGCACGCCTCACTTATTTGGCATTGAGAACATCAAATGTATGTACTATATTAAATTTTAGGTTGACGAGAAATAAAGGAGAAAACTAAAGAGAAAGATGGACAGTAGGATCACATGTTACATTCCTAGTATGGTGATTATCTATAAACTATTGATCTTGTGATCATGTATGCAATTATTTTCGTAAGCGTGACGCCTGAAACTTTAGTAGTGTACATAGAACAAAGTCTGCTCTTTGTACTAAAAATCTATACTATTATCAGTCAATTTGCGGACAGAGATAGCTTGTTTTTCTATGTCTGGTGTTCATTATATGGCCTAGAAGCTCTATAATTTCATGCAGCAATGTAGAGCACAATTTTGATATTGGCATAGATTACATCTAGTCGGTTCTATGCGTGTTTAAATGAATACCATACAGAATCTAATCACACTATTTGTACATTCAGGGAACTCAGGTTGCTTCATTGCTGCAATACGAGAAGTTCATAAAAGATTTAAACGCACAGCAACTGACGTACATCAAGTTGATTGGACTGGGTGAACTTCTCAAGACTCCTGGCATGAGAATGAGACGTCTACTGTGCCAGGCCATCGCTTATTCATATGATGCAGAGCAGGATGCCTTTATAATTAATGGGAGACCATGTAGGATCACACTAAAAGATGTGGAGCATATAACAGGCCTGCCCTGCATGGGGAAGAATCACGTCTCTTCAAATCACAACGATACTTTGGAGTTGTGGAAGGAACTGAAAGACCCCAATGACACAAAAGTAACTTTGAAAGGATTGCTAGCCAAGATGAAAGGCAACAGCACACCTAATTTTGTCAGGCCATTTGTCTTGTACACCATAGGCAAATATGTATGCCCGACAACACAGCAGTATGTGGACAACAGATACCTTGGGATTGTTAGAAACGTTGAGACAATAAAGAGCACCAATTTTGGACAGCTTACACTTGACCATCTTATGACTAGCGTCAGGAAATTTGTAAATGGTGGAGCAAATCTGGAGGGCAACCTACCATTGCTGCAAGTAATACAATCATTATTAACATACAATACATTTAATTTTATGGAAAATTTTCTAAGCTGTTTTTGTTGTAATGCAGACGTGGTACTACGAGAAGTGGAGGGTGCACCAATTGGACTCTACCATCTCGTATGCATCAAGGTTAAGGCCGCTGATCCAAAACTGGAGTGACGAGAAGGCACAGAAGGTTGACAACATAATCAACAAAAATTATATAGGGGTTGGAGAGGTAAAGTGTTAGTACTGTGTGCCTGGATTATCTACCATATGTTTTGAATGATACTAACGACACTAACATACAGTATGTCGATGACCTGCTGCGGCCTTTCAATCCGCCACCAGTTGGGACGCCGGTCAAACCAAAGACTGACGGTCAGGTAAATGATGAACATCAGACACAAATATATATTGTAACTTTGCAAGTACAATCGAAGTCATATGCTTCTAACTGCTTGTAATTTGCAGGATAAGGCACTCATGGGCCGTGTATTGGCTGATTTGAAAGAAGTTGCCTCCATTGTGCGGGAAGCCAGTGCACAACAATTTGATAGGATGAGCACCCTTGAAAAAAATGGACGAGTGCCTTAGGCGTACACTTGCGAACGGCAGACGCACGGACGACCTCATCACAGAATTCAATGTAAGTATACCATTATGAGTTTCTATAAATATTTTTACTATCAATACTCTCCACACTAACACATTTGTTTTAAAGAACCACCGCTATGGAATATTTGATGCTGATCGCCCAGGAGTAGAGGACATACAGCTATCTGACCTGGGAGTACCTGCGGACCCAATGGAGGTCCCAGGAGAGAATACTACTCACCAGCAAAAACAAAAAAAGACACGGAGGTCATTGCCAAAGGCATTTCTGCTAAGGGAATACAAAAAGATAACATGGATGCCCCCATGAAGAACGTAGCTGAAGATTTGCAGCCTGCTCCTAGTTTGCAATCGCGAAAGCATTCAAAAACCACCACAAGCCTTGAAGCTTTCATGGTGATACACATTTCACATCTAACTGATTTTGTTTTAAGTTAATGAAGATTTGTAGCTAACAAGTGCTTTATTTCGAATCACAGGATCCTCTGAATTTGAGGCATAATGAGAATGTGCGAAAGGCTGAAGAAAGAAGAGATCAAGATGATGAAGATGTCAGTATTGAGGTGGGGGGAGAGGCAGGTACCAAAAGCAAACACCGGTCTGCCAAGGCTAAGGCAATAAGGGAGCCGGAAGAGACACATGTCTTCCCAGTTGATGAGGACAACTATGATGATTCTTTAGCAAAGCAGCGACAAGATAGCGTGGTTGATTCCATGCTACCAACTCGTACGAGCATCCGGAAAAGAGTGGCATCTTCATTATTGTGCAATGAAGATTATGTTCTGTACGATAGTGATAAGAAGAGAAAGAGAAACAGGACTCCATCGGAGTCTACCAACGATTCCAAGGACACAAAGAATACAAAGAGGAAAAACCGTGCAAGCATTTTTAAAGATACAGACACAGGTGCTTCGAGGCTGGAGACCGACCTTGACAAGTTTCGACAGAATCACGTGGCCGAAATTGTCAACACCTCAGATCTTGATAAACAATTGGTGGTAATTGATGACATTGTTCTGCTACAGAAGCATTTGCAATGCCTCACCATGACAGATGGAGTTTTAGATGACAAATGGTTGGGTGACGAAGTAAGATATTTGCCAAATTATTTTATCAATTTTCTTTTGCACAGTACAATTAACTTGAATTTTGTTTTAGTTGGTTGATGCTGTGATTCAGATCATGCGTCATGATCATCCTGAGGACATAAGGGACGGGCAACTGGTTTACATTGAGAGGGTGGCCGGCGTCGCTATGCTCGAAAGAGATGGTAAGGTAGAGAACTGCCACGAGGCCGCTTTGGCGGGCAGTCATGGAACAACAAAAGGAGACAACTACCTCAGACATGATCTGGTACCATCTAACCATGACATAAACACATTTATTTTTGTAATCATTATGCATGTTGATGTAATCATCTTTGCTGTCCAGGTTTTTCTACCTACGAACATGGCGAACACCCACTGGTTCCTTGTGGTCGTAAACCCCAGAAGGAGGGAGATTCAGATTCTTGATTCACTTTTCAGCTACGTAGTAACACAAGTGGTTCACGTGGTGAGATTTTAAACGTCTTTCAATATAACACAGCATTTAGCATCATACCTAACCTTGAACCGTGAGCAACTTCTCATACCATGGACTTTGGCAGATACGTGGGGTGGAAGCACATCTGAGAGCATCGCTGCGAATCAATGGACCACAAAGCCATGCATGGCAAGACATTAACGTGACCCAATGGACAGTAAAGCATGTTCCTGTGCCAAGACAAGATGACAAGTCAGTCAACAGTATTAGCTTCTCAATATGTTTTGAATTTTTAATACGTGAAATGGTGCTAACAGAATTAATTGTTGTAGTTCTTCTTGTGCACTCTACATGCTGAAGAACATCGAATTCTTTACGGGAGAAGATCTTACGCTGCGTTATGACCAAGTACGTAGAGTAACACCTAAAATTCTGTCAATTTTGTAAACATATGGAACGATACTAACATATCCTCCCATGCAGGCATACATTGACAATTATAGAAGAGAGCTGCCTGTTGCCCTTCTTACTTCGCCCTACAACAAATTGAAGTCCATGAAAAGGCTGAAGACGTACATTGCTAGCCTATCGGATGCAGCTGCGATTGAAGATCATGAAGATGCAAGCAGTTAGTCCAGCAGTGGTTGATTCTTAGATCTGGAGTGTACACTTGGTTATGAAGCGGTAGAGTAGGGTGTGGTTTGGTTTTAGTCCCGAAGAAGGTTTCCTAGCCATGTTCATAGTCCAGTGCGGATTAATCAAGTTGTAATATTTCACAGTACTGGTTCCAAATACTATTCTTGAAATAAATTTGGTCTGCATGGGAGACGCTGAAACATATATTTGCTTTTTACAACCAGAACTTTTGAAGCTTTTTTTAACATTGCTAGTTAGAAGTTTCAGAAAAATTTCAGTTAGTGCTGAAATATTTTGGCTGAAAGGCAAATATTGCAGTGAGTGCTTAAATGAATGAAGTTCAGTTATTTCATCGAAATCTCACCGAAGTGAAAACCATGGTGTCGTGCCATCTTGAGCAGCAACAGAAATGATTCAGCGTTATTAACAAAATTTGGTCTCACAGATACGAGGAAAAAAGGTATGATTTTGAACATGCAAGATCGGATGGGCAATAAAATAACTTCACAAGAGAGCCAAATACTATTCTTGAAGAAGGTTTCCTAGCCATGTTCATAGTCCAGTGCGGATTAATCAAGTTGTAATATTTCACAGTACTGGTTCCAAATACTATTCTTGAAATAAATTTGGTCTGCATGTGAGACGCTGAAACATATATTTGCTTTTTTCAACCAGAACTTTTGAAGCTTAGGAAGGTTAACTGAATTCTTAAATTTATATTTAAGTGTCGTCGGAGTCTGGACAAGATTCAGAACAATTACATTGCTAGTTAGAAGTTTCAGAATTTTTTAAACATCGCTAGGTAGAAGTTTCGGAATTCTTTTAACATCGCTAGTTAGAAGTTTCAGAAAAATTTCAGCGAGTGCTGAAATATTTTGGCATCGCTAATTAGAAGGTTCAGATTTTTTTAACATCGCTAGTTAGAAGTTTCAGAAAAAATTTCAGCGAGTGTTGAAATATTTTGGCTGAAATTCAGTGAGGCTGAAATATTTTGGCTGATTTTCAAAGAAACGGGAACGATATCTTTTTGATGATCGTGATTCTCAGGAGACCTACATGTTGTTACGCAACTTACCTTGTTTTTTTAAACCATAACTTACCTTTGCTAAACTCCCCACGCCCCCCCCCTAATATTCAACCAGGTGGGTCCCGTCCCGTGATTTCCTCCAACCAAAAAAATCTATCGTAGATATATGTCCGGGTTGTTACGATCCCTATAAATATGGATCCTTTGAAACCTTGTAGATCATAATTCGTCCTTCTGCGCCGCCCAAACCAGCAAGACAAAAGGACGGAGCAACCCAGGAATCCAGCAAGACCGAACAACGGAGCCAAACATGGATCCTCTGGTAACTCCCCACGATCTCAGCCGCTGCTATTTTTCATGCCACGATCTTCCTCGCATGATCTCTTGTTGCGACCCCACTCGTTGTTTGCATATTCATGTAACTCCACACGTTTTTAAACAAATTAAGTTGGGGGCATTAGGGGAGGGCACTAGGATTTGTTTCCTACCAGATTGGCAGTTCATTGATTAATTCCAGGCTAAATCTTAGCGTCTGGTCTTGTTGATGCCAATTAGTGCAGCGGGCGCTTGCCTTCTTTTTTTCCTTCCGCACGAGTCATGGAAGGCATCGATGGCCCTTGTTTTAATTCCATACTACTGACCATGATTAGCGCCTAAAGTTGAGGAGACCACGGTTGGATAGTTTTTTATTTTCCAATGTTTATTTTATTTCAGATAAGTGCCTTGCAATGGAGATTACCTTAGATGACCGTTCAAACGTAACCAAGCTGAATCACATGATAGCATTTGCACATACATGGAACTCTGCATGCTTGTACCTCATGCAGTAGCGTAGAGCATAATTTTTAGGTTGGTATATATAAGCTGTATTCGTCTGTATGAGTGTTTAAATTGTATACCATGCTGAATCTAATCACACTTGCACATCCATTGAACCCAGGGTGCTTCTTTGCTGCCATATGAGGAGTTCGTAAATGGATTAAACACGCAGCAAAGGATGTACATCCAGTTGATAGGACTGGGTGGACTTCTCAAGACACCTAGCGTCAAAATTAGACGTGTACTCTGCCTGGCCATCGCTAATTCATATGATGCAGAGCAGGATGCCTTTATCATCAATGGGAGACCATGTAGGATCACATTAGAAGATGTAGCGCATATAACAGGCATGCCCTGCCATGGGAAGAAGCACGTCCCTTCAAATCTTGATGATAATATGGAGTTGTGGAAGAAACTGAAAGACCGTAATGACACCAAAATAACTTTCAAAGGATTGCTAGCCAAGATGAAAGTCGACAGCACACCAAATTTTGTCAGGCCATTTGTGTTGTACACCATAGGCAAATATGTATGCCGAACAAAAGAGGAGTATGTGGATAACAAATATATTGGGATTGTTAGAAACGTTGAGACGATAAAGGGCACAAATCTTGGACAGCTAACGCTTGACTATCTTATGGATAGCGTGAAGAATTTTGTAAATGGTGAGGCAATTCTGGAGGGGAATCTACCACTGCTGCAGGTAATTCGTAGTAGTACAATTATCAGTTACCTAACATACATTACATAATGTACGGGAATGTTTGTAAACTGCTTTTGTTGTCATGCAGACATGGTACTACGAGAAGTTCAGAGTGCACCAATTGGACTCTAGCATCTCGTATGAATCAAGGTTAAGGCCGCTGATCCAGAACTGGAGCGAGGAGAAGGCAAAAAAGGTTGACAATATAATCCAGAATAATTATCTGGGAGTTGGAGAGGTAAAATGTCAGCACATTGCCTGGATTATGTAACATATATATTTTCTAAATCATACTAACGACACTAAACTGCAGTATGTTGAGGACCTGATGAGGCCTTTCATTCCAGCACGAGATGGTACGCTGGCCAAACCGAAGACTGGCGCTCAGGTAAATGAGTTACATAAGGCACAAATATATATTGTAACATTCCAACTAGTATGAAGTTATATGATTCTAACTGTTTCAAAGTCTCAGATTAAGGTACTCGTCGGACGTGTATTGACTGATTTGCAAGAAGTTGCCTCCCTCGTGCGGGAGTCCGGTACAGAACAAAACCATAGGATGTGCACCCTTGAAAAGAAAATGGATGAGTGCCTTAGGCGTACCCGTACAAATGGCAAGCTCACGGAGGACCTCATCAAAGAATTGAAGGTAAGCCTAGAATTATGAGATTAGTATATATAATTGGAAATTTACGTGTACAAGTTTTTTTCTAATTTAGTTTACTATCAAAACACCCCAGACTAACATGTATTTTTTAAAGAAAAACACGATGGAATATTTCCAGGAGTGGACGACATACATCTATCTGACCTCGGGGCACCTTCACACCCAATGGAGGCCTCTGTTGAGAATGCTGAGCAGGCTTCTGACCAGGGGAAACAAAAGGATGTCACGGAGGTCGATGCTAAGCACGATTGTAAGCAGGGAATAAAAAATGATGACATGGAGCCCCCCATGAAGAACCTTGATGAAGATTTTGACGTACGCATGTTAACTTAATTATGAAACAATCATTGTCGTTTCAGAAATAACATTTGATCTTCCACGTACAGGATGAAGCATTCGAAAGAGCTGCTGCAAATATCAAACAGGATCTCAGTGGTATTCATAAGCTTTTGAAAGAGGTGGATGATATCCAGGGAGCTCCTAGTTTTGATAACCAAATGCATTCCAAAGCCACCACAAGCCTTGAAGATTTCCAGGTGATGCACATTTTACCTATAATTGAGCAAGAATCTGCTAAAGGCTAACACACGATTTATTTCGTCTGACAGAATCCGTTCAACAGACGGAGTAAGCAGCACTCTGTGAAGGCTACGGGATCGCGAGATCCTGAAGAGCCACGTGCCTTCACAAATGATGACAGCCATGATGAATCCTTTGAAAAGCAGCAACAAGTAAGTGTGGTTGGATCGACGCCACCAAATCATGGGGGCGAAAAGAAAAGGGTGGTATTGCAATTATTTAAGGATGACGAGTATGCTTCGTACGACACTGAGAAGAAAAAAAGGAAAAAAAGACTCCATCAGAGTGTACAAATGATTCCGAGGACACGAACAGTAAAAAGAGGAAAATCGGCTCTAGCAACTTAAAAAAGAGGTCAGAAGTTCCTGAAACCCAGAGGGACCAGCTAGACGTGGTTCGACAGGATTTCGTGGCGTCACTGATCAACACTACAAATCGTGAAAAACAAATGGTGTTAGTTGATGACATTGTCGTGCTATCAAAGCATTTGCAATGCCTCACCCATAAAGATGAATCTGAAGATGGCGTATGGTTGGGTGACGAAGTAAGATAGTATTTCAAAAATTTGTTTATGAAGTTTCATTTTTGTACAATACAATTAACTTGATTATTGTTGTAGGTGGTTGATGTTGCGATCCAGCTCATGCGTAATGATCAACCAATTGACACAAGGGACGGCCAACTGGTTTACATTGAGAGGGTGGCCGGCGTCGCTAAGCTCGAAAGAGATGGTAGGATAGAGGAGTGCTACGAGGACGCTTTGGCAGGCATTCCTGGAACAACACAAGGAACCACCTACCTGAAACATGATATGGTATATTAAGCTGACGTAGAACAGATTTTTTATTACTATGCATGTTGATCTAATTATCTGTGCACTCCAGGTTTTCCTACCTACGAAAAGTTTATACACCCACTGGTTCCTTGTGGTCGTAAACCCCATAAGGAAGGAGATTCAGGTTCTTGATTCACTTTTCCACTGTATGATACCCAAAGAAGTAAATAACGTGGTGAGAATTTCAACATATTTAATTATAAGAAAGGATTTAACATCGTATGTAAGTATTAGTCGTAGGCAACTTCTCATCCCATTGGGCTTGCAGGTACGTGGGATGGAAGCACATCTGAGAGCAGCGATGCGAGTCAATGGGATTGAAAGCAATGCATGGGAAGACATTAACGTGACGCAATGGCCAGTACGGAATATTAATGTGCCAAAATCCGATGAGACGTCAGTCAACAATATTAGCTTTTGTTTTTGTTTTAGATTGTTAATATCTGAAATGCTGATCTAACAACATAAAATGTTGCAGTTCTTGTAGTGCACTGTACATGCTGAAGAACATCGAATTATTTATGGGAGTAAAACTAAGGTTGCAATATGACGAAGTACGTAAAGTAACACCTAAAATTTTGTCATTTTCTGAAACATATGGAACGATACTAACATATCCTCGCATGCAGGCCTACATCGACAAATTCAGAAGAGAGCTACCTGTTGTGCTTGTCGATTCACCCTACAACAAAATGAAATACGGGACTAGGTTCAGGCAGTACCATGCTAGGCAATCGGATGCAGCTGCGGTTGAAGACGACGAGGATGCAAGCAGTTAGTCCAGCATTGTGGTTCATTCTTACATGTGGAGTGTACACTTGGCCATAAAGCGATAGAGTAAGGTGTGGTTGGGTTTTAGTCCCGAAGAAGGTTTCCTAGCCGTGTTATTAGTCCATTGCACATGAGTCAAGTTGTAAAACTTCAATAATATTGGTTACTATATTTTGCTTGAAATAAATTTGGTCTCTACGGGATCTCGTAGAAATCTATATTTGCTTTTTACTACCATGTGACAATAATGGTGCCTGGGGCAACCCTAGAAGAATAATGGATTATGATATGTCTATTTTCATACGAGAGAAAAATTTATTAAAGCATGAGCATAGCCTCACAACAGAAGTCAAAAATACTGCCTGATTCAACACGCAATCCCAGCTATGTCTCGTAGGCAGGCCGCAAAGCCAAAAAAATAGAGCATGTGATAAAAAGAGTAAAAGCACGTACCATAGGGGGGCTCTGCAGGTGCTGCAACGCTGAATTGAAGCGATCACCTTCAGGAGCACAGTGGTGTGGACATGGTACATCCATCCTGCCTCAGGGAATCACATAGCATGTTCTGTCATAGCCCTGCAAAATAGAGGAAAAATTACTACTTGTACTAACCTTGTCAAGTGTGTGCATGTAACAAATGTTGGACATAACTAAACACGGAAGAATGAAATGCAACATATGAAAGAATCGAATGCTCATTCCTTTCTCTCTGCTTTTTGCGAGGACCATTACTCTCCCTTTAACAAGGCTAAAACATCATAATAAGACTTAACAGCAATCTTGAAAAGGTGGATATCCCATGTGAATCTAATTTTTCATATAAAGCACATACCAAGTCTGTTGATCCCAGTGTAGCAATTGCACAAGAAGAAGCGAGCATCATTAATATTGAGCAACATAAGCTATGAATTATTTATAGTACATTCCAAAATTAATAGCTTATCATCTCCATTGATCTCCAAATCTCACCTATCAGCCAAATTGAAAGAATACCTGTTGAATGCAACGATTGAACATTCGTAGATCAAGCAGTCGGGCTGGACGAATGGGGCTGGCCGTCGAGTCCGGCGGCCGGCTTCATCTAGTCCCGCAGAACATGATTCATACCCAACCACCTTGCCATCGAACGAGATGCATGGCCAGATAGAAGCTGCAGCCATGGCTGAGAAATGATATGTAGAGGACGCAAGCAACCAATTGGGGTGTGGGAAAGAGGTTGCCTATAACCTTGTGGCTATAGGCACCCGCATGGAGAACTGGGAGGTGGGATGGCGCCGACTCTTCGCCAGCGGCCGCCGCGGGGAGGGCAGTGGGCCTCCTCTCGTGTTCGTTGAAAATGCGGTGCGAGATCGCGAGGGAATTGGGGTGGAGGAAGGGAAGGGCCACGACGCGCGGCTAGATCCTGCCGGCGACGAGGGAGGGAGGGGCCGCGACGAGCGGCTAGATCCTGCTGGCGACAAGGGGGGAGGGGCCGCGACGAGCGGCTAGATCCTGCCGGCGAGGATCAAAACCGTAGCGGCGGCGAGGCATAAACCCTAGCGAACGGGATAAATATCGAACCGAAAATAGCCCTCAAATTCATACCGAGAATACCCTCGAAATATTTGGGACGGAAAAACATATCAGTTCGAAATATTTTTTTCTCCCGAAAATGCCCCTCGGGGTCTGATATAATACACGTGACATTAGTGTATTGCATCGGATCTGGACCGTCGATTTCTCTCCGATGGACGGTCCATATCGTCCGGATGCACTGTAAAAACTCATCTCTATTGGATATGTGGGTAGCATATTTGGTAGCTAACCAAAGATTGAGTACTAGAAGATACCATTTTAATTAAAGATTGAGTACTACAAGATACCATCTATTGCTGGACTAAACAAAGCAAATGTCCCACAAGTACCACTCAAGGTCACCCCGTCCTCATAAGTACTAGCATGTGTGCTTCCGGACCCAAAAATACTAGTATGAGTCAGTTGTATCCACATCTACCACTTGTAGCCATTTGGGCCTAGATGTACCTCTCCGAGTCATCTGAACCCACATCTAATAGTATGACTTGTTTTTCCCACATGTACCGCTCCAAGTCTTCTTTCCGCGGACAAATCAATGAGGAGTGACAACAGGAAGATCGACGATTTGACCCGAGAAGAACACTAGGGCCAGGCCGCCACCACATTGTCGATGTGAGGTTGCGCCTCCGCATCGCCATCGCAGGACCTTGCCGCCGCAGGTCTGTCCCAGCGCCACCCATGCGGCCACCTCGGCAGCACCACCACCAGTACCCCCCCTCCCCAAGCTTCGGCTCCTAAACCGCATCCGGGGTCAATGCGCGTGCGCTGGCCGGAGTGCTCCCGCCGCGAGAGATCTCAACGCGAGAAGGCATCCCCGCCACCGCCGTTGACCAAGCGTCCTCGGGCGGCGGCAGGGAAGAAGATGGAGAAGATGGGCACGGTAGCGGCGGCTAGGGTTTCTGCCCCCCCCCCCCCCCCTAATCCCTGTGAGGGACGCTGGCGTCTGCTCTGCCACCGCTCTGAGTCTTCTAGACCAACAAGTAGCAGTGCATGTATTTCAGGCCTATATGTACAACTCGGAGTAAACCGGATCCAACAGTCGTTTGGTCCCACACATACCATTTTTAGTTTTCTGGACTATCTACTACAACAAGTTTTGTCTGGCTCACGTGAAGGAGAGGCGACGACGGTGGCGCGCCTTCGGCTTGCTTCACTGCTTGTAGTCGTCGCTAGATGGTCTACGGATATAGATGTAATCTTTATTATCTTTAGTCCCTCTATACCGAAATACTTGTAGTTGGGGAAAGCTAGTACAAGTTCCCCCAACAAGTATTGTGGTACAAAGAGAGTAGTATGCGTGAATAAATCGCATAGTTTTTCCGCAAACAAAAAAAAGTGCGTCCCTTGAGGCTACATCAGAAAGAAAGGAAAAGGAGAACTAGTTTGAGAATTTCACTTTTACCCTGCACGTTCTTAGACTCTTGCAACATTAGTTTTTCTTATGCGCAGAAAAAACATTAGTTTTATTTTCTCTCCCAAATAAATCTCAGCTATAAACTAACGAGACAGATCGCCCTATTAATTTTTTTGGGAAAGTATATACCCCCTATTTTGGTGCCACAAAAGTCCAAGACGTAAAAATCGGATCTGCTATACAGATCGGAATGTGTTGGGCGATGGACTGCCTGTTTGTTCAAAAGTCAAAATCACCACGCTTCAGGAAATGACTTGGTTGCCCCTGCGCGCGGACGTGCGGATGTGCATGGTACTCCGGAGTGTGGTTTTGGAGTACCACGGTACCGTAAAAGACCTCGAGTAGAGTAAATACTTCAGTTGCTCGCCCTAGAAACTAGCTTGATTGAAAACCAGTATGACTACATTGGTGTTATGTTTCACTAGTTGTTTATTACTCCAACTTGGGACGCATGGGGAAAATCATATCCGTAGAAGACATGTTGTCGTTAGAACTGCAACTAGGACACGATCGAATACTTGCAGGAGGCATTCTTGATTCACACGCAGTGAGGAAGTGCTGCCTATGCTTATATAAGAATCAGTCTTGTATCCACTCATCTTCGGCTTTGCATTTGCGGTAACTTCAGCCTGCGATGTTTTGCAAGGGCCACGCTTTTTCAGGACTCGACTCCCCTTACTTGTAGAAGCACAGTCAGGGACATCACATAACTGCTCCATCAACATCATACGTCCCAACTCCTTTGTAGTACTCTAGTGCTATCCTGTACTCTGCATTGTCTGCCAGTTGTTGTGGTTGTGGTTCTTGAACTAAAACTTAAGAGAAAAAGAGAAAGAAGCGGTTACCTGGACTAAAACTTCTGATCTATTTTTATTTATTTTCCTTTTTTGAAAAGCAGGTTGAAATCCCCGGCATCCAAGGGTGAACAAAGTCATATTTGTTATATTACTCAATATAATCTGACAAACAAAACTTGAGACAAAACAAAACTTCAGGTAAAAAAGAGAGAATCTTGTAAGATTTTCAACACATAAAGAAGCTGCTATAGTGTGAACAAACATGCATGCTCATCTCAGTATGGAAGCCCCTCAAACACGAGTAAACAACACAGACGACAGATGGAACAACTAGTACTTCATCCGGATGAATGTGTTGCAGAACTTTAACACTAAGAACTCTGCACAAAGTTTCCAAAATTACTAGAAAACTTGGTGCAATGAAGAAATAAATAGCGTTTTCTGAACACTTTCAGTAACTTAAGAAATGAACGACTTCGTGTATTGGTATTTCAGAATTCATGATGCCAACAATATATCTTCAGCCTATATATCTTCAAAAGTTCAATTCTGGATTATTGAAAGTTATATAGCATAAAAAATTCAGTGCTTGAAATGCTTTTTGACACATAATTAAGAAACGAGTACCATCAATAGGTCTGTGTAACTTCTAATGATTCCATTTTCATCAAAAGCCTTTTCATTTCTGACTGAAATTTCTTTAGCTCTTAATTTTTATTTTATTTCCTGGTTTTTGTTTCCCGGCTCTTGGGAAATACAACAACTAAGAGAGTTAAAATAGAGTACTGCAAAATTGTTTATTTGTACTATAAAATTAGGGATTTCCTTCATATTCATAATGAAAACGCTCAAAAAATTCCACGAAGTTGTAAAAATCACCTTTAGAGTTTTGTTGTTCACACTATCACACCTATAGGGAGTCCTTTGGTAATATGCAACTAATTTTTTTTACTACAACTGCTTCTTGACAATACCTCTGATGGTGTTTACTACTGCAACTTAATTTATTTGTACTATAAATTTTTGGAAATACCTCTGATGGTGTTACCTTTCTTCTCTTCACTAGCCTATCAATCCATGTTTTCTTCAAAAAAAAAATTCATTTCTATCTATTAATTGATTATGTGATGTGCTGATCTTTTTTGTCCTTGCTGTTGGGTAATGCAACAACTCTCAACATTAAAGAAGAATTCTGCAACTTATTTTATTTGTAGTACAGAATTAGGGAAATAAATTCGGTGGTTGTTCTGGTGCTCCAGCATTAGGCGATTTTTTCTTTCTTTCTTTCTTTCTTTCTTTCTCTTTGAACTTTTGTTTTCAATTGTCTTTTTTCAGGCGTGCAATGCTCAACAGATCATTTAATGCTTGAGGAGTCCCACTGGCATCATGTCTCGTATCAGAATTATATGCGCATGCATCGACTTGCTTACTAATGCTATCAACACTATTCAAACATACTCCCTCCGTTTCAAATTACTCGTCGCAGAATGGATGTATCTAGAACTAAAATACATCTAGATACATTCATACCTGCGACAAGTAATTCGGAACGGAGGGAGTAGATGTTTGGGTGGCGAAGTTATCTGATTTGTGTACCTCAAAAAGGTTGTGCAATTTGTATGGAAGAACTTTTTTTGTGCTGAAAGGCCTCCAACTTTGGAATTTCTACAACAGTTATTCAATGACTTTGTTGAATAGATCCCGACTGTGCTTCTCGAGGCTAACTATTCAATATGTAATATGCAGGATACAATTTAATATTTATCATCTCAAGGACTTTCAAAGAATGGCGCATAATAGTTCTATTCTCTTGAATTATGCACAACTACGTTTAGCTATTTAATTGTTATGCAGGATTGCTAATAATTTTGAATTCTTCTTATAATGTCCCAACACTCAGATATAACAAGACTGTAAATTTTAATTGGTTTGACCAACATGGGTGTCTTCATTTTGAAATGACCTTTGTATCTGTTTTTCCTGTCTCAACTCTACTGAACGGTCTGATAAAAATGGATGTTGTCTAATCTGACTTTGGATAGTGTATTAGATCAACCTTAAAACTCTCATTTACTTGTGTGCAGGGCATTCCCAAGGTGAAAAAATTCGTCATGTACCATTCTTCTCACTTATCCTTTATGGCTTTACCTTATAAATACTATCAAACAAAGATTGCTTCGGATAGTGTTAAAAGTTTCTTCAAAACTTGCATTATCATCAAACTCGTATGTGCATGCACTAAAATCTGCAAGAAGAGACGGTTCTTATTAATCATTAACGTCAGACTTGTACGTACCTAATAATTGTTTGGCTGCATTTTGCATAATGTGAAAAGTACATAGGCCATGTTGGACTTCTTGAAATACATGCTCTATCACCATTCTGGCGGTTGCAGCGTCTTGATCAGTGAATATAATTTGAAGGTTCTTATTTACGTCTTGAAATAAATATATCAAAAAAGCTCAAAAAGAATTATGTCCCATCATTTGGTAGGAAGCACCAAAATTTCTCTGAAATGATTAAACCCAACAAACCCTCCAAATGGAATATATTCCTCATTTGTTCCCAAAAGTAGCATCAAATCTCACACCATCGCCAAATTTTAGATAGTCCGGCCCAGAGCTAGCCTAGCTTGACTGGCAAACTGAACGGTAAATGGAATGGTCTCGATTTCCGGCAGGCCCGATCAAATATTAGTTCCTATTGGCGCTTCGTTTGCGAATAGTTCTTGTGACCCCGACGTGTATAGATAAGATTACCTGATCCACTTATCCTTTGGCTAACCAACTCATAAGCTATTTTTGGTCCAATTCCCAAGTCATCGGTATTTCTGATTTCAATGTCCTATACTTCAGAGATTATTCGTTGAGATGGAATAAGATAGTGTACTTATTGCAATTGAAGCATGTGATTGTCTATAGTAAAAAAAATCAGGTATTTCATAACTTCCTACTTCTCAGTCTATTGTAAGGTCTCTTTCGTCTACACATGTCAAAATATTTTCTAGTTTTAGCTTGAGGGTTTTTATATGGATGGTCTCTTTTGTCTACTACCTTGTGACCCACTTTGAAACCAGTGTTCACACTAGCTTCGGAGTCTGTACTACTACTATAGGACTAGTAATCGTGTACGTGCAAATGCACGTATTGATTAATGCAAAAATAATGTTGCACATATTAATTTTCATTCAGTTTTCCAGCTATATAATGAGTACACATAAATTTCCAGTGATAAAAAAAATGTACAATACTATCAAGCTTGTTGTTCCCTGTTTCTTGCCTCGAAGGTTTTGTCTCGTTACAACATTCCATCAAATACAAAAGATACTAATAGACAAGTCTTTGCCTGTCGAAGGAAATTGCGTAGCTAAAAATAATATATATGCAGTACAAACAATATATTGATAGAAACCAGAACTGAATTATTTCAAGTGTTCATGGAACACAACACCCATTTCTGCACTTCTCTTGGGGCTGCGAAAATGAAAACAAAACAAAGAGGCTTATTTCAGTCTGGTCAGGAGATCATATATGGACTACAAAATTGAAACCCTAAGTTCGAACTGTCAGGATCCATGTCTCCCTAATAACAAGAAGACAATGCAATCTCACATCTTCTCAATGTCCCAGATAAAGAAACTTCATAGTGTAGCAAAAATTTGTTTGCTCCATCGGCAATCGCATAGATGCAGAAAACAAGTTGGCCAATCCATCAGCATGAAGAAAATTCACATTGTTAAGAATTTGAATGGTAGAAAGGCAATTTGATGAAAGTGATCAAAATGAATGCACATGGTAAACCCTATAGACAAATCTAACAACTTGCGATGAACACATAGGCCAAGATAGCAAAAACAGTGAGTCCATCAGAACATTTTCTATAACATCAAATGAGAAACATAGATTGTAGCTCATACAAATAAACAACCTGGTAAAGTTTCTGTCGGCTGGTCATCTAGATTTACCTATCAGCATTTTTTCTACAAATTAATCGTGTTCTAGATAATTGTCTTCTTTTCACAGGAAATGCTAGCTTGCGATAATGTTCTGCATAACCTTGAATCCACTGCATATTTTTTACAGCTTGAATCCTCTGTATCCGAATAATGCATAGAAAAACAAATTATACACTTAACCTGGATCGATGATGGTAAAGCTACGCAATGGTAGAAAGAAATATCACTTCACTCTTCAGTTTCATTCATACAGTAAGCTTAGTCAGATTATTCCCTTATCATAGATTCATTTTGGATTATATACAACAATCTAAGCACAAATCTAAAAGCTGAGAGAGGACTTACCGATAAATCATAACAAGCTCAATCGAAACATGGAAATTGCAAAATATCATAGGAAAATGTTTTTAGCAGAAAAAAATCCATGCTAATTTAGAAGATAAAACGCAACATTGTTCAGTTATGGTCATATGTCAATATATATAATCAGTAAGTACGGAAACTCTACCTATTATTAAATCTTCCTTCAGTAAGATCCCTCCAGTGTTGTGAACACAACAATATAGAAGCTAGAATAAGAGAAAAGGGTAATTAGGGAAACTGCAAAAAATAATCACACCGCTACATGATCTTGGAGAGAACAAATGTGAACACCACATAGCGAGGAAACTCTCTTGATGAATATAATACTTATTGTTTAATATTAAGATGTCCTCGACAGCGGCGACGGCGGCACCTCCGGCTAGAAGAGGGTGGCACAACTCGGGGTGGGTGAGCTATGGCATCGAGCGAGTACATGACTCTCCCGACTATACTTACATGTTCAGCAGCACTCACTGTCAAACAAATATATATTAAGATTTCAGGTCATCAACGCATACATGTAATTCGAGAAAACAAACTCATGAAATAAACTGATAAAATGATGGATAATATAAAACTTAGACAATTGCAGTTGTGAGGTAATCAGGAAAAGATGCAAGCAGGTCACATACCAGGGCAGTGGCTGTAGACAACCTCCTAGGCTTCTTGTCCTATCTTTTTTCCTCACAAGCTCCACATAATCACTTCACTGAACCAAGAAATGAGATCACCTATTGATAGTTAAGCATGATTTCCTGATCATCAACTCACTTGTTAGGTTAAAAATATTTATAAAGATGATTATTAGATCAGCATGCCTTGTTTCTTGCCATATTGGTGGCAGTTGGAGGCTGATACTTGTGATGTGCAGTTAAATGATTTAAGGGGGACTTGATTTGATGCCTATGTCTGACTATATCCGGCAATGGATACTGAATAATCGCATCATATTTTGAGATAGCAGTAAGGTGGCATTATCATAATACTTTAGCTTATTTACCAGATTACATTAGTTGCAAAATATTTACCTATCTACAACAGGAAATCCTATCTGTATCAGTATTGATGGAGCTAACACTAAACAGTATAATCAACATGCGTAGTTGAGAGCCCTCTTCCTCTCATTCCATGTTATACATGCTTTTATCCTGAAGTTAAGTTCTAATCAACAGTAAAGTTGGTGGTGTAGAAAAAGCAGGATCAGGTGTATACGTCCAATTTCAAACCACAACAGGGCCTACAAGGAGGGAATTAGCTAGGAAACGGAAGAAGCCTGAAAGGTAATCTTGATTAATTCTAAAATGGCAGACCATTATGGATGCCGGCGAGCTTCCTGAAAGAACGTGAATATTGTTCATCGCAAAAATTCAGAAATTTGTCATTCAGTAATGGAGCGCACAGATGCCAGCGATCCAGACACAGAACACGCACAAGCAGAACACCCACGCAGAGCACGGACGCACACAGTGGTAGACACACGCGGAGAGGGGAAGGAATCCATACCAGAAAAAACCAAAGGGAGGCTTGCTCAGCTGGTTGGGGAGGCAGAGGTCCGCCGACGCGTCGAGCCGGAGGTCCGTCATTCCGCCGTCACGTCGGGAAACAGGTAGAGGCGGCACAAGTCGAGGCGGGGGTCCGCCGGCGCGTAGAGAAGGCGGTCGCCAGTCAGCCGGCACGTCGGGAAAGAGGTGGTCGGGCGGAGGTCGTCCGGCGTGTGGAGGCGGAGGTCCACCGGTCCGTCGGCCCGCCAAGTCGCCCAGGCAGCGTGCGAGGATGGTCGGGGTGGGCAGGGACCGTGCGGGATTTGCAGACGGCGACGAGGACGAAGGAACGCCAGGGCCCTCTGCTGCTGCTGCAGGCGCCGACGAGGATGGGCTATTCCGGACGGCGGCGACGACAGAGGGGCGGCAAAGGAGCGCTGGCGGCGGCGCGTGGGTGGATGGTGGCCGTGTTCCTTTTTTGGTGAACTGTTCGCTCGAGGTGCGCGTGCGTGGATGGTGGCCGCGTTCCTCTTTTTTTAACTGTTCGCTCGAGGTGGGGAGCATGGATGGGAGAGTGGCGGCGGTAATGGCAATGGTGGATAATTAAAGCGTAAAACGCGTTTAGTATGCTGGAGGGATGTAGACCATCAGATTGCAGGTTTTGATGGATAGGATGATCTAGTTTTTCGCCCTCTCTTTCTTTTATAATGGTAGTAGATAGTAGATGAAGTAGAATATATGTGTGCATGTCATGTTTTCGATTTGCATGCAGTGGTGGAGTGCCAGCAAAGATAAAAGAAAAACAGTCTCGGGTCTACCCAGCATCAACATTCGATCAATTTCAACCAGTGATGCATTCCAAGGAGTTGCCTGTGTATGTCCATTTTTATTTGGCCGGACAATCATGAGAGGGAGGCTCATCGAGTGAAGTGAAGCTTTAAAGAAAGGAGACGATGAAAGATAAGAGAGGGAACGAGGGGATGTGAATTTTTGGGACATGCGGCTACGCGATGCCATAATCTGAGACGTCCCGTTGCGCATCAAGATGGCTACTTAATATAGGTCCATTTGTAATACCTGACGCGTTGATCACGGACGCACTTGAATACGTAGCGTTATACATCTCCTCTTCTCCATCTGCTTTTCCACAGGGCAAGGCTTGGAGCGAGGGGCATGCTTAATGATGTCTGCCCACCATCAAGATCCGTTATGCCATCCCCTGTGACGAGGGCTGCTACGAGATGAGCATGTATTCGTACGAGCATTAATAGCATCTGGCCCACTCCTGTGATGGCTTTTGCAGAAACGGAGTTTAACAGGTTAGCCGGTTAAAGCTATACTTGATCTGTGGTTTTCGGTTTCTTTTGGGTACGATTCAATGAGCCCACCTATAATCATCTCTCTGTTGCCTCAACCCCTAGCATGTCGACAATTTTTTGGGCAACTTATGGATCTGGATGCTTAAGTGGAACGTGGGAGATGCCTGTTTACATCTCATGTGTTAGAATTTTCCAGCCCGGTCTCACATTCCTTCTTTTGCTCAATTAGTGCAGGAAAAGCAAAGCAGATGCCTGACCAGCGAACAACAAGTGCTGAAAGATTAACCACCCTGGAAACGGCCCTAACCTGATTTTCAAAAATAACTATTGCACTCATTTAAAATACACCCCACTCTTTGAAAAAACAGATTACGCTCACTTCACTTAATTCAAACAAATAATCACAATTATTTTCAAAGGAAAAAAAATCATTCGTTTGGAACAACATATTTCGCTCGTTAAAAAAAACAGACTCCACTAGTTCACTCGATTCAAACAAATGTTTTCAATTATTTATTTAGAATGATGTACTTCATTCATTTATTTCACTCCTTTAAGAAAAATAGATTCCACTCTGATATTCAATTCGGGGTCAGGCCCATCTGCACCCGGTGAACAGTAAAAATAAAATAAAAAAATCAAAAAAACTGATTTTTTTTATCTAAGATGCTTGAGTGCGCCAGTTAATGCAAAATTTCATGGCTAAATTATATTCCAGGAGCTCATGGCAAAAAAGACAAAGTGAGCTTCGAACAGTGTTGTTTTCAAATATTTCTCACAGATACGAAATTTGTCTCTTTTGCCGACATCTACTAAAATGTCTGAACTACACGAAATTTAGTACGGACTTCACGAATACAAGCATCTGGCATCACAAGAAATATTCATTTTCTTTTACTATTTTTAATTATTTTACTATTCACCCGCGTTGCAGATGCACCCAAGAGCCAAAACGCCGCTCCCATTCCACTCATTTCACCTGATTCAAACAAATGTTTTCAATCATTTAAAAACAATTACACTTGTTTAAAACAACATACTCCATACTTCACTCATTTCAAAATACAGATTCCACTCAATTCAAATGAATAATTTCAATGATTTTTGAAAAGAATGATTTCATTCGTTTAGAACAACATATTTCACTTGTTTATTCCACACTCCTTTACAAAATTAGATTCCACTTGTTTGACTCAATTCAAACTAATAATTTCAATTATTTTCAACAAAAATGATTTCACTCTTTTCACAAAATAGATTGCACTCGTTTCAGTCAATTGAAAATGAATAATTTCAATCATATTCAAAATACAGTGATTTCACTCATCTAAAACAAGATAATGCACTATTTTATTTCACTCGTTTCAAAAGGAATATTGAAAATATTCGCTATGTACCGGTACCCGTGCACTCATTTAAAAAAAATCCGCTCTTCTAAAAAAATAATTTTACTAAAATAAACTTCAACTACTCAAGAAAACATGTTTCGCTCATTTCAAAAGAATAAGGTCGCTGCAATCAAAATCAGATTTCACTTGTAAGTGTTGTTCTAAGCAGTTACACTGAAATAGGTTGAGCGAAATAAGTGAATTTAAACATGTTTGAAATGTATTCTAAATTAGTCTTGTTCTAAGCTACCCAAAAATGTGTGTTAGGTTGTTCAAAAGATCACCGTCATATGGTTTTTGGAAGAAAATAAGTGGCTTAAGGAATCGAACTGACCAATAGGAGGATGGTTTCCATTGATCATCGGTAATATTGGCTAACACTTGCAGTACATTGTATTGAGAGACGATAAATGTTTATGTCAGAATATTTAGTCAAGCTTGTTTAATGAGAAGTTACTCTAGTCTCTAGCCAGTCCAACTAACCCAAGGGGTTTCCGCTGGGTGATGTCAAACATAAAAGGCCCTGAACTGTTTCCATGAAAACTTCCTGGGTGACTTAATGAGCTGCAGCTGAGGGGGTCCTGGTCTTGCAGGCCCGACTTAATTGACGTATGCTCAAATGCACTGCTCGTTTGAATGCCTGACCCTGCCTTGTGGGCCATCTCTTGGCGAGGGCGTAGGTAATATGAATGCAGAATGCTTTGTAGTATACAACACATCAATCTCAGTATACACGCTACTCATATTTGGACTGCACGAATCACATGGGAATGAGCGGGCCTGATACCGACCGCGCGTGGCACCATGTCCACTCGTGATTATTCGGGGAACGAGGGTGTTAATTTACGCACATTGATCTTCTTGTGGACCCACTTTGCTTTCGTAGGAGTGTTTTTTTGTATTTCAGCTTGCACTCGCATCTAGATTTAGGCCTTTTTTGGTTCATAGGATAGGATTATCATAGGAATAGGAATCTTGTAAGAAATGAGATGACATGTATCTCAAATTCTATGACTTTCCTATTCCTACGATTTTTCTACCCTATGAACCAAAGGAGGCCTGAGACGGTATGGTAGTCTTAACTTCTAACATGAGTACTTCCATTGCCCAGCCTAGAGCTAGCCTAGCTTGACTGACAACCACGATAATAATGAGACTGGTGTTCTCTTTTGCTAGTTGTGTATTTGTTTAAATTGGCTTTTGAGGCATCGGGACAAATCGTATCCACAGAAAGCACACTGCTAGTGCATAACCAGCTGCCAGGTCAACTGTTTACACTAGTTTCATTGTTTGAAGTATTACTAGAATGCGTTCGAATACATGCATGGTGAGTCATACATTTCAGAAAAGGGTTGGAATGTCGGCTATGATTAAAGAAGAAGTAGTCTCGTATTGACACAATTGCAGCTTTTGGATCTGATGTAACATCGGCAAGGGAAACTGCTTTGCAGACGACAAAGGCATGCACGACGGGAGTGCTGGCCATCTGGTACCATTTTATGATATGGATGAACGAACTGATATGCACTGTCGTGCAGAAATCATCTAGAAACCATTGTGTGTATAACAGCACTATTTCGCAAGTGATGCATGCGAAGGCACTAGATGTGTTTCGTTGCCTTTTTGTACTGGTTCGGAGAAAAATCTCGACGATCAAGAGGGAGACTCACCGTGGTCAGCCACAGTCTCAAACATTGATGAATGCCAGTTTTTTTTTGCCATGTACTAGTAATAAGAAAAACAGCTTTTTAACTTTTTGAAAGAATATCATCTGTAATGTATGTACCACTATTTATTTCCTTCTGTAATGAGGAGTAACAGAAATCAATTTGTCAATCTGTTGATCTGATCATTTTTCGATAAAGGGTGGATTTTATTGATTCAAAGTGAAGCATCAAGTAGATACAAAACACAATGAGTACACACCCGGCCTCTGCATAGTTAGGATGCACACAGCCAACACCAACGCACACACACAAGAAAACACACCGGCAAATAGCAAAGTCATACAAGACCAAATTTATGCCTTAGCGAGAAAAAAACCCGAATTGATAAAAACAACGGTCGACAAACTATGAAAACATCCATATCTGCACTAGCCTTCTCTTGACACCACAGGGACAACAAGATTCTTCAACAGCAACGCCTTCAAGAAGGAAATGACGCTAGGTTTTTCAACCTAAAGAACAAGTCCGAGCATATCCAAGAAACGCCTTCAATAAGGTAACGATGCAAGAACATCATCATTGCCAGGTATAACCAACTCGGGTCTGACCTAGGGTTTTCACCCCGGAGCTCAAGACCAGGTACTCAAGCAGCACCACCACATCGAAGTCAAACATGTGTTGTCGCCACCACTTTTCTGCGATCCCAGCAGCTACCCGCATCGAGCCTCTGCTACACATATGTACCTTCTGCATCAAGTTGCATCCATAAATTGCCTTACACCATCATCAAAGGTGAACTGGTAGGAGGGAGGGCCGCCCAAACCCACAACGGGGCCTTCTGGTTGCATCCCACAATTTTGGCGGTACAAGGCGCCGGCAGCAGTCATCGAATCTAAAGAGATCCCCCGATGTCCACCACAATCTGCAGCTCGAGTGACCGGCCAGTTTTGTCACAAGGAGAAAACCACGCAAATCCAACACCCGATGGCGTTCGTCGATTTGATCAGATGCGACAACTACCAAGAAGAGGAACGCTCAGTCCCAAACCTCACGGAGCTGCCGCCGGGAGAGCCGCCTGCACCACCGCCACCATTGTCGTGCCTTGAGGTACACAAACCCCAGCCGCCTGCTAGGTCCAGATCTTATCCAGACGGACAGCGCCCAACTCCAGTAGCGACGACGCATCCCACCTGATGCCGGCCACCATGCTCCAGGGCGTGGAGGAGCCCAGCCCGCTGGTGGTAGATCTGGATCACGAGCAGGGAAAGAGGACCTCAACAAGGGATGCATGAGGCCCCGTCGAGCGTTGCGCCAGGGTATTCTGGCTGCCACCCGTTGGATCCGTGAAGGAGAGGGCCGGGGCGGTGCCGGAGAGCTCGTGTGTCGTCGCGGCAGGGCCGGGCGATGGCGGCGACGGGACGAGCGTGAAGGAAAGAAGAGGAACTGTAGAAGAGTCCCGCCGCCGCCTAAAACCGTCAGGGCTTTGCCCCGCGGTGCTGTCACTGGCAGCGGCGAGGGAAAGATGGCTACAGGCCGAACCAAGGGCGGCGCGCGACCATCTGGTGCACGGTCATGTTTGAAATTCATATGGGCAAGCAGGGTTCCACCAGCGGTAAAGAATTTTGCATGGCGTCTTGTGACAGATTTGTTACCAACCTGGCAAAGGAAAAACAGAATTGGTCTTTGTCGGCGCCGCCTCCTCGCAGCGCCGCTTTTCTTCTACCTCGCTCACAACTCTCACTTGTGTTTATCTCCTCTCTCAAGAACACACACAAGGGAAAGAAGACTCAACACATACACGCACACATACACCAAGGAGGAGCACAAAGCTTTGCCCAGAGTCTCTTCTCCTTTGTGATCGCAAAGGCTACATGTTTCCTACATGGAGAGTGGATTTTCAGCTCCCGGGTGCCTAGACACCCCCTTATCTCAACCATTCATTCAAATATGGTGTCTCGAGATTTGTGCGTCACACTATAGCTAGCAAAAGCATTAGCAGAACTGTTGCTTCATTAAGCGTATGCATAAGGACAAAAGAACAAACAAGCTGGGCCTAGTCTAGCGCTGCTTTTCGTGGGTGTGACGCCCGGGTATTTAGCTACAGTAATCCCCCATTAATGATGCCACGTCACCGCAGTTATTGTTGATAATCCCGCGTTAGTTCAAAAACCAATTCAAATTCAAAATTTAATAAAAGGCAAACATCAAGATTTTCGAACTTTAAAACTAAAATGTTCGGGTTGTGCCCAACGGTGCAGAAGTAACTACGGTGGAGGAACCACACTTTCATAAAATGTTTAAATACTATAAGTGGATAAAACAGCAGCAAAACAATTAATAAAATGCCTTTGGTAATTTTATAAAATATTAAACTAATTTATTCTGGAGTAAAACTTTTTGTGGCAGTGCCATTCAAGGCAATTTGAGTTATGAGGCAAGTTACACTTTTTACAAAAATCAATTGATGGCTCTACTTAATGCGAATCAATATATATATATATATAAAAAACTAAAAGAAAAATAGAAAACAAAACAAACAAAAGATAAATAAAACATGGGGGAAAACCCCCGTGGCCCAACTGGGCCTTGGCCCAGCCGGCCGACCCGTCTACCCCCGTGGCCTACTTACCCCACTACCCCAAACCCTAACCCCACTTGCCCCCCACGATCCCCTTCTCCTCCCCCATCGAGATGGATCGGGATCGGCCCCGATCCCGTCGCCCCCGACGCCCTGCGGCTACCCGTCGTCGTCCACCATCGCCCGAGGTCTCCGCCGGCGTCGCCTCCTCGCCCACTCTCTCGGCGCCTACCTCACCGGAACCACGCCACCGGCCTCCTCGAGCTCCTCCTCGACCCGATGCCGTCGCCCGTCGTCGCCACCACAACGTCGCCGGCCTGCCTCCTCCTCCTCCCCGGCGGCTGCGTCGCGCCGCCTTCGTCCTCGTCATCGATCATCGCGACCCCGAGCTCCGGCGCCTCCCCGAGCTCATTTTTAGCACAACTACAGGGCCCCGTGAGCACGTTTTCCCCATTCCTCCTCTGTTCCGTCGCCGTTTCGCCGTGGCTGCGTGCTCGCCGTGTCCGCGCGCGCCCCTGCTAGCCGGCCCTGACCGCGTCCACCCCTCCCGGCTGCTTGCCGCCTTGGGACTCCATCCCTCGCTCGGTCCGACGCCCCGCCTCGCCCAGCCTACCTCACCTCGCCGTGCCTGTGGCCGGCGGCTTCCCCTTCGATCTGGGCGTACGCCCGCTCGGGCTGGGCGCCAACGCCCGTGCGCTCTGCCCGCATACCGCTCCGGCCATGGACACGCCGTGGCCACCGGCCTCTTCTTCCTTCGCCTGGCGCCGTCCACCGCTGGCCCGCGCCCTACCTCGCCCTCCCACGCGCGCCATGGAATGCCCCTGTCGCTGGAGCCGCAGCCTCCATCGACCGCCGCCACCACTCTCCGGCGGCGCCGCCCTTCGCCGGCGCCGTTCGCTGCCGGCTCCCCCTCGCTCCACCTACCGTAGCCGACGCCACAATGGCCGCGCCCGCTGGAGCCCCGTTCCAGCCTCGCCCGCGCCCGTTAAGCCCCCAGGGGCCTATGACAAGGGGGCCCCATCCCCAGAACTTTATTAAAAAAAGAGGAATTAAAAATAAATAAATAAATAAATAATAATTACATTAATTAATTAATCAATAAGCGAATTAATTAAGTTAATTAATCTTGTTTAATTAATCTAATTAACTAGTTAGTTTAATTAAATAGTGCTTAGTTTAACTAAGACCTAATTAACCTAAACAGAGTATGATAGGTGGGTCCCACTGGACCCACATGTCAGTTTGACCCAGTCAACTCTGTTGACTGCTGATGTCAGCATGACATCATGCTGATGTCATTAATCTGTTTTCCGAATTAATTAAATAATTAAATAAATTCCAGAAATTAATAAAATCTTTAGAAAATCATATCTTTTAATCCGTAACTCGGATTAAAATATTTTCAACATGAAAGTTGCTCAGAACGACGAGACGAATCCGGATATGCGGTCTGTTCGTCCGCCACACACCCCTAACCTATCGAACCCGCAACTTTCCCCCTTCGGCTCCTCTGCCCGAAAACACGAAACACCGGGAATACTTTTCCGGATGTTTTCCCCCCTTCACCGGTATCACCTACTACCGCGTTAGGGCCCACCGAACACCGCGTATTGCCTTGTTATATTTTGTGATGCTTTGTTTGCTCTGTATTCATTATTTCTTCCCCCTCTTCTCTCCGGTAGACTACGAGACCGACGCTGTTGCTGCCCAGTTCGACTGCGGAGTTGACGACCCCTCTCTCTTGCCAGAGCAACCAGGCAAGCCCCCCCCCCTTGATCACCAGATATCGCCTATTCTCCTCTATACTGCTTGCATTAGAGTAGTGTAGCATGTTACTGCTTTCGTTAATCCTATTCTGATGCATAGCCTGACATTGTCGCTACATCTGTTGATACCTTACCTGCAATCCTAAATGCTTAGTATAGGGTGCTAGTTTATCATCATTGGCCCTACATTCTTGTCAGTCTGCCTTGCTATACTATCGGGCCGTGATCACTTGGGAGGTGATCACGGGTATATACTATACATACATACATACTATACAGATGGTGACTAAAGTCGGGTCAGCTCATTGAGTACCCGCAAGTGATTCTGACGAGGGGGCTGAAAGGACAGGTGGCTCCATCCCGGTAGAGGTGGGCCTGAGTTCCCGACGGCCCCCGACTGTTACTTTGTGGCAGAGCGGCAGGGCAGGTTGAGACCACCTAGGAGACAGGTGGCCCTGGCCCTGTTCGGCGTTCGCGGATACTTAACATGCTTAACGAGATCTTGGTATTTGATCTGAGTTGGCTACGAGCCTATACGCACTAACCATCTACGCGGGAGTAGTTATGGGTATCCCGACGTTGTGGTATCAGCCGAAGCACTTCAGACGTCAGCGACGGAGCGGCGCGCGCCGGATTGGAACGTAAGCCTGCTCTTGTATTAAGGGGGCTAGTTCTGCTTCCGGCCGCCCACGCAACGTGCAGGTGTGCTATGGGCGATGGGCCCAGACCCCTGTGCGCTTAGGTTTAGACCGGCGTGCTGGCCTCTCTGTTTTGTCTAGGTGGGGCTGCGACGTGTTGATCTTCCGAGGCCGGGCATGACCCAGGAAAGTGTGTCCGGCCAAATGGGATCAAGCGTGTTGGGTTATGTGGTGCACCCCTGCAGGGAAGTTAATCTATTCGAATAGCCGTGATATTCGGTAACAGGACGACTTGGAGTTGTACCTTGACCTTATGACAACTAGAACCGGATACTTAATAAAACACACCCTTCCAAGTGCCAGATACAACCGGTGGTCGCTCTACCTCAGGGATATGAGGAGGGGATCGCCGGGTAGGATTATGCTATGAGATGCTACTTGGAGATGCTACTTGGAGGACTTCCATCTATTCTCTTCTACATGCTGCAAGACGGAGGCTGCCAGAAGCGTAGTCTTCGATAGGACTAGCTATCCCCCTCTTATTCCGGCATTCTGCAGTTCAGTCCACTGATATGGCCTCCTTACACATATACCCATGCATATGTAGTGTAGTTCCTTGCTTGCGAGTACTTTGGATGAGTACTCACGGTTGCTTTCTCCCCCCTTTTCCCCCTTTCCTTTCTTTCTGGTTGTCGCAACCAGATGCTGGAGCCCTGGAGCCAGACGCCACCGTCGACGATGATTCCTACTACACTGGAGGTGCCTACTACTACGTGCAGCCCGCTGACGACGACCAGGAGTAGTTAGGAGGATCACAGGCAGGAGGCCTGCGCCTCTTTCGATCTGTATCCCAGTTTGTGCTAGCCATCTTATGGCAACTTGTTTAACTTATGTCTGTACTCAGATATTGTTGCTTCCGCTGACTCGTCTATGATCGAGCACTTGTATTCGAGCCCTCGAGGCCCCTGGCTTGTATTATGATGCTTGTATGACTTATTTTATTTGTAGAGTTGTGTTGTGATATCTTCCCGTGAGTCCCTGATCTTGATCGTACACATTTGCGTGCATGATTAGTGTACGATTAAATCGGGGGCGTCACAGTGGGCTGGTTCCACCTAGAAAACAAAACATGGCAGATGAGACCATGGCCTGCTAGAATATAAAACAACTACGGGACGTGTCGCCATCAAATCCCTCGGCGATCTAGTATTTTGCCCATCAAAAAAAAGTATTTTGCCCCAAATCCTTCCACCCTCTGTGTTCCCCATCCGGGTAAAAAATTGCAACGATGGGCACTGGATAAAAAATCCAGTCCAGTGTATACGGGTAAAGTGGTAACTTTTGGCTAGTCGGGTGAAATAATGCGACGAGCTTTGACTCATCACTAAATCGTTCATCACTATTCATACCAACGAGTGTGTTTAGTATGTTTCTGTTGCTAGCCCCCCCCCCCCCCCCCCCCCCCCCCCGCACACATCCACTCTAGCTGCTCGAACGATGTGTACGACTGCTGGTGATCCCTGCGCAATCTCACAGCTGGCATAGAAGGACTGCTGTCATAGTGCATGCAGATAGACTACGATGACACATCTCTTTGGTAGCGAGGTCTATGTTTTGCACACATCATGGCACACTTCCAAATCTGGGCCATCCTCATGGAGTAAATTTATTGCAGTTTTTCTAAACCCTTGTTCAAGTCAGCGTCATATTCTTTCTTATGTTTGTTGCTTGCATACAAGGCCCGCCGTGTGGTTTTGAATTTATAATTTTCGTGTCTTAGTAATGTTGAATCCAGTTTAAATACGATAGAATGAACTTTTAGTTTCTCATAGCATATTGGTTTCGTTGGATATTTTTATCTCATGTCATCTTTTTTAATGATGGCGTTCTGTATTCATACGTAGTGGAATGCCGCCTATGCTAAGACAAGAATGAGTCTTATGTCGACGCATCTTCGGCTTTGGGTCCGCTGTGACTTCGGCCAGCGCTAGATGTCAAAGCCGTGTTTCTCCAGGACTTGGCTCCCCTGTCTTGTAGAAGGATGTAACTTCACTACTTGCATCCTAAGTAACGTTGGACGTCCTTTCGTCTGCTAGCTGCCGTGGACGTGCTACCCGAAGTAAAAGATCAGAGAAAAAGAGAACGAAGCTGCTACCCTGAACTAAAACAATAGAGAAAAGGAGAACAGAGACCTGTGCAATAAACATTAGAGAAAACTGCTTTTATGCCGGACAGAAACATCCTAGAAGGGGTTGTGGTCCTTCATGAAACGCTCCATGAAATTCATATGAAAAAATTAGACGGTGTTGTTTTCAAAGTGGATTTCAAAAAAGCGTACGATAAAGTCAAATGGCCATTTCATTAACAGGCCTTGCGTATGAAAAGTTTTGATCAGGCCTGGAGACACCAGGTAGAATTTTTCACGCAAAAAAGGAGTGTTGGAATTAAAGCGAATGTCGGCATAGGTCACTACTTCCAAACACATAAGGGCCTGGGACAAGGAGATCCGATGTCACCTATTTTGTTTAACATAGTAGTCGACATGTTGACGATTCTAATAGAAAGGGCTAAGGATGTTGGTCAAGTAGGTGGCCTGGTACCTCATCTAGCTGATGAAGATGTGTCTATCCTATAGTACGCCGATGATACTATCATCTTCAAGGAGCATGACTTGGCAAAAGTAAGAAACATGAAGCTTGTGTTATGCTTATTCGAACAATTAACCGGATTAAAGATTAACTTCCACAAAAGCAATTTGTTTTGTTTTGGAAGAGCCAATGAGGAACAAGAGGCGTACAAACAATTGTTCGGGTGTGAATTGGGGGCCTTACCTTTCATGTATTTGGGTATACCAATTCACCGTCGTAAGCTAACAAACAGAGAATGGAAGTGCATTGAGAATCGATTTGAGAAGAAATTGAGCTGCTGGAAGGGCAAGTTGATGTCATACGGGGGCCGATTAATTTTCATTAATTCGGTTGTCACAAGTATGCACATGTTTCTCTTGTCTTTTTTCGAGGTACCAGTTGGAGTTCGGAAAAGACTAGACTTCTATCGTTCTCTCTTCTTCTGGAAGAGTGATGATCTGAAGAGAAAATATAGACTCGCTAAATGGGATATTATTTGTCGACCGAAAGACCAAGGGGGTCTAGGTATCGAAAATCTTGAGGTGAAGAACATATGTCTTCTCAGCAAGTGGATGTATAAGCTATCTGTAGAGATGGAGGCCACATGGGCACAAATTCTGCATAATAAGTACCTTCACTCCGAAACTGTCCCAGGTGACAGTGAGGCCGACGTACTCGCCTTTTTGGAAAGGAATGGTGAGAGTTAAATAAGTTTTTTCAGTAGGACAAAGTTTATCGTTGAAAACGGTACCTCTACGAGATTCTGGGAGGATACATGGCTAGGGGAAACATCCCTCGCGCTTCAATATCCTTCTCTTTATAGCATTGTTCAATGGAGAGACGCATTTGTTGTGGCAGTACTTCAGTCTACTCCTCTCAATATTCACTTAAGGAGAACGCTAGCCGTAAACCGTTGGGAGGCTTGGCTCCATCTTGTGAGACGACTGATGGATGTTTAGCTTTCTCAATGACCTGATCAGTTGTGCTGGAAGCTAACTAGGAATGAAGAGTTTACGGTGAAATCCATATATCTGGATGTTATCAACTCTAGCTCTATTCCTAGTTCAAAACATGTTTGAAATGTCAAAGTACCTTTGAGAGCTAAAGTGTTTATGTGGTTTATACACAAACAAGTCATTTTAACTAAGAACAACTTGGCAAAACGCAACTGGACTGGATCTACTAGATGTAGTCTTTGTGATCGGGACGAATCCATCAAACACCTCTTTCTTGACTACCCGTTGGCAAAAAAATTATGGCGGACAGTTCACATAGTCTTCAATATTACTCCTTTGAATAATATCAACACGTTATTTGGGACGTGGCTTGACGGGATGGATTTCAAAACAGCGAGACACATTCGTGTAGGAGTATGTGCTTTATTATAGGCAGTCTAGAACTGCAGAAATGATTTGGTCATTTTTTGTAGGTTATCTTCCGAGCCACTGTGTTGATCCCTATGTGGTCGCTACTCACTCCGACGGAGGCCAGGGAGCGTTTGGTTACTGGATCTATCCGATGGGAGATGGTAGCACGGGCTATTTTCAACCGGTTTGGATAACGGTTATGTAATAGGATAAGCAATTCATTTTCTTATCTTTTTTGCCAGCCCGTTGTGGCTTAACTTTTACTCTTTGCTCTTTGTGAGCATTTTTGGTTCTTTTGTTTGAGACTTCAAGACCTCTATTGAACTTATTTGCTTATTAATAAATATGGCTATCACTAGTAGAAAAAGGGCCATTTGTCCCGGTTCATAAGGCCCATCTGTCCCGGTTGGGGAACCGGGACTAAAGGATCATTACTAATGTCGTAGGCCTTTAGTCCCGGTTCTTATACTAACCGGGACAGATGGGCCTCCACGTGGCCGCTCCGGCGAGCCCAGACATGAGGGCCTTTGGTCCCGGTTGGTAGCACCAACCGGGACCAATAAGCTTTCATGCGTCAGCATTTCAGGGGCTGGATTTTTTTTTTGAAAGGAGGTGGTTTGGGGGTTTTGGGGGTTAATTCAGGTTGGTATAGGTAGCTAATAGAGAGACGTGTCCTCTCTTATCTCCGTGCTACTACTACTGCTATGCCTAAACATGACATAGATTGAAGTGAGGTAACATGTGGTGCATGTCGAAAGTAATACTAATCCTAACTTGATCAAGTTTGGGTTGTACTACTTTTGACATGCACCACATGCAGGTTGCCTTCACTTCAATCCAATCCATATTCATTTCACCCGCTGATATATAATAACTCTTCATGCTCGCATCATGCATCATCATATATAACAACAAGTCTACTAATCATCATCATACAACTTCTACTCGTTATTAATAACAAGTCATATGATCATCACCCTCATAGTCATCGAACCAACCCTACTTAATTGTTCTTAGCACATGATCATCAGTATTAGGTAGGATCTAAATACCCTCTTTAAGGTAAAATAGCATAAAACAATATAGACTCTGACTCTTCATTATGGAGAATGGAGATCATCCTGTCTCCAATTCTTGCGCTTTGCTTCCTTTCGCTTCCAAGAACCTCCTTACGACTGTCCATACATTTTTTCCATCCTTTGATTTGCATGTCTTCATTCCTTTTAGAAATCTGGTATGGACAGTTGAGATTCGTAGGATGACCTGGCTATATGTTCAAAACATTAAGGCTACCTTTCTGATACATCAAATGAGGCACACAATTCTCTGGGATTATCTGTTGAAAAACATAGTAATAACTTCATAGTTAGCAATGATGTACTAGTTTTAGAAGTATGCAAAATATGCACGGATGTCGTAATAGTAAAAAATCTTACCAGGGTATCTCCATGGTAGTTACCGTAGTTCAACACATGCACTAGTGGCATGTATTGACCATAATGTTGAGGAGTTTGATTGTAGATATTGTAATTCTCAATGTCAGTACAAAATCTGACCAGATGATTTTTCTCCTTGTAAGTTAATTCGGAGCCGTCGGTGTAGTGGGTTTTGTCTACCATCTCCCACACATTCTTTGAAGAATGAAAATAAGTTGTCAATGAAAATAAACTGTCAACTATTTTGAAATAAACAATATAAATTAGCTAATAACTATGTTTGAGAAACTCACATAGCGGTAGAATTGGAGGCGTATCAACAAGGACCCAAATGTCCATATTGTCTTGCTCGATTTCAGGATCACCAAGATCCATGGTGACAAGCATACCCTCATCAAAACCATACATCTTGCAAAGTGCTACCCATTTTTTGCAACCAAAATGGATTATGCTCTCAGAATTGTATAGCTTTACTTCAAAATCCACATCATAATGAGTCCTTAGGTGAATTTTCTTTGTTTCAGAACTTTCATGGTCTTCAAAACCCATCCTCTCCAAGACATAGCGCCTTGCATGGCATGGGATAAGCTACTCGAATTGTAAAAGATGAAAATTACACGTTGAAATAGTTGTAGTCATGCTTAATTACAAAAAACACTTGTCGTTGTTACGCACCGTTTCAACATCAAAGGTCTCCTCGAGCTTAATGTTGAAGCACTGATCATCGTCCAGGTGAGGCCTATTGCACAGACCTCGATCGTCGTGGCACCAGCTGCACTTCCCCGGGAGACTTTCGTCGTTTGATGACGACATTTCCTACATTCATAATTCAAAGATTAAAATTGTACAATTAAATATATGTACTACAAAAACTAAATTAGATCATTATTATTCATCACGGGTTGACTATCGGTCTGTCGAGTCTTTTCTTGAAAACTCTCAGCTCATGTATAAATTGGACTCTCGGTGATGCTCGCTCCTCACTTCATCCCCACGTGCATTACACCAAAATGTCTAGCACACGGGAACGAAGGAGAAGCGACCCCCACGACAACAGTAGGGATTCTTCGTCCTCTCACATATATATGGTGGAACTCTCCCTCACTGATTCCTCTCTGACATTTGCGACCGTCGATGATGGTCATTACTCCTTCTTCCCCTAGTGCATAACAAAGGTCTAGCACCCAGAGAAGAAGGAGAAACGACCCCCACGACAACAGTCGGGATTCTTCGTCCTCTCATATATATATGGTGGAACTCTCCCTCACTGATTACTCTCTGACATTTGCGACCGTCGGTGATGGTCGTTACTCCTTCTTCCCCTAGTGCATAACAAAGGTCTAGCACCCGGAGAAGAAGGAGAAACGACCCCCACGACAACAGTCAGGCTTCTTCATCCTCTCATATATGGTGTAGACTCGACAGACTTAAAGTCAACCCGAAATATCGTTTAATTATCTTTCTAAAAAAGGATTTGGCTGGTCTCACCTCGAGGTCGGAGGGGGTCGGTGATGGGGATGACGGCGGGGATGATGGAGGGGGGCTCCTAGATTTTTGCGAAAGCAAAAACCATATAAGCTATCAACTAAGCATATGCATACGCCTTGCATAGTGGTCTCCAATTTTAGCATTCAAAGTAGGAGTAGTTTTCCAATTTAAGCATTCAATAAGCAAAATCAAATCGCAAAATAAAGTAGTATTCAAATTAGGATGCATTCAATTATAAGAAAAACTGCATCATCTCTTGCGTCCGTACATCGTCGAATATTATCACTAATACACCTCGAATACTATCATACATATAACATCGCTAGTACAGCTAGAACCGTAGCACCCGATGGGTATCGGCACGGGCGATTGACACCCAAAGAGAAGGAATCATCACAGGATCGCTCCAGTGAGATCCGTGAGGAACCTGCCAGGTATTGTTGAACATGCCCTCCAACGCAACCATGTAGCAACGGATGTGCTCGTCCACCTCGCTGACACGGTGACGTACCACCTCCGCGGTGTCCGGAAGCCTCTGCACCGTCACTGGCCCACACGACCGCCACCAAACAAGGATCGGGTCAACGACGGGCTGGCTCCTCACCAACCTACGCCCCCCTGGACATGGCCCCTCTGATCAAGCCGGCCTCCTCCATCGAGTCGACGACGAGGATGCGGGGTAGGCATCGTCGACGTCGATGCGGGAATAATTGCTTTAACTAAAAAAATTAACTAGTTCTATTAATTTTCTTGCTAAAAATAAACTACTTCTATAGTAAAATAAACTAGTTTTATTAAATCAAGTAATTCAACTACTAAAAATAAACTACTTCTATATATAATAAAATAAAGTAGTTTTATTAAATCAACTAGTTCAACTACTAATTAATTAAGCACTTACTATAAATAAAGTAGTTTTATTAAATTAACTAGTTCAACTACTAATTAATCATTTACTATAAATAAACTAGTTTAACTAGTTCAACTACTAATTAACCACCTCCGCGGTGTCCAGAAGAAGAAAAAAAGAGGAGAAGATCGAAGAAAAAAAGAACAAAAAAAGAGGAGAAGAAGAAAAAATAGAATATGTTTTCCTCTTCTTCCTCTCCTCTTCTTCTCCTTCTTCTTCTCCTTCTTCCTCTCCTGCTTCTTTTTGTTCTTCTTCTTCCTTCTTTCCTTCTTCATCTTTTCTTCCTTTTCCTTATTTTACTTTTTCTCAACACTAACATAAAATGCATTAAACTAAAATCGATATCTACTAAAAATCTAAATAAAAAATTAATACATACATATGGAAAAAGTGGGGCTCACATCGGGGGCGGGCGGCGAGGGCGGCGGCGGCGGGGGGCGGAGGGCGACGACGACGGCGACGGGGGCGGAGGGCGGCGGCGGGGGCGACGAAGGGCAACGGTGGGGGGTGGAGGGCGACGGCGGGGGGCGTAGGGAGACAGCGGGGGCGGCGGAGGGCGGCGGCGACGGCGGCGGGGGGCGGAGTGTGACGACGACGGCGACGGGGGGTGGCTCGGGGGCGGCGAAGGGCGACGGCAACGGGGGGCGGCTCGGGGGCGGCGGAAGGCGGGGGGCAACTGATTGTGAAATTTTCACAAGCCCAGCTTATATACCCAGAGCATTGGTTCCGGTTCGTGGCAACAGCCGGGACCAATGCCCCCCTTTAGTCCCGGTTGGTGCCACGAACCGAGACCAAAGGTCAGTTTTCGGCAGCCCAAAAGGCGGGAAGCGGCGGCCTTTGGTCCCGGTTGGTGGTACCAACCGGTACCAAAGGGGGGCATTCGTATCGGTTGGTGCCACGAACCGGTTCCAATGCCCCCCTTTAGTCCCGGTTGGTGACACCAACCGGGACCAAAGGCCTCGTTCTGCCCGTGCCCAAATATTTAGTCCCACCTCGCTAGCTGAGAGGGGCGCGTAGTGGTTTATAAGCCCCACTGCCGCACCCCTCTCGAGATCCTCTCCATTGCAGGCTTTCTGAGCCTAATTGTCACTGGTATGACTGATGGGCCTACTAGGCCTTCTGCGGGCCTGAATCCTGACCCATGAATGGGTTTCTAGTCGTACTCAAGCCGTTGAGGTCCAGTAGGTGGCATATTTTTTTTACGTTTTCCCTGTTTTTTGTTTTCTTTTTTGCTTTATTTATTTTGTTTTGTTTCAACTTACAACAAAAAACGTATTTATTTTATTTTGTTTCTAATTACTTACTTATTATGTAATTTTGCTATTAAAATTTCTAACAAAAAAAGTTCTTTATGAAAATTCTTTTAGCTTTTAATTATTTTGAACAGAAAATACTTTGGTAATTTTAGTTGCATCAATTTTATATGTAATTTAGTTTCAATAATACTAGAGGTTGCTTATAATGTTTTGAACAGAAAATACTTTGATGATTTTAGTTTCATAAATTTTATTTATGTTTAAAGTTTATTTTATTTTGTTTCTACTTATATATTTTATTAAATTTTATATTATTTTGTTTCTAATTACTTATTTAATTTATTTTATGATAACTCTTTTTGCTATTAAAGTTTGTAACAAAAAAGTTTTTATGAAAATTCTGTGAACTCCTGACCTTTTGTGTGTTCAAAATGCACCATTGAGCTATAAGCCACATCATCAATAAAATTCTTTTTGCTTTTAATGTTTTGGACAGAAAATACTGTGATAATTTTAGTTGCATAAATTCTATATAATTTTAGTTTCAATAATACTAGAGGTTTATAAAATGCAATATTCAAAGCATTTCAACAAAACATTCAAAGAATTTCAACAAAACGGATAATCTGTTTCGAGATATCAGAGTTTCATACGGAAACTCGTCTGTTACAACATGCATTTCAAATAAATTAGGAAAAGGTTGAAAGTTGGCATGGTATCATCATAATAGTTGTGGAGAGAAAGTCTTCCCTTTTTCTTTGCTTGTGTGCTTTGCTTATTGCCCCGTAACCATGGATAATCTTCATCGTTTATCAGGATGCTTGGGTCAGCCTTGACTTTGAAGGGAGGAATTTCATGAAACTTTTCGTAATTTTCGGACATGTCTGTCTTGCCCTCCACTCTCACGATGTCTCTTTTTCCTGAAATAACTATCTGGCGCTTTGGCTCATCGTATGATGTATTCGCCTCCTTATCTTTTCTTTTTCTCGGTTTGGTAGACATGTCCTTCACATAGATAACATGTGCCACATCATTGGCTAGGACGAACGGTTCGTCAGTGTATCCAAGATTGTTCAGATCCACTATTGTCATTCCGTACTGCGGGTCAACCTGTACCCCGCCTCCTGACAGATTGACCCATTTGCACTTAAACAAAGGGACCTTAAAATCATGTCCGTAGTTGATACGTCTCCAACATATCTATAATTTTTGATTGCTCCATGCTATATTATCTACTATTTTGGACATTATTGGGCTTTATTATCCACTTTTATATTATTTTTTGGGACTAACCTATTAACCGGAGGCCCAGCCCAGAATTGTTGTTTTTTGTCTGTTTTAGGGTTTCGAAGAAAAGGAATATCAAACGGAGTCCAAACGGAATGAAACCTTCGGGAATGTGATTTTCTCAACGAACAAGACCCAGGAGACTTGGACCCTACGTCAAGACACAAAAGAGGAGGCCACGAGGTAGGGGGCGCGCCTACCCACCCCCCCTCCCCAGGCGCGCCCTCCACCCTCGTGGGCCCCCTGTTGCTCCACCGACGTACTCCTTCCTCCTATATATACCTACATACCCCCAAACGATCAGAGACGGAGCCAAAACCCTAATTCCACCGCCGTAACTTTCTGTATCCACGAGATCCCATCTTGGGGCCTGTTCCGGAGCTCCGCTTGTCGGGGATATACCCCGTGGTATGACCCGGCTGGATGTATAACCCTGCCGGACTTGGTGACTCACTAATGACCCGCCCTGACTGGACGACATACTAAGTGACCCGCCCGATCCTGGCGACTTATGGGTGACCTGGCAAGCAGATTAGAGGAGCGACAAGACCCGGGGGCCCAGGAGGCTCAAGGCCCAGAAGGCCGGCTTACGTTATGGTAGGCCGGCTTAAGACAGAAGGCATGAGGAATATTTCCTTTACGAGGAAGCAAGACCCGTACTTGTATCCGACTTGTAATAGAGAATAAGTTAGTTCTAATCCTAATAGGACTCCATATGTAACCCGCCCCTCTAACTTATATAAGGAGGGGCAGTGCTCCCCAAAAGGGACAGACAAGAAGAAATAATCTCTAGGGCTAGACACAAAGAGCTGGCTTACTGGCGACTCCCTCATGATCATAATGAGACCTAACCACAAACAGCACGTAGGGTTATTATCGGATGATGTTTCCCGGGGCCCGAAGCTGTCTAAATCCTCGTCTTGTGTGTTGCGTCTCTCGATTCCGCTCAACCCCTTCAAGCTACCACATAGATGCGTTGGCCTCGCGACTAAGTCCTTACATTAGGACATCTGCCATGACAATTTCATGACAGTTGGCGCCCACCGTGGGGCATGCGCACGGTTGTGTTGAGTTCTTGGAGGGATCTTTTCTAGGGTTTCGAGAAGTTTGCAATTTTCCGGATGAAGAAGAACCGGTTTGAAAAGATCAGCCTCAAGATTTATGATATGTGAAAGAGAAATTAGAGTTGCAAGCCGCCTGCCGCCGTAGTCTTGAGGTTCATCTGAAGAAGTTTATTGAGCCGCCGAAACCAACAGGGATCAAGTTTTTGCGGCGACTTACTAAGAGAGCGGCTCGATGAATCTGACGACTCGCTTAAAGATTAGGGATTCGCCAAGTACTGTTTTTTCTAAAACCAAGAGATTCCATGGTGGATTATTGGCTGTGTATACTGACAAAAACATCAAGAGGAGTTTTGCAAAAAAAAATTAGATAAAGATTTTACAATCCGCGAGATTGAAGTCGAAGAAGAAAAATAGGGTTGACCCTGAGCCGCCGACACCAGTCTTCGTACGATTCGAGGAAATCGGATCAATAAAAGTTTTGAGCGTGCGCCGGCAGCAGTCCATCAAGCCGTCCAATCACCAAGTCGCTGAGACCGTCAGTTTCTGTTGAAATCTGATTAGGCGTACTATTCGGAGCATCTACGTGTTATTTCCTTCAACATATACAACAACCTGAACCCAGCCGGCTTTAACGAATCCAAGTGCTAGTCATGTAAGGAAAATAGCATGATTTGCCTTACGTAAACATACATGATTCCAACGCCTGACCGATTTGACAAGTCAACGCCAAGCTTGGACGAGGCCGCGGACTTAGGCTCGGCTTCCGTTTTCATCTCTGAGCCGCCATAACTGGGTGCGTCTCTGACGGCCACCCGTCCAAGTGGCCCTGCTGAACCGGCACCTCTCCAACTCGCTGAGGGCTCAGCCGCGCTTTGCCGCCTCTTCTCCACTCCGCACGCAACTGCCCCGGCTCACGTCTCTGCTTTACTCCGCGTGCTGCCTTGATTCGCTACCGCCGCCTCATGCTGTCCTGGCTGCAGCGCTGCCTCGCTGCGAGTTGCCACTCCCGCCGGTTTCCGTCTCTAAACCGCCAGCATGGACCCCCGACTTGCTGCAAGCTGCAGACTGTTTCTCCTGCGAGCCGCTGTCCCACGTTGAGCCGCCGTTTGCCTTCGGGTTGACTCGTTTCTTCCTCGGGCCACACCGCGCCTTGCCAGTTTTGCTCATGCTAAAGGCCGTTGTGCCCCGACCTCACTCGCTCGGTTGCCACAGCCCCTACGTCCGCCTAAGTCACCGTCCGTGGCCGACTCGCGGAGAATCGCCGCTGAAGAGCCGCCCTATCGAGCTACCCGACGCTTCATCCAGATCATCCATTGTACGGATAAACCAGGTGATATCTATCTGTTCAAGTTTATTTTATTAAACATATTGTTTTCATCAAAGAACAATTACTTTGGTCTGTATATTTTGATGTGCAGCAAAGGTGGTGCCATGTTGTGCCTATGAAGTGTACGTCAGCACCATCACGCACCGGCGTCTGCGCTTGATTACTGATGGAACAGGTGTGCGCAAGTCGCTGCCCGTGTAGCTTAATCTACATCAACCCGCCGGAGCCGCGTTGAGCCACCCTTGCCGCTTTGAGCCGCCGGGGTTATATTAAGTCGCCGGTCTACCTGAGCCGTCGGAACTATGAGTCGCTAGTCTGCCTAAGCCACCCCTGTCACATTGAATGGATCATCCATCATCCGAACAAAATAGGTGATATCCATCTAAGTTTATTTTATTAGCACATGTTGTTTTTGTTAAAAAAAACAAGTTTATCTTTGCCTTGGTCTGCAATATTGTTTATGCAGGGCAATTATTTATGACAAATAGTGATATTATACCGCGGAGATGGAGGCACGCCAACATCTTTTGGCACAGGTGGTCGTCGTTACTCAACGGACTCCCGCGCCGGCTTACAACGCCGTGGCCATCTCTCGCGACCACGCTGGTTTACAACAAGAAGGACAACTTGCCCGTCTGCACCGGCTTAGAACGCCATGGCCGGTTCATCTGTCTATGCCGCCTCTGATGTTACGGTCGTCTTTACCGTCCGTCTCTCGTGGCCTGGTCTACATCAACACACCGGGCCACACCTGTCTGCATGAGCTGCTTATTGAGTATGAGAAGTCACTGCTTGGGAAGCCGGTTTTCTTCCAACAAATTGGAGGCAAATTATCATGTATTATCAGCCGCCGTCTGCACTGGATGGCTCAATGGGCAGGCGCACAAATCGGCGCCACTACAGTTTGGTTAAGCTCCAAAAGAACCAGTTGGAAGGGACCATTGGCCGAGTTGCTGACGCGGCTCATACGGGATCATTTATAACCCGCCGCACTACCTCAACCTTCTGTGGATTCACATCGCGTTATCAACGCTAATGATATACACCTTCTGCTATGGTTAAATATGGAGAATCTCAAGCCAACTCTTCGAGTCATCTTGAGACTCGAGGGCTACAATGGTATGGCTCGGCAAAATTAGCCGGTTTCAATGAATTCAAGAACTCCGGGTCATTGAAGGGAAGATAACCGGCCCCGGAGGCTACTCTTTATTGGCGAATATTTAAAGGCCGTCAGAAAAATTTCCGGCTCAAAACGAAGATTCTGGTTTAAAATATAGCTCAAGAGACATCTCTCTCCCGCAAAGCTTTGAAGCTGTCAAATCCGGTTCAAAATCTGGCTCAAGGTAAATTTGTGTCTCACAAAGTTTTGAAGCTTTTAAATCCGGTTTAAAGTTCCGGTTCAAAAAGATTTAAATCTCTCGCAAGTTCGAGTTCTCAGAAAAATTAAAGGTTGCCAAAAGAACTTGCTGCCATGATGCGCGGTTCAAACTTGGATATCCTGCCTTACGGCTTATCTTATTATGATCACTTGGGGGCTTCCTGCTCATCGAGCATAGCTATCAATACCCTCTTGATCGGCGCAATGCCAAAATTTATATGGTCACTTGGGGGCTTCCTGTTCAAACATAGGTCATATTCGAACCAAAGAGAACATAGCTGTCGATACCCTTTTGATTGGCAAACTGCCGAACCTACTTGGGGGCTTCGTGATCGTATCCGAATCATAACTCAACCCCTTTGGGAATCGACGTGGATCGTATTGGAATCAGCATCATTAAACAACTCTCAAGGTCATTTGGGGGCTTCCTGTTCAAAAATAGGTTGTATTCAAACCAAAGAGAACATAGTTGTCGATACCCTCTTGATCGGCATCGCCAAAGCCACTGGGGGCTATATGATCGTATTCGAATCTTAGCTTAACCCCTTTGGAACGGTTTACTGATCGTATCCGAATCAGAAGCCTCAAAAAGTTTTATTCTATCTTTGGTAAAGTTTATTGCAGCCACAATTACTTAACTTGAGACCTTTTTGGGATTATATCTCAAATATATATAAGTGTTTTATGCTTAACCCGGCTTGACTTTTGACTATAAGTCGCCAGCTTATGACAATCATCATCTATGTGGAAGCATTGGCTTCTAAGGATTGGGTTATCACCCTTACTGCACAGGTCATGTAAACCGATAGTACAAATTCAATATCACAGTGGTTATATGTGAGGTATTATGACCCGCCCTACGACAAACCACCAAGGATTCTTGTGATCTACTTGTGTGCAGGGTAAGACTACATTTGGGTCGTTACCCGCCCTGGCTCTTGACGTTAAGTCGCCAGGGCATATGTTGTTTAAACTCTGTGCAAGATTTGCAGAATTATGACTTATATAAATGCTTCAGTCCAAGCTCATCATTGAAATTGGTGTCTCAAAAGGGTTATCAATTATTGATTTTCTCAAGGGCTATAGGCCACCGGGTTACAAAAATTCCAGCTTACAATGAATGTGTTAAGTCGTCATCGGCCAAGAGCCACCAGGTATTTAAACTCCGGATTTACTTGTCAACCGATGAGGTATTCAAATCTTTAAATAGCCAAAACTGGCTGGATTTTCATGATGACATTGAATGATTGAGGTTTTCATATCGGGTTATATTATTCAAATCTTGAATAGCCAATATGGCTGGATTTCTATTGTGATTATCAATAACCAGTGTTATGATTGAGGTTTTCAAAGTCGCTTTAGCGCAACGGCTATTATTTGTATCAATGGATATGATTTATTCTACAATGGAAGGAATAGTCCCGAGTCGCTGCAGGCTTACGACCCGGCACTTGGGGGCTACATTATTCAGATTGGGATTATATAAAATATGCAAGTCCCATGTCACTGCCAGCATGCACCATGGCACTTGGGGGCTAATGCAAAGTCATCTTTGCTCAATTTATTGAAGACCCGACTCATCACATTCTAAATGAGTTGGCCCTTGGGGGCTACCAATTGCTCCTGTCAAAATTTCAAGGTACACAAGCATTAATCCATTATATTGAACGGTCCACTATTCAGTTGGTGGAGTACAAAGCTCTTAACCTTGTGGACGTGGGTTCAAGCCCCATGGTGGAGACTATATTATATGATGTTATTATCAATTATATACAAAGTCCCAGCTCAGTATTATCTTATTAAGCCGGTCCTTGGGGGCTACACATTGCTGCTCAAATTTACATGGTTATATCTACAAAGTCCCTGCTCATTATTGCATAATGACCCGGCCCTTGGGGGCTACACTGGTTGAAGTTTTCATGAGCATAAAGCAATTACAAGTCCCAGGTTGTTGCAAGCATGACAACCTGGCACTTGGGGGCTACATGTGTGGAATATTCAAGGTTGCAACATTTATTGGAGCAAGTATTAAACCATCACTTTGTTCTGCTCAAGACTTGGGGGCTATAGGTAATATGGATATAAGGGAGAAAAATCTTCAAATTATCAGTTTTGAGCAAATCGGGAGGATCAATTACATAAACCGGTGTCAACAACAATTATGACCCGACATCGTCTGTTCTATAATCCGGAAGTTTTTGGGTAATGATAAACCGGCAAATTTTACATCTTCAAGCCGGCTGAATATCAGATAAGTATTTGAAGACCAAAATTATTTGACCCGGTGCCTTGGAAGCCGACTCAAGTGGATTATTCTTCACAATATTTTTCTGTGAGAAACCAACATCAGCAGATTGAGTATGAAGCTAGCTTATTTGACCCGGATTTTCTAGATGAAGGAAATGAAAATTGGACTTAAGGATAATTAGGTCCCGTCTCAGGAGAATATTTAATCCGAAGCACAAGGAATTAAGGATGATCAGGTGCCGGCGTACAAGAATTTTTAACCCGGAACACAATCTGTCAAATTTGTTCTTGTGTTTGTTTTACGGATCAGTTTAACATGGATAAATCCAAATTAAACTTGGGGGCTAATGTCGGGGATATACCCCGCGGTATGACCCGGCTGGATGTATAACCCTGCCGGACTTGGTGACTCACTAATGACCCGCCCTGACTGGACGACACACTAAGTGACCTGCCCGATCCTGGCGACTTATGGGTGACCTGGCAAGCGGATAAGAGGAGCGACAAGACCCAGGGGCCCAGGAGGCTCAAGGCCCAGAAGGCCGGCTTACGTTATGGTAGGCCGGCTTAAGACAGAAGGCATGAGAAACATTTCCTTTACGAGGAAGCAAGACCCATACTTGTATCCGACTTGTAATAGAGAATAAGTTAGTTCTAATCCTAATAGGACTCCACATGTAACCTGCCCCTCTAACTTATATAAGGAGGGGCAGGGCTCCCCAAGAGGGACAGACAAGAAGAAATAATCTCTAGGGCTAGACACAAAGAGCCGGATTACTAGCGACTCCCTCATGATCATAATGGTACCTAGCCACAAACAGCACGTAGGGTTATTATCGGATGATGTTTCCCGGGGCCCGAAGCTGTCTAAATCCTCATCTTGTGTGTTGCGTCTCTCGATTCCGCTCAACCCCTTCAAGCTACCAGATAGATGCGTTGGCCTCGCGACTAAGTCCTTACACTAGGACATCTACCGTGACAATTCCACGACACCGCCGGAGGGGGCATCGATCACAGAGGGCATCTACATCAACACCATAGCCCCTTCGATGAAGTGTGAGTAGTACACCTCAAACCTACGGGTCCATAGTTAGTAGCTAGATGGCTTCTTCTCTCTTTTTGGATCTCAATACAATGTTCTCCGCCTCTCTTGTGGAGATCTATTCGGTGTAATCTTCTTTTTGCGGTGTGTTTGTTGAGACTGATGAATTGCGGGTTTATGATCAAGTCTATCTATGAACAATATTTGAATCTTCTCTGAATTCTTTTATGTATGATTGGTTATATTTGCAAGTCTCTTCGAATTATCAAATTGGTTTGGCCTACTAGATTGATCTTTCTTGCAATCGGAGAAGTGCTTAGCTTTGGGCTCAATCTTACGGTGTCCTTTCCGAGTGACAGTAGGGGCAGCAAGGCACGTATTGTATTGTTGCCATCGAGGATAACAAGATGGGGTTTTCATCATATTGCATGAGTTTATCCCTCTACATCATGTCATCTTGCTTAAGGCATTACTCTGTTCTCATTAACTTAATACTCTAGATGCATGCTGGATAGCGGTCGATGAGTGGAGTAATAGTAGTAGATGCAGGCAGGAGTCGGTCTACTTGTCTCGGACGTGATGCCTATATACATGATCATACCTAGATATTCTCATAACTATGCTCAATTCTATCAATTGCTCAATAGTGATTTGTTCACCCATCATAGAATACTTATGCTCTCGAGAGAAGCCACTAGTGAAACATATGGCCCCCGGGTCTATCTTTATCATATTAATCTCCTACTACTTAGTTATCTCTTTTGCTTTTTACTTTGCTTTTATTTTACTTTGCATATTTATCACAAAAATACCAAAAATATTATCTTATCATATCTATCAGATCTCACTCTCGTTAGTGGCCGTGTAGGGATTGACAACCCCTTATCGCGTTGGTTGCGAGGATTTATTTGTTTTGTGCAGGTGCGCGGGACTCGCGCGTAGCCTTCTACTGGATTGATACCTTGGTTCTCAAAAACTGAGGGAAATACTTACGCTACTTTGCTGCATCATCCTTTCCTCTTCGGGGAAAACCAACGAAGTGCTCAAGAGGTAGCAAGAAGCATTTCTGGCGCCGTTGTCGAGGAGGTCTACGCAAAAGTCAATATACCAAGTACCCATCACATACCCTTATCTCCCGCATTACATTATTTTCCATTTGCCTCTCATTTTCCTCTCCCCCACTTCAACCTTGCCGTTTTATTCACCCTCTCTCTCTATCCTCCCTCTCTTTATCTATTTGCCTCTTTTGCTCGCTTGCTTTTTGTTTGCTTGTGTGTTAATTTGCTTTTTTGTCAAGATGGCTCTACCTAAAATTGGTGATCTTCGTCTTAAAAGGTTAGAAGAGATTGAAAGCAATGTCAGGAGTTTTATTGTTTTGCAATTTGAACATAATAGTTTCTTCAGAAACGAGCTTAAGGAACAGAAAAGTTTTATGAGTTTTATGAATAAAGAGCTTGATGATATGTCTAAAGAATTCAATGGTTTAAGATCCCAAATTGATCATCTTGAGAAATTGACTGCTGAAATTTCGGATAGGCATGCTACCTTAGTTAATAGGATGGCCGCAAAAACGGATTGCTATGAAAATAAAGATGAAGATCTAAAAGTTATTGATGTATCCCCTATTAAATCTTTGTTTTGCAATATGAATCTTGGTAATGATGGGACTGAATATGATCCACCTTTACCTAGAAGGTGTTCCAAGAATTCGGGATTTTTTGATCTTGATGCTAAAATTGATAAAAGTGGGATTGAAGAAATTAAAACCCTAGATGTTGCTAAACCCACTATTATGGATTTCAAGGAATTTAACTACGAAAATTGCTCTTTGATTGATTGTATTTCCTTTGTTGCAATCCATGCTAAATTCTCCTAACGCTTATAGTCAAAATAAAGCATTTACTAAACATATCGTTGATGTCTTGATGCAATCTTATGAAGAAAAACTTGAATTGGAAGTTTCTATCCCTAGAAAACTTTATGATGAGTGGGAGCCAACTATTAAAATTAAAATTAAAGATCATGAATGCTATGCTTTATGTGATTTGGGTGCTAGTGTTTCCACGATTCCAAAGACTTTGTGTGATTTGTTAGGTTTCTGTGATTTTGATGATTGCTCTCTAAACTTGCACCTTGCGGATTCCACTATTAAGAAACCTATGGGAAGAATTAATGATGTTCTTATTGTTGCAAATACGAATTATGTGCCCGTAGATTTTATTGTTCTTGACATAGATTGCAATCCTTCATGTCCTATTATTCTTGGTAGACTTTTCCTTAGAACGATTGGTGCAATTATTGATATGAAGGAAGGAAATATTATATTCCAATTTACATTGAGGAAAGGCATGGAACACTTTCCAAGAAAGAAAATTAAATTACCTTATGAATCTATTATGAGAGCCACTTATGGATTGCCTACCAAAGATGGCAATACCTAGATCTATCCTAGCTTGTTATGCCTAGCTAGGGGCGTTAAACGATAGCGCTTGTTGGAGGCAACCCAATTTTATTTTTATTCCTTGCTTTTTGCTCCTGTTTATTTATAAATAATTTATCTAGCCTCTGTTTTGGTTGTGTTTTTTGTGTTTAATTAGCGTTTGTGCCAAGTAGAACAGTTGGGAAGACTTGGGGAAAGTCTTGTTACACTTGCTGTAAAAAACAGAAACTTTAGAGCTCACGAGAACTGCTTCATTTTTATTTGGAAAGTGATATTTAGTTAATTCTTTTTGAATATGATTAATAGATAAATTCCTCACGTCCAGCAATTTATTTTAGAATTTTTGGGGTTCCAGATCTTGCGCTAGCTACAGATTACTACAGACTGTTCTGTTTTTGACAGATTCTGTTTTTCGTGTGTTGTTTGCTTATTTTGATGAATCTATGGATAGTAAAATAGTTTATAAACCATAGAGAAGTTGGAATACAGTAGGTTTAACACCAATATAAATAAATAATGAGTTCATTGCAGTACCTTGAAGTGGTCTTTTGTTTTCTTTCGCTAACGGAGCTCACGAGATTTTCTACTTTGAGTTTTGTGTTGTGAAGTTTTCAAGTTTTGGGTAAAGATTTGATGGATTATGGAATAAGGAGTGGAAAGAGCCTAAGCTTGGGGATGCCCATGGCACCCCCAAGATACTCTAAGGACACCTAAAATCCAAAGCTTGGGGATGCCCCGGAAGGCATCCCCTCTTTCGTCTACTTCTTTCGGTAACTTTACTTGGAGCCATATTTTTATTCGCCACATGATATGTGTTTTGCTTGGAGCGTCTTGTATTATTTGAGTCTTTAGTTTTTAGTTTACCACAATCATCCTTGCTGTACACACCTTTTGAGAGAGCCATACATGATTTGGAATTTGTTAGAATACTCTATGTGCTCCCCTTATATCTTTTGAGTTATATAGTTTTGCTCTAGTACTTCACTTATATCTTTTAGAGCACGATGGTGGATTTATTTTATAGAAACTATTGATATCTCATGCTTCACTTAGATTATTTTAAGAGTCTTAAATAGCATGGTAATTTGCTTAAAATCCTATTATGCTAGGTATTCAAGATTAGTAAAATTTTCTTATGAGTGTTTTGAATACTAAGAGAAGTTTGATGCTTGATGATTGTTTTGAGATATGGAGTTAATAATATCAAAGTCATGCTAGTTGAGAAGTTGTGAAATTGAGAAATGCTTGTGTTGAAGTTTGCAAGTCTCGTAGCATGCACGTATGGTAAACGTTATGTAACAAATTTGAAACATGAGGTGTTATTTGATTGTCCTCCTTATGAGTGGCGGTCGGGGACGAGCGATGGTCTTTTCCTACCAATCTATCCCCCTAGGAGCATGCGCGTAGTGCCGAGTTTTTTGATGACTTGTAGATTTTTGCAATAAGTATGTGAGTTCTTTATGACTAATGTTGAGTCCATGGATTATACGCACTCTCACCCTTCCATCCTTGCTAGCCTCTTCGGTACCGTGCATTTCCCTTTCTCACATTGAGAGTTGGCGCAAACTTCGCCGGTGCATCCAAACCCCGTGATATGATACGCTCTTTCACACATAAACCTCCTTATATCTTCCTCAAAACAGCCACCATACCTACCTATTATGGCATTTCCATAGCCATTCCGAGATATATTGCCATGCAACTTTCCACCATTCCGTTTATCATGACACATTCATTATTGTCATATTGTTTAGCATGATCATGTAGTTGACATAGTATTTGTGGCAAAGCCACCATTCATAATTCTTTCATACATGTCACTCTTGGTCCATTGCATATCCCGGTACACCGCCGGAGGCATTCATATAGAGTCATCTTTTGTTCTAGTATCGAGTTGTAATCATTGAGTTGTAAATAAATAGAAGTGCGATGATCATCATTTTCTAGAGCATTGTCCCAAGTGAGTAATTATAAAAAAAGAGAAAGTCCATATAAAAAAAGAGAAAGAACAAATAAAAAATGATGAAAAATGGGAGAAAAAGAGAGAAGAGACAATGTTACTATCCTTTGCCACACTTGTGCTTCAAACTATCACCGTAATCTTCATGATAGAGAGTCTCTTGTTTTGTCACTTTCATATACTAGTGGGAATTTTCATTACAGAACTTGGCTTGTATATTCCAACAATGGGCCTCCTCAAGTGCCCTAGGTCTTCGTGAGCAAGCAAGTTGGATGCACACCCACTTAGTTTATTTTGTTGAGCTTTCATATATTTATAGCTCTAGTGCATTCGTTGCATGGCAATCCCTACTCATTGCATTAACATCAATCGGTGGGCATCTCCATAGCCCATTGATTAGCCTCGTTGATGCGAGACTTTCTCCTTTTTTGTCTTCTCCACATAACCCAATCATTATATTCTATTCCACCCATAGTGCTATGTCCATGGCTCGCGCTCATATATTGTGTGAAAGTTTATAGGTTTGAGATTACTAAAGTATGAAACAATTGCTTGGCTTGTCATCAGGGTTGTGCATGATGAGAGCATTCTTGTGTGATGAAAATGGAGCATGACTAAACTATATGATATTGTAGGGATGAACTTTCTTTGGCCATGTTATTTTGAGAAGACATAATTGCTTTGTTAGTATGCTTGAAATATTATTATTTCTATGTCAATATGAACTTTTGTCTTGAATCTTTCGGATCTGAATATTCATACCACAATTAAGAAGAATTACATTAAAATTATGCCAAGTAGCACTCTGCATCAAAAATTCTATTTTTATCATTTACCTACTCGAGGACGAGCAGGAATTAAGCTTGGGGATTCTTGATACGTCTCCAACGTATCTATAATTTTTGATTAATCCATGCTATATTATCTACTGTTTTGGACATTATTGGGCTTTATTATCCACTTTTATATTAATTTTGGGACTAACCTATTAACTGGAGTCCCAGCCCAGAATTGATGTTTTCTTGCATGTTTTAGGGTTTCGAAGAAAAGGAATGTCAAACGGAGTCCAAACGGAATGAAACCTTCGGGAATGTGATTTTCTCAACGAACAAGACCCAGGAGACATGGACCCTACGTGAAGACACAAAAGAGGAGGCCACGAGGTAGGGGGGCGCGCCTACCCCCCCCCCCCCAGGCGTGCCCTCCACCCTCGTGGGCCCCCTGTTGCTCCACCGACGTACTCCTTCCTCCTATATATACCTACGTACCCCCAAACGATTAGAGACGGAGCCAAAACCCTAATTCCACTGTCGTAACTTTCTGTATCCACGAGATCCCATCTTGGGCCTATTCTGGAGCTCCGCCGGAGGGGGCATCGATCACAGAGGGCTTCTACATCAACACCATAGCCCCTCCAATGAAGTGTGAGTAGTTCATCTCAGACCTACGGGTCCATAGTTAGTAGCTAGATGGCTTCTTCTCTCTTTTTGGGTCTCAATACAATGTTCTCCCCCTCTCTTATGGAGATCTACTCGATGTAATCTTCTTTTTGCGGTGTGTTTGTTGAGACCAATGAATTGTGGGTTTATGATCAAGTCTATCTATGAACAATACTTGAATCTTCTCTGAATTCTTTTATGTATGATTGGTTATCTTTGCAAGTCTCTTTGAATTATCAGTTTGGTTTGGCCTACTAGATTGATCTTTCTTGCAATGGGAGAAGTGCTTAGCTTTGGGTTCAATCTTGCGGTGTCCTTTCCCAGTGACAGTAGGGGCAGCAAGGCATGTATTGTATTGTTGCCATCGAGGATAACAAGATGGGATTTTCATCATATTGCATGAGTTTATCCATCTACATCATGTCATCTTGCTTAAGGCGTTACTCTGTTTTCATTAACTTAATACTCTAAATGCATACTGGATAGCGGTCGATGAGTGGAGTAATAGTAGTAGATGAAAGCAGGAGTCGGTCTACTTGTCTCGGACGTGATGCCTATATACATGATCATACCTAGATATTCTCATAACTATGCTCAATTTTGTCAATTTCTCAACAATAATTTGTTCACCCACCGTAGAATACTTATGCTCTCGAGAGAAGCCACTAGTGAAACCTATGGCCCCCGGGTCTATCTTGATCATATTAATCTCCTACTACTTAGTTATTTCCTTTGCTTTTTTACTTTGCATCTTTATCACAAAAATACCAAAAATATTATCTTATCATATCTATCAGATCTCACTCTCGTAAGTGGCCGTGTAGGGATTGACAACCCCTTATCGCGTTGGTTGCGAGGATTTATTTGTTTTGTGCAGGTGCGAGGGACTCGTGCGTAGCCTCCTACTGGATTGATACCTTGGTTCTCAAAAACTGAGGGAAATACTTACGCTACTTTGCTGCATCATCCTTTCCTCTTCGGGGAAAACCAATGCAGTGCTCAAGAGGTAGCAGTAGTCAAGTTCCCATATGTCCACTATGTAACCATAATATGTGTCCTTTCCCCTCTCGGTTGCTGCATCAAAGTGGACACCACTGTTTTGGTTGGTGCTCTTTTGATCTTGGGCGATCGTGTAAAATGTATTCCCATTTATCTTGTATCCTTTGTAAGTCAATACAGTCGAAGATGGTCCCCTGTACAACGAGTACAGCTCATCACAAACAGTGTTGTCACCTTTGAGACGTGTTTCCAACCAACTGCTGAAAGTCCTGATGTGTTCACATGTAATCCAGTCGTCACACTACTCCGGGTGTTTGGAGCGCAGACTGTTCTTGTGTTCATCGACATACGGGGTCACCAAGGTAGAGTTCTATAGAACTGTATAGTGTGCTTGAGACCAAGAATGCTCATCCCTGCATATTATTGAGTCTGCTCCTAGCGTGCCTTTTCCAGTCAGTCTCCCATCATACCGCGATTTAGGGAGACCTATCTTCTTAAGGCCAGGAATGAAGTCAACACAAAACCAAATGACATCCTCTGTTTGATGGCCCATGGAGATGCTTCCTTCTGACTTAGCACGGTTACAGACATATTTCTTTAGGACTCCCATGAACCTCTCAAAGGGGAACATATTGTGTAGAAATACGGGGCCCAGAATGACAATCTCATCGACTAGATGAACTAGGACGTGCATCATGATATTGAAGAAGGATGGTGGGAACACCAGCTTGAAAATGACAAGACATTGCACCACATCACTCCTTAGCCTTGGTATGATTTCTGGATCGATCACCTTCTGAGAGATTGCATTGAGGAATGCACATAGCTTCACAATGGCTAATCGGACGTTTTCCGGTAGAAGCCCCCTCAATGCAACCGGAAGCAGTTGCGTCATAATCACGTGGCAGTCATGAGACTTTAGGTTCTGGAACTTTTTCTTTGGAATATTTATTATTCCCTTTATATTCGACGAGAACCCAGTCGGGACCTTTATACTGAGCAGGCATTCAAAAAAGATTTCCTTCTCTTCTTTGGTAAGAGCGTAGCTGGCAGGACCTTCATACTGCTTTGGAGGCATACCGTCTTTTTCATGCAAAAGTTGCAGGTCCTCCCGTGCCTCAGGTGCATCTTTTGTCTTCCCATACACGCCCAAGAATCCTAACAGGTTCACGAAAAGGTTCTTCGTCACGTGCATCACGTCGATTGAAGAGCGTACCTCTAACTCTTTCTAGTAGGGTAGGTCCTAAAATATAGATTTCTTCTTCCACATGGGTGCGCGTCCCTCAGCGTCATTAGGAACAACTAGTCTTTCGGGACCCTTTCCAAATATTACGTGTAAATCAGAGACCATATCAAGTACGTGATCACCGGTACGCATAGCGGGCTTCTTCCGGTGATCTGCCTCGCCTTTGAAATGATTGCCTTTCTTTCGACATTGATGGTTGGTCGGGAGAAATCGACGATGGCCCAGGTACACATTCTTCCTGCATCTATCCAGGTATATACTTTTGGTGTTAGCTAAACAGTGCATGCATGCGTGGTATCCCTTGTTTGTTTGTCCTGAAAGCTTACTGAGAGCGGGCCAATTGTTGATGGTTACAAACAGCAACGCATGCGGGTTAAATTCCACCTATTTGTGCTCATCCCACGCACGTACACCATTTCCATTCCATAGCTGTAACAGTTCTTCAACTAATGGCCTTAGGTACACATCAATGTCATTGTCGGTTTGCTTAGGGCCTTGGATGAGAATTGGCATCATAATGAACTTCCGCTTCATGCACATCCAAGGAGGAAGGTTATACATACATAGAGTCACGGGCCAGGTGCTGTGATTGCTGCTCTGCTCCCCGAAAGGAGTAATGCCATCCACGCTTAAAGCAAACCATACGTTCCTTGGGTCACTTGCAAACTGAGCCCAGTACTTTCTCTCGATTTTTCTCCACTGCGACCCGTCAGCGGGTGCTCTCAACTTCCCGTCTTTCTTACGGTCCTCACTGTGGCATCGCATCAACTTGGCATGCTCTTCGTTTCTGAACAGTCGTTTCAACCGTGGTATTATAGGAGCATACCACATCACCATCGCATGAACACTCTTCCTGCGGGGCTCGCCCTCAACATCACCAGGGTCATCTCGTCTAATCTTATACCGCAATGCACCGCATACCGAGCATGCGTTCAAATCCTTGTACGCACCGCGGTAGAGGATGCAGTCATTAGGGCATGCATGTATCTTCTCCACCTCCAATCCTAGAGGGCATACGACCTTCTTCGATGCGTACGTACTGTCGGGAAATTCGTTATACTTTGGAAGCTTCTTCTTCAATATTTTCAGTAGCTTCTCAAATCCTTTGTCAGGCACAGCATTCTCTGCCTTCCACTGCAGCAATTCCAGTACGGTACCGAGCTTTATGTTACCATCTTCGCAATTGTGATACAACCCTTTTCTGTGATCCTCTAACATGCGATCGAACTTCAGCTTCTCCTTTTCACTTTCGCACTTTTCCCTTGCATCAACAATGACCCGGTGGAGATCATCATTGGGCACATCGTCTGGTTCCTCTTGATCTTTAGCTTCCCCATTGCAGCATCACTGTATTCAGGGGGCACATAGTTGTCATCGTCCTCTTCTTCTTCGTTGTCTTCCATCATAACCCCTATTTCTCCGTGCTTCGTCCAAACATTATAGTGTGGCATGAAACCCTTATAAAGCAGGTGGGTGTGAAGGATTTTCTTGTCAGAGTAAGACCTCGTATTCCCACAATCAGGGCATGGACAACACATAAAACCATTCTGCTTGTTTTCCTCGGCCACTTCAAGAAATTTACGCACATCCTTAATGTACTCGGAGGTGTGTTTGTCACCGTACATCCATTGACGGTTCATCTGCGTGCATTATATATAATTATGTGTGTCAAAAGTAAGAAAATTAGACAAGTATCTATCTAAATTAAGATTTTTTTTTCTTTCCGAAAGAAGATAAGAACAAGAGGCTCACCACGGTGGTGCCGGTGACGAGATCGGCGCGGGCGATCCACGATGGTGAAGATGAGGACGGGGCATGACGGACCGCTAAACCTAGACAAATCTCAGAAAAAATGGAGCTCGGAGGTCGAGCTTCGAGAGGAGAAAGCTTAACTAGTGTGGCTCGGGCATTTCATCGAACACCTCACATGCATAAGAGGTGAGCTAGAGCACCAAAATGCCCTTCCTCGCTGGCCAGCAAAAAATAGAGCACTATGAAGTGCTCTGCTCACCGGCGATGAGGTATATATAGGCAACTCATTTGTCCCGGTTTGTGGTTGGAATTGGGACTAAAGCCCAGCCTTCTGTCCCGGTTTGAGCCAAGAACCGGGACCAATGTTTGTGGGCCAGGAGCGAGGCCCATTGGTCCCGGTTCGTGCCAAGAACCGGGACAAATGGGCCCAGACGAACTGGGACCAATGCCCACGAGGCCCCGGCCGGCCCCCTGGGCTCACGAACTGGGACGAATGCATCCATTGGTCCCGGTTCGTGGCAGAACCGGGACTAATAGGCTGGCCAGGCCCGAAGAAAAGCCCCTTTTTCTACTAGTGTATATGCATCGTTCTAATGCAGAGGCTAGGGATCTCCCCCTTTTTGAAAAAACAAAAAAAGCTGGTATGGTAGGCTCAAACACAAATAAATAACATGGATGACATATGAAATAACTAGTACTTCAGCGGATTCGATGTGGTCTTAAATTTGACACTTACAACTCTGACGAACTTTCTTGCTGAATAGCTCGGTGCAATAAAGAAACAAGCCGCATTTTTCCGAAAGAAGTAATTAACCTAAGAAATGGAACACCACTTGGCATGAGTGGTAAGCTATCAGTAATCCTGAATTCATGGTGGCCACAATATATCTTTAGCCAATATGTCTCAAAATAGGATTTCATCGTGTGTTATAAATACAGACCAAACGGCCGAATGGATACATAGCGATGAGAAAATGAGTAGTGCATTTTGGAGACCGAGCTCCATGGAGCCTTTTATTTTGAAAAATTCAAAATTCATAAATTTCGGTTTAAAAAAATTACACATGTATGCAAGGATGTAAAGTGTATGTGTGAAAACTTTCAGGACAAAATACCTTGAATTGCGAGCTGCACAAAAAAACAAAATCATGGACTTTAAAGATGAACAGTACATATGCTAAAAAGCCCCCAATTTATCTTTTTTGTGTAACTCACATTTTATTGTATTTTGACCTAAAAATTTGCACACATGTATATTATGTATCTCGCTACATGTGTATTTATTTTTAGAAATTTTTTAAACTGAAAAGTTTGAATTTTGAAGTTTTCAAATAAAGGCATTCATGGAGCTCGGTCTCCGTTTGGCATTTTCGTGAGAAAATACTCTTACAAATCAAGTCAAAATAAAAAAAACATCTGCAAAAGTAGCAAGAATGCCAATAATCTAAATCCAACAAGAGAACAGGATAGGCGACACCAACAAGTGAAAACTGAGACTACGGACAAGGAATTAGAGCATCTCCAACAGCCGCCGAACGCGCCATGCACTAAAACATACTTTGCCGCGCGCCCATCGCCTGTTTTGGCGCGGCGGGGAGCGCTGGCTCCAGTAACTGTGCTAAAATGTAGCACGCGCGCAGCTCCAGCAGCGCGCAAAAAATGCAGCACGTGCGACTCGCACAAACAACATATGCATTTCAAATAGAAGCAAAAATGATCAAACTATAACAAAATAAATCAACAATAAATATTTCAATTTCGTTATTACAACCCAAACAAATAGTTTATCATTCAGTACAACAAATAGTGCAATAAACACAACAAATAGTTCATAAACAATACAATGTCATACGCACAAATCATGCTCTTTGTCGTCCATGCCATGCCCACCACTCCTCAATTAGATCCTTCTGAAGATCATTGTGCGTTGCGGGACGCCGAATGGCATCATAGGAGGCAACAAAATGGGCCACCCTTTCAGCCTTCCGCGCACTCGCACGGGATGTCCCAGAGCTCATGTTGTGAGTAGTCTAAATCTTGGCCACGCTCATTCTCGATGATCATGTTGTGCATGATCACACAAGCGTGCATGATGTACCAAAGCATTTGTTGATCCCAAAATCTAGCCGGTCCTCTCACAATAGCAAATTGGGCTTGCGAAATCCCAAAAGCTCTCTCCACATCTTTTCTAGCCGCCACCTGAGCATTGTGGAAATCAAGATTTTTCTTACCTTCCGGCTTTTTCAACGGCTTCACGAAGGTTTTCCACTTTGGATAGATGTCATCCGCTAGATAATAGCCATAGTTGTATGTACGACCATTTGCTACAAACTGCACCGGTGGCAACTCACCATTTGCAATCTTACTCATCAGTGGTGACCGGTTGACAACATTGATGCCATTCAAACATCCAGGCATTCCAAAGAATGCATGCCAAATCCAAGTTTCTTGATCGTCCATTGCTTCAAGGATTATAGTGGAACCCAATTTTGCCCATGGAATTCCCCATGCCATGCCTTTGGACAATTCTTCCAACTCCAATGCATGCAATCTATTGAGCCAAGCATGCTAGGAAAGTCGCGAGCTTTGTTCATTGCCAATAGCCTTGTGGCATCTTCAGCATTGGGAGATCTCAAATACTCCTCGCCAAACACTTGCACAATTCCGACTGCGAAGCGCTTGACACACATGATGGCTTGACTCTCACCCATAGCCAAGTGATCATCAACTAGATCAGCCGGGATACTGTATGCCAACATACGCAAAGCGGCTGTCACCTTCTGAAAGGTGCTATGCCCGAGCTCTCCGGCGGCATTCCTCCTTTGCTAAAAAAAACGATCATGACTCGCTAGTTTCTCTGCAATGCGCCTGAACAACTCAGTGCTCATCCTAAACCAGCGATGAAAGTACGACTCCGCGTATGTGGGATTCTCCACGAAATAGTGCCTCATCAATCTGTTATGGGCATCAATCATGTCGCTCCAAATTTTCTGCCGACCCATAACCGAACCATCGTGCTTCAGTTTTTTATTGATATGCATAGCTAGGATCATTGCAAAATCCTCCTCTTCCATATCAAATTCTTCTTCGGAAGAATCATACGACGAACTCATCTACAATGTTCAATACTATGCTATAAAAACTAGAATCAACATGCACCAAATTCATGACGTTTGAGCAATACATACCTTGCAGGCGTTTTGTTGAACACCTTGCGGGCACCGAGCGGCAGCGAGCGCTCGAGCGTTGTTCGTCGGACAACAGACGCGCGCGAGGGGCGGCGGGACTAGAGGGGGGGCGGAGAAGCCGCCGCGGCGTGGGGATAGGCCGGGGAAGCGCTGGAACGGTCGCCGGGTGGCGCGGGCGGCGGCGCCGGTGCGGCTGGATGAGGGGTGGGAGTTGCGAGCGAGCGCGCAAGAGTCTAGCGCGCGGGAGCGGGAGCAGCAAATAAGAGGCGTGTGATCCCGTTTCGGCCCGCGCGCTGAACTAGATATGCCGCGTGCGCTATTTTTGCGCGCCCGCTGGAGCCACTATACCAGTTGCGCGCACCCTAAAACGGGCAATTTTGCGGTGGCTAGTTTTGCGTGGCTGTTGGAGATGCTCTAAAGGTGCACCTCCTTGAGAGACCACCGGACACCATTGCATCAAACACACCAGGCAATCATCGGCAGGAGAGGGACGTGTGCATTGTCGCCTTGGACCTGGAGCCCTGATCCTGCTAGTGGACAACAAGGACTGCTAACAGTGACAATGGAGACATGATGACCCACAAGTATAGGGGATCTATCATAGTCCTTTTGATAAGTAAGAGTGTCGAACCCAACGAGGAGCAGAAGGAAATGATAAGCGGTTTCCAGCAAGGTATTCTCTGCAAGTACTAAAATAAGTGGTAACAGATAGTTTTGTGACAAGATAATTGTAACGAGCAACAAGTAACAAAAGTAAATAAGGTGCAACAAGGTGGCCCAATCCTTTTGTAGCAAAGGACAAGCCTGGACAAACTCTTATATGATGTAAAGCGCTCCCGAGGACACATGGGAATATCGTCAAGCTAGTTTTCATCACGTTCATCTGATTCGCGTTCGGTACTTTGATAATTTGGTATGTGGGTGGACCAGTGCTTGGATGCTGTCCTTACTTGGATAAACATCCGCAAATACAACAAAATTATTAAGGTAAACCTAACCATAGCATGAAACATATGGATCCAAATCATCCCCTTACGAAGCAACGCATAAACTAGGGTTTAAGCTTCTGTCACTCTAGCAACCCGTCATCTACTTATTACCTCCCAATGCCTTCCTCTAGGCCCAAACAATAGTGAAGTGTCATGTAGTCGACGTTCACATAACACCACTAGAGGAGAGACAACATACATCTCATCAGAATATCGAACGAATACCAAATTCACATGACTACTAATAGCAAGACTTCTCCCATGTCCTCAGGAACAAAAGTAACTACTCACAAAGCATAAACATGTTCATAATCAGAGGGGTATTAATGTGCATATAGGATCTGAACATATGATCTTCCATCAATTAAACCAACTAGCATCAACTACAAGGAGTAATTAATAGTACTAGTGTAAGTGCATCTAGTGACATCCCTAGTTGGTTTTGGAGTATTGACGACAAACCTGGTTGAGGGACTAATGTGCTTGTCAGAATTGCAGGATAACACACGTATAAGTCCCTCATTGATTCGGTTTTCCTACGGGAGATGACCCCTAAAAATGTATGAAGACATTGAATTCAAAGGTGGGATGTGAAGACATTCACATTGAAGACTATGACAAGAGAAGACAACGTGTGAAGACTATGGAGCGCGAAGACTTAGTTTTTTCGTCGTTCTTTTTCTTCTTTGTTGAGTCATAGGAACCACCGTACTGTTAAGTGGGGTCCAAGTGAACCAGTCAGAATGACAGAAGTGATGCTTAACCAAAATCCTATGTCTTCGAGCGAAGACAATGAGAGCAAATCTTATCCAGAGCTGGGTAAGTCAGCTTTGCTTGTAGCTCAAGTAAAGTTGTCGTGTGTGTTTGAAATCTGACTATTGGAACACGTGTCAGTTCCTTAGTGACCCAGGGTCATTTTGGACAAATCAGGTCGGGTTGCCTAGTGGCTATAAATAGCCCACCCCCTACAACCATAAACGGTTGGCTGCTTAGAGTTAGTGCACGGCTTTTGTCGTTTGAGAGCAACCCACCTCGAATCCTTTAAGAGATAATTCATTGCAATGATAAAGCCCTAAACACCCAGAGCCATAGAGTGTTAGGCATCACTTAAGTCTTCCTGTCTGTGTGATCTGAAGACTTATTACACTTGAGGACTGTGAATCCTCCAGCCAGTTAGGCGTCGCGTTCTGAGCATCCAACAGTCATTGTGGATCGCCGGTGAACGAAGTCTGTGAAGGTTTGGAAGTCTACCTTGAAGACTAACCAGAGTGATTGGGCGAGGACTGGGTGTCCTTAGCTCAAGGGGAATAAGGTGAAGACGCAGTCTTCTGAGTTAAATCTCAGCCTCCCTAACCAGACGTACAGTTGTCACAGCAACTGGAACTGGTCCCACAAATCATTGTCTTCAACAAGTCACTTGTTTCATCCTTCCCATCCCTTTACTTACTGTTGGTCCTGGTGAAGTCATTGTATGATTGCATTATCTTTTGTCTTCACTGAGTGACTGCTTGTTCTAATTGGCTTCACACTATCTTCCTACCTGATCTTTACTGCCTAGTTGCTATTAGTCATTGTGCTTTCACTTCATTGAATACTTGACTATGGCTTGCTTAGTGTAGTCTACCTTCCGCTGCATGGTAATAGGTTTATTTCTATTGTTTGTCTTCGAAACTTCCATGTTTTGAAGACTTTCATAAAAATCGCCTATTCACCCCCCTCTAGTCAATCACTAGCACTTTCAATTGGTATCAGAGCAAGGTACTCCCTTGTTCTGTGTGATTCGGTTTAACCACCTGGAGTTTTAGCTATGTCGACTGCAGGGATAATCAAAGTCTCCGATGTGTGCCTAGTATTCGATGGAACTGAATATCCCTACTGGAAGAATAAGATGCGCATGCATCTTGAAGCCATTGATGTCGACCTTTGGTATGTCGTCAAGAATGGCGTTCCCAAGGCTGGTGAAGGTGTCACCACTGCTGATGTCAAGAAGTTCGTTCAACTAGACTCCACTGCCAAGAACATCATCTGTGGTCATCTGACCAAAGGACAGTATGGCCGTGTGAGTGCTTTGGAAAAATCTAAGCTAGTCTGGGACTGGCTTTGCAAGGTCAACGAAGGCATCTCAACCCAGTGAGATCAGAGAATCAGTGTCCTTCGCAACCTCTTCAACTGCTTCAAGAGAAATGACAATGAGAATGTCTAGCTCACGTTTGATCGACTCACTGACATCACAAATGAGCTTCAAGCCCTTGGCACTACTAAGATCACCAAGCATGAAGTCGTGAAGACACTCCTGAGATCACTTGACATCTCGTTTGACACCCTAGCCCTAATGATTCAAGAACATCCTGACTTCAAGACACTCGATCCGTCTGACATACTTGAGAGGCTCAACACACATGATTTTCAGCTTTTTGAGAAAAGAGACATCTACGGTCCCAACTATGGGCGAACTCATGCCTTGAAGGCAAAAGCTATCTCCTCATCTAAAGAAGAATCTGACAGCAGTTCTGATGATCCTGAAGACATTAGAAAGGAGCTTGCTATGCTTGTGAAGAAGTTCCAAAAATTCACCAAGAAGAAAGGCTTCAGAAAGTCTTCACAATCAAGATCAAGGAATGATGAAGCTTCTGGTCATGACTACAAGAAGAGAACATGCCACAAGTGCAAGAAACCTGGCCACTACATCTCTGAGTGTCCGAAGTGGGACAATGAGAACAAGAAGAAAAATAAGAGCAAGGAGTATGATTCTTACAAGAAGAAGAAGAAGAAGAAGAAGAAGAAGAAGAAATACTCAAAGTCTTCTTCCAAGTCTTCTTCCAAGTCTTCCTCAAAGTCTTCATCACACAAGAAGATCTCATCTAGAAAGGCTCGTGCGTTTGTTGGCAAGGAAATGGATTCAGAGGAGGAGTCCGCTTCTGAGGAGGCGGAGGTGGAGTCTGAGGATGAGTCCGATTCTGGCGTTGCGAGTCTGGCTACAGCATACGTTGCCAAGTCCATCTTCAACACTGAAGACAATGACTTCATCACCGACACCGATGCAAATGACAAGGACTACTCTGCTCCCACCTACTGCTTCATGGCATGCGGTGCCAAGGTAAACACACGCACTACTCACTATCAAACATCCAGTGAAGTGTTGGAAATATGCCCTAGAGGCAATAATAAATTAGTTATTATTATATTTCATTGTTCATGATAATCGTTTATTATCCATGCTAGAATTGTATTGATAGGAAACTCAGATACATGTGTGGATACATAGACAACACCATGTCCCTAGTAAGCCTCTAGTTGACTAGCTCGTTGATCAATAGATGGTTACGGTTTCTTGACCATGGACATTGGATGTCGTTGATAACGGGATCACATCATTAGGAGAATGATGTGATGGACAAGATCCAATCCTAAGCCTAGCACAAGATCGTGTAGTTCGTATGCTAAAGCTTTTCTAATGTCAAGTATCATTTCCTTAGACCATGAGATTGTGCAACTCCCGGATACCGTAGGAGTGCTTTGGGTGTGCCAAACATCACAACGTAACTGGGTGGCTATAAAGGTGCACTACGGGTATCTCCGAAAGTGTCTGTTGGGTTGGCACGAATCGAGACTGGGATTTGTCACTCCGTGTAACGGAGAGGTATCTCTGGGCCCACTCGGTAGGACATCATCATAATGTGCACAATGTGACCAAGGAGTTGATCACGGGATGATGTGTTACGGAACGAGTAAAGAGACTTGCCGGTAACGAGATTGAACAAGGTATCGGGATACCGACGATCGAATCTCGGGCAAGTATCGTACCGATAGACAAAGGGAATTGTATACGGGATTGATTGAATCCTTGACATCGTGGTTCATCCGATGAGATCATCGTGGAGCATGTGGTAACCAACATGGGTATCCAGATCCCGCTGTTGGTTATTGACCGGAGAGTTGTCTCGGCCATGTCTGCATGACTCCTGAGCCCGTAGGGTCTACACACTTAAGGTTCGATGACGCTAGGGTTATAGGGAAAGTATGTACGTGGTTACTGAATGTTGTTCGGAGTCCCGGATGAGATCCCGTACATCACCAGGAGTTCCGAAATGGTCCGGAGGTAAAGATTTATATATGGGAAGTCCCGTTTTGGTCATCAGAAAAGTTTCGGGTGCTATCGGTAACGTACCGGGACCATCGGGAGGGTCCCGGGGGTCCACCAGGTGGGGCCACCAGCCCCAGAAGGCTGCGTGGGCCAAGTGTGGGAGGGGACCAGCTCCAGGTGGGCTGGTGTGCCCCCCCCCCCCCACCAAGTCCCAAGGCGCAGGGAGAGTGGGAGGGGGCAAACCCTAGGTCCAGATGGGCCTTAAGGCCCACCCTAGGTGCGCCCCCCCTCTCCCCCCTTGGCCGCCACCCTAGATGGGTTTTGGGGCTGCCGCCACCCCTAGGGAGGGAACCCTAGATGGGGGCGCAGCCCCTCCCCTTCCCCTATATATACTTGAGGTATTGGGGGCTGCAAGACACACGAGATCATCTCCCTCTTGGCGCAGCCCTACCTCTCTCCCTCCTCGTCTCTCGTAGTGCTTGGCGAAGCCCTGCCGGAGTTCCGCGCTCCTCCACCACCACCACGTCGTCGTGCTGCTGCTGGACGGAGTCTTTCCAACCTCTCCTTCTCCCCTTGCTGGTTCAAGGCGTGGGAGACGTCACCGGGCTGCACGCGTGTTGAACACGGAGGCGTCGTTGTTCGGCGCTTAGATCGGAATCAACCGCGATCTGAATCGCTGCGAGTACGACTCCTTCATCCGTGTTCTTGCAACGCTTCCGCTTAGCAATCTACAAGGGTATGTAGATGCACTCCCCTTCCCCTTGTTGCTAGATTACTCCATAGATTGATCTTGGTGATGCGTAGAAAATTTTAAATTTCTGCAACGATCCCCAACATGAAGATGACTCTGATTGTGGTTCCAAACCCACCTACAAAACACTTGCTAAAATTGCAACTGAACAACAGAAAGCTATGGAACATATTCAAAAACTATTAGTCAAAAGCGATGACCTGTTAGATGCTGAAATGACTCGATCTCAGTCCTTAATTGAAGACATAAAAAATCTTCATGTTAAGTATGAGGAACTTGAAAGTCATCATGAAACGCTCTCAACAACTCATGAAAAGCTTTCCTATGATTATCTTCAAAGGAAGCAAGATCTTGAGAAATTGAGAGCGGCTCATGAAGATCTTCAAAAGGAAAACGAGTCACTTCGCGCCAAACAGATTAGTCCCGCTCAGGAAGGATTTGAAGCACCATGTCTTAAATGCATTGAGTGTGACAACGCTACTTCTGTTCCTGGATGTTCTACTTCTGCTACTATTTCAATATCTTCAACTGTTGATGTGGTAACTAACCCCTCTGCTGAGGATACCACTGCAATTGCTGATGAAAATGCTAGGTTGAAGACATTGCTTGAAACAGGGATGTACAAAAGTCTCAAAGGGCATCAGACACTATGTGATGTCCTCAAAAGGCAGATCCTGAACCGAAACCCTAGAAAAGAGGGTCTTGGGTTCGAAAGGAAAATGAATGCTGATGGCTCTTACTGGAAACCTGAGCAGTACCCCAAAACCACATGGGTTGCTGCAAAGGAACCCTCAGTGGATCCATCCACCCTGTCAGGCTTCAATTGTGCTAATCCCATTGTTATTGATGAATCCTTTGATGCAAACTATAAACTATTTAAGAATCAGAATGGTGAAGTGTTTGCCAGGTATATTGGTACTAACTGCAGGAATGGGCCACCTATGAAGAAAGTTTGGGTGCCGAAAAGGTTGCTGGAGAATCTTCCTGTGAATGTCATCATGACACCACAAGTGAAGAAGACAAACCCCAGACCACAGGCTTCATATGGTCCAAAGGCTTCATACAGACAAAGGACTCACCTGAGTCGCACTAATGCAAATGTTTTGCAAGGAAGCCATACTCAGGCCTATGAATATGAGTGTGTTTCATCAAACCGCCATGTTCATAAGACCAAGAACTACTCTGCTTATTCTTATGAGTACTATTGTCCACCTGCAAGACTTTTTGCTAGGGCTCCAAAGCCAAAATTCTCAGATGCTGCACTTAGACTCATTGCTTTGAAGCCACCCTTGAAGATGTGGGTGGCTAAGAAAGCTTAACTCTCTGTTGCAGGGAAAGGTCTCCAGCCGACAATCAAATTTGTCTGAAGCTACTGCTGGGGACCTTAAACATCTTGTAGGGCGCAAGATCAAATGCCCAAATGGTCTTATTATGTATTTTGTTCCTGAGTCGCTTGCTACTTGCCCTATCAGTCTTAACCTCGATCTAAGCTTTCATAATCAACTTGCTCGTCAAATGTTTATGCTTCACAATTCTCTTCGTGAAGCCTATCCCCCTAACTGCACTGTAGGGTACGACATCAGCTGCTTCAGAGTGGATTATTGATAGTGGGTGTACTAATCACATGACTGGCAAGCGAAGTATTCTCATGGACTCAACCTTACGTCCATCTGACAAAAGTCACATCACATTTGCTGACACTGGTAAAAGCAAGGTATTGGGTCTAGGTAGAGTTGCAATCTCAAGGGATCAACACATGGATAAAGTCATGCTTATTGAATCCCTTGGTTTCAACTTAATGTCTGTCTCAATGCTTTGCGATTTGAACATGATTGTGATGTTTGGAAAATATCGTTGCCTTGTTCTAATGGAATCTGACAAGTCTCTAGTCTTTGAAGGGTATCGGAAAGATGGTTTGTACGTGGTAGATTTCTCAGCAGGACCACAACTTGCCGTATGTCTTCTAGCAAAAGCTTCTGAATGCTGGCTCTAGCATCGGAGGCTAGGGCATGCTGGCATGAGGAACCTGCACACCCTTGCAAAGAAGAAGCATGTCATAGGCATCGAGGGCGTCAAGTTCAAGAAGGATCACTTATGTGGTGCCTGTGAAGCAGGAAAGATAACGAGGGCCAAGCATCCCTCGAAGACAATCATGACAACGGCTCAGCCCTTCGAACTGCTCCACGTGGACCTTTTCGGTCCCACTCATTACTCAACTCTTACTACTACTGCTTGTCTCTATGGCTTTGTCATTGTTGATGATTATTCAAGATATACTTGGGTGCATATAATCCTCTACAAGACTGAAGTGCAGGATGTCTTCAGACGCTTCACCAATCGAGCCATGAACAACTATGGCGTCAAGGTCAAGCACATCAGAATTGACAATAGCACTGAATTCAAGAACACTGGCCTAGATACTTATATTGATACTTTGGGCATCACACATGAATTCACAGCTCCGTACACGCCGCAGCAGAATGGTGTCGTGGAATGCAAGAACAGAACACTTATTGAGATGGCCCGGACGATGCTTGACGAATACAAGACTCCAAGAAAGTTCTGGCCTGAAGCCATTGATACTGCATGCCATATCATCAACCGTGTTTATCTTCACAAGCTTCTGAACAAGACATCCTATGAGCTCCTTACTGGCAAGAAGCCAAATGTCAGTTACTTCAGAGTATTTGGCGCCAGGTGCTGGATCAAGGATCCACATCACACTTCAAAATTTGCACCGAAAGCACATGAAGGTTTTATGCTTGGGTATGGAAAGGATTCGCACTCCTACAGAGTCTTCATCCTCTTTCACTATAAAGTGGTTGAAACTATGGATGTGCGGTTCGATGAGACTAACGGCTCACAAAGAGAGCACCTGCCAAATGTGCTAGATGAAGTTCCATCCAGTGAATCAATCTAACTTATGGGAACTAGAGAAATCATGCCATATGAAGCTCAGCCTGAAGAGGAACTTATCATCTCTGCACCTGATCAACCTGAAGACAATGCTCAGCCTGAAGACAATCCTTCTTACTATGACAATGATCAGTAAGAGCAAAATATTCGTCCTGTCCATCCTCGTGTTGCAAATGAAGTACATATTGAAAGGATAATTGATAGCATCAATGCACCAGGACCACTCACTCGTTCAAGGGCAACACAGCTGGCTAACTTCTGTGGGCACTTCGCATTCATATCAATATCTGAACCCAAGAAAGTTGATGAAGCCTTCATGGAACCTGAATGGATTCAAGCCATGCAAGAAGAGCTCCAGCAGTTTGAGCTGAATAATGTTTGGGAACTGGTTAAGCGTCCTGATCCTCATAAGCACAATATAATAGGCACTAAATGGATATATCGCAACAAGCAAGATGAGCATGGTCAAGTTGTCAGAAACAAACACTGGTAGAAAAATGGCCTGTTGTCCCGGTTCGTAAGGGCCTTTTGTCCCGGTTCTGGAACCGGGACTAAAGGGTTGGTACTAATGCCCTGTCCCTTTAGTCTTGGTTCAATCCAGAACCGGGATAGATGGGCCTCCACGTGGCCTGTGCGCGGAGCCCAGGCAGGAGACCCTTTGGTCCCGGTTGGTGGCACCAACCGGGACCAATAGGCATCCACGCGTCAGCATTTCTGTGGCTGGGGTTTTTGTTTTTTTTGAAAGGGGGGTGTTTGGGGGTTTTGGGGGGTTAATTTAGGTGTTTCATATATTGTGTTAGCTAGCTATAATTAATAGAGAGAAGTGTCCTCTCTTATGTCCGTGCTTGGTCGACGCTACGTACTATACATACGTATAAAGAGGACTAGACACGCTAGCTAGCTAGTAAGCAAACGAAGGAAACAGAAGATCGTCATGAACCTATATGCATACAGAGAGAAGTGATATCGACCACCTCTCCTTCTCCGAGAGATTGGTCGAACAACAAGTTCTCGTATATCTATCCGACACTACCGGCTACATATATACAATAATTATCTCTTACAAATATAATCATACGGACTCAGGGTCCACATAGAATTCTCCGTCTTCAGGGATCACGTGGTCAAGAAAGAATGCCGCCAATTCCTCTTGAATTGCTCGCATGCGAGCTGGTGCTAGGAGTTCATCCCGCTTCCGAAACATCTAATTTAAAGAAGGGGGTCAATACATATATATATATATGAATGAATGAAACTCAACACAAATGATGGTAATAAAATAAAATTGTGAATGTTGTTATTTACGTACTTCATATTGTTCGTCAGTGTAGCCCCGCTCACAGGTCGTGTGGCGGATGGACTCGCAAACGTAGTATCCACAGAAATCATTCCCTTGTTCCTGCCACAACCACTTTACAAGAAATAGAGGTCAATCAAACTGATAAGCAAGAATGCCAAATGGTATTGATGAAACTAGCGCTTGAATGACTAGTAGATGCGCGGAACATGCTACTATAGTACTTACTTTCGGGTGTCTAAATTGCAGCTCCTTCGGCAGTCCCGGAGCTTTTCTGGTGAATTTTCTCCAAACCCTGCCGGACAAAGAAAACAATTACTTGATATATCAGGAAATGAACAAAGTTGCTGATATGGTGGATAATGATCGATTTAACTTACTTCTCGAGTATTTGAGTCATGTCTGCATAGTCCTGGGGATCTTTTCGTCTTGAGTCTAAGACGGTTACTAGTCCCTGCTCAAGCTTAATCTCTAGGAGAATATAGTGGAAACTGCACACGCATGCATAACTCATCAATTACATTACTATAACCTTGACTAATATATAAGGGAAACCGAATACGCACAAGACAGTAACACTCACTTGAAGTTGTAAGGAAAGAGTATTATATCTTTGTTTTCATTTATTATGAACGATCGTAGCAAGTTGGCCTCGGTAGCTGCGGCATGAAATTTAACCTGAGTTGCATCTATGAGATATGTGTTAATGAACCCAATATCACCGACTTGTCTTTTCTTCAATTCGGCGATCTTCAATCTGCATAATAGGGATATAATACATGCAATGAAAGAGCTGAGCTATATAGAGAGACTTAATGACAGAAGTAGTACTACTTATAGACAGTAGCAGGCGACTGTTGTTTTATCGAGGGCCAATTGATTGAAAAACTGATAGAACTCCTCAAATGGAACAGGCAACAGTTCAATTCCAACGAGGTCATGCTCCTTTTTAACTTTCACATACAAAGTACTCCTCCCCCCAAAGTCTCTGCAGATTTTTCAAGTACCAATCATGCAATCTTCGCATCATCATTGATAGAGATCTTTCATCTTTGACGAGAGGCTTCCCGTACTCGTATCTTTGTATCTGCACGTCCATGGGTTCATAATGTACATCGTCGGGCAGGTAATCTGCAAGATTGCTATAACCGGGCACCATCCTCGGATCATTAGCGACGTTGTGGCTAGGCACCTTGAGCGGGGGGCACGATTGCTTCGCTTGTTCGCCGAGCTGGGCAATTTGTTTCCCAGCTCGTCGTTCTTTCAGCCTTTGATCACTGACAGTACTTCCCGACCGCTCCGCTTCGGCAAATTCCTTTCCAATAATGCGCTCATAGTTTCCTTTCGGCGGAGACTTGGTGGTTTTGTCAGGGCAGCCAGAGTGCGCTTCGCTTTCACCGGATCTACCTTCTCCTCCGGAAGTGGATGTCTCTTTGCTTTCAACCCTTGAAACCAGTCATCCACTTCGGTTCGTGCGATCTCGGCGTTCTCCTCCGGGGTCCTCTCGTATGGTAACTTCTCTGGAGTCTTCAGAGAAGGACCGAATCTGTATGTCCTCCCGCCTCTGGTTGTACTGCTAGACGCCGACCGAGCAGACGGAGCGGTTGTCTTCTTTACTTGCTTACAAGGCGGAGGAGAAGGACTACGACGCGCCGGAGCAGCCGGAGCGGCGGCAGGTCTCTTCCGCCCTTGCTGACGAGGCGGAGAAGGAGGAGGCTGGCTGCTCGGGCGCGTCGGCGCAGGCGGAGAAGGAGGCGGAGTGGCGCCATGCGCTGGAGAAGGAGCTGGTCAAGTGCCCTGATCGTCACTCGCCAGAGGAGGAGGCGGAGTGCCCTGACTTGCCGGAGGAGGAGGAGGAGGCGGTGGCATCCAGTTCGGAAGGTTGATGAGCTCCTTCCGCCATAGGCATGGAGTCTTCAGAGCAGACCCCAGCCTAGTCTCCCCTTCACCGGTAGGGTGGTCAAGCTGGACGTCCTCAAATCCCTCCGTTATTTCATCCACCATAACCCTAGCATATCCTTCTGGAATCGGTCGGCAGTGAAAAGTTGCGCCTGGTTCAGTAGGATAAACAGAACCAACAGCCGCCTTGACCTTCAAATTCATCCATTGCGTCATAAGGTGGCAATTTTGAGATTCCGTGATAGCATCCACGGGATAGCTGGTAGGAGCCGTCAAGGCATGCTCCGGCTGAAGCAGCTCGGTGGAAGCCATGCTGCTTCTGCGCTGAGATGGCGGGGTAGCTTCGGGGGAAGCTTCGGCAGTACGTTTGCTGTGATTTGCTTCTCGTTCCTCTATCGCGTCTACCCTTGCTTGCAGCGCCTGCATTTGGGTCTGCTGCACTTTTTTCCTCCTCTCATGGGATTTGTAACCGCCTGCGTCCGGAAACCCAACCTTCCACGGAATGGAGCCTGGCGTGCCTCGTGTCCGTCCAGGGTGCTCAGGATTCCCGAGGGCCATTGTGAGCTTGTCGTTCTCTCTATCTAGAAAGAACGTCCCTTGCTGCGCTGCTTCGATATACTGCTTAAGCTTCCTGACTGGTATGTCCATTTGATCGTTCGTCCAAATGCACTTCCCTGTTACAGGGTCCAAGGTTCCGCCAGCCCCGAAGAACCAAGTCCGGCAACGGTCTGGCCAGTTAATTGTCTCTGGTTCGATCCCTTTATCAACCAGATCATTCTCAGTCTTGGCCCACTTAGGCCGGGCTACGAGGTAGCCACCTGACCCCGTGCGATGGTGATGCTTCTTCTTCGCAGCATTTTGCTTGTTTGTCGCCGACATCTTCTTACTCTTTTCCGATGTCTTGTGGGCCACAAATGCGGGCCAGTGATCTCTGATCTTCTCATATCTGCCCTTGAATTCTGGTGTCTCATCATTTTCGACAAACTTATTCAGCTCTTTCTTCCACCTCCTGAATAGTTCTGCCATCCTCTTAAGAGCAAAAGACTTGATTAATTGCTCTTTAACTGGGTTCTCTGGATTATCCTCTGGCGGTAGGGTGAAATTTGACTTCAGCTCAGTCCAAAGATCATTTTTCTGCATATCATTGACATAAGACACCTCAGGGTCTTCTGTAGCCGGCTTAAACCATTGCTGGATGCTGATCGGGATCTTGTCCCTAACCAGAACCCCGCACTGAGCAACAAATGCGTTCTTTGTTCGGATGGGTTCAATCGGTTGGCCGTCGGGCGCGATTGCTATGATCTCAAACCTTTCATCCGAGCTCAACTTTTTCTTCGGGCCTCGTCTCTTTACCGAAGTTGTGCTCGATCCGGAGGGCTAGAAAAAAGAACAAAGACTTAATTAATATGTGTACATACCAAAACAATGAATGCATCAATCAGCTAGTCAGCACAGGCTTAACTAATATATATACCTGGCCGGACTCGGTTCGGTCACCGGAGCCGTCATCACGGTCTCCTTCTTGCACCGGCATTGGGTCACCGGAGCCGTCCTCATGTTCTTCTTCTTGCACCGGCATTAGGTCACCGTAGCCAGCTTCTTCACCCTCTCCTTCCAGACCATCGGTGTCGTTGAGAAACAACGAGACGGCATCACTTCCTTCTGCGATTATGTCCCTCAACAACGCTTCTTTTGCTTCGTCTCGGGCGGTGTCCATAGTTTTTACAAATACTTATAACATGGCAATTATTATTCAAACATGACAGATGGATATATTAGTGGCAAACGTAGAACTAGCTACCTAATCATAGTAAGGAATCATATATATTAATTAGTGGCCTCGATGCTGCTTCTCTAGGGTTTGGGGTGGCCTCGACAACGCTTCAAGGGTTTGGGGTGGCCTCGAGAACGCTTCAAGGAGGGGGTAATATCGATCCCCCCCACGTGTTGAAGCTATCGGGAGGGGGTATATATCGACAACGACGACACTACATCTATGTCCCTCGACGACCCTCGTTCCCGATAAAAAAAGAGGAAGAAGAAGAAAAAAAGAGGAGAAGAAAGAATAGAGGAGAAGATCTCCTCTATTCTTTCTTCTCCTCTTTTTTTTCTTCTTCCTCTTCTTTTTTTATCCTCTTCTTCCTCTCATGTTCGAGAGGATCGCCGAGGGGTCGGGAGGTTGCCTAGTGTCAAAGGATTCAACAAAACCATGTCTTCATCATTAGGCGAAAGTAACAGGTGCATGATGGTATGAAGCTCTCCAAAGTTATTTTGGAACGGAGTCCTAGATAGGATAATTCGCTTTTTGGTACAAAGTTCAGCAAGAACCTTCCAAATATCGTTATTTGGAAGGCCTTTGCTGAAATTCATACAAAAAGGCAAATTATCCTATCCGGGACACCATTCCAAAATAACTTTGGAGGACTTCGTCATGCCCTGGTTACTTCCGGCTAATGATGAAGCCATGGATTTCTTCAATACTTTGACACTAGGAAACCTCTCTCGACCCCTCGGCGATCCTCGACCCCTCGAACCCTCGACGACCCTGGAACCCTCGACCCCTCGGCGATCCTCTTCTTCCTCTCATGTTCGAGAGGATCGCCGAGGGGTCGGGAGGTTGCCTAGTGTCAAAGGATTCAACAAAACCATGTCTTCATCATTAGGCGAAAGTAACAGGTGCATGATGGTACGAAGCTCTCCAAAGTTATTTTGGAACGGAGTCCCAGATAAGATAATTCGCTTTTTGGTACAAAGTTCAGCAAGAACCTTCCAAATATCGTTATTTGGAAGGCCTTTGCTGAAATTCATACAAAAAGGCAAATTATCCTATCCGGGACACCATTCCAAAATAACTTTGGAGGACTTCGTCATGCCCTGGTTACTTCCGGCTAATGATGAAGCCATGGATTTCTTCAATACTTTGACACTAGGAAACCTCTCTCGACCCCTCGGCGATCCTCGACCCCTCGAACCCTCGACGACCCTGGACCCCTCGACCCCTCGAACCCTCGACGACCCTAGACCCCCTCTCGACCCCCTCATGTCGAAGTTATCGGGTAGGGGGTATATCGACAACGACATACCCAATACATGCATACATACATACATATCACATGCATCCATACATATATGAACAAAATTAATATCTACTAATTAACAACCTAAATAAAAAACTAATACATATAGGAAGAAGAAGAAAAAAGAAGAGAAGAAAGAATAGAGGAGAAGACTTCCTCTTCTTCCTCTCCTCTTCTTCTCCCTCTTCTTCCCCTTCTTCCTCGCCTCTCTCATGAATGTCCGACGTTCTCGACCCCCCCCCCCACGTGTCGAAGAAAAAAAGAACAAAAAAATAGGAGAAGAAGAAAGGAATAGAGGAGAAGAAGAGAAAATAGAATATATATTCTATTTTTCTCTTCTTCTCCTCTATTCCTTTCTTCTTCTCCTCTTCTTTTTCTTCTTTTTTCTTCTTCTTAATTATTTCTCCTCGTCTTCCTCTCCCCTCTCGGCGACCCTAGACCCCCTCTCGACCCTCGACCCCTAGGCGACCGTCCACCCCTCTCTTTTTTTCTTCCTCTCATGTTCGACGACCCCCTCTCGACCCCCTCTCGACCGTCGACCCCTCTCAACCCTCATATATAAAACATTTTCTTCCTTCTATTCCTTCTTCCTAAATATATAAAACTTTTTTAAAAATGAAACTAACCTAAAATGTACTAAATCAGAGAGCATATATAGATAAAATGAAACTAACCTAAACTTTTTTAAACATCATTACAATTGAAAAAATACATACATGCATACAAAAAACATGTAAAAAATACATACATACATATATGAACATATATCAAAAAATAGCATATATAATAAAAAATGCACGGCGGCGGCGGGGGCGGCAGACGTGCGGTGCATGCTCACAGAGGCGGCGACGCGTCGGGGCAGGGGACGGCGGCACGGCGACGGCGACGGGGCAGGGGCGGCACGCGTCGGGGCAGGGGACGGCGGCGCGCGGCGACGGTGTCGCCCGAGGGCGCGGGCGACGGCGTCGGGGGAGGGCGCGGGCGATGGCGTCGGGCGAGGGCGAGGGCGACGGCCGGCGAGGGCGCGGGCGACGGCGACTCGGGGCGCGGGCGACGGCGACGGCCGGGGCGGCGGGCGGCGTTGGGGCAGCCTGGAGGGCGTCGATGTGCTCGGCGTCGTCGGGGGCAACTGCGAGGGAAATGTGAAATTTTCCTAAGTGCTGGCTTATATAGCAAAGGCATTGGTCACGGTTCGTGGCACAAACCGTGACCAATGCCCCCTTTAGTCCCGGTTGGTGCCACCAACCGAGACCAAAGGCCTCTTTTCAGCAGCCCAAAGGGCGGGAAGCGGCGGCCATTGGTCCCGGTTGGTGGCACCAACCGGGACTAAAGGGGGCATTGGTCACGGTTGGTGCCACGAACCGTGACCAATGCCCCCCTTTAGTCCCGGTTGGTGCCACCAACCGGGACCAATGGCCTTGTGCTGCCCCGCGCCCAAAAGTTTAGTCCCACCTCGCTAGTTGAGAGGGCTCGGGAGTGGTTTATAAGCGCTGCTGCGCCCACCCTCTCGAGCTCCTCTCAACTGCAGGCTTTCGGGCCTAATCTGTCACTGCAATGCCTGTGGGCCTACTGGGCCTGCTGCGGGCCTGAATCCTAGCCCATGGTTGGGTTTCTAGTCGTATTCAGGCCGTGGTGGCCCAGTAGGTGGCATTTTTTGTTTTTTTGTTGCTTTATTTATTTTCTTTTGTTTTTTGCTTTATTTTTTAATTCTTTATGCTTTTAGTTTTAGAAAAATTATAAACTTTTTGTTAATGCCATTAGTTTTCAAATTTGAAAACACTTTTTTAGTTTTTTTGTTTTCTTTGTTGCTTTATTTATTTTATTTTGTGATTAACTTTACTATAAAAATAGTTTTTCCTGTTTTTTGATTTGTTTTTTGCATTATTTATTTTCTTTTGTTTTTTGCTTTAATTTTTAATTCTGTTTGCTTTTAGGTTAGCAAAATTATAAACTTTCTGTTAGTGCCATTAGTTTTAGAAAAATTATAAACTTTCTGTTAGTGCCATTAGTTTTCAAATTTGAAAACACTTTTTTAGTTTTTTTGTTTTCTTTGTTGCTTTATTTATTTTATTTTGTGATTAACTTTACTATAAAAATAGTTTTTTCCTGTTTTTTGATTTGTTTTTTGCATTATTTATTTTCTTTTGTTTTTTGCTTTAATTTTTAATTTGTTTGCTTTTAGGTTAGCAAAATTATAAACTTTCTGTTAGTGCCATTAGTTTTAGAAAAATTATAAACTTTCTGTTAGTGCCATTAGTTTTCAAATTTGAATAGTTAAAATTTGAATTCTTTGAAAATTGTTTGAATCACAAGTTTGTGATTAACTTACTAAAAAAATGAGAATAGATGCGCTTATAGAGAAAATTCAACCTAAATTCCTAGTAAATTTCTATGAATTTCAGAGAAATTCACTATGAATTTAGGTTAAACTTTTCTCTATTAGGGCATCTATTTTCACTTCGAGAGGAGCTCAACAAGGCAGAGAGGGAAGGGCTTATAAACCGGTGTGAGCCCCCTTCGGTTGGCGAGGTGGGACTAAACTCTGCCCGCAACGAGGACCAACCCTTTAGTCCCGGTTTGTGGCACAAACCGGGACTAATGGTCATGGGCCAGGGGCGAGGAGCAAAATTATAAACTTTCTGTTAGTGCCATTAGTTTTAGAAAGTTGAAAGTTGAAAGTTGGCATGGGCCAGGGACTAATGGTCATGGTATTACGAGGGCCGAACCATAAGACATGAAAGCATTTCAAATGAACTCTGAAAAAGTTGAAAGTTGGGATGGTATCATATAATTTCACCCACATAGCATGTGCATGTACAAAACGGACAATGGTAGCATGTTCGTGTGTTACAAAGTTGGCATGGTATCATCATAATAGTTGCGGGAGAAAGTCTTCACTTTTTCTTCGCTTGTGTCATTTGCTTATTGCGCCGTAACCATGGATAATCTTCATTGTTTATCAGGATGCTTGGGTCAGCCTTGACATTGAAGGGAGGAATTTCATGAAACTTTTCATAATCTTCAGACATGTCTGTCTTGCCGTCCACTCCCAGGATGTCCCTTTTTCCTGAAAGAACTATGTGGCGCTTTGGCTCATCGTATGATGTATTCGCTTCCTTATCTTTTCTTTTTCTCGGTTTGGTAGACATGTCCTTCACATAGATAACCTGTGCCACATCATTGGCTAGGACGAACGGTTCGTCAGTGTACCCAAGATTTTTCAGATCCACTGTTGTCATTCCGTACTGTGGGTCTACCTGTACCCCCGCCGCCTAACAGATTGACCCATTTGCACTTAAACAAAGGGACCTTAAAATCAGGTCCGTAGTCAAGTTCCCATATGTCCACTATGTAACCATAATATGTGTCCTTTCCGCTCTCGGTTGCTGCATCAAAGCGGACACCGCTGTTTTGGTTGGTGCTCTTTTGATCTTGGGCGATCGTGTAAAATGTATTCCCATTTATCTCGTATCCTTTGTAAGTCAATACAGTCAAAGATGGTCCCCTGGACAACAAGTACAACTCATCACAAACAGTGTTGTCACCTCTGAGACGTGTTTCCAACCAACTGCTGAAAGTCCTGATGTGTTCACATGTAATCCAGTCGTCGCACTGCTCCGGGTGTTTGGAGCGCAGACTGTTCTTGTGTTCATCGACATACGGGGTCACCAAGGTAGAGTTCTGTAGAACTGTGTAGTTTGCTTGAGACCAAGAATATCCGTCCCTGCATATTATTGAGTCTCTTCCAAGAGTGCCTTTTCCAGTCAGTCTCCCCTCATACCGCGATTTAGGGAGACCTATCTTCTTAAGGCCAGGAATGAAGTCAACACAAAACCCGATAACATCCTCTGTTTGATGGCCCATGGAGATGCTTCCTTCTGGCCTAGCGCGGTTACGGACATATTTCTTTAGGACTCCCATGAACCTCTCAAAGGGGAACATATTGTGTAGAAATACGGGCCCCAGGATGACAATCTCGTCGACTAGATGAACTAGGACGTGCGTCATGATATTGAAGAAGGATGGTGGGAACACCAGCTCGAAACTGACAAGACATTGCGCCACATCACTCCTTAGCCTTGGTACGATTTCTGGATCGATCACCTTCTGAGAGATTGCATTGAGGAATGCACATAGCTTCACAATGGCTAATCGGACGTTTTCCGGTAGAAGCCCCCTCAATGCAACCGGAAGCAGTTGCGTCATAATCACGTGGCAGTCATGAGACTTTAGGTTCTGAAACTTTTTCTCTGGCATATTTATTATTCCCTTTATATTCGACGAGAAGCCAGTCGTGACCTTCATACTGAGCAGGCATTCAAAGAAGATTTCTTTCTCTTCTTTTGTAAGAGCGTAGCTGGCAGGACCTTTATACTGCTTCAGAGGCATGCCGTCTTTTTCGTGCAAATGTTGCAGGTCCTCCCGTGCCTTAGGTGTATCTTTTGTCTTCCCATACATGCCCAAGAAGCCTAGTAGGTTCACGCAAAGGTTCTTCGTCACGTGCATCACGTCGATTGAGGAGCGGACCTCTAGGTCTTTCAAGTAGGGTAGGTCCCAAAATATAGATTTCTTCTTCACATGGGTGCGTGTCCCTCAGCGTCATTAGGAACAACTAGTCTTTCGGGACCCTTTCCAAATATTACATGTAAATCAGAGACCATATCAAGTACGTGATCACCGGTACGCATAGCGGGCTTCTTCCGGTGATCTGCCTCGCCTTTGAAATGATTGCCTTTCTTTCGACATTGATGGTTGGTCGGGAGAAATCGATGATGGCCCAGGTACACATTCTTCCTGCATCTATCCAGGTATATACTTTTGGTGTTAGCTAAACAGTGCATGCATGCGTGGTATCCCTTGTTTGTTTGTCCTGAAAGCTTACTGAGAGCGGGCCAATTGTTGATGGTTACAAACAGCAACGCATGCGGGTTAAATTCCACCTATTTGTGCTCATCCCACGCACGTACACCATTTCCATTCCATAGCTGTAACAGTTCTTCAACTAATGGCCTTAGGTACACATCAATGTCATTGTCGGTTTGCTTAGGGCCTTGGATGAGAATTGGCATCATAATGAACTTCCGCTTCATGCACATCCAAGGAGGAAGGTTATACATACATAGAGTCACGGGCCAGGTGCTGTGATTGCTGCTCTGCTCCCCGAAAGGATTAATGCCATCCGCTCTTAAAGCAAACCATACATTCCTTGGATCCTTTGCAAACTCATCCCAGTACTTTCTCTCGATTTTTCTCCAGTGCGGCCCGTCAGCGGGTGCTCTCAACTTCCCATCTTTCTTTCGGTTCTCACTGTGCCATCGCATCAACTTGGCATGCTCTTCGTTTCTGAACAGACGTTTCAACCGTGGTATTATAGGAGCATACCACATCACCTTCGCAGGAACCCTCTTCCTGAGGGGCTCGTCGTCAACATCACTAGGGTCATCTCGTCTGATCTTATACCGCAATGCACCGCATACCGGGCATGCGTTCAGATCCTTGTATGCACCGCGGTAGAGGATGCAGTCATTAGGGCATGCATGTATCTTCTCCACCTCCAATCCTAGAGGGCATACGACCTTCTTTGCTGCATATGTACTGTCGGGCAATTCGTTATCCTTTGGAAGCTTCTTCTTCAATATTTTCAGTAGCTTCTCAAATCCTTTGTCAGCCACAGCATTCTCTGCCTTCCACTGCAGCAATTCCAGTACGGTACCGAGCTTTGTGTTGCCATCTTCGCAATTGGGGTATAACCCTTTTTTGTGATCCTCTAACATGCGATCGAACTTCAGCTTCTCCTTTTGACTTTCGCATTGCGTCCTTGCATCGACAATGACCCGGCGGAGATCATCATCATCGGGCACATCGTCTGGTTCCTCTTGATCTTCAGCAGCTTCACCCGTTGCAGCATCATTGGGCACATCGTCTGGTTCCTCTTGATCTTCACCAGCTCCCCCCGTTGCAGCATCACCGTATTCAGGGGGCACATAGTTGTCATCGTACTCTTCTTCTTCGCCGTCTTCCATCATAACCCCTATTTCTCCGTGCCTCGTCCAAACATTATAGTGTGGCATGAAACCCTTGTAAAGCAGGTGGGAGTGAAGGATTTTCCGGTTAGAGTAAGACCTCGTATTCCCACATTCAGTGCATGGACAACACATAAAACCATTCTGCTTGTTTGCCTCAGCCGCATCGAGAAACTCATGCACGCCCTTAATGTACTCGCGGGTGTGTCTGTCACCGTACATCCATTGCCGGTTCATCTGCGTGCATTATATATAATTAAGTGTCCAAATTAATAGAAGTTCATCATCACATTAAAACCAAAGTGCATACATAGTTCTCATCTAACAACATATAGCTCTCCAGAGCATCTAATTAATTAAACCATACATTGAAACTATGTAAAACATTTCAATGCGAAAACAAATGCGATCATAATCGCAACCAAGGTAACAATTGATCCAACGGCATAATGATACCAAGCCTCGGTATGAATGGCATATTTTCTAATCTTTCTAATCTTCAAGCGCATTGCATCCATCTTGATCTTGTGATCATCGACGACATCCGCAACATGCAACTCCAATATCATCTTCTCCTCCTCAATTTTTTTATTTTTTCCTTCAACAAATTGTTTTCTTCTTCAACTAAATTTAACCTCTCGACAATAGGGTCGGTTGGCATTTCCGATTCACATACATCCTACATAAATAAAATCTATGTCACGTTGGTCGGCATAATTTTCATAAACAATAAATGAACCAATAGTTATAAAGATAATATATATACCACATCCGAATCATAGACAGGACGAGGGCCGACGGGGGCGGATACCAAAACCATCGCACTATATAAGATGCAATAATAAAAGTAAGAAAATAATACAAGTATCTATGTAAACATACAAGTAAGAATATTTTTCCTTTCAGAAAGAAGATAAGAACAAGAGGCTCACCACGGTGGTGCCGGCGATGAGCTCGGCGCGGGTGATCGACGGCGGTGAAGACGGGGACGGGGAGTGACGGACCGCTAAACCTAGACAAATATTATGGAAAATGGAGCTTGGAGGTCGAGCTTGGAGAGGAGAAAGCTTAAGTAGTGTGGCTCGGGCATTCCATCGAACACCTTGTGTGCATAGGAGGTGAGCTAGAGCACCACCAAGCCCTCTCCCCCTCGGCCAGAGAAAAACAGAGCACTGGGGTGCTCTGCTCGCGAGCGAGGGGTATATATAGGCACCTCATTGGTCCCGGTTGGTGACATGAGCTGGGACTAAAGGGGAGCCTTTGGTCCCGGTTCAAGCCACCAACCGGGACCAATGGTGGTGGGCCAGGAGCGAGGCCCATTGGTCCCGGTTCATCCCACCAACCGGGACCAAAAGGTCCAGATGAACCGGGACCAATGGCCCATGTGTCCTGGCCGGCCCCCTGGGCTCACGAACCGGGACCAATGCCCACATTGGTCCCGGTTCTGGACTGAACCGGGACTAACGGGCTGACCCGGCCTGGACCAAAGCCCTGTTTTCTACTAGTGAAAGCTCGTCTCGTTGCTCAAGGATACACTCAAGTTGAAGGGATTGACTTTGATGAAACATTTGCTCCCGTGGCTAGGCTTGAAGCCATACGCATACTGCTGGCCTATGCAAATCATCATAACATTCTTCTGTATCAAATGGATGTGAAGAGCGCTTTTCTCAATGGCAAGATTGAAGAAGAAGTGTATGTTGCACAATCGCCTGGCTTTGAAGATCCAAAACATCATGACATGGTGTACAAGCTCAACAAGGCACTGTATGGCCTCAAACAAGCCCCTCGGGCTTGGTATGACACACTCAAAGACTTCCTGAAGAGCAAAGGCTTCAAACCTGGTTCTCACGATCGCACTCTCTTCACGAAGACATATGATGGTGAACTGTTTGTGTGCCAAATATATGTGGATGACATTATCTTTGGCTGCACTAATCAGAAATACAGTGAAGAGTTTGGATATATGATGCAAGAGCAATATCAGATGTCCATGATGGGTGAGCTAAAGTTCTTCCTTGGTCTTCAAATACGTCAACAATGCAATGACATCTTTATATCCCAAGAGAAATACCTCAAAGATTGCCTGAAGAAATTTGGAATGCAAGACTGCAAAGGCTACACGACGCCAATGCCAGCCAAACACCATCTGGGTCCCGACGACAATGGTAAAGAGTTCGATCAAAAGGTATACCGCTCCATGATTGGTTCCTTGATTTATGTGCATCTAGGCCAGATATCATGCTTAGTGTTTGCATGTGTGCCCGGTTCCAAGCGGCACCAAAGGAATCGCATCACTTAGCTGTGAAGCAAATTCTCAGATATTTGGCTCACACCCCAACACTAGGATTATGGTATCCAAAGGGCTCAGAGTTTGATCTACTTGGATTCTCGGATGCTGATTATGCTGGTGACAAGGTGGATCACGAGTCTACATTAGGCACATGTCATTTTCTGGGACGATCACTTGTATGTTGGTCTTCAAAGAAGCAGAACTGTGTATCTCTCTCCACTGCTGAATCTGAATACATTGATGCTGGATCTTGCTGCGCTCAGCTTCTATGGATGAAGCAAACACTCAAAGACTATGGCATTCCTCTGAAGCAAGTGCCACTCTACTGCGACAACGAAAGCGCCATCAAGATTGCCAACAACCCAGTTCAGCACTCGAAGACAAAGCACATTGAAATTCGTCATCACTTTCTCAGAGATCATGTTATGAAGGAAGATATTGATATCATACACGTCAACACTGAAGAGCAATTGGCAGATATCTTCACCAAGACCTTGGATGAGAAGAGGTTTTGCAAGTTACGGTGTGAGCCAAATATCTTGGAATCCTCAAATGTCCTGTGATTAGGCACACATCCTAACACTTAAGCATGTTGATGACTTAGATGTGCAACACACGAAGTAAAGTATATCTTCAAACAATGAAGACTTACATTCTGAGTGTGAATATAATAATGTGGAATTTGACTTCGGAGCGCCATGATAATTGTGCGCTGTGTCTGGGTCTAATATTTCCTATACGGTGGGTAACGCCACCACCAACATTTTCCCTTTGAAGTGTCTATCTCATGGTGTTACATTTGCAAAGTCTTCGCATTTTGTTTGTCTTCAATGATTAAAAGTTCTCATGTTTATCTTCAACTTACTGATTTGGTTTCTGTCCTCTACATCATTCACTTATAGCTATGGCTTCTTGCTGAATCTTTCGAACTAAGTGAATGTGATCGGACCCTAACCCCTCTATGCTTCTTTCCTAAGTCTATCTATCCAAATCATATGCATTCTATTGACATTGTCAAAATGTCTTCTCTGCATCCTCAGCAGAAGACACAGAGACAAACATTAATCCGTTTTCAATGCTAAATCCTTTCACCTGAAACCTGGAGAAGTGGGAACGACCACCCGACAATCCAGGCGTGCGTGGGAACGTGGAACAACCTTCGATGTGTTGCATGATAGCCACATGTCCTTCAGATGTGAATCGCCAGGGGCACCTATGTAATAACACTGTGCCGTCCCTATCCTTATAAATACACGCCTCACCACAGTCATTATCCCTTCTTCCACTCTCACCCAAACCCTAGCACCATCGCTAGCCCTCGACGACGCCGGCGACAAAGTGCTTGGATGCCGCGACCTCACCGACGCCGTCTTCATGCCGACCGCGGACATCGTCTTCTCCGCCGTCACCGTAGGTGTCCTCCGTCGCCAAGTTAGGGCACGGAAGATTCGAACTTCTCGGCCTCCTCTTCCACTCCGTCTAGCAGTTCTTCGTGTGGTAAATAAAACCTCCTTTTTACGGCCCCTTTGATCCTATAGATTCATCATTTTCTACCACAAGCAGTTTCTATTCACACAAGTTGAATCTATTTCATACTGCATCTCATAATATGCCTAGTATGTTCACTTATGCTTCACAAAGTAGTTAGATTTCTCACTTGTACTTATTCGTGGATTCGTACAAATCTTGAACCAACTCTCTATCTATGAGTGAATGTCTTCGCACTATGAGGTCAATGTCTTCTAAACTGATTTATCTTCAAAATCTTCTGAGAATGCATATGACCTCTTCCCCTTCCCTCGCACCTTAATGCTGTCACAGGTACATGTCCATGGGAAAATCCCTTGGTTCTCATAGTCTGCATTCATTTGCAGAATTCTTACAGCATCATATAAATTCTCCTGAAGCCAGTTCTTGTCTGACCAGTAGACGGAAGACTTTAACAGCTTTGAAGCCTTTCAGTTTAAACTTCATGGCACCAGAGAAATCTGCAAGGAAGGGTGGCAGACAGCGTCGTGGCAACACCTCAAGAGATTTGCCTCCTGACCTATATGAGTTGTACAAGACAGATCCAGAGGAGGACTACAATCAGCGAAAAACTCGAATCCAATGGATTCAAAGATATTGGGCAGAACAGTGGTTCAAGTACAGGTTCGTGACCCAGGAGTATGCTGAGAAGAATGCCATCAAACGACCATGGACAGACATTCTATACAGAAATCTTCAACCCAGGTCCAGAGCTGAAGCCATTGAACAAGGTTTCTATCTTTGCATGGTCCGTGGACCATAGCCTGCAGATGCAGACCCATCTTCATTATTGTGGTGCCGTGACGATAATCTGTTCAAGCACAACTTCCAATTTTCCAAGAATTCGGCCAAAGAAAACAAGAAGTCACGGAGATTAGACTTCAATCCAGGCCCCTCTACTCCTCGTGCCGATGGAACACGCGAAGCTGAACCCAATCTTATTGGGCCCTTCTACAACCTAGAAGGTCTCATCACTCATATCATGGTTCAAGGGACAGCCATGGATGAGCCTGCAGACGACACTGATTCTGACGAAGCGCCTGCACCACCGAAGCCAAAGAAGCTGAAGAAACCTCAAGCTTCGAAGCCTTCCCCATCACCAAAGGCCTCACGAGCGAAGCCTCTGGCCACTGCACCTCCTGAACACAGTGTGCAGTCTGAAGATTTGTCACGCATCTCCAAGCCCTCCAAAGTGAAGATGCCCTTGCAACCCACTAGCCAAGAACTGACCGCTGCTGCTATTCTGCGCAATGACGCCATTGATCTGTACAGCGATGATGATCTTGGCGATGATGCTCTTGAGCAGCTGATCAAGAGCAAGCAAGAGGCAGAAATCTTCAATGACCTTCCTCTCTTTGATGTTGAAATCATCAACACATTCATTGATGAGTGGTTTGGCAGCCCAAATGTCAGCTTTGATGATCTTCAGCTTCCGATTGGCCTAAGCTTCGCCTTCCATGGAGCCATTGCTGCTAAGCTGGCTCTAGCTCAGAAGATTGTTGAACTGAAGCATAAGATCGATTATGAAAAGGCTCAGTTCAAGAAGCACATGGCCAAGCTCAACGTTGAAGACATTCAGAACTTCCAGACCATGATGCATGAGCTTAAGGAAGCTTTCCGGACCAAACGCGAAGAAGCCAAGGGTTCTCGTGAGCGCATGAAGGATCTTGCCACTAAATGTGTCCAAGGATACAATGAGGCTGAAAAGCACAAGGCCTTGGGGCGACTAGGGATCGACCCCCGAATGGCGGCCAAGAAGAAGAAGAAGAAGCCAGCTGTGGCAGAACCTGAAGCACCAAGGCAGGAAGTACATCCAATTGTCTTCCCAGCTAGTATAACAAGCTCGAAGCCTAAGGTCCCCACAGTGGCTTCTAAACTGAAGAAAACAAGGGCTGCTGAAGCTGAAGCCAGAAAACGCTAAACCAAGGGCACTACTGATGATGCTCCTCCAACCAAGAAACGCAAAACCAAGAAGAGAGATCAGGCTGCTCCCACAGAGCCCCTTAATGTCGAGCCAATCTCAGTGGCTCTTCCTGAGTCTGAACATCGAGAGAGCCAGTTGATAGTTCATGAGCCTGCTTCCACAGAGGCTCTTGAAGCTGAAGACAGTCCAGCTGTTGACCCCACTGCAGCTGAAGACATTGGTCCTCACGACAATGTTAAAGATGATGAAGTCCTTCCTCAGATTGAGAACCAGTTGGTATCATTGCTTGTGCTCACGCACAGCGAACTCATCAGCATTGGTCGTCCTCTGACGCCAACTGCTCAGGATGCATCGTGGGATGATCACCCACAACGACAAGACACTCCAAGCTCTTCCCAACCAAAAGCTACCTCACCAGTGCAAGATGACGATGACTTTGAGGCCCAGCACACTCCATCTCCACAAGCGTCGCCAACATTACGCAGGCTTCGCAAAGGACCAAGGCCCCAAGTCACTCCCACTATGCAAGTGTCTGAATCCGAAGGCAAAATGGCTGAAGATATTCTGGCTGCATCAGCCGATGAAGAAGACGCACCAAGAGTTGCAAGAGTTGCTACACCCCCGTCCCACCAAGATGTTGTTCTCGAGGAGAACGTGTACGACCCTCTAGCTCCTGAAGTGGAGGTTAACAACCCTAAGGCGGCCACCAACATCACCGCTGAAGCCAATGACGTCGTCATGGCTGAAGCTAATACGGTGTCTGAAGCTACTGCGGTGCCAGAAGTCCAAGCATCTGAAGCCACTGCAGCACCCGAAGTTAATGCTGAAGCACCTAAGGTACAAGAACCTGAAACCAATGTGGCCCCTGAAGCCCCTGAAGACAATGTCAATGCTCCTGTTCCCCCTCCAAGACCTCATACAATTGAGCTGGCATTTGGTCATGGTCAGCCGTTATGGTCCGCTGGCCCGTTCTGGTTCCTCCACCTGCTGCGGGTCCACAATTTGAGTATCATGTCGAGCACAGACCTCAAGTCCAAAAGCCCAAGCCAAGACTTCCACGATTCCCAGGCACTGCCACTTCACCTGAGGTCTTCAATGTGAATGGCTTTGTGGCACATAAACCTTCTTCAATAGCTCCAAGAACCCTTATACCAGACCTCGCATTTCATCACATCGATTCTGGAGCTATCAGCAGTGCAGCTACTATTCCTGCATCCTATACAATCAAGAGCGCATATTTCCACATATGCGCCTCGACTCTGAAGCTATAGCTGGCCTGCCCTGCCTTGAAGAAGCGTTGGATTACTTCAGAGATGCTGGACTGATGCAGTTTGTCACAAATAAGGAACACTGGAATGAAGAGCTTCTTCTACAGTTCTATGCAACTCTTCACATTCAAGGCTACAACAGGGATCCAAAGACTTGGGTCCTTGAGTGGATGACAGGAAATGTCCATCATGAAGCTAAAGCTCTTGATATCATTGAGCTCACAGGCCTGCCCACTCTTGGTGAATACTATGAACCAGGTTGTCAACAACACCAAAATTCCTTGGAAAGCATCTTTCAGAAGCCAGAACCCAACATGAGTAAAATGCTGAGCATGATGAAGCCTCTGCCTCATGACGCTGAATACCCATCTGAGTTCTTTGTTGAAGACCTAGAGTACCTGCCTCGCACCATTTACCATATCATCAGGAAGACTCTATGGCATGCCAAAGGACATTCATCTGCAGCAAAGCTTGAAGGAGCAATGAAGACTTTGGTTTTCTATATCTTCAATGGCATCAGCTTCAATGCTCAAGACTTCTTCATCAGGCAGTTGTCTGCATCTGGCTTCGACATTTTTGGGTTGAAATTCTATGCTCCATGGGTCATGCGTCTTATCAAGCGTCACTCCGCCTTCAACTATCAGCCGTCTGCGCGCAATCATCTCATATTTTTGCCAGAGGTTGATCTGTCAGTTGAAGCTATTTACCTAGAGCCGGCTAAGGATCCCCTTTATCTTCACAATGTTGATCACCAAAGCTTCACTCTCGTGTTTATCCTCTTGCTGGTAACACACGTGCCTCTCGCGCTCAGACTGACGCCACTGGTAGCACCATTGCGCAAAGGCCTCGAAGACGGTCTCGTGTCCTAAATGACCGAGAGCTTCTCGTCGCGCTGCATCAGAAACAGGACAAACATCACGACTGGCTTAAGCGTCAGATGCAAAGCCTCTTGGTGGATGTCAACCGCATTCGCAATCTTGCCACCAAGAATGCCTTTGTCACTCATGAAACCTGTCGGAGGTCGTGTAAGAGTTTGACCCTACTTAGTGCTGAAGCTGATCTGCAAGACGATGGCTTCACCGAATGGTTCAAGTTTGACTCAACTCCTCCCAGAAATGCTCACTTGCGTCAGACTCCCTCACTTGAAGACTCTGACTACTCGTCCTCAGCTACGACCGTAAATGCCAGAGTCATCGATGACCAAGATGATGCAACTTCACCTCCTCCAACTTTAGCGCGTGTCGACACTGCACCAAGTTCCTCTGCACCACCGGATCTCAACGACGACACTGCTGCCTCGCCTGCACCTCATGGGAACGAGTAGGTGCTCTATGTCTTCAAACCTTTTTGGTCCTCACTAACAAAAGGGGGAGAAGCATATGAGTTGATAGTCTTCAAGCGGGTCAATATGGGTGGTTGCTTTATTTTTTGCTACTTTTGCCAAGTGCTTACAACTCTCGGTTTCGATACATTTGGTTCTTTGAGTTGTAACACTTAAACTCGATGGTCGTCTGCTACTTATTTGCTATTCTGTGATGCGATGATAAATCCCGCATGTGCGATGATAAATTCCGCACTTAGATCATTTTGCAGACGTCCATTTTTCATTATGCATGTCATTATCTTCGTTAAATCATATCTTGCATGATGAATTGTCATCATAGGCTGAAGAGGATCTCCACAAGTACAACCTTCCATGTGCATTTGCATTCCAAAACCAAATTACTAATATGCACATCTTCAGGGGGAGCCCTTGCAACTTATGAACACAATACCCTATCCTTTACAATTTCACATATTATATTCCCCGTTAAAGACTTCAACCAGTTTGTCATCAATCACCAAAAAGGGGGAAATTGTAAGTGCATCTAGTGCCACCCCTAGTTGGTTTTGGAGTATTGACGACAAACCTAGTTGAGGGACTAATGTGTTTGTAGGAATTGCAGGATAACACAGGTAGAAGTCCCTCACTGATTCGGTTTTCCTACCGGAGATGACCCCTAAAAATGTATGAAGACATTGAAGTCAAAGGTGGGATGTGAAGACATTCACATTGAAGACTATGAAAAGAGAAGACAATGTGTGAAGACTATGGAGCGCGAAGACTTAGTTGTTTCGTCGTTCTTTTTCTTCTTTGTTGAGTCATAGGAACCACCGTACTGTTAAGTGGGGTCCAAGTGAACCAGTCAGAATGACAGAAGTGATGCTTAACCAAAATCCTATGTCTTCGAGCGAAGACAATGAGAGCAAATCTTGTCCAGAGCTGGGTAAGTCAGCTTTGCTTGTAGCTCAAGTAAAGTTGTCGTGTGTGTTTGAAATCTGACCGTTGGAACACGTGTCAGTTCCTTAGTGACCCAGGGTCATTTCGGACAAATCAGGTCGGGTTGCCTAGTGGCTATAAATAGCCCACCCCCTACAACCATAAACGGTTGGCTGCTCAGAGTTAGTGCACGGCTTTTGTCGTTTGAGAGCAACCCACCTCGAAGCCTTTGAGAGAGAATTCCTTGCGAGGATAAAGCCCTAAAACACCCAGAGCCAAAGAGTGTTAGGCATCACTTAAGTCTTCTTGTCTGCGTGATTTGAAGACTTATTACACTTGAGGATTGTGAATCCTCCAGCCGGTTAGGTGTTGCGTTCTGAGCATCCAAGAGTCATTATGGATCGCCGGTGAACAAAGTCTGTGAAGGTTTGGAAGTCTACCTTGAAGACTTACCAGAGTGATTGGGCGAGGACTAGGTGTCCTTAGCTCAAGGGGAATAAGGTGAAGACGCGGTCATCTGAGTTAAATCTCAGCCTCCCTAACCAGACGTACATTTGTCACAGCAACTGGAACTGGTCCAACAAATCATTGTCTTCAACAAGTCACTGGTTTCATCCTTCCCATCCCTTTACTTACTGTTGGTCCTGGTGAAGTCATTGTATGATTGCATTATATTTTGTCTTCACTGAGTGACTGCTTGTTCTGATTGGCTTCACAGTATCTTCCTACCTGATCTTTACTGCCTAGTTGCTATTAGTCATTGTGCTTTCACTTCATTGAATACTTGAGTATGGCTTGCTTAGTGTAGTCTACCTTCCGCTGCATGGTAATAGGTTTATTTCTATCGTTTGTCTTTGAAACTTCCATGTTTTGAAGACTTTCATAAAAATCGCCTATTCACCCCCCCCCCCCTCTAGTCGATCACTAGCACTTCCAACTAGCAACCTACTAGCACCAATCCGGAACTTGGAGACAAGAATGGGATACAAGAGATGAACTAGGGTTTTGAGATGAGATGGTGCTGATGAAGATGTTGATGGAGATTGCCCTCTCCCGATGAGAGGAGCATTGGTGATGACGATGGCAATGATTTCCCCCTCCGGGAGGGAAGTTTCCCCAGCAGAACAGCCCGCCAGAACCCTAGATTGGTTCCGCCAATATTCCGCCTCGTGGCGGCGGAGTTTCGTCCGAGAAGATGGCTTATGATTTTTTTCCCATTGAAAGAGTCCATATAGCAGAAGATGGTCACCGGAGGGCCACCAGGGGGCCCACGAGGTAGGGGGCACGCCAGGGGGGTAGGGCGCGCCCCCACCCTCGTGGGCAGGGTGTGACCCCCCTGGTGAAGTTCTTGCGCTCAATGCTTTTTATATATTTGGAAAACATCATCTGTGAAGTTTCAGGACTTTTGGAGCTGTGCAAAATAGGTCTCTAATATTTTCTCCTTTTCCAGCCAGAATCCCAGCTGCCGGCATTCTCCCTCTTTATGTAAACCTTGTAAAATAAGAGATAATAGGCATAAGTATTGTGACATAATGTGTAATAACAGCCCATAATGCAATAAATATTGATATAAAAGCATGATGCAAAATGGACGTATCAACTCCCCCAAGCTTAGATCTCGCTTGTCCTCAAGTGGAAAGCCGAAATCGAAAAATATGTCCAGATGTTTAGAGATGAAGGTGTCAACAAAAATAAAATACAGACATGAGGGCATCATGATCATTCTTAGAGCAGCAACTTATATAATTCTTGTCATATGATTTTTTATGCTAGAGTAATAATTCAATCACAATATCAAGTATGAATCGTAAACTTCATTGAAAACTAACAAACTATAATCTCAGTCATTGAAGCAATTGCAATTTATCATAACATAGGAAAGAGTCAATGCATAAGAGCTTCTCAGCAAGTCCACATACTCAACTATCATATAATCTTTCACAATTGCTGACACTCACACAATACTTATGGGTACGGAGTTTTAATCGGACACAGAGAAAGATGGGGGCTTATAGTTTTGCCTCCCAACGTTTTACCTCAAGGGTAATGTCAACAGTAATAGTTCATGAAAACTCACATCCAATTAGCCATATATACTAGGATTTTGCTTGCCAAAGGATAAAATGTAAAAAGGAATGGTGAAGATCACCATGACTCTTATGCAATGTAGGAGATAAAAGTAAAAGATAGGCCCTTCGCAAAGGGAAGCAGAGGCTGTCATGCACTTTTATGGGTTGGATGCACAAAATCTTAATGCGAAAGAACGTCACTTTATATTGCCACTTGTGATATGGACCTTTATTATGCAGTCTGTCGCTTTTATTACTTCCATATCACACGCTCATATAAAGCTTATTTCCTCCACACCAATCAATCATACATATTTAGAGAGAAATTTTTATTGCTTGCACCGATGACAACTTACTTGATGGATCTTACTCAATCCATAGGTAGATATGGTGGACTCTTATGGCAAGACTGGTTTAAGAGTGTTTGGAAGCACAAGTAGTATCTCTACTTGGTGCAATGAATTTGGCTAGCATGAGGGGGATAGGCAAGCTCATCATGTTGGAAGATCCAAGACAATATAATTTGTCTCGGATGTAAGAAAACATAACCCATTACATTGTCTTCCTTGTCCAATGTCAACTCTTTAGCATGTCATATTTTAATGAGTGCTCACAATCATAAAAGATGTCCAAGATAGTATATTTATATGTGAAGACCTCTCTTTCTTTATTACTTCCTATTAATTGCAATGATGACCAAAACTGTGTTTGTCAACCCTCAACAACTTTTATTCATCATACTCTTTCTATGTGAGCTCATTACTCTCCATAAGACTCATATGATCTCTTTGTTTCTTTTTATTTCTTTCTGTTTTCCTTTATTCACTTGGGATCATGGCAAAAATAATCAAGCCCTTGACTCAACACTAATCTTTATTATATAGCTCACGGACTTGATTACATAGAAGGATAATAAAGTAAAACTCACAACTAGATCATACTAAGAACTTTTATTCTACTAGATCAAGATATTACCAAAAGGATCGAACTAAGAAAAACGGTAAAGATAAAGGTGATGGTGATACGATACCGGAGCACTCCCCCAAGCTTGGCAGTTGCCAAGTGGAGTGCCCATACCCAGGTGATTATGTCTCTCTTTTCGGGGATGGTGATGTGATGTTCTTGGCGATGATGCCCCTAAAGATACGATTCTCCTCCTCAAGCTTGTTGACTTGCTGCTTGAGATCCATTATTTCCTTTTGGAGTTTTCCTGTAATAGCCAAAGCTCCCTGCACCCAAGGGTGCTGCATAGCTGCGGGAGAACCAGTGACACTCTTTTTCATATTCTCATAAGAAAGAAATCTAACATTGGAAGGGATAACCGAGTTTGGAATAGCTGAGCTCTGCAGTTCTCCCATTGTGAATCTATCTTGGAGGCGGGAAGTGACTTCTTGGTCCTCCATGGCATCTATCCTCATCAATCAGCCTCCATCTCTTCCTCCGTTGCTGGCCCAAAGGGATCAACATGATTGTTTGTCATTGATCCCGGTGTCGGATGAGACACCCGGCTCTCCCCGACTGACTCTTGCGAAGACATCCTGCTCTAATCTGCAGCAGTAATAGCTCGAAACACAAACAGGAGATTTTTGCATGATACGGGAGTCAAAACCCCCGGAAGGTTATATAATGAATTTTTACCGATCAAAATACGTGTTCTGTAAGAAATCGGAGTTCGGAGAGCGCACGAGGTGCCCACGAGGTAGGGGGCGCGCCCACGGGGGTAGGGCGCGCCCTCCACCCTCGTGGGGCCCTCGTGTCCTTTCCGGACTGCTGCTTATTTTTCTATTTTTCTAAATATTCCAAAACGGAGAAATATTGCCTTAAAAACTGTTTTGGAGTCGGTTTACTTACCGTACCACGTACCTATTCCTTTTTGGAGTCTGGAACGTTCCGAAAAGTGTCCCTTATGTATTCCTCCAGGGTTATGGTTTCAATAACATTGGTTTCAACATTTATGGGATTACCTGAGATATAGTGTTTGATTCTTTGACCATTTACCACCTTCGGATTTGTGCCTTCGAAGTTGTTGATTTTTATGGCACCGGAACGGTAGACCTCTTCGATAACGTAAGGACCTTCCCATTTAGAGAGAAGTTTTCCTGCAAAAAATCTTAAACGAGAGTTGTATAGCAATACATAATCACCTACATTAAACTCACTCTTTTGTAATATTTTATCATGCCACCTTTTAACTTTTTCTTTAAACAACTTGGCATTTTCGTAGGCTTGGATTCTCCATTCATCAAGTGAGTTAATATCAAATAACCTCTTCTCACCAGCAAGTTTAAAATCATAATTTAGTTCTTTAATAGCCCAATAAGCCTTGTGTTCTAGTCACTACTAGGAGAAGGGCTATAGATGGAATTGACACTAATGGCGCACCAGACATGTGGTGCGCTATTACTATATACTAATGGCGCACCATGTGTTGGTGCGCCATTAGTGTCCAAATACTAATGGCGCACCACATCCACGGTGCGCCATTAGTAAAAATATATATATTTTTCTCCAAAACTACTAATGGCGCACCGTGGGAGTGGTGCGCCATTACTAGTTGAACTAGTAATGGCGCATCATGCCACGGTGCGCCATTAGTAACTTGGCCACCACTTCCACCGAATGCACCCCCCCTGTGGACCGCCTTTTTAGTTTTAAAAAATAAATAAAAAATGATGGAAATGTAAAAAAAAAAGAAAATAAGTTTCCCATGTGATATGTGGTCTAGTTGTTGTGAAAATTTACAAATATGAGTTTCGACTTTATTTGCGAAATCTCTTGAGAATTTGTTAAATGGGCATAACTTTTGCGTACGAACTCGGATGAAAAAGTTTTTTTATATGAAAAATCATCTACTCGAAAAGTTACATCCAAATTTAACGGAGGGAACCCCGTTAAAATTTTTCAAAATCCTCAAAAACCTAACAGAAAAAAGATATGGGGCTTTTAAGATCTGGAGAGGCAAAAAATTCAAACTTACTAATGGTGCACCTAACCATGGTGCGCCATTACTATCTTCCCGCCTTCAAAATTCAAAATAAGTCAAAAAAATAAAAATAAAAGTTACTAATGGCGCACCTGCCCATGGTGCGCCATTAGTATCTTCCCGCCTTTAAAATTCAAAATAAATCAAAAAAATAAAAAAAAAGTTAGTAATGGCGCACCTGCCCGCGGTGCGCCATTACTATGCCGTATATATAGCTAGGCGTGGTCCTCTCCTCCTTACCTCTTCATTCTTCTCCTCCACTCCATCTCCTCCTCTCCTCCACTCCATCTTCCCTTCTCTCCTCCACCATACTACCCTCCTCCTCTTCGGCGACCTCCTCCTCCTCCTCTCCGGCGACCTCCTCCTCCCTCCTCTCCTCCCCTCCCCTCCCCTCACGGTTTCTCCTCCCTCCTCTCCAGTGAGCTCCTCCTCCCTCCTCTCCTCCCATCCCCTCATGGTTTCTCCTTCCTCCTCTCCGATGCTCCGGTGAACTCCTCTCCGGTGACCTCCTCCTCCTCTCCGGCGAACTCCTCCTCCTCCTCTCCGGCGATGTAGGCGAGCGCCTCTCCGGTGACCTCCTCCTCCTCCTCTCCGGTGAACTCCTCTCCGGCAAAAGAACACGGCAAAAGAAAGTACAAGATCCAAAAACAGGAACAAAATTTGAAATAATATCGTGCCAAAAAACGAGCAAAAAAACGAGCAAAAATGGGCAAAAAAATCACGATCTAGATACAAATTCAAAATTCAAAAATAGCAATGGCGCACGGTGGGGGTTAGACGGTGCGCCACTACTGTTTTCCCGCCTTCAAAATTCAAAAATACTAATGGCGCACCAGTGGCCTATACTAATGGCGCACCAGTGGCCTATACTAATGGCGCACCGTGGCCTATACTAATGGCGCACCAGTGGTGCGCCATTAGTATACCAGATACTAATGGCGCACCAGTGGTGCGCCATTAGTAAAAAATACTAGTGGCATGATACTAATGGCGCACCAGTGATGCGCCATTAGTAGGCAAAACTGGTGCGCCATTAGTAGCCCTTTTCCTAGTAGTGAGTTCGAGAGGTAAGTGACATGCTTTTCCATAGACCATTTTATACGGAGACATACCCATAGGATTTTTATATGCAGTTATATAGGCCCATAATGCATCATCAAGTTTCTTGGACCAATTCTTTCTGGACCTATTAACAGTCTTTCGCAAAATTAATTTGAGTTCTCTATTACTCAATTCTACTTGACCACTAGACTGAGGGTGATAAGGGGATGCAATTCTATGATTAACATCATATTTAGCAAGCATTTTATGGAAAGCACCATGAATAAAATGTGAACCACCATCAGTCATTAAATATCTAGGGACTCCAAACCTTGGAAAGATAACTTATTTAAGCATTTTAATAGAAGTGTTATGATCAGCACTACTAGTTGGAATAGCTTCTACCCACTTAGTAACATAATCAACAGCAACTAAAATATGTGTATAACCATTAGAGGAAGGAGAAGGTCCCATATAGTCAAAGCCCCAAACATCAAATGGTTCAATAACAAGTGAATAATTCATAGGCATTTCTTGACGTCTACTAATATTACCAATTCTTTGACATTCATCACAAGATAAGACAAACTTACAGGCATCCTTGAAGAGAGTAGGCCAATAGAAACCAGATTGTAGTACCTTATGTGCAGTTCTATCTCCAGCATGGTGCCGTCCATAAGCTTTGGAGTCACACTTGCGTAGGATATGTTCCTGTTAATGCTCAGGTACACAACGTCTAATAACACCATCTACTCCTTCTTTATAAAGATGTGGGTCATCCCAAAAGTAATGCCTCAAATCATAGAAGAACTTTTTATTTTGCTGGTATGTGAAACTAGGTGGTATAAACTTAGCAACAATGTAATTAGCATAATCAGCATACCATGGAGCAGTATGAGAAGCATTTATGATATTTAATTGCTCATCAGGAAAGCTATCATCAATAGGTAGTGGGTCATCAAGCACATTTTCTAACCTAGACATGTTGTCTGCAACGGGGTTCTCAGCTCCTTTTCTATCAACAATATGTAAATCAAATTCTTGTAGCAAGAGAACCCATCTAATAAGTCTAGGTTTAGCATCTTTCTTTTCCATAAGATATTTAATAGCAGCATGATCAGTGTGAATAGTTACTTTATAATCAACAATATAGGGTCTAAACTTATCACAAGCAAATACAACTGCTAAGAATTCTTTTTCAGTAGTAGCATAATTTCTTTGAGCATTGTCTAGAGTTTTACTAGCATATTGAATAACATTTAGTTTCTTATCAACTCTTTGTCCTAGAACAACACCTACAGCATAATCACTAGCATCACACATAATTTCAAAGGGTAAATTCCAATCAGGTGGCTGAACAATAGGTGCAGAGATCAATGCTTTCTTAAGTAGTTCAAATGCTTCTACACAATCATCATCAAAGACAAATAGTATATCTTTTTGTAATAAATTAGTCAGAGGTCGAGAGATTTTTGAGAAGTCCTTAATGAACCTCCTATAAAAACCGGCATGACCAAGGAAACTTCTTATACCTTTGATGTCCTTGGGACATGGCATCTTTTCAATAGCATCAACCTTGGCTTTATCAACTTCAATACCTCTTTCAGAAACTTTATGCCCCAAGACAATACCTTCATTAACCATAAAGTGGCACTTTTCCTCATTCAAGACAAGATTAGTTTCTTCACATCTCTGCAAAACTCGATCAAGGTTGCTCAAGCAATCATCAAAAGAAGATCCATAGACGGAAAAGTCATCCATGAAAAGCTCACAAATCTTTTCACAAAAGTCAGAGAATATAGCCATCATGCATCTTTGAAAGGTAGCAGGTGCATTACATAAACCAAAAGGCATATGTCTATAAGCAAAAGTACCAAAAGGGCATGTAAAAGTAGTCTTTGATTGATCTTTGGCTGACAAGGGTATTTGAGAGAAACCAGAATAACCATATAGAAAGCAAAAATGTGTATGTTTGGATAATCTTTCTAGCATTTGATCGATAAAAGGTAAGGGGTAATGATCCTTTTTAGTAGCTTTATTCAATTTGCGGGAATCAATTACCATCCTATAACCAGTAATAATTCTTTGAGGGATCAATTCATCTTTATCATTAGGAACAACAGTAATACCTCCCTTCTTAGGGACACAATGGACAGGACTTACCCACTTACTATCAGCAACGGGGTAAATTATACGTGCCTCAAGGAGCTTTAGTATCTCCTTTCTTACCACTTCTTTCATTTTAGGATTCAGTCGGCGTTGATGATCACGAACTGGTTTAGCATCTTCTTCCAAATTAATTTTATGTTGACATAGAGTGGGACTAATGCCCTTAAGATCATCAAGATTATACCCAATAGCAGCATGATGCTTCTTCAGAATTTTCAATAATCTCTCTTCTTCATGTTCTAAAAGGTTAGCACTAATAATAACAGGATATATCTTTTTCTCATCAAGATAAGCATATTTAAGAGTATCCAGTAACGGTTTAAGCTCAAACACGGGATCACCCTTGGGTGGAGGAGGATCTCCTAGGATTTCAACAGGTAAATTATGTTTCAGAATAGGTTCCTGTTTAAAGAATACTTCATCTAATTCCCTTCTTTCATTCATAAACATATCATTTTCATGGTCTAGCAAATATTGTTCTAAAGGATCACTAGGAGGTGCGGCAATAGAAGAAAGACCAATAATTTCATCTTTACTAGGTAATTCTTCTTCAGGGTGTTGTCTACTAAATTTAGAAAAATTAAATTCATGAGTCATATCATCTAAACCGACAGTAACAACATCTCTTTTGCAATCTATGGTAGCATTAACAATATTTAAGAAGGGTCTACCAAATATAATGGGACAGAAGCTATCTTGTGGGGAACCAAGAACAAGAAAATCGCAGGATATTTAGTTTTCCCACACAAGACTTCAACATCTCTAACAATCCCATTGGTGAAATAGTATCTCTATTAGCAAGTTTAATTGTGACATCAATATCTTCTAACTCAATAGGTGCAATGTCATGCATAATTTCGTTGTATAAGTCAATAGGTATTACACTAGCACTAGCACCCATATCACATAAGCCATGATAACAATGATCTCCTATTTTAACAGAAATAACAGGCATGCCTATCACAGGTCTAGGTTTATCTGCATCATGAGGTTTAGCAATTCTAGCAGTTTCATCACAAAAATAAATTACATGCCCATCAATATTATCAGACAAGAGATCTTTAACGATAGCAATATTAGGTTCAACTTTAACTTGCTCATGAGGTGTATATGTTTTAATATTGCTTTTACGAACCACAGTTGAAGCTTTAGCATGATCCTTTATCCTAACAGGGAAAGGTGGTTTCTCAATAAAAGAAGTAGGAACAATAGGATCATTATAAGTAATAGTCTTTTCTTCAACTTTAATTGGTGCATCTACTTTTACTTCTATGGGAGGATGATATTTAAACCACTTCTCCTTGGGGAGATCAACATAAGCAGCAAAAGATTCACAGAAAGAAGCTACTATCTCAGAGTCAAGTCCATATTTAGTGCTAAATTTATGAAAAATATCAGTATCCATAAAAGATTTAACACAATCAAAACTAGGTGTCATACCTGACTCCTTACCATTGTCGAGGTCTCAATCTTCGGAGTTGCGTTTAGTTCTTTCCAATAAATCCTATTTGAATTCAATAGTCTTCATCATAAAAGAGCCAGCACAAGAAGTATCAAGCATGGTGCGATTGTTATCAGAAAGCCGAGCATAAAAATTTTGAATAATCATTTCTCTTGAGAGCTCATGATTGGGGCATGAATATAACATTGATTTAAGCCTCCCCCAAGCTTGAGCGATGCTTTCTCCTTCGCGAGGCCAAAAATTATATATATAATTGCGATCACGATGAACAAGATGCATAGAATAAAACTTTTGATGAAATTCCAATTTCAATCGTTTGTAATTCCAAGACTCCATATCATCACATAGCCTATACCATGTCGATGCATCTCCCCTCAAAGATAAGGGAAAGACCTTCTTCTTAACAACATCTCCGGGTACACCTGCAAGCTTAAATAATCCACAAACTTCATCCACATATATTAGATGCTCATCAGGATGTTTTGTTCCATCTCCCAAAAAAGGATTAGCTAGCAGTTTTTCTACCATACCCAAAGGAATTTCGAAGCAAGCATTTTCATTTTCATTAGGTTCAGTGGGTTGAGGAGCAACTCTTTGCTCTACTGGTTGGGGTGAAGATACCCCGAACAAGCCCCTCAAAGGATTACTTTCCATAATAACAAGTGACAGTAAATTTCAGCACACTATATAAATTTTTCCTTACCAAATTCCACCTACCAAAGGTGCTTCACTCCCCGGCAACGGCGCCAGAAAAGAGTCTTGATGACCCACAAGTATAGGGGATCTATCGTAGTCCTTTCGATAAGTAAGAGTGTCGAACCCAACGAGGAGCAGAAGGAAATGATAAGTGGTTTCCAGCAAGGTATTCTCTGCAAGTACTGAAATAAGTGGTAACAGATAGTTTTGTGATAAGATAATTGTAATGAGCAACAAGTAACAAAAGTAAATAAGGTGCAGAAAGGTGGCCCAATCCTTTTGTAGCAAAGGACAAGCCTGGACAAACTCCTATATGATGTAAAGCGCTCCCGAGGACACATGGGAATATCAAAAAGCTAGTTTTCATCACGTTCATATGATTCGCGTTCGGTACTTTGATAATTTGGTATGTGGGTGGACCGGTGCTTGGGTGCTGTCCTTACTTGGACAAACATCCCACTTATGATTAACCTCTATTGCAAGCATCCGCAAATACAACAAAAGTATTAAGGTAAACCTAACCATAGCATGAAACATATGGATCCAAATCAGCCCCTTACGAAGCAACGCATAAACTAGGGTTTAAGCTTCTGTCACTCTAGCAACCCATCATCTACTTATTACCTCCCAATGCCTTCCTCTAGGCCCAAACAATGGTGAAGTGTCATGTAGTCGATGTTCACATAACACCACTAGAGGAGAGACAACATACATCTCATCAAAATATCGAACGAATACCAAATTCACATGACTACTAATAGCAAGACTTCTCCCATGTCCTCAGGAACAAAAGTAACTACTCACAAAGCATAAACATGTTCATAATCAGAGGGGTATTAATGTGCATATAGGATATGAGCATATGATCTTCCACCAATTAAACAAACTAACATCAACTACAAGGAGTAATTAACACTACTAGAAACCTACTAGCACCAATCCCGGACTTAGAGACAAGAATTGGATACAAGAGATGAACTAGGGTTTTGAGATGAGATGGTGCTGATGAAGATGTTGATGGAGATTTCCCTCTCCCGATGAGAGGAGCGTTGGTGATGACGATGGCGATGATTTCCCCCTCCGGGAGGGAAGTTTCCCCGGTAGAACAGCCCCACCAAAACTCTAGATTGGTTCCGCCAAGGTTCCGCCCCATGGCGGCGGAGTTTCGTCCGAGAAGATGGCTTATGATTTTTTCCCATCGAAAGAGTCCATATAGCAGAAGATGGTCACCGGAGGGCCACCAGGGGGGCCACGAGGTAGGGGGGACGCCCAGGGGGGTAGGGCGCGCCCCCACCCTCGTGGGCAGGGTGCGGCCCCCCTGGTGAAGTTCTTGCACTCAATGTTTTTTATATATTTGGAAAACATCATCCGTGAAGTTACAGGACTTTTGGAGTTGTGCTGAATAGGTCTCTAATATTTGCTCCTTTTCCAGCCAGAATCCCAGCTGCCGGCATTCTCCCTCTTTATGTAAACCTTGTAAAATAAGAGAGAATAGGCATAAGTATTGTGACATAATGTGTAATAACAGCCCATAATGCAATAAATATTGATATAAAAGCATGATGCAAAATTGACGTATCAAGACACGTGTAAGAGGTAGGAGACAAACAAGACCACCCCATGCCGGAGTCGAAGAAGCTTCATGCCAGGAACAGAGCATCCCTGAAGACACCGGCAGGCTGCAATAGGAGGGTACCTGAGATCCACAATGACGCCCCAAGAGGGTAAGTACATAATGCCTTGTTGCCGAGCCCGAAAATACGGACAATGTTTTCCACCTAAAACCCTAACATGGGGAGGGGATCCACAATGACGCCCCCAAGAGGGATGTGACACCCTAAAGCATTACCATCGTGAGCGCCAAAGCGCAGAGCTTTAACATGGAGCATCACATGGGCCACACAGGGTCCGTAGGTCGCTAACCCAACCTATCGGGAGGACTATTGTTGCCCGCTCGAGGCCTCCAGATTCAAACCAGGGAGCCCCCATCGCCAAAGTCACAACAACACCAGGATCATCCGCCGCACTCTACTCGCTATACACATAGCCAAGAGTAGTGTCACTATTGATCCGACGCTTCTGTCCGTAGAGCCAACCGCAGCCTCACCTTCTAGGGCCGCCACATCGGCATCCATCACACGCACCTTCCATGCGAAGCAAATGCCTGGCACAGACAACGCATGGCAGGGACCGTCGTGCAATATCTCTAGAATGGGCAAGACTGAACATCACCAATGAGAGACGGCCCATGTGAAGAGGAGACCTCGACCCCGAAGAAAAGAGTCCACCTGGATCCCTCCTCCCACTCCCCCCCCCCCCCGCCGACGCCGCCGCTGGCCGCCCTCCCCTCTTGCCGCCTTCAGCCGCATGCGTCGTGCCCCTCCTCCCCTCCTCCTCCTCCGCCTCCCTGTCCGCTCCCCCCCCCCCGCACGCGTCGGGCGGACCCCGGGATCCGCCTCTCCTCCAGCCCCACCTCCCCGTCCTTCTTCCCACGCCGCCGCCGGTGAGCTCCGCCGGGCCCTGCCCGCGCAGCGCCGGCGGCGGCTGGCCGTTCTTTCCCCGCGCGTGCTTGGGGAGGCGCGGGGTGCTCCTGAGGGCGGCGGTGCATCTCGGCCAGCAGCGATGCGGCTCGGTGGCGGGCCTCAGGGTTCTCGATGCGGCGGCGCGGCCGTTGGTCGCGGCACGGCATGGCGGTGCTGGTAGCTGGCGGCGCCCGGGCGGCCCAGATCTGGGCCCTTTCGGGCTCCATCTGGGCTTGGGCGGGCCGGCGGCTCGGTGCGCGGCGATGCTGCTCCCTGGTTGGTGGCGAGGAGGCGGTGGTCTGCGGGCGGTGGCGGCTTCGTCGGCCGGCGAGCTGCAGCGTGACGGCAGGGGCTGTCCGGATCCTTTTGGGTCTGGCCGGGCCTCGGCGCCTAGCAGGCCCCTTGTCCGTGCATCCGGTCGGCTCGCGGCGGCGGTGGTGGTTGTCCCCTCACATCGGCGATGTTGCGGATGTCCCTGAGGCCTCTAGCTCTTCTCCCGCCCTCCAGGTCTCGTGTCGGTGACCTCAGGGAGACGACGAAGTTGATTCGGTGATTGTGGTAGCACATGTTGATGGGCGGTGTGATGGGCGGTGCATTATGATTCGTCTGGGGTGGTGGTGGGGGTTTGGGTTGGGAGAAATATCTGGCGGCTCGTCCGGCCCCGACGCAGCGACACTTGTGGGTGCCGCCGGACCTTCCTGAAGGGTGTCGGATACACCCTCCCCCCACTGCCCCCCGTGTACCGGGGGAAACCCTAGGACTAGTCCAGGCAACAGCGGCATCGTCGTCGTCTCCTTCTTGAAGGTGTTGCTTGGTATGCGGCGCTTCGGAGTGCTGGGAGCGTGGTGGTACTTCTCTGGAGGGTGCAGCGGTCGCCGGTCGTCTTCGTTCGTTGATCTGTCGTTGTTGGCATTAGTTTCTCTTTCTTTTTTCTCTGTTTTTCTTTGGGCTTGTTTGTGCTGCGGCCCCGGCACCTATCGTTGGATGTATCGGCGGTTGCCTTGTAATACAAAGCGGGGGGAAACCCTTTTTCGTAGAGTCCACCTAGATCCACCCCACACCTACGGTTCCGACCTTGAGGCTCACTGCCACCCACTCCCCAACATCCCTCGGAGTCCCTTCGGTGCCTCCTCCACTGATTACACAGGCCCCACGCACCACACCGCCTTCTCCATTGACCACCATGGTTCAACCCCACGAGGAACAGACGAATCCCCATTCCCACGCAAGCCACCGGAGCAGCTACCAAGATCGTCCGAACATCGTTGGAAGATGCGTCCCATGCCAGTGTCGAACCCCAACCACCCGAGGACCACCTCCATTGCCTGTCGAAGCCCTCCGCAGTGCCTCCGAAAAATCCACCACTGTCGCGCCCAAGGTGAAGATGCAGCCGCGCAAAGAACACACCAGCCACCACCGTCGGCCGCATGGGGTTTTCTCAACAGCGGCGGAAGGAAGGAAATTCTCAATGGCAGCTAGGGTTTACGCGGGGGGGGGGGGGGGGGGGGGGGGCAAAACTTTTTTGGGGTGAATTTTGATTGTTGAAAGGTTATTTTGCATAAAAACTCGTTAACTCCACAAAAGGCACGTACATTAACCCACCATATGACAAGTTGCGTATTGGTGATGACAAGTGACGCATATGTAGCGTCTTTTGTGGCTACTAGGGGTGACTAAGAGTAACCGTAGCAAAGGATACCCCTTAGCTGGTGATTCTGTTGTCGAAGGTTGATCTGTTAACAAGCAGAAATTAACACTTGTGACTAGTCATTTAGCAAAACTTTCATGCCAAGTCACGAAATACGTATCTAGCTCGAGAGCATCGTGTTTTAATCCCAAGCCTACTTGTCAAACCACTAACCAAAGGATAAGTCAAAACAATTAACACGTACTACGATCAGATGTTAATCCCAAAAAAATATTCAAATAATCTTTTTATGGCACATTCTGAATCTTATCTATTTCATATGTTTCAGAATTTTGTTTTAAGTTTAAATACTCATCTTTTCAAAAATCCTGAGAAATTCTTGGTGTTCAAAATGTTTCACATTTTTATTAAATTTAATTATGAAATCTGCAGATGAATATGTTCGATATTGAGTCAGTTTATGTTTCCAAATGAACTTGGATTAATATGACTATATTCAATACTTAATTTTAATAAGAGAAGTGTGGTTCAGATCCCTAAGACCGTAGGGACCGCCCAAATTTAGTGTGCGCCCGCTAACATGAGTATCGAGTGCCTCCAACTACTAGCCCTTCTTATTTATGCAAGTCCTTATTCTCCGCCTTCCCTCTAATCTCAAACCTCATTCTCGTTTTAACTTCGAACACAAACACTTCGGTTTCTCGGCCTAGAGCCTATCTTGAATGACAATCCGCATGACAAGGTTGCTGTTATGCTTTGCTGGTTGTCTATTACTTTGACTTGGGAGGCATCAGGACAAAGAATATCAATAGGAGGAGTGTTGTCAGTGCTGCGCTTTCCTTTGCAACTGATGCTAGGAATGCTACTAGGACACGACCGAATACGTGCATGTCACATTAGAGAATTAAACAGAGTTGGGGATTGCGGCCTGTGCTGAAATAAGAACCAGTCTCGTGTCGACTCATCTTCAGCACTAGATATGTTGTAACTTCGGCCAGCCCAAAATGCTTAGGCCGTGGTTTTCTAGGAATTGCAGAACCATACTCACGGGCATAACTTAACAGCTCCATCGACCGCTGAGCATCATCAGACATCCCAGCTCCCTGTAGTATTCTAGTTACATCTAGCACTCCGCATTCTCTGCCTGCTTCTTTGGACCTGCTACCTTAACTAAAACTTAGGAGAAAAAGAGAACGAAGCTGCTATCTGTACTAAAACTTCAGAGAAAAAGGGAACAAGAATAGTACAACTGAAACTAAAAGAGAACAGATCTTGGTATGGTGTAAACAAGCATGCATGCTACTCATAGTATGGAAGGCTCAGACTCAAGTAAACAACACGAATGATAGATGAAATAACTAGTATTTCACCGAACTGAATGTGCTCTAAAAGTTTGACACTAAGAACTCTCAAGAAGTCTCTAGCATTACTAAACACCTCAGTGCAATGGAGAAATAAGTGATATTTACTGAACGAAGTAACTTAAGTAAACTACCGGTAGAGCTCCAGGCATCACTATTTCTGAAGAGCATGGCTGAATACATATGTTCAGCCAATATGTCTTCAGCAGTTGACAGTTAGTTAGCATAAAAACCATCAGTGCTACTGTGCTAGAAATGTTTCTGAACAACAAACCAGCGAACGAGTACCATCAGTAGATCTGTGTAACTTCTGATGAATATGTTTTCCCAAAAGCCCTTTTAATTTCTCACATAAATGTCTTTAACGATTAATTGATTTTTTTATGTGCTAGTCTTTTTCCCTTGCTTTCGAGCAATACAACAACTCCACAAGTTGAAACAGAGTATTGCAACTTCATTTATTTGCACTATACAATTAGAGAAATATCTTCGATGGCTGTGCTCCAGCTTTTACTGGGTTTTTTTTCCTTTCTTCTCTTGGATAGACTGCCAATCCAAGTTTGGTTTTCTTCTCTCGGTTCATTGTGGGCCCATATGCACTTGACAGTCTGTTCTAATTTGAGCTCAAAGTTTTTTATATGGACGTTTCCTTTGTCTACTACCTAGTGACCCTGTTTGGAACAAACTCTACATCAAGTGCTTTTGCCATCAAACTTGGTTGTGTTCTTGTGCCTCATTCTGACAGTGAATCCCATCTATCTTCCATACTGTACTCCAAAATTTATCAGTGATGCTAAACTTCATACCAAGCTGAGGTGTCCAACTTGGTCCTAAATTTTCAGATGAAGGACAAGTACGGTTTGTTACAGCAGCAAAAAGTAATTTTATAAATTTGAGAGAGAAAAGTGATTACTTACTCATTTGAGCCTATGTTACTTTGAATCAGAGTAACACACAGCCGCTTGCACTCTGAACCTGGGTCGATCTGACTGCCACTGCGGCCTTTTTTTTTCCTTGGAAATGATTGTGATGTTCCTCTCTTATATAACCATGAAGACTGCAAATTTGTGACCATTAGGGTACCCTCTGACCCTCCTTAGTTCAACCAATTGAAATAAAATTTTAGAAGTAATATGACTTCTAAAATTTTAGTTCATTTTGTTGAACTATGTGGCGTTCAAAATTTTAGACCACGGCGGTAGTGATCACAACCAAAGACTGACAAGAGGGTCTTCTGCTTTATGAACTAACTATACCCTCTTTTTGTTTGCCTACTAGTTCTGAAGCTCTACTTTTACTTCTTATTTATGCAAGCCCTCCATCCTATTGTTCCCTCCAATCTCAAACCACATGGTAGTTCCAACACATATGCTTCACTTGTTAAGCTTATCAAGCCTAGCCTATATTGACAACCAAAGAAGCAAGACAGGGTTTTATCTTTTTCGAACTCCCGAGCGCCAAAACGTCGTTCTCTAGTACCAAAGTAATAAGTATACATTCCACATAACATGGATAACTAAATTAACAATTTACAGCATTTCACAAGAGGATTTCGGTCCTGAACATGAAAATCAAAGGATGTATGTTGTCATAAACATGGTTGACAAAAGTTATTATGCAATGTGTGTAGGAATGCAAAAAAAATGAGATTTCAGTGGACTGTAAATTTCCTTCTTTTTTCTTTGAAACTCAAAGCAAAGAAAAAATTGCTCTGTTTTGCCCATGTCACATTATGCGGAATCAAATTTATTAATAGTATCACTAATGGAAACTAAATTATTTCTAAGTCTTTTTCTCCACTTTTTCTTATAAATCAAATAGGCTGTGAACACTGAAATACAGGTGTACTATGCATGCCATGGCACTGAATTTTTTTTCCATTGGGGTGGGGGGAAAATCCAGGAGAGGGACTCGTTTCGAACAGGCATGGTCTCAAACGTTGAAGTGTACCCAGTCCAAGGGTGTGCGCTGGTGCTACCCATTGTAGGAACATCACCTAATTCTCCACTCAAGTAACGTTGTCCGTTACTGTAATCTATACAGTTACCCAGTACTCAAGTGCCATGCAAAATTAGCAGAAAGTCTTTCTGGAAAACAATGGTTGGTATAGCAAAACAATGGTCACAGGAAATTGACGATGTTATGATCAAGCAGCCGTGCAGGAATTAGGCATAATATATGCAGAACTCCACATGCATATCATACTAGTACGAAATGTGGTGAACAAAAACAGTCACAAAGACAACAAAATTGTGGTAAGCAATTCTGCTTCAGAAACTATGAGTGTAGTCATGAGATGTTGGGAGATGACCAAGGTTTTAACTCTCAAGGCCCAGAACAATTTTACCAGCATCATTTCTTTGGGGTCTTATACTTTGAGTGTGGATTAACTACCCATATTTATTTGCCTGCCGTCTACTTTCCTTCTTTTATTTACACAAGTCCTCCTCCCTCTCATTCCTCCTAATCTCTACCCATATGGTAGTTTGTAACACACACATCAGTTTCCCAGCCCGTCGAGCATAATTAGTTTGATTGAAGACTGGTGCTACTTTTGCTAGCTCGTTGCCATGTCCATTAGTTTGGCTTGAGAGGTACCAGGACAAGCAGATGTGCAAAAGTGCAAACATAGCATTGGCTGGGAGAAGGAAATGGTACGTGCTATTTGGAAGTCGGAGGTCGTTTGTAATGAGACCTCATGCTCCTGCATCTAACAGTCTCGGTTTTCCCGGTGACCTTTCTCTCTCTCAAAGAACCCCGCCAGCGACATTCCTGCAGATTGCCTTTGGGACTGATGCAAAGAGGCCTCTTCGTCACACTAGTCCCTTATTTTATTTGTGGTGATTCTACCATTATAGGTTTATAGTGGTAAAATAAGGCAGATACGATCGACCAATCTCTTGTGCGAGTTTTAAGACTACCAAATGCTAGTCAGAGCACATTCAGCATGCTTTTGCATGTCCAAGCGGAACCTGTAGAACAAGCATATACTGAAATGCATGTGCATACCTCTTGGAAAATGGAGAGAGAAATGGAATAGGATGTGCGCGTTGCGGAAACGTCTTAGCCTCGGTGCGAGGGGACGTGTTGCATGTTATAGGCAGGGGCGTAAGATCCCTGATAGCGCATACAAGATGGTTGAGATATTACAGGAGACTTGGAGGAGAAGAGATAAGAAGATAGAGTAGGTTACAAGAGAGAATATTTGAACTACCTATCTAGTCTATCTCTATCTCTAGGTGCGGCTGGTGTGCAGCACAAGGCTCCTCCGGTGCGCAATGTAACGTGACACACGATGTGTTTAACACCCTCCCTTAATCACAACTTCATCAAGTTGAGATTATGTTTAAAATCTTCAAAGCTTCTTGTAGGTAACGGTTTTGTGAATCCATCTGCAATTTGATCTCTGGAGTGCACAAACCGAATCTGAAGTTGCTTCTTGGCAACCCTTTCTCTCACAAAGTGAAAGTCTATCTCAATATGCTTTGTCCTGGCATGAAACACTGGATTGGCAGACAAATATGTAGCATCCAAGTTATCACACTATAAACAAGGAACTTGACTACTCCTGACACCAAGTTCTTTTAACATGGATTGTACCCATATGATCTCAGCTGTGGCATTTGCCAGTGCTTTATACTCTGCCTCTGTACTGGACCTGGAAACAGTGGCTTGTTTTCTTGCACACCAGGATATTAAGTTTGGGCCAAAGAAAATTGCAAAGCCACCAGTGGACCTTCTGTCATCAAGGCAATCTGCCCAGTCAGAGTCTGAAAAAACACTTACAAGTGTAGAGGATGACTTGCTGAAATTCAGACCAACATTGGCAGTATTCCTGACATAGCGAACAATACGTTTAGCAGCAGTCCAGTGAACTGAGGTAGGTGCATGGAGAAACTGACAGACTTTGTTGACAGCAAATGAAATATCAGGTCTAGTAAGTGTGAGATATTGGAGTGCACCCACTAGACTCCTATACTTTGTGCTATCATCTGGACTCAAAAGCTGTCCTTCTGTGAGAGATATTTTTTCTGAATTTGACATAGGAGTAGGTGAGGGCTTACAACCTTGTAGTCCTGCCTTCTTTACCAGATCTGCCGCATATTTTTCCTGAGAGAGGTGAAGTCCATCCTTATGCTTCTTCACCTCAATCCCTAGAAAATAATGCAAGTCTCCGAGATCCTTGAGGGCAAACTCTGAGCTGAGATCTTTCAAGAGCCCTGTGGCAGCCTCATCTGATGAACTTGTGACAATTATATCATCAACATATATGAGTACAAATATGTATGTGTTGTGCTTGTTGTAAATAAACAGTGAGGTGTCAGACTTAGAAGGAACAAAACCAAGCTGTTGCATCTTGTGACTGAGATGTGAATACCATGCACGTGGGGCTTGCTTCAACCCAAACAATGATTTTTCAAGTTTGCAAATGTAAGAAGGAACATTTTTGTTCACAAACCCAGGAGGTTGCTTCATGTACACCTCTTCTTCCAAAACACCATGGAGAAACGCGTTCTGTACATCTAGTTGCCTGAGACTCCAGCCCCTGGAAACAGCAATAGACAAAACAAGGCGAATAGTGGAAGCTTTTACAATAGGACTAAACGTGTCCTCGTAGTCTATGCCATACCGTTGTTTGAATCCTTTTGCAACCAATCTAGCTTTGTACCGATCAATGGTTCCATCTGACTTTCTCTTAATTCTAAAAACCCACTTGTAGTCGATGAGATTTTTACCTTTCTGCGGAGGGACCAAATGCCATGTTTTATTCTTCTGTAGTGCCACAAATTCCTCATTCATGGCCTTTCTCCACTTTTCATCATTCAAAGCTTCCTCAAGATTGTGGGGTTCACCAGGTTCACCTGTAGAACATACCATACCATATTTTGTAATATGCTTGTAGTTTACAGGTTTTGTTACCCCTTTTTGTAGTCGTGTACGACGCGGAGATGTTGTGTCTGCTGTTTCTGCCACAGAAAATCCCATGGCAGAAGCTGGCGCAGTTGCAGCCGCCGAATCCACCTGAGACGGATCCTCTGCGGCAGATGAGGGCGTGGGCGAAGGCACAGGCGTCATGGCCGGCACAGAAGATCCCGTCGCCAGATTTCGAGGCGGATCCGCCTGATCCAGCTGTCGCGCCTGACACGCCTCATCATTGGCGCAGGATGGCGTGGGCGGCGTATCAGCGCAGGATCCCGCGCTGGTCGGACCTGCAGCGGTCAGGTGGCGCAAGTCCCGCCATTTGTAGAAGACCGACTGGGCCAGAAACTGAGCCGCCGAGGGCCCAGTGGCACCACGCCACCTGTCGTCTCCTGGTTGGCGCGGGGCAGAGGGGGCGTGTTCCCCATCCACAGCGCGCCGCATGGCCGTGTCGATGTCGCTTTCAGCGCGCGTCGGCTCGCGCCTAATCGCACCTGATTCGGCTGGCGCGGAGTCTGAGACGGATCCACCGGACCCACCTGCCGCGGTTGAGTGCGCCGATCCCAAGGGCGGCGATGGGAAGGATCCCGAGGGGGATTTGCTCGCCTCGCCTGGACACATGAAATATGGCCCTGTAGGGCACATTTCTTCATCGTTTTGACTGCCGTTTTTTTCTCTGCTTTCTCCTGCATCATCATCATGCTCATACGTGGTATTAAGAGGGTCAGTCAACAGTTGATTATTACAGTTATCACCGCCGTGATCAAAGCTAGTGAGATGAGAAGGAAGAAGCAAAATTTCTTTTCGGAGAAGTGCACCCGCATTGGGATGAAATTGAGCAAAGGGAAACTTGGTCTCGTCAACACGACATCACGGGAAATGTATACACGGCCAGAGGAGACATCAAGACATTTTACACCCTTGTGTTGAGCGCTATACCCTAGGAAGACACATTGTTTTGATCAAAACATTAATTTTCGATTGTTGTATGGACGAAGATTGGGCCAACACGCACACCCAAATACACAGAGAGACTTGTAGTCGGGTTTGGCGTGAAGAAGTCGTTCCATGGGAGTTTTGTTGTGTATGACACGACTAGGAAGCATATTGATAATGTGAACGGCGGTGAGAAACGCTTCATCCCAAAACTTAAGGGGCATAGAAGCACCGGCTAGGAGAGCAAGACCCACCTCAACTATGTGACGGTGCTTGCGCTCGGCAGAGCCATTTTGTTGGTGCGCGTGAGGGCAGGAAACATGATGAGATATGCCAAGAGTTTGGAAGAAGGAATCCAACTTTTCGTATTCCCCTCCCCAATCAGATTGTACCGCAAGGATTTTGCGATCAAATTTCCGTTCTACAAGTGCTTGGAAATTTTTGAAGACTTGAAAGACTTTGGATCATTTCTTAAGAAGATAGATCCAAGAGAACTTGCTATAGTCATCAATGAAACTAACGTAATATGTGTGTCTGCCAACTGAGCTAGGGGCAGGACCCCAAACATCTGAGAAAATTAACTGAAGTGGTTGAGTAGAAACGTTGGTAGAAACTGGATAAGGCAATTGATGACTTTTTGCTCTTTGGCATGAATCACAAATAGTTCCAACATGAGGCTCACCAACAAACGGGAGCTTATTTTTCCTAAGCAAGCGTTCAACTAAAGAAAATGAAGCATGTCCTAGACAATCGTGCCACCGTGTTGAAGAAAGCTTGACAACACCATAGGCTTGTTTATTATGTCTTCTAAACTCCGGAAGGAACGGGTAGAGTCCTCGGACGCATCTACCTCGATAGAGGGTTTTCCTCGTGGCCAGATCCTTGATCAAGAAGAAAAAAGGATGAAATCCAATGAAGACATGGTTGTCAAGTGTAATTTTATGAACGGAAAGGTGGTTTTTGTTGGCACTAGGGACATGCAAAAAAATTCTAAGATGAATCTTACGATGAGGGGTGTGTATAACAGAATGACCAATGTTGCTGATGCTCATACCTGCACCATCGGCAGTGTGAATTTGATCCTTGCCGTGGTACTTCTCACGGAGGGTCGCCTTCTTGAGCTCTCCAGTGACGTGATTGGTGGCGCCGTTGTCGAGGTACCAGTTGGTGTCGATGCCGTAGGATCCATCCGCCGCCGCAGCAATCTTGTCATCATCTTGAGCGTCGTCCTCGTCTTCATCGTAGCGGTACCAGTAGTCCCTGGCGGTGTGGCCTGGTTTGCCACAGATCTGACAGCGTGGGGCGTCCGAGCGAGTTCAGCCAAAGCCGCCACCGCGGTGACCCCTATTGCCACGAGCGCCACCGCCACTGGTTCCACCATTGTTGCCGGTCCTGGCACCACCAGCCCTGCCCTTGCCACGGCCACGGTAGCGGGAGCCACCGCCACGACCACGGGCAGCAAGGTTGGCGGAGGACTTGAAGCCACCGCCGCCGGAGTTCTGGAAGTGCACCATGCGCTGGTCGAAGTTGCTGAGCATGGAGAAGATCTCGTCGAGGGAGGCGGGACTGACGCGGGCGTCGAGGGCAGAGGCGAGGGGCTGGTACTCCTGGTCCAGCCCGTGAAGGATGTACGAGATCAGCTCGTCGTCCTGGATGGGTTTGCCCGCCGCCGCTAGCTCATCCGCGAGACCGCGCATGGTGGCGAAGTAGGCGGCGGCGGACTGGTTGCCCTTCTGCGCGTTGATGAGCAAGGTACGGATGTTGTTGACGCGACTCAATGACTGCGACGAGTACATGTCTGCCAGCGTCGTCCAGAGCGCATGCGCCGTGGTGACCGCGGTCACCGTGACGAGCACCTCTTTGGAGAGGTTGCTCAGCAGGAAGCCAAGCACCTACTGGTCCTCCCGGACCCAGATGGGGTGGAGAGGGTTGGGCACAAACGTGTCCTTGTCGTCCTTGTCCTTGGCGGCTTGAAGCTTGGTCGGCTCCGGCGAGGTGCCATCAACATATTGGAAGACACCGGCGCCACGAAGTTGTGGTGTGATCTGTGTGCACCATAGCACGTAATTCGTGCGGGATAGTTTCTCGATCACCTGCCCACTGAGGCTAGGGGCAGATGCGCCGGAGGAGGAAGACATGTTTCGTGTGGTGCGACTGGAATCAGGGGGAAACTAGATGGGAAGAAGAATGGCTCTGATTACCATGTGCGCGTTGCGGAAACGTCTTAGCCTCGGTGCGAGGGGACGTGTTGCATGTTATAGGCAGGGGCGCAAGATCCCTGATAGCGCATACAAGATGATTGAGATATTACAGGAGACTTGGAGGAGAAGAGATAAGAAGATTTTTCGAAAAGGGGCGCTTTATTACTTAAAGGAAGAGATAAGAAGATAGAGTAGGTTACAAGAGAGAATATTTGAACTACCTATCTAGTCTATCTCTATCTTTAGGTGCGGCTGGTGTGCAGCACAAGGCTCCTCCGGTGCACAATGTAACGTGACACACGATGTGTTTAACATAGGAAACAAGAGGAAAATTGGCAACTGTGATCAGGAAGCAGTCAAAGAATGTCTACTTCAGTATTACAAAGACTTGCGAATGTAGGAATCAGGCACCAGTTTTAGTGAGTGTTCCACATGTGTTTCATGAACAAACACTTTCACGCCATCATAAGTCACTCTGCTTCAGAAGCCATTCAATAGGTCATCAAAGACTATCATAAAGTTAACTCTGCCCAAACAAGTGCAAATGAAACTACAAATCCCATTTCTGACCAACAGTTTAGCAAATTCACGTCCTGGAGGGCATTTCTTTTATCAGTTTCGCACTTTTATTATCAACGTTTTGAATAGCGAGCTATATCATTTAGCGGTTAAATCTGTGTACTTAGACCTCATTAATTATGGCACAATCCCAATATCGATACACATTTGGAAAGTTAAGGTTCATCTGCGCATCAAAATTTTTATGTGGTTTGTGCATAAGCAGGTCATTCTTATCAAAGATAGCTTACTAAAGCGATGATGGGTCGGTAGCTCACGATGTTGCTTTTGTGTTCATGACAAGACAATCCAACATTTATGCATTGATTGCCCTCTCACAAAGTTACTTTGGCGATCAATTGATATAGCATTTAATATAACACCTCCATCTAGCATAGATGCATTGTTTGGGATGTGACTAAATGGAGTGCAACCGGACACTGCGTCAAATATTGGGATTGGAATATGCGCATTTCTTTGAGCTATATGGAACTTCAGGAACGATATAATTTTTAACAGATTATATATTCTAAACTTCTTGCAGGTTATCTTCAGAGTTACGGCATGGATTCGTACGTGGCTGCTACTCACTCCTACGGCTTCCAGGGAGCATTTGACTACTGGGTGCAACCAATGAGAGATGGTAGCACAGGCTAACTTCAACCGGTTTGGATGGCAGTCGCATAATAGGATAGGTCCTCAGTGTCCACTTCTCCAGCCGGTTGTGGCTTTGCTTTTTCTTATTATTAGCTTTTATTTCTTTGTGCTCCTTCTGTGAGTTGTATTTCAGATACCAGACTCTGTTTTGGACGATCTTTTTTCAATAATATGGCTGCATGCATCTTTCGGATGCAGAGGCCGGGGGGAAATCCTCCTTTTCCAAAACAAAAAATATCATTTAGCAGCGGCTCAGTCAGAAGCTATGAAATGCTATAGCAAAGCTAAGCCCCATTTAAGATGTTTCCATAAATAATGAACAAAATATAAAAATAAGCATACAATGAGACAGCATATATGATATATCACGTATACTTGACATGCATATGTTGAGTGCCTCAATCCAAGTGGTACAAATGCCAATGTTAAGTTGGTAGGTTATTTGCATTGGTCAATTATTTTAACATCTCTTGTATTGGTGTCTAACTTGTTTTCACACTTGTGGTTTGTAGGTCAAGATTGCCCAAGAATTGTACAAGGGCAAACCGAAGAAGAAAGGTGAAAAGCAAGGCAAAACTTTCGGTTTGCACCAATGATGGGTACTGCTCCATAATGAGGATAAATGATAGAACTGGCTCTCTAAGGAAATTCAAAATAAGATGAAGTAATATAGCTGGTCGGAGAGGCTTTTTGTACTTGACACCCATGATGATGCATAAAGTGTCAATGACAGAAAAAGGAGCCACGCTCCTAACTCGGTTGCTACAAAGAGGTGTGATGGGAGGAAGAAAGGCAAGGAGAAATTTAAGAAGGGAGGAGACAATGACTGCTACTCTGCCCAGAGAGCCACAAACCATTTTACATACGTGCATCTAGATCTTCCGGAGGGGGTGGAAGTCAACCTACAGTGAACATAAACTATCAAACACATTAAGTCACGGGAGAATGGTGGCCAACTAGCATGGCCATGTGGCGCATGTTGGTTGGCCGTGGCAAAAATCTTTTTGATTTTTTTAGAAGATGAAATTAAGAAATTTTTGATTTTTTTTAAAAGATGAAATTGAGATCGTTTTTTTTTCTTTTAAGATTTTTTTTGGAGATTATCTTTGAATGATGGAAGTGAGACTTTTGTTTCTTTTTCATTTTAATAATATTTTTAGGCTTTTTTTCTTTTTAAGATGAATGTGATGTTCACGTGTTGTGAGAAAGTTTTCTTTTTTAATTTTGAGATAAAATTGAAGTTTTTTTCTTTGAGAGGGGGGAATACATGCATAGCTTCCTCTCAAAAGGCCCGTAATGACGGGCCCCAACTACTAGTATGCTTCATAAGTGTGTAGTTTTGCTTCATAGTGAATTTCTCATCGTCTTTCAAACACCTCCTAGTCTTGAAGTGGTCAATTTCTTATGTTTCAGATTCATAAACCACCTAGCGACGACTACAAGCACTGAGGCGAGTCGAAAGCGCGCCGTCATCATCATTCCTCCATCGCCGGAGTCAGGCACAAGTTGTTGTAGTAGACAGTCAGGAAATTGTCGTGCTAAGGCCCCATAGGACCAGCGCACCAGAATAGCAACCGCCGCCAACGAAGAATAACGTAGATCGAAAGGATCCAACTCAAAGACACACGAATATAGACGAACAACGACGAGATCCGAATAAATCCACCAAAGATAAATCTGCCGGAGACAAACCTCCACACGCCCACCAACCATGCTAGATGCATCCTATCTCTACATTTCGGTGAAAGACAATGTCCAAAGTTACAACAGTTCAGAAACAAGAAGATGCAAGAAGATGCACCAACACGAGAGTGATTCTTCTTTTAGCATAGGCGCCATTTCGTCGCCGCCTAGAAATCCCGAAGGCAACATGCACTTGTTCGATTATGTCCTAGTAGTAATCAGAAGATAGTGTAAACGACAGTTGTTATCACATATCATGCACTACCAATGAGGTTTCTTGGGATATGCCTTTTCCCAACGCCTCCCAAGCCGACCTAATGAACAGCCAGCTAGAAAAAAAATAGGCTCGATAGGTTGAGCAACTGGAAAAATATATGTTAGAACTACCATGTAATTAGAGATTGGAAAGGGGAGGAAGGACTTGTATAAATAAAAAGAACCAGTAGAAGGTGCGCAAATAAAAATGGTTAGTTAATTCATACTTCAAGCACACGTGCAACCCCTACAAAAGTAGCACACATGCAACCCCTAAAAACAATAGCACACATGCAATCAATTTGCCATCAAATTGACATAAGAAAGTGCTTCTTTTGTGGCATGAGTTGTTCCTTTTTCTTTTCTTTTTATCGAAAAAGGCTTTCATCCCGCTTTATATATAAAGCAATGATCATCAACAACCCGATACAAATGCATGCCCCCACAACACACGCATATACCGAAGGCAGGATACATAGGCGCTGAGGGCAGCAACACCATCCCTAGCACTAATGCCACCGCGAGGAGATAAAGCAACATTCGACGAACCGTGGGATCCAAGACGGTGCCTTCAGGAAGTATACGACACCGGAGCGCCGCCACCGCCCGGTCCGAGGATCAGAGTTTCCCCCGGAGCATCATGACAGGCAATGAGAGCCGCGACGACGCCTTCAAAAAGGGAACGAGCTTCGCCGTCGCCGGTCCATCTGAAGATAGAACAGGTTTTCACCCCGGCCAATTCTCACTGCCACCAAACGCCACACCCCGGCAGCCACACCGCCCACACGGCCATGGCCACCGGGCAGCACCGAGCCACAAGCTCTGCCCATCAACACCGCGCTACCACCACTAGGGCCGCCGCCCCGGCAACCAAGACCTTGACACCCCCTCACCCGAAACCTGTCGCTACCCCAACCAAAGAGACGAGCGGAAAGGCCCCGTCTTTCGCACCCATGGCCGGCCCCCAGCGCCAAGACCCAATAGGTCTGCCAAAACTGGCCTCCATCGATTGTCCTACCGCACCGATCGCGAGACGAGCTCGGTCTTGCAGCACGGGCGCGATACGAGCTCGGACCTGCTACACCGGGCGCGAGACCACGATCGACCGCAACTGGGAGAGGGCCAACTCTTTGACGGAAATAGCACCAAGACGACGAGGAGAGGGATCGAAGGCCACTTGGATCGACGCCACCGTGATACGTCTCCGTCGTATCTACTTTTCCAAACACTTTTGCCCTTGTTTTGGACTCTAACCTGTATGATTTGAATGGAACTAACCCGAACTGACGCTGTTTTCAGCAGAATTGCCATGGTGTTGTTTTATGTGCAGAAAACAAATATTCTCGGAATGACCTGAAACTCCACGGAACATCTTAGAAAAAACAATAAAAAATCATCGCCAAAGATGAAGACCAGGGGGCCCACACCCTTCTCACGAGGGTGGGGGCGCCCCCCCCCCCAGGGCACGCCCCCCTACCTCGTGGGCCCCCTGGATGCCCTCCGACGCCAACTCCAACTCTATATATTTGCTTTCGAAGAGAAAAAAATCAGAGAGAAGAAATCATTGCGTTTTACGATACAGAGCCACCGCCAAGCCCTAAAACCTCTCGGGAGGGTTGATCTGGAGTCCGTTCGGGGCTCCGGAGAGGGGGATTCGTCGCCGTCATCATCATCAACCATCCTCCGTCACCAATTTCATGATGCTCACCGTCGTGCGTGAGTAATTGCATCGTAGGCTTGCTGGACGGTGATGGGTTGGATGAGATTTATCATGTAATCGAGTTAGTTTTGTTAGAGTTTGATCCCTAGTATCCATTATGTTCTGAGATTGATGTTGCTATGACTTTGCTATGCTTAATGCTTGTCACTAGGGCCCGAGTGCCATGATTTCAGATCTGAACCTATTATGTTTTCATGAATATATGTGAGTTCTTGATCCTATCTTGCAAGTTATAGTCACCTACTATGTGTTATGATCCGGCAACCCCGAAGTGACAATAATCGGGACCACTCCCGGTGATGACCATAGTTTGAGGAGTTCATGTATTCACTATGTGCTAATGCTTTGTTCTGGTTCTCTATTAAAAGGAGGCCTTAATATCCCTTAGTTTCCAATAGGACCCCGCTGCCACGGGAGGGTAGGACAAAAGATGTCATGCAAGTTCTTTTCCATAAGCACGTATGAGTATATACGGAATACATGCCTACATTACATTGATGAATTGGAGCTAGTTCTGTGTCACCCTATGTTATGACTATTACATGATAAACCGCATCCGGCATAATTATCCATCGCTGATCCGGTGCCTACGAGTTTTCCATATACTGGTTTATGCTTATTTACTTTTCCGCTACTCTGTTACTATCACTACAAAATACCAAAAACATTACTTTTGATGTCTTTACTTTTGTTGCTGCTACCGCCACTATCATATTACTTTGCTACTAAACACTTTGCTACAGATACTAAGTTTCCAAGTGTGGTTGAATTGACAACTCAGCTGCTAATACTTGAGAATATTCTTTGGCTCCCCTTGTGTCGAATCAATAAATTTGGGTGGAATACTCTACCCTCGAAAGCTGTTGTGATCCCCTATACTTGTGGGTTTTCAAGACTAATTTCTAGCGCTGTTGCCGGGGAGGATAGCTCTATTCTTTGAGTCACTTGGGATTTATATCTGCTGGACACTATGAAGAACTTGAGAGATCCAAAAACCAAGATCTATCCCTCAACTACGAGGGGAGGTAAGGAACTTCCATCTAACTCTGCACTTGATTCACCTTCTATTATGAGTAAGTTTGTGACACCTACACCTGCTTCTGCTATTCGTTCTGATATGTCGCATGTTATTGATGATGCCACTTCTTCTATGCATGATACTTATGATGAAACTGCTTCTATGCCTGATACTATTGTGCCCCTTGGTGAATTTCTTGATGAACAAATTGCTAGGGCTAGAGAAAAAGAAATTATTGAATCTGAATACGATGATGATAGTGATGATGAAAATATGCCTGTTATCCCTGAGGGCTATCTTTTTGATATGGAATCTTCTGCCGCTATTTTAGCTTGCAGAGATAGATATGAGCTTACGAGGTTATTAATTAAATGGAACAAAGAATCACTTAGAGATCAAATGAAACCTGACCCTGCTTTTGCTACTTCACCTATATGTGTTCCTGATAAGGATTATGAATTCTCTGTTGATCCTGATATAATTACTCTGGTTGAATCTGATCCGTTTTATGGCTATGAATCTGAAACTATTGTGGCACATCTTACTAAGTTAAATGATATAGCCGCCCTGTTTACTAATGATGAGAGATCGCGTTACTTTTATATACTCAAAATATTTCCGTTCTCATTAAAGGGTGATGCTAAGATATGGTTTAATTCTCTTGATCCTGGTTGTGTGCGTAGTCCCCAGGATATGATTTATTACTTCTCTGCTAAATATTTCCCTGCTCATAAGAAACAAGCTTCTTTGAGAGAAATATACAACTTCGTGCAAATTAAAGAAGAGAGTCTCCCACAAGTTTGGTGGAGGCTTCTCAAGTTACTTAATGCTTTGCCTGACCATCCTCTTAAGAAACCAGAAATACTTGATATCTTTAATAATGGACTAACCGATGCTTCCAGAGATTACCTAGATAGTTGTGCTGGTTCTCTTTTCAGGGAAAGAACACCGGATGAAGCTGAAATTCTATTGAATAATATGTTGACAAATGAAAATAATTGGGCACCTCCTGAGCCAGCTCCTGCTCCAATTACTAAGCCTATTCTTAAACCAACTCCGAAGAAGAGAGGTGTTCTATTCCTCAGTCCCGAAGATATGCAAGAGGCAAAGAAATCTATGAAAGAAAAAGGTATTAAAGTTGAAGATGTTAAGAATTTACCTCCTATTAAAGAAATACATGGTCTTAATATACCGCCTGGTGAAGAAACATATGATCTCAATTCTTTATTTACTGAAGAACCTCCTGATCCCGATATCACGACATAGGTAGTAAAGGTAAATTCTCTCTATAGATATGATAAAGCTGAAGTTCCTCCTACTAAAATTGCTAATCAGTGCTTGGATGAGTTTGATAACTTTATATTTAAGAAAGACGACTTCAATGCTTATTTTGGTAGACAATTAAAAGAAAATTTTTATATGATTAGACGCTTGGGTGATTATATGGCTAATATTAAAGGTGAACTTAAACTTGTTAGCAAACATGCTTCTATGGTTACCACTCACGTAGAACAAGTACTTAAGGCTCAAAAAGAAGTGCTTGATGAAATGAATAGTAAGAAAAATGATTATGATGTTAGAGTGGCTACTAGAACTGATAGAATGACTCAGGAACCTTTGTATCCTGAAGGCCACCCTAAGAGAATCGAGCAAGATTCTCAAAGAAATAATATTGATGTTCCTAGTTCTTCTAAAAAGAAGAAGAAGAAAAATGATAGAACTGTGCAAACTTCTAGTGAACCTATTGCTGAACCACCTGATAATCCAAATGATATATCTATATCTGATGCTGAAACACAATCTGGTAATGAACATGACCCTAATGAAAATATTAATGATAATGTTCATGATGATGCTCAACCTAGTAATGATAATGATGTAGAAATTGAACCTGCTGTTGATCTTGATAACCCACAATCAAAGAATCAACGTTATGATAAAAAAGACTTTGTTGCTAGGAAACATGGTAAAGAAAGGGAACCTTGGGTTCAGAAACCCATGCCTTTTCCTCCGAAACCATCCAAGAAAAAGGATGATGAGGATTTTGAGCGCTTTTCTGAAATGATTAGGCCTATCTTTTTGCGTATGCGATTAACTGATGTGCTCAAAACAAATCCTTATGCTAAATATATGAAGGATATCATTACTAATAAAAGAAATATACCGAAAGCTGAGATTTCCACCATGATTGCTAATTATACTTTTAAGGGTGGAATACCAAAGAAACTTGGAGATCCCAGAGTACCTACTATACCTTGCTCCATTAAAAGAAATTATATTAAAACTGCTTTATGTGATCTTGGAGCCGGCGTTAGTGTTATGCCTCTCTCTTTATATCGTAGACTTGACTTGAATAAGTTGACACCTACTGAAATATCTTTGCAAATGGCTGATAAATCAACTGCTATACCTGTCGGTATTTGTGAGGATGTGCCTGTTGTGGTTGCAAACGTTACTATTTTAACGGACTTTATTATACTACTTGATATTCCCAAGGATGATAGTATGTATATTATTCTTGGAAGACCTTTTCTTAATACTGCAGGGGTTGTTATTGATTGCAACAAAGGCAATGTCACTTTTCATGTTAATGGTAATGAGCATACGGTACACTTTCCAAGGCAATAACCTCAAGTTCATAGTATCAACTCCATTGGAAAAATTCCATCGATTATAATTGGAGGTTTTGAATTTCCTGTTCCTACTGTCAAAAAGAAATATGATATACTTATTATAGGGGATGTGCATATCCCCGTTGAGGTAACTTAGTGTTATTCGAAATTTCTCCGGTTTCATGATTATCGGAACGAGTTTGTTAACAAGACTTGATCAACCTTGTTAGTGGATTCTTTTTGATGAGCATGAGATGGATGAAACTAGAAGCACAACCTTCTGTACCCCACTTTTACTTTCTGTTATTTATATTAAATAAAGTAAATATAGTATTTTTCTGTCTGTTGCCTGACTTATCCGTGCAATATAAAAATATCCCGAAAATAAAAGTCCACAGAATGGCATGCCAATTTAATATGATTTTTTCGAGAATATTTGAGGATTTTACTGTGCAAAAATTATCATGGAAGGAGCTGCCACCTGGCCACGAGAGTAGTGGGCGCCCCCCCCCCTCTAGGGCGCGCCCCCTGCCTCGTGGGCCCACGGTGGCCCTCCTCCACTTATCCCAGCACCCATCTTCTTTCTCTATCTCACACAAACCCGAAAAACCAACTCAAGCACGAGTTCCAGCCACTTTTGCTGTGATTTTCGATCTCCTTGCTCAAAGCACCTCTCGCAAAACTGCTTGGGGAGATTGTTCCTTGGTATGTGACTCCTCCATTGGTCCAATTAGTTTTTGTTATAGTGCTTTATTCTTTGCAAATTTGTGTTGCATAATTGACCATGTTCTTGAGCTTGCATGTCAAATTTATATGGATCCAAGTAGTTCTAATGCTTGATATAGGCTCTAGGCACTTGTAGGAGTAGTTGCTATTAGTTTTATTGAGTTTGGTTTACTTTTATTTTGAAGTTACTAAATTTTTTCAGATTATTTCAAAAAAATAATGAGGAGATTCTTGAGGGGCTCATCGAGTCAAAGCTCGAAGTAAAAGGCACCGAAGCCTAAGTATAATTTACCGCGCACCGCGGAGATTCGGGCGTGTGAATGGCCTTCTGATAATTTCTTGAGAGAGGCCGGGATTTATGAGGATTTCTATTCATTGATTAAGAATGCTGGCCTCACCGACTTCGTCCGCGACCAACATCCACATTATCTCTTACTCACAAATACTTTTGTGCAAAACTTCTACTTTTACCCTAAAGAGTCACCACCTACGATGGAGTTTCATTTATATGATGAGTATAAGAAGATGTCACTTTATGATTTCTGTCGGATTTGTTTAGTCCCTTTTGAGGGTAAGACAGAAGAACCACATTATGATGATGTGGCTGGGTTTATTGATACTATCACTGTAGGAGAAACTAGGAAGGTTTCCGATGCACGAATCACTAGCATACATTTTCCTGTTTTACGTTACTTTGCATTATTTGCTAGTCGTTGTTTAATTGGACGCGGAAACTGTGGAAACCTTAGTATCCCTGATATAATTATTCTGCATCACGGTTTATATAGTGATAACACTTTTAGTATGGGCGGTATTATTGCTAGACGGTTAAGTATAAACCGTACTAAGGGTCCCATCTTTGGAAGCACCTATACTACACGCCTAGCTGCACATTTTAACATACCTATTAGGCATGCTAAAAAGGAAGAAAATGTGTTGCCCCGTGTTTATCTAGATCATAAAAGTATGGTGGCACATGATTTTATTGTTAAGAATAGGGCAGAAGAGCTTAAATATCAATTGTTTTTAACAAACATCATCCTGAGACTATTATCCTGCCTGCTCCTTCTTTGTTTAATTTTGTAGGACCCTACCTCGTTAACTGGGCTGTCGTCCAAACTTACAAGAATCCTGCACCAGCCCTGGAACAGGAACCACAAGATGAGCCTCCACGGCAATCTGTTTATTCTTGGGATCCAGAGATGACTGTTAGCCAGTGGCACTCAGAGTCTTCTTCTTTATCACAGTATGATCCCAACTATTCCTCCTCATCACAGTACGACCCCAACAACTATTATTATGGATAGCCGCCAGGCCAGCCGTGGCCATAGACCAACTTAGGCCAAAATCTTAAGCTTGGGGGAGTACGTATTTCTCACCGACATTACATTTATGTTCACACACACTCATTGCTAGATGTTGGTGCTTATACTTTTTCACTGTAATATCCATGCTAGTTTATTTTCTTTTTCCTGCTTTCTTCTTGTGTGTCTGTTAAACCTTAAGAAAAACCAAAAAAAATAGTGGTAATTTATTTTTCTGCTGTATTAGTAATAATTAAAAAAACCCAAAAATATTTCCCATTCTTCTTTTGCTTGTTGGGAGCTTTCTCGTGTAAATAGTTTTATTTCTTTTCTTTTCTTTGAGGGTCAGTAGGAGAAGACCATAATTAAATTGTTGAAGTGGCTCTTATATGCATCATTGTTAATTTAACCAAGAGCCCATATTGCCTTGTCTTCTCCTGTTTATTGAATGCTTGCAGATTCCAGCTTAGTCCAATGCACGTACACTCTTATTATTATTCACACCGTTCAGTCGTGCAAGTGAAAGGCAATTATGATGATATATGATGGATTGACTGAGATGAGAAAAGCTGGTATGAACTCGACCTTTTTTGTTTTTGTAAATATGATGAGTCCCTCGTTCTTGATTCAGCTTATTATGAATAAACATGTTTGCAATGACAATTAGAGATCATAGTTGCTTGTGCCATACTTGATTAGCTATGAATTATAATGGTTTACCTTATGTGCCAACATGCCATTGAGATGATTATGATGTGATATGATGGGGTGGTATCCTCCTTTGAATGATTTAAGTGACTTGACTTGGCACATGTTCACGCATGTAGTTGAAACAAAATCAACGTAGCCTCCATGATATTTATGTTCATGGTGGATTATATCCTACTCATGCTTGCATTCAATGTTTATTAATTTTAATGCATGTACATGGCTGTTGTCGCTCTCTAGTTGGTCGCTTCCCAGTCTTTTGCTAGCCTTCACTTGTACTAAGCGGGAATACTGCTTGTACATCCAATTCTTTAAACCCCAAAGTTATTCCAGATGAGTCCACTATACCTTCCTATATGCGGTATCTACCTGCCGTTCTAAGTAAATTTGTATGTGCCAAACTCTAAACCTTCAAATAATCATTATGTTTTGTATGCTCGAATAGCTCATGTATCAACCAAGGCGGTCCTTATCTTCTGTGTTAGGCGGGTTATTCTCAAGAAGAGTGGACTCCGCTCCTCACTCACGAGAAAATGGCTGGTCACCGGGATGCCCAGTCCCATGCTTTATGCAAACTAAATCAAATTTAATTGCAAACAAAACTCCCCCTGGGACCTGATGTATGTTGGAGGCACTCGTTGTTTCGAGCAAGCCATGGATTGATGCTTGTTGGTGGAGGGGGAGTATAAACTTTACCATTCTGTTTGGAAACCGCCTATAATGTGTTTAGCATGGAAGATATCGCCGTCTCTTAGTTGTTACGTTGACAATGAAAATATACCGCTCAAAATACAATTTATCTCTTTTTCAAAACCGAGCTCTGGCACCTCTACAAATCCCTGCTTCCCTCTGTGAAGGGCCTATCCATTTACTTTTATGTTGAGTCATCACCCTCTTATTAAAAAGCACTAGCTGGAGAGCACAGCCATCATTTGCATTCATCACTGTTAATGTATATTGGGTATGACTATGATTGAATCTCTTTTACCATGAATTACAATGTCTAGTCAGTCCTTGATCTTTAAAGGTGCTCTGCATTTATATTTTAAAGTCTTAGAAAGGGCTAGCGAGATACCATCTTATTATATCATATTATGATTGTTTTGATAAAGTGTTGTCATCCGAGATTTATTATTATGACTTGCTAGTTGATTATGCTATTGATATGAGTAATGATGAGACCTGAGAATTATTGCAAGTGTGGTTAGTTATGATCTATGCTGAAAACTTGAATACTGGCTTGACATAGTTACAACAACAAGAGCAAACAGAGTTTGTAAATGTTTTTCTTTCTTTCTTTCAGTTTGTCAACTGAATTGCTTGAGGACAAGCAAGGGTTTAAGCTTGGGGGAGTTGATACATCTCCGTCGTATCTACTTTTCCAAACACTTTTGCCCTTATTTTGGACTCTAATCTGTATGATTTGAATGGAACTAACCCGGACTGACGCTGTTTTCAGCAGAATTGCCATGGTGTTGTTTTATGTGCAGAAAACAAATATTCTCGGAATGACCTAAAACTCCATGAAACATCTTAGAAAAATAATAAAAAAATCCTCGCCAAATATGAAGACCAGGGGGCCCACACCCTTCTCACGAGGGTGGGGGACGCGCCCCCCACCTAGGGCGCGCCCCTACCTCGTGGGCCCCCTGAATGCCCTCCGACGCCAACTCCAACTCTATATATTTGCTTTCGGAGAGAAAAAAATCAGAGAGAAGAAATCATCGCGTTTTACGATACGGAGCAGCCGCCAAGCCCTAAAACCTCTCGGGAGGGCTGATTCGGAGTCCGTTCGGGGCTCCGGAGAGGGGGATTCGTCGCCGTCGTCATCATCAACCATCCTCCATCACCAATTTTATGATGCTCACTGCCGTGCGTGAGTAATTGCATCGTAGGCTTGCTGGACGGTGATGGGTTGGATGAGATTTATCATGTAATCGAGTTAGTTTTGTTAGGGTTTGATCCCTAGTATCCATTATGTTCTGAGATTGATGTTGCTATGACTTTGCTATGCTTAGTGCTTGTCACTAGAGCCCGAGTGCCATGATTTCAGATCTGAACCTATTATATTTTCATGAATATATGTGAGTTCTTGATCCTATCTTGCAAGTCTATAGTCACCTACTATGTGTTATGATCCGGCAACCCCGAAGTGACAATAATCGGGACCACTCCCGGTGATGACCATAGTTTGAGGAGTTCATGTATTCACTATGTGCTAATGCTTTGTTCCGGTTCTCTATTAAAAGGAGGCCTTAATATCCCTTAGTTTCCAATAGGACCCCGCTGCCACGGGAGGGTAGGACAAAAGATGCCATGCAAGTTCTTTTCCATAAGCACGTATGACTATATACGGAATACATGCCTACATTACATTGATGAATTGGAGCTAGTTTTGTGTCACCCTATGTTATGACTGTTACATGATGAACCGCATCCGGCATAATTATCCATCGCTGATCCAGTGCCTACGAGTTTTCCATATACTGGTTTACACTTATTTACTTTTCCGCTGCTACTGTTACAATTACTACAAAATACCAAAAACATTACTTTTGCTGTCTTTACTTTTGTTGCTGCTACCGCCACTATCATATTACTTTTCTACTAAACACTTTGCTGCAGATATTAAGTTTCTAGGTGTGGTTGAATTGACAACTCAGCTGCTAATACTTGAGAATATTCTTTGGCTCCCCTTGTGTCAAATCAATAAATTTGGGTTGAATACTCTACCCTCGAAAGCTGTTGCGATCCCCTATACTTGTGGGTTATCACACCGCCGGAAGACCGCCGGGATCCCCATCCACCACCGCCACACCCGCCACGAGCAGCGGGTGCTGCACCACCCGCCGCGAGGATGAACACGACAACAACCCGCAAGCTTGCGGCGCCCAGATCTGGCCCACCAGCCCCAGCCGACACCGCCTCATCTCCACCAACGCCTGGGCCTCCACGCCATCGCAGAGCCCTGCCCGCCGCCCGCCGTGGACCGCCGCCGCTCCCAGCCACTGGGCCTTGCGGATCTGGCGCGCGCCGCCGCGCCCCAACGAGGAGAGGAGGAAAGGGGTGGAGGTTGCCCAGGAAGCCGCCCCGCCGCCGCCCTCACTGGAGCCCGCCTGGGCTTCGCCGGCGGCGCCTCCGGCGACGGCGAGACGAAAAGGAGGAGGGAGAGGACCTAGCGGCGGCGCTGGAGGAGTCTTCCCCCGTGTCACCAAAGGAGGGCGACGCAGGGGTGTTTTTTTTCCGTTCCCTCTCCCAGAATCTTCTTTTCTTTTTTGAGGGAAGGCATGAGTTGTTCCTGGAAAGAAGTATGAAGTCCTTTAGAGCATCGCCAGCAACATACCCATAATTTGGCTACCCATATCACTATGGGTAGACGATAGAGAAGATTTGGATAGCTTCTTTTTTTGCTTTTAGGAAAATATGCAAGACTAGATACCATATTCTGAGCTTCGACTTTCTCTACTACACAATTACATATACAATCTGAACTAACTAAACTTTCCATGACATGATAATTAAGCCTTTTCATCATCATGTCCCACATAATTAGCAACATTTCAAATCCAGGTTTAGATTTAAGCCTAAAATTGCAAGCATTGTGCATCACAAACACAATTGAAGTTAACTACATATACAAACCACAAGCCTAGATCCAATTTTGTTTTGACCGAGCATTCTTGAAGCGCACATAAAAGTCTTACGTCATCAACACTATAGCATAATTTTTTTTCTCTATTATGCATGATATCGAACCGATTGTTCTGACATCCATCCATCCGATTGATTTTTAGACTTTTTTGCTTCAACGGAGCGTTATTTTTCCCCATATTCCTATCACCATTGCCTTTATTCCCTTGCTTCAAGTACACTTCATTATTACTCACATCAATCTTTACTCACTCTCGGGTCCTATGCTTGACGTACAAATTAACTACCCCTCTTTATTTGCCTACCTTCTACAACTCTACTTGCCCTTCTTATTTGTGCAAGCCCTCCAACTCCTCTTCGTCAACTCTAATCTCAGACCACAGGGTAGTTCTAACACAAATAGTTCAATTGTTCAGAGTATCAAGCCTAGCTTGCTTGACAACCAAGATGATGAAACTAGCGTTGTCTTTTGCTAGTTTGTTGCCTTGTTCATTAGTTCGGCTTAGGAGTCATAGGGAAAAGCAGATGTGCAGAAATACAATAGTAACCTTGGCCTGACGAACAAACTTGTACTCAGCTCGTTCACAACTCTTCTATGAGAGTTTATGGCTCTCGGAAGAGGCTTCTAGTCAGACTACTCGCTTATTTCATTTGCAGCAATTCTCTACCTGTACGTTGACGGCCATACAACAAGGAAAATCCAATGCATAAACTTCTCAAAAAGTCGGCAAAGCTACCCTAGGCAGAGCACTCTGAAACACAGTGATTACACAGAAGGAGCTCAATCATCAGTATCTGATTTGCACTCTATGCAGACAATCAGAACAGTTTGACAACCTGTTTCCTGTCCAGTTCGTTCCAGTCCACTCCAAATATTATTTCTCTCTTTTCCACTTGTTCCTGCTCTGAACAATCCATGCGAAGGAGACTTTCCCTGAAGAACCTGACACAGTCCCAAACTTTGGTGATAGCATTCATCATGAATAGGACCAAGCAGAACCCGTAGAACAAGCTGGTACTGAAGTGCTGCACGTGCAGCCCTCTCGCAAAAGCGGCACCATCTTTACCCAGAATTCCACATGGGTTGCAATACCATTATCGAATAACATGAACAAACTTTAGAAGCCATTCAATAAGGCTTTAACTCCCAAGGCCCAAAACAAGTTAGACGAAATTACAAATCCCATTCAGACGGCAACTTCAACCAATTCACCTCATATATATGAAGGCGTTTCTTATTTCTGGATCAATTTTGCACTATTATTATTCATGAATAAAAATCCAAACATAAGGCCTCATGTTCAACATTACGCCTAGATAAGAAGTTCACTACGAAATATAACCACACACGCTTGAGACGGATTTAGGTGTTGTTTAATCTAGCTTGTCCTATACCCTCCTCAGAGGATCCAGCTGCAGGTAAGTAAATGGTACAGTTGGTTCCTCCCTGCAAATCACAGTTTATACACTTAACAACTTTCTAACAGAAGAGAAATGAGCCAATATTCACGGTCAGAACACTCGTCGCAATTTTGAAATGAAGGTGCACCAGAAACTATAGTGGATACCCGCTAGCTCTCTGAGGGTAAATTCATCCTTAGAATTCTATAGTCCACAGTTTCACACATATATGGAGTCCTTCCATAATACATTTCAGTACAACGGCTTCTTGAAGCACTTGGCAATTTTTTAGGAGAAAGCCATGTCACCAAGTACTTTCTTTTGTTCATTTTTGGTGTACAAAATGATTGCATGTGTGCTTATACTCCTGGTATGTTGGAACTGGTTGTTCTCAGGCAAGCCACACCACCGCCCTTTGTTTCTGGTCCAGCCAGCCAGACTGAGATATTATCTGAAAAGCTTGCCCCATCCATGTTATCCAACAACGAACCAACCGAAACACGATAATTATACTTTCCATGATGTGAACCATCCATGTTACCCAACTAACCAACTAAACTTTCCATGACATGATAATTAAGACTTTTCATCATCACGCCACACATAATTAGCAACATTTCAAATCCAAGTTCAAATTTAAGCCTAAAATTGGAAGCACTGTGCATCACAAACACAATGGAAGTTAATTACATATACAAACGACAAGCCTAAATCCAATTTAATTTCAGCTGAGCATTCTTGAAGCCCACTTAATAGTCTTACTTCGACGACACTATAGCATACAAGTTTTTCTCTCATTATATTTATGCATGATATCGAACTGATTGCTGTGACATCCATCCATTCGATCGATTGTTAGACCTTTTTTTGCTTCAATGGAGCATGGTTGCGTGCATTTTTCTCCGTGTTCCTACCATGGTTGCCTTTACTCCCTTGCTTCGAGGGCAGACCTCACACCACCAGTACATCATCCACCCCACCCCTCCGGATACAAACTACTCGCGAGTTCCCACCCTTCCACTTCTACAACTCTACTTACCCTTCTTATTTGTGCAAGCCCTCCATCCTCTTGGTCCCTCTAATCTGAGACCACAAGCCTAGCTTGATTGACAACCAGGATGACGGGACTAGTGTTATCTTTTGCTAATTTGCTGCCCTGTCCATTAGTTCGGCTTGGGAGTCATGGGGACAATCATATGTATGGAAGTGCATAAGTAACCCAGCCTCGAGAACCACGCATGTAGACAGCTGCTCACTGGCATTTCTCTCCACTGAAGGTACCTACCAGCACAGATATGATTATCTGCATCAGCAGTTTACATCTCTTCTAGGTAATTTCTTCAGCCTGGGAAGAGGCTTCTAGACTTCTAGTCAGACTACTCGTTTATTTCATCTGTGGCAATTCTTTTTGTGAACATTGCCGGCAATACAACAAGGAAAATCTGATGCATAAGCTTCTCTAGAAGTCAGCAAAGCTGCCCTAGGCAACGTATTCTGAAACACGGTGATCACACAGAAGGAGCTCAATCATCATTATCTTGTTTGCACTCTACAGATAATCAGACAGTTTGCCATGATCCACACACTATATCCCGTCTAGTTTTCGTTTTCCTTCGACAGTTTGTTTTGCGTCCAGTTAGTTCCGGCCCAAATCCAGCTCAAGCAGTATTTCTCTAAACTCCACATGTTGCCATCTGCACTCCCTCCTGCTCCGAAACAATCCATGCGAAGGAAACTTGCCCCGGAATCCAGGACGCAATCTCAAACTTTGATGTTAGTATTCATCACAAAAGGTGTATGTAGTGCTCACAGTACCAGGCAGAACCTGTAGAACAAGCAGGTACCGAAAAGCACGTGCAGCCCTCTTGCAAAATGGGTTGGCAAAAAGAAATGGGAAACAAAGAGGAAACTGGCAACTTTTTGTCACCAGGGAGCAGTTTAAGAATGTCTAATTCAATTTTGCATGAACTGACAGGCACACGAATCAGGCACCATCTTTACCCAGAATTCCACATGAGCCGCATACCATTACGAAATCCCATGAACAAACCATAGAAGCCATTCAATAAGGATTTAACCCTCAAGGCCCAAAACAAGTCAGACAAAATTACAAATCCCATTTCAAAACGGCAACTTCAACCAATTCACCTCCTGTTAAGGCGTTTCTTATTTCTGGATCGGTTTTGCACTATTATTATTCATGAATAAATATCCGAACATAAGGCCTTGCATTCAACATGACGCCTAGGTAAAAAGTTCACTACGAAATATAACCACACACACTTCAGAAGGATTTAGGTGTTGTTTACTCTAGCTTGGCCTCTACCCTCTTCGGAGGATCCAGCTGCAGGTAAGTAAATGGTACAGTTGGTTCCTCCCTGCAAATCACAGTTTGTACATTAACAACTTTCTCTAACAAAAGAGGAAAAAAAAACAATATTCATGGTCAGAATACTTGTCACAATTTTGAATGTATGTGCACCAGAAACTATAGTTGATACTTGCTTGCTCTCTGAGGCAATATTCATCATTAGAATTCTATAGTCCACAATTTCACACAGATATGGAGTCCTTCCATAATATGCATTTCAGAACAATAGCTTCCTGAACCACTTAGCCTTTTTATTAGGAGAAAGCCATGTCACCAAGTACTTTCTTTTGTTCAATTTTGGTGATCAAAATGATTGCATGCGTGCTTCTACTCCTGGTATGTGGAACTGATTGCTCCCAGCCAAGCCACAGCAGTGCCCTTGGTTTCTGACCCAGCCAGCCAGACTGAGATATTGTCCAGAAAGGTTGCACCATCCACACTGCCCAACCAACCAACCAAACTACCTTCCTAATAGATGTGAAACATCATATATGGCACACAGGTAGGCTAGTACGCGCTTCATAAATCTCAGGGATTTGCAACTACATGGAGAATCGTGCCTGACCAACTCCCTGTTACGTGTGATGCTCCATATTAGATTTTTAGGAAGTGGTTAGGCTCATATAAGACTTTCCCATAAACAAGAAAATAACACCATGCCGAAGAGATTACTTTTTAGTGAGCATCCCTATGTACTAACTAAGCATTTAAGTTGCTGAAAAAGCAAGCAACCACCAAAGAAAAAGAAAAAAAATTAACATGAGCATACTTAGCAATCACTAACTTAACATTTTCCTCATATACTGCTTATTCATTTTATGAAATTGTTGTGGGCAACCTAAAAACATATTTAGATTGTCATCAGTGATTCTAATGATTCCACCAAAAGCATTAAAACAGAGATCATGAGAAGCAGCGGATACCCAGGTTTCGAGCGCATGCATTGCCAAAAGACCTTGAATGGGCCTGGAACTGTCTTGAATGGATTCCCTTCAAAGGCAGCCTGCAAACAAATAATTAAGCAGACCAAAACATGTTGATTTCAGACTAGGAATTCACATGATGAAACACAGCTAATGCTGGCCATTTGCTGGAAAACGCATAACCAGTTGAAGGTAGTGACCGGTAATTACAGGAAATTCCAGATTAAGGTGGTGGTGGGATGAGATCCTGAACTCCACATTAGTCCAACTTATGGCAATTATGTCATACACATTCTTTTATAATGCTCAATTACTCAGCACTGGAACTGGAAGCATTTTCTTTGATGATATTTCCAGATACCAGTTTCAGATTAGTCCATTGGTCATTGCTAATTGTGTTTTGTAGATTGAAACTGCGACCGCCATCACTAGCTTGGAAGCAATGAGCACAGCACAGGTAGGATAGGAATCATCCTAGTTGCGTGTTAATGAATCATGTGCAATCTTCATAGCAGGGCAACATTGGGTGCTTAACATTGCTGAATCACATCTAAAGTGTTCTGAGTCATGATAGCGAATTAACTACTGAAACGACTTAATGCCAGCCCCTCGCAGTAGTAGAGTAGATGAAGTAAACCAGCCTAAACAATCAAGTGCCTAATTCCAAGTGGTTTCTAGGGCATCATTTCAGCTGTTGCACCATGGATCTCGTCAATATCATCTACACATACGTGCCAGTTGAATGTTACACCTGAAGATTTTTCTAATCAGAGAGGGAGGGGACCTCCGGACCTGGACGACATCCTCGATGCGGTCGTTGCAGCGGTGCGCCTTGGGCTGGCGCTTGTCCCCCTCCGGCAAGCCCCACGGGCTCTCCCGCCTCGGCACCGGCCTCTGCTCGCTCTCGCTCATCCTCCTCCTCCTACCACCACCACTCTTCCCTGTCACTCCAAGAAAAGTACCGAAATGGCGGCTCAAAAATCACATCCACACATCAAACCTCGGGACCATCGCCGAAGAGATCAAAATGGAGGCCGACTCACCTACCAACCACCCCTCCTCAGCTCCTCTCCCTACGCGCGCCGGCGACGAGAGATCCCGAGATCGAGACGACGGCGGCTGCTTCCCCTCACTGGCCGGAGTCCACCAAGAACCCAAGATGCGACGCTGAGACGGAAATGGCCACCTTCCAGCCCGTTTAGACCTTCGGTGTCACATGGGCCTGGGGGAACCATTTCATCCGGCCCAACTACCGGCCCGTGTGGCCGCTAAGCACTGGGACCCACCCGCAGTGACTTGTGCGTGAGGGCGAAACCCTAGCTAGCCGTCACCCCTCGTATATAACCGCGCACCCCTTCGCCCTCCCACCATTTCAGTTTTCGGCGGCGGCGGCGCACTCCCGTGTTCTCACCCAGGCGCGCACTCCTCCTCGCCGTCTCGGATCCACCGCCGCTTCCGCAGCCATGGTGAGTCTCCTCCCCCTGATCTCTGTACCTGCGGTTGGTCGTAGCGACTGTTTCTGGTTTCCGAACATGACTTGCGAGCGCGGATGCATTTCGTAATGCGATGCTGCTAATCGGATGAGACTTCGGTAGCAGTTGCGCATTCCTCTTGAATCGTACCGCGTGGATGCTAGTAGATGTCGGAGAAGGGGAGGTGATTGGGATGTTGTGGCTGGAGACACTTCCATTCATTACAACACTGCGCGGCGCAGGGCCTTGGATGTAGAGTGTTAAGTTGGCTTGATCGAATGACGAATTGGTTTGTTTGAATTGTCACCTTCTACATTGATCTCCGGCCTTGTTAGTCGAGTTTTCATGACTCATGATCGCGCCCAAATATACACGTTTATTCTAGTTATATGCTTGCAAGGTCAGATCATGGCCTCACTGTTTGGTTGCACAGTATGCTCTCATTCAGCTGCAGTTAATCAGATTGTGTTCTACTCCCTCCGTTCCTAAATATAAGCCTTTTTAGATATTTCAATAAGGACTAAATCCGAAGCAAAATGAGTAAATCTACATCTGTATGTAGTCTCTATTGAAATATCTAAAAAGACTTATATTTAGGAAGGGAAGAGATGGAATATATGTTACTGAAACCTATTCTGCAAAAAGAACTGGTACGGTGTGAGAAGAGGCCTATTCTCAGTAATGAACAAGATGATGCAGTTCTAGTTGCTGGAGGCAGAGGACGTGGACGTGCAATCAGCAACGATTGACATGATGTATTCCTCCTACAGCTAGCTCTCTATGGACTATCGTTGGCACCACCATTGCGAGCTAGCTCAACATGTTCTGTTTTGTAGTATGTAATAATGTACTCTGTTTTTTTTTTCGCCAGCAAGGTGCTTTTCTAGTTCACTATAGCATCTTTGGCTTGAGTTTCCTTTTCATTATGTGTGTAATTGCAAATTCTGCCCTCTGTATTTTCGGACCCCCTTGATCACCGGGAAATTTAACCATGCCCGTTGAATCAGAGAGGTCCTTGCTTCTACACATCTTAGGTAGCAAACATGGTGTTGTGAGTTAAGCTATGTTGTCTATTCCAGTTGGGCTAAGTATGGTATGGCCATTTTGTAGGTGAACGTTCCGAAGACCAAGAAGACCTACTGCAAGAACAAGGAGTGCAAGAAGCACACCCTCCACAAGGTTACCCAATACAAAAAGGGTAAGGACAGTCTTTCTGCCCAGGGGAAGCGTCGTTATGACCGCAAGCAGTCTGGATATGGTGGCCAGACAAAGCCTGTTTTCCACAAGAAGGTATGTTACTGATTTCTGTGGGCATATATCTTTGATGTGCAACTCAAGTTACTTTGGAAATGTTGGATGTTCCTCTTCTGTTGCTTCTTTGCATCTGGATGCTTATTCTTCTGTTTGTTTCAGGCCAAGACAACAAAGAAGATTGTGCTGAAGTTGCAGTGCCAGAGCTGCAAGCATTACTCACAACGTGCTATCAAGGTCCGCACATCCCTCTTATCTGCCATCCCATTTCCTTGCTATATTCTGTTATGTTTAATTATCTGACTCCATAATTTCTTCGTTATTACAGAGGTGCAAGCACTTCGAAATCGGTGGAGACAAGAAGGGCAAGGGAACATCTCTCTTCTAAGCTGATGATATTGTCGTTATGTTTAGAATGTTGTGCCAGAACTTCCCACAAGAAGACTGTATTATCTTTAATTTTCTGGCTATAACCCTATTGGCAATGGAGCATATGTTTTGCTATTGTGTCAACTACTTTCTCCAGATCCAATCGACAAGTAAAATGTTATTTATTCTCTGAGTTTGGTATTTTTGTTCTTGGTCTAATTAAATTGCTGTCGCAGTGTATGTTTATGATGTTGTGCTGAATGCCCGTTGTTCTTGGGTCTCCTCTCTGTTTTTTTGGCTTTTGCAAATTGTTTTGTTATGTTGTTACGCTATGCAATTTTATAGACATGTATTTACAGACCAATCAAATCAAGTAACTGTGAACCAAACAACTGCTCATTGGCATATCTCAGCTATCAAAACAGCAAAACCTTGCATTGCAATGTGCAAGTAGGCACGGTGTGATATCCCCTTGAATTAGAAATTTGCTCGGTATTTGTTAGCCATATCTGAAATAAGTAGGGTTTGTTTTGAGTTGTAGATTTGGAAATTATGGCGACGTGTGCATATGCATAGTTGGCATTCTACGCGATCACAAGAAGATAATGTCGTAGGGAATCTTTCACCTCTGTTGGCTGCTCTAAGATTATCTCTAGCAGATCCCTTATAACCTCGTACCGCAAAATAGATTTAGAGGATATCGCAAAACGGTTTTAACACGTTTTTACGGTATGGCATGTGTCCACACATAATAGATCCAGTAAAAAAATCACGTCAGATGTGGAGCCCACGTGTCAGTAGTTACATTTACAATAGGGTCCTTACAAAGTAGCACAAAACACCCTCAAAATGAAATTTAGATTACAATTGGGTCCTGGAGCGGCCATGGCAATAGAGCCTGCTGTGTGTTGCCTGGCGGAGCCGGAGCTCACCGAGGCGTGTGGCCCACCCCACGCCATCGGCTGGACCTGCGGCTCCCTGGCCTGCAGCGTCGGCCACCTTGACTGGCTGCTGCTCTTGGCTTTCCACGCCGGCCGCCTTGACTAGCTGCTGCTCATGGCCTGCTCCAGATGCGTGAGGTCGAGTAGTCGGTGGACGCGTCGTCGGGTGCGCCGTCCACTCCTTCTTGCTGAACGGCTTCAACGACACACACGGCGCCCCCACGACACGGCAGCCACGGCGAGGCGTTGTGGAGTTCCCCGGCCACGGCCATCGGCCACGGCGAGGTGCGACAATCGCAGCAGGCGGACGCGGGCCTAGGCCGATTCGGCTTGCGCAAGCTTGGGATGGATGGCAGGAGGGTGGCCACTCCATGGTGTGGTGTGGCAGTCGGAGGAGGCGCGTCGGTGAAGGAGCAACGAGGTCGGGGTCTGCAAAGGCACGGGGGGCGGGAGGTGGACGCGGTGAAAGTTCCCTCCCGCCAAGCGGTTGGCTTGTTTGCGGCAACATGTAGAATTGGCCCTTCGTCCCGGAAATATGTAGGAAATGCCCTCGTGGATCCGGGGTCCCGCAAAAAAAATCGGGACGGTCGGATTTAGAGGATCTATTCGGGACGGGGATACGGGATGAATTCCGTAAATTGGCGGTTATTGTACCGGACGGCCCAGTTTGCGGGATCTGCTAGAAATGCTCTAAGCCATGTTGCATGATGCATGGAGAATTGTAGATCACCTGCAGACATGGAACAAGTCATCGCCGTTGTTGCTGTGTGTATCCTTATTGCCTTTTCCTATTTAGTGCATCAAGATGTTTCTGAACACCAATGTTGTTGTATGCTCGAGTTAATTTCATTATTCAGTTGTTGGCAAAACTTCCTAGCGCATTATGCACGTGCTTTGCTTCAATTCTTCAGAGAAACTCATCTTATGTTGGGCACGACTAAATCTTGTAGCATGAGTCGAGACTTGCGGTGAATTTCTGGGGTCATTTGGACAAAAAATGTTGGACGCTCCTCTTCTGTTGCTTCCTTGCATCTAGATGTTTATTATTCTGTTTCGGGCCAAGACAACAAAGAAGATTATGCTGAAGTTGCAGTGCCAGAGCTACAAGCATTACTCACAATGTGCTATCAAGGCCCGCCCATCCCTCTTATCCGCCATCCCATTTCCATACTATATTATGTTATGTTTAAGTATCTGACACCGTAATTTCTTTCTTACTACAGAGGTGCAAGCACTTCGAAATTTGTGGAGACAAGAAGGGCAAGGGAACCTTCTCTTCTAAGCTAATGATATCGTCGTTATGTTTATAATGTTGTGCCGGAACGTGCTACTAAAAGAATGTATTACCTTAATTTTTCTTGTTATAACCCTGTGTGCCCTGTGAGCATATGGATTGCCTTTGTGGCAACTACTTTCTTGGGATGTAAGATACAAGTAAAATGCTCTGAGTTTGGTATTTTTGTTCTTGGTCTAATTATGATTGTTGTGGCGCAGTCTCTGCTATGATGGATGAATGCCCTTCATTCTTGGCTCTCGAGTCTGTTTTTCTTGTTGTTTTTTCTGGTAAGGCGTTTCCCACAATGCTACCATTCGCATGTCTGTTAGCTGTCTCTTTGTAGCTGTGATCTTGGTGAGCAAACCTCTGCGGCTATCTTATGGGTACAAATTGTTGAAATATGAGATGGGCCTAGACCCCATATGACAATTTCAGATTTGATCTCTAAGGGCCCATGTAGGTGGCATGACAAGGTGGTGAGAAGTTTAGTCCCACCCCGGAAGTGGAAGGAGAGTTGGAGTGGTTTATAAGGGGTTCTCTTCCTCATGCCATTGGAGCTTGAGAAGAGATGAGGCCCTCGCGCACTCCTCCTCCTCCGCTCGCCACGCCACGCCGCGGGTTGCGGGATTGAGCCGAGCCAAGCCAAGCTCTACATCGTTTATCCCTATGCGTACTACATGCTCTGTTAGATCGTAACCAGTGTGTTATCAATACTGTCAATGTCATGCTTATGATTTATTCATGGATTAATTTAATCGGAAAACTGCCTATTTTCTTATCAATCCAAAAACCTAATGTGTGTAGGGGTTTTTCGAATTCTAGTTTTGCTGCTGCACTGAAACCGTCGCCGTTTACGGGGACATACTTTAAGCGTTGGCAGACTAAAACCACCTTATGGATCACTGCCATGAACGTGTTCTGGGTCGCCGGTGTGACTCCCACAGGAACGATCGCTCCTGATCAGGAGAAGGCGTTCAAGGAGGCCACTGTCGTGTTCCTCAGGGCAGTTCTGAGCGTGATTGGAGATAAGCTGGTTGACGCATATTTGCATGTGCGGTTTGCCAAGGACTTGTGGGAGGCACTCGAATCTAAGTTCGGGGCTGCCGATGCAGGGAGCGAGATGTATATTATAGAGCAGTTCCATGATTACAAGATGGTTGAAAACCGTCCTGTATTGGAGCAGGCTCATGAGATAATATGCATTGTTAAGGAGCTTGAGCTTCTTAAGTGCGAGTTACCGGGCAAGTTTGTCGCGGGCTGCATAATCGCTAAGCTTCCCAATTCCTGGAGGAACTTTGCCACCACTCTGAAACATTAGAGGCGTGAATTCTCTGTGGAGGATGTCATTGGCCATCTGAGTGTTGAGCAGAATTCAAGGGCAAAGGACTCGCACGAAAAAGGGGTCGAAGGAACTTCTGTGGCCAACATGGTGCATCAGAAGAACTCCAATTCCCACAAGCCCAAGGGAAAGAACGGTGTCCAACAGAGTGCCGACTTTAAGAAGAAGGGTAAGAAGACCTTCAAGAAGAACAAGAAGGATGAAGGCTGCTTTACTTGTGGTTCGCTTGAACATTGGGCCAACAAGTGCCCAAACAAGTATAAGAAGCAAGGGCAGGACTCCAAGTCTGTCAATATGATTGTGAGCAACAATGAGAGTGGTGCATCTGGGTACGGTAATTTATTTGTTGTATTTTTAGTTTGGCCGTCCACCGATTGGTGGGTCGACACAGGTGCAGGTGTTCATGTGTGTGCTGACATTTCATTGTTTTCTTCTTACCGGGCCACAGGTCACGGGTCCATACTGATGGGGAATGGCGCGAGTGCTTCTGTTCTTGGTGTTGGCACGGTCGATCTGAAGTTTACTTCGGGAAGGATCGTGCAGCTGAAGAACGTGCAGCATGTCCCCGCCATCAAGAAGAACCTCGTTAGTGGCTCCCTTCTATGAAGAGAAGGGTTTAAGTTGGTATTCGAGTCTAATAAATTAGTTGTTATGAAATATGGACTATTTGTTGGAAAGGATTATGAATGCGGAGGCATGTTCCACCTTTCTCTTGCAGATCTATGTAATAAAGTCGTGAACAATATTTATTTGAGTGTTAATGAATCTGAAGTATGGCATTCACGTCTTTGTCACATTAGTTTCGGTGTTATGACGCGGCTAGCAAAATCGAATTTAATCCCGAGTTTCACTTTAGCCAAAGGTTCTAAGTGCCATTCGTGTGTGCAATCTAAGCAACCTCGCAAGCCTCACAAGGCAACAGAGGAGAGACACTTGGCGCCACTGTAACTCATACATTCTGATCTTTGTGAGATGAATGGTGTGTTGACTAAAGGTGGAAAGAAATATTTCATGACTTTGATAGATGATTCCACTAGATATTGCTATGTGTATCTGTTAAATACTAAAGATGAGGCTCTACACTACTTCAAATTCTATAAGGCAGAAGTTGAGAATCAACTTGAAAAGAAAATTAAATGAGTCCGGTCAGATCGTGGTGGAGAGTACTTCTCGAAAGAGTTTGATGCCTTTTGTATGGAACATGGCATTATTCACGAGAGGACACCTCCCTACTCACCCCAGTCAAACGGGGTTGCCGAGCGGAAAAACCGTACTCTAACTGATTTGGTTAACGCCATGTTAGATACGTCGGGTTTATCCAAGGCATGGTGGGGGGAGGCTATAATGACATCCTGTCATGTCCTGAATAAAGTTCCGACAAAGGATAACGAGATCACTCCTTACGAGAAGTGGACCAAGAGAAGGACAACACTCTCGTACTTACGTACCTGGGGCTGCTTGGCGAAAGTTAATGTGCCGATCCCCAAAAAGCGTAAGCTTGGACCAAAGACTGTGGACTGTGTTAATTTGGGCTACGCTATGAATAGTGTTGGCTATAGATTTCTAGTAGTGAAATCTAAGGTACCTGACATGAAAGTTGGTACAATTATGGAGTCTAAAGATGCTACATTCTTTGAGGACATTTTTCCCATGAGAGATGTACAAAGCACTTCTAGACAGGAATCTGAGGAGACTCCTGAACCTGCCATTCCGATGGAATATTATAATCAAACACATGATGAAAATCCTGAGGAGGATAATGAGGAATCCCTTGGTAGGGGCAAGAGACAAAGGACTGTAAAGACCTTTGGTGATGATTTCTTCATATACCTCATGGAGGATAATCCCACTTTTATTCCAGAAGCGTATGCATCTCCGGAAGCTGACTACTGGAAGGATGCGGTCTGTAGTGAGATGGATTCCATCATGGATAACGGGACTTGGGAGCTTACTGAACGTCCTTATGGTTGCAAACCATTGGAATGCAAGTGGGTGTTCAAGAAGAAGCTTAGGCCCGATGGTACGATAGAAAAGTACAAGGCTAGGCTTGTGGCCAAGGGCTACGCCTAGAAAGAAGAAGAAGATTTCTTCGACACTTATTCACCTGTGGCCAGACTGACCACCATTCGAGTATTACTCTCGTTGGCGGCCTCGCATGGTCTTCTCATTCATCAGATGGATGTTAAGACGGCTTTCCTGAATGGAGAGCTAAAGGAGGAAATCTATATGCAACAGCCTAATGGCTTTGTGATGGATGGTCAGGAAGGAAAGGTGTGTAAGTTGGTGAAATCTTTGTATAGCCTGAGACAAGCGCCTAAGCAATGGCATGACAAGTTTAATGAAAAATTGACATTTGTTGGCTTTGTTGTTAATGAGGCCGACAAATGTGTATACTATCGCTATGGTGGGGGCGAAGGAGTTATACTGTGTTTGTATGTTGATGACATACTGATATTTGGGACTAATCTCAAGTTGATCGAGGAAGTTAAGTCTTTCCTATCTCAGAACTTTGAGATGAAGGACCTTGGAGTGGCTGATGTTATCTTGAACATCAAGCTATTGAGATATGATGAAGGTGGGATTACACTTCTGCAATCCCATTATGTTGAGAAGGTGTTGAGTCGTTTTGGATATTCGGACTGCAAACCATCTCAAACACCATATGATCCTAGTGTACTGATTCGAAAGTCTAAAGGCACAACTATAGATCAATTGAGACAATCTCAGATTGTTGGTTCACTACAGTATCTAGCGAGCGCAACGAGGCCTGACATCACATTTGCTATTAGCAAACTGAGCCGATTTGTTTCCAAACCGGGTGATGTACATTGGCGTGCTCTTGAGAGAGTTATGCGCTATCTGAAAGGTACTATGAACTATGGACTTCACTATACCGGATACCCGTCGGTACTTGAAGGGTATAGTGATGCGAATTGGATCTCTGATGCTGATGAGATGAAGGCCACAACTGGGTATATATTTACTCTTGGAGGTGGTGTTGTTTCCTGGAAGTCTTGCAAGCAAAGATCTTAACAAGATCGACAATGGAAGCAGAATTAACAGCATTAGACACATCGGGTGGCGAAGCAGAATGGCTTCGAGATCTGTTGATGGACTTGCCAGTGGTTGAGAAGCCGGTTCCGGCCATCCTTATGAACTGTGACAATCAAACAGTTATTGTCAAGGTGAAGAGTTCAAAGGACAACATGAAGTCCAACAAACACATAAGAATGAGATTGAAAGCTGTCAGAAAATTGAGAAACTCCGGAGTGATAGCGTTGGATTATATTCAAACGGCTAAGAATCTGGCAGATCCCTTTACTAAAGGGCTATCACGTGTTGTGATAGATAATGCATCAAGGGAGATGGGTATGAGACCCACATGAGTTGCCTTGGTAGTAACCCAACCTATGTGATCGGAGATCCCGTGAAGTAGGACCTGGGAAAACAAGCCAGTGGTGAACTGAGGAGAGTAACTTTACTAACCCACTCCGTTGGAGATGCAATACTCTCGGAAACTGTATGGAAGGATGACTACTGTCTTAATGTGTTCCAAGGCTTATATGCATAAGCAAGATGCTATCCTACAGAGCAATCTTTGAAGGAACACACCTATATGAGCCCGACTGCTGGTCACAGTCTATGAGATTGGGGTGATCTCTAGCAAGCTCATGAACAGGCCAGGAGTGTGACTAATATGCTCCACCCGAGGGGTCGGCCTTCGGCAGCCTCGTATCAGTGAGACTTGTGGTGAAACTTCTTGATGCCAAACTGACAATTCAAGGCATAGTCCATTGTTCAGTTGTGAAGGAGTGTAACTACTTGGTCTAGGTGGAGCTCAACCTTAATCGGTCTCCACTGAGATGCTGGTATATCAAAACAGCGTTTGGAACAAAGGACAAACCGGGCCCCTGAGATCTGGTGGGGGATTGTTGAAATATGAGATGGGCCTAGAGCCCATATGACAATTTCAGATTTGATCTCTAAGGGCCCATGTAGGTGGCATGACAAGGTGGTGGGAAGTTTAGTCCCACCCCGGAAGTGGAAGGAGAGTTGGAGTGGTTTATAAGGGGTTCTCTTCCTCATGCCATTGGAGCTTGAGAAGAGATGAGGCCCTCGCGCACTCCTCCTCCTCCGCTCGCCTCACCACGCCACGCCTCGTCACGACGCGCCGCGGGTTGCGGGATTGAGCCGAGCCGAGCTCACTCCTATGCGCTACCGACTTGGACGTGGATTCAGCCCACGTCTCTCCACGCGCAGCCGCACATATATATGTGGGGCGCTGCCAACCCTAGCCGCCACGAAACATAACGCATCTCCGCCTCCACGCCCGCGTCATTCCTCTGCTGCTGCCGCCGTCGGCGACTCCGTCCCGTTCACCGCGTACACGGTTGACGGGAGAGCAGGCCTCCGAAACCCCGCCTCTTCGGATCCTGTACGGGAGAGGGGCGATTAGGTTTTTGGGTAGCGACTACGCGACTGCTCGCTTCTGTTCATCTACGTCCACATCACCTTCGTCATCACCATGTCGACCGACGCCGACCGTGTCGCCGCTGAGAAGGCCGAGGCCGACAAGAAGGCCGCCGAGGATGCCGCGGCTACTGCCGCTGCCACATGGCCGATTGGAGGGTATACATCGTTTATCCCTCTCATGTTTCTTTCTGTTGTAGTAGTACTAGCAATATGCGTAGATGTTTCTACTATATGCATAGTACATGCTCTGTTAGATCGTAACCAGTGTGTTATCAATACTGTCAATGTCATGCTTATGATTTATTCATGGATTAATTTAATCGGAAAACTGCCTATTTTCTTATCACAAATAAATACACCGACAATCGTTGGGTTGTGGCTATTTATGACACATGATTCATTGACTGATATCCAAATTTATTTCCAAGTGAAAGTACAAAACTATATACATGGATACATACAAAGGAGAGTGATACATTAGCTAAGCAAAAAATTGCATTGCAACAGTTAAGGTTTCCTAACCATTGACATGAGTTGTCATTTGATAACGGGATCACATCATTAGGAGAATGATGTGATGGACAAGACCCATCCATTAGCTTAGCATTATCATCGTTCAGTTTTATTGCTATTGCTTTCTTCATGTCAAATACATATTCCTTCGACTATGAGATTATGCAACTCCCGGATACCGGAGGAATGCTTTATGTGCTATCAAACATTACAACGTAACTAGGTGATTATAAAGATGCTCTACAGGTATCTCCGAAGGTGTTTGTCGAGTTGGCATAGATCGAGATTCAGATTATTTGTCACTCCGAATATCGGAGATGTATCTCTGGGCCCTCTCGATAATACACATCATAAGCTTGCAAGCAAACGACTAAGGAGTGGGTCACAAGGTGATGTATTACGGAATAAGTAAAGAGACTTGTCGATAACAAGATTGAACTAGGTATGAAGATACCGACGATTGAATCTCAGGCAAGTAACATACCGATGGACAAAGGGAATTACGTATGTTGTCATAACGGTTCGACTGATAAAGATCTTCGTAGAATATGTAGGAGCCAATACGGACAGCCAGGTTCCGCTACTGGTTATTGACCGAAGAGGTGACTTGGTCATGTCTACATAGTTCTCGAACCCGTAGGGTCCGCACGCTTAATGTTCGATGATGATATAGTATTATATGAGTTATGTGATTTGGTGACCAAATGTTGTTCGGAGTCCCGGATGAGATCATGGACATGACGAGGAGTCTCGAAATGGTCGAGAGCTAAAGATTTATATATAGGACGATGGTATTCGGACACCGGAAGTGTTTCGGGGGGTACTGGGTACTTATCGGGTCACCAGAAGGGGTTCCGGGCATCCCCGGCAAAAGATATGGGCCTTATGGGCCAAGAGGGAAATGCACCAGCCACATGGGGCTGGTGCTCCCCCCATATGGGCCGGCCTAGGAGGAGAAGGAAAGAGGGGAAGAGAAAGGAAAGAGTAGAATAGGATTCCCCCTTCCTACCCTCCCCCTATTTGCTTCCCCCTCTGACATATATGGCACGGGCGCGCGGCTTGGGATGAGCCCAAGTAGGATTCGGTCCTACTTGGGGCGCCTCCTAGCATCTCCCATCCCCCTCCCACCTATATATATGTGGGGAGGGGGGAGCCTAGCACATACCAGACAATTGTTTAGAAGTGTGTGGCGCCCCCCTCCGCCGTTTACACCCCCCGTCATATCTTCGTAGTGCCTAGGCGAAGCCTTGTGAGGATCACTTCACCATCACCGTCACCATGCCGTCGTGCTGATGGAACTCATCTACTATCTTGACATCTTGCTGGATCAAGAAGGCGAGGGACGTCACCGAGCTGAACATGTTTAGAATGTGGAGGTGTTGTGCATTCGGTACTTGATCGGTTGAAGCGCGAAGAAGTTCGACTACATCAACCGCGTTAAGAAACTCTTCCTCTTATGGTCTACGAGGGTACATAGACACACTATCCCCCTCGTTGCTATGCATCTCCATGGATAGATCATTGCGTGTGCATAGATTTTTTTTGTTTTACATGCATCGATTCCCAACAGTGGCATCATGAGCCAGGTCTATGCGTAGATGATATGTACGAGTAGAACACAAAGAGTTGTGGGCGGTGATAGTCATACTTGATACGTCTCCAATGTATCTATAATTTTTGATTGCTCCATGCTATATTATCTACTGTTTTGGACATTATTGGGCTTTATTATCCACTTTTATATTATTTTTGGGACTAACCTATTAACCGGAGGCCCAGCCCAGAATTGTTGTTTTTTGTTTGTTTTAGGGTTTCGAAGAAAAGGAATATCAAACGGAATGAAACGTTCAGGAACGTGATTTTCTCAACGAACAAGACCCAGGAGACTTGGACCCTACGTCAAGACACAAAAGAGGAGGCCACGAGGTAGGGGGCGCGCCTACCCCCCCACCCCAGGCACGCCCTCCACCCTCGCGGGCCCCCTGTTGCTCCACCGACGTACTCCTTCCTCCTATATATACCTACGTACCCCCAAACGATCAGATACAGAGCCAAAACCCTAATTCCACTTCCGCAACTTTCTTTATCCACGAGATCCCATCTTGGGGCCTATTCCGGAGCTCCACCGGAGGGGGCATCAATCACGGAGGGCTTCTACATCAACACCATAGCCCCTCCGATGAAGTGTGAGTAGTTCACCTCAGACCTACGGGTCCATAGTTAGTAACTAGATGGCTTCTTCTCTCTTTTTGGATCTCAATACAATGTTCCCCCCTCTCTTGTGGAGATCTATTAGATGTAATATTCTTTTTGCGGTGTGTTTGTTGAGACCGATGAATTGTGGGTTTATGATCAAGTCTATCTATGAACAATATTTGAATCTTCTCTGAATTCTTTTATGTATGATTGGTTATCTTTGCAAGTCTCTTTGAATTATCAGTTTGGTTTGGCCTACTAGATTGATCTTTCTTGCAATGGGAGAAGTGCTTAGCTTTGGGTTCAATCTTGCGGTGTCCTTTCCCAGTGACAGTAGGGGCAGCAAGGCACATATTGTATTGTTGCCATCGAGGATAAAAAGATGGGGTTTTCATCATATTGCATGAGTTTATCCCTCTACATCATGTCATCTTGCTTAAGGCATTACTCTGTTTTCATTAACTTAATACTCTAGATGCATGCTGGATAGCGGTCGATGAGTGGAGTAATAGTAGTAGATGCAGGCAGGAGTCGGTCTACTTGTCTCGGACGTGATGCCTATATACATGATCATGCCTAGATATTCTCATAATTATGCTCAATTCTGTCAATTGCTCAACAGTAATTTGTTCACCCACCGTAGAATACTTATGCTCTCGAGAGAAGCCACTAGTGAAACCTATGGCCCCCGGGTCTATCTTCATCATATTAATCTCCTACTACTTAGTTATTTCCTTTGCTTTTTACTTTGCTTTTACTTTACTTTGCATCTTTATCACAAAAATGCCAAAAAATTTATCTTATCATATCTATCAGATCTCACTATCGTAAGTGGCTGTGTAGGGATTGACAACCCCTTATCGCGTTGGTTGCGAGGATTTATTTGTTTTGTGTAGGTACGAGGGACTGGCGCGTAGCCTCCTACTGGATTGATACCTTGGTTCTCAAAAACTGAGGGAAATACTTACGCTACTTTGCTGCATCATCCCTTCCTCTTCGGGGAAAACCAACGCAGTGCTCAAGAGGTAGCAAGAAGGATTTCTGGCACCGTTGCCGGGGAGGTCTACGCAAAAGTCAATATACCAAGTACCCATCACATACCCTTATCTCCCGCATTACATTTATTTGCCATTTGCCTCTCGTTTTCCTCTCCCCCACTTCACCCTTGCCGTTTTATTCGCCCTCTCTCTCTATCCTCACTCTCTATCTCTTTTTGCCTCTTTTTGCCCACTTGCTTTTTGTTTGCTTGTGTGTTAGTTTGCTTGTTTGTCACGATGGCTCAAGATAACACTAAATTGTGTGACTTCACCAATACCAACAACAGTGATTTTATTAGCACTACGATTGCTCCTCTTACCGATGCTGAATCTTGTGAAATTAATACTGCTTTGCTGAATCTTGTCATGAAAGATCCATTTTCCGGCCTTCCTAGTGAAGATGCCGCTACCCATCTAAATAGCTTCGTTGATTTGTGTGATATGCAAAAGAAGAAAGATGTGGATAATGATATTGTTAAATTGAAGCTATTTCCTTTTTCGCTTAGAAATCGTACTAAAGCTTGGTTTTCGTCTTTGCCTAAAAATAGTATTGATTCATGGAACAAGTGCAAAGATGCTTTTATCTCTAAGTATTTTCCTCCCGCTAAGATCATCTCTCTTAGAAACGATATTATGAATTTTAAGCAACTTGATCATGAACATGTTGCACAAGCTTGGGAGAGAATGAAACTAATGATACGTAATTGCCCTACTCATGGTTTAAATTTGTGGATGATTATACAAAAATTTATGCCGGATTGAATTTTGCTTCTAGAAATCTTTTAGATTCGGCCGCGGGAGGCACTTTTATGGAAATCACTTTAGGAGAAGCTACTAAACTCCTAGATAATATTATGATTAATTATTCTCAATGGCATACTGAAAGATCTACTAATAAAAAGGTGCATGCGATAGAAGAAATTAATGTTTTGAGTGGAAAGATGGATGAACTTATGAAATTATTTGCTAGTAAGAGTGTTTCTTCTGATCCTAATGATATGCCCTTGTCTACTTTGATTGAGAATAATAATGAATCTATGGATGTGAATTTTGTTGGTAGGAACAATTTTTGTAACAACGCATATAGAGGAAATTTCAATCCTAGGCTTTTTCCTAGTAATCCCTCTAATAATTATGGTAATTCCTACAACAATTCTTATGGAAATTATAATAATATGCCCTCTGATTTTGAATCTAATATTAAAAAATTTATTACTTTGCAAAAGAATTTTAATGCTTTGATTGAAGAAAAATTGCTTAAGATTGATGAGTTGGCTAGGAACGTTGATAGAATTTCTCTTGATGTTGATTCTTTGAAACTTAGATCTATTCCACCTAAGCATGATATCAATGAGTCTCTCAAAGCCATGAGAATTTCCATTGATGAGTGCAAAGAAAGAACCGCTAGGATGCGTGCTAAGAAAGATGCCTTTATAAGAGCGTGTTCTCCTAGTTCCTATGAAAATAAAGATGAAGATCTAAAAGTTATTGATGTGTCCCCTATTAAATCTTTGTTTTGCAATATGAATCTTGATAATGATGGGACTGAATATGATCCACCTTTACCTAGAAGGCATTCCAAGAATTCAGAATTTTTTGATCTTGATGCTAAAATTGATAAAAGTGGGATTGAAGAAATTAAAACCCTAGATGTTGCTAAACCCACTATTATGGATTTCAAGGAATTTAACTATGAAAATTGCTCTTTGATTGATTGTATTTCCTTGTTGCAATCCGTGCTAAATTATCCTCACGCTTATCGTCAAAATAAAGCGTTTACTAAACATATCGTTGATGCCTTGATGCAATCTTATGAAGAAAAACTTGAATTGGAAGTTTTTATCCCTAGAAAAATTTATGATGAGTGGGAACTAACTATTAAAATTAAAATTAAATATCATGAATGCTATTCTTTATGTGATTTGGGTGCTAGTGTTTCCACGATTCCAAAGACTTTGTGTGATTTGTTAGGTTTCCGTGATTTTGATGATTGCTCTCTAAACTTGCACCTTGCGGATTCCACTATTAAGAAACCTATGGGAAGAATTAATGATGTTCTTATTGTTGCAAATAGGAATTATGTGCCCGTATATTTTATTGCTCTTGACATAGATTGCAATCCTTCATGTCCTATTATTCTTGGTAGACCTTTCCTTAGAACGATTGGTGCAATTATTGATATGAAGGAAGGAAATATTAGATTCCAATTTCCATTAAGGAAAGGCATGGAACACTTTCCTAGAAAGAAAATTAAATTACCTTATGAATCAATCATGAGAGCCACTTATGTATTGCCTACCAAATATGGCAATACCTAGATCTATCCTTGCTTGTTATGCCTAGCTAGGGGCGTTAAACAATAGCGCTTGTTGGGAGGCAACCCAATTTTATTTTTATTCCTTGATTTTTGCTCCTGTTTAGTAATAAATAATTTATCTAGCCTCTGTTTTGGTTGTGTTTTTTGTGTTTAATTAGTGTTTGTGCCAAGTAGAACCGTTGGGAAGACTTGGGGAAAGTCTTGTTACACTTGCTGTAAAAAACAGAAACTTTAGCGCTCACGAGAACTGCTGCCATTTTTATTTGGAAAGTGATATTTAGTTAATTATTTTTTCAGATGATTAATAGATAAATTCCTCACGTCCAGCAATTTATTTTAGAATTTTTGGGGTTCCAGATCTTGCGCTAGCTACAGATTACTACAGACTGTTCTGTTTTTGACAGATTCTGTTTTTCGTGTGTTGTTTGCTTATTTTGATGAATCTATGGCTAGTAAAATAGTTTATAAACCATAGAGAAGTTGGAATACAGTAGGTTTAACACCAATATAAATAAAGAATGAGTTCATTACAGTACCTTGAAGTGGTCTTTTGTTTTCTTTCGCTAACGGAGCTCACGAGATTTTCTACTTTGAGTTTTGTGTTGTGAAGTTTTCAAGTTTTGGGTAAAGATTTGATGGATTATGGAACAAGGAGTGGAAAGAGCCTAAGCTTGGGGATGCCCATGGCACCCCCAAGATAATCTAAGGACACCTAAAAGCCAAAGCTTGGGGATGCCCCGGAAGGCATCCCCTCTTTCGTCTACTTCTATCGGTAACTTTACTTGGAGCTATATTTTTATTCGCCACATGATATGTGTTTTGCTTGGAGCGTCTTGTATGATTTGAGTCTTTACTTTTTAGTTTACCACAATCATCCTTGTTGTACACACCTTTTGAGAGAGCCATACATGATTTGGAATTTGTTAGAATACTCTATGTGCTTCGCTTATATCTTTTGAGTTATATAGTTTTGCTCTAGTACTTCACTTATATCTTTTAGAGCACGGTGGTGGATTTGTTTTATAGAAACTATTGATCTCTCATGCTTCACTTAGATTATTTTGAGAGTCTTAAATAGCATGGTAATTTGCTTAAAATCCTAATATGCTAGGTATTCAAGATTAGTAAAATTTTCTTATGAGTGTTTTGAATACTAAGAGAAGTTTGATGCTTGATGATTGTTTTGAGATATGGAGGTAATAATATCAAAGTCGTGCTAGTTGAGTAGTTGTGAAATTGAGAAATGCTTGTGTTGAAGTTTGCAAGTCCCGTAGCATGCACGTATGGTAAACGTTATGTAACAAATTTGAAACATGAGGTGTTATTTGATTGTCCTCCTTATGAGTGGCGATCGGGGACGAGCGATTGTCTTTTCCTACCAATCTATCCCCCTAGGAGCATGCACGTAGTGCCGAGGTTTTTGATGACTTGTAGATTTTTGCAATAAGTATGTGAGTTCTTTATGACTAATGTTGAGTCCATGGATTATACGCACTCTCACCCTTCCATCCTTGCTAGCCTCTTCGGTACCGTGCATTGCCCTTTCTCACATTGAGAGTTGGCGCAAACTTTGCTGGTGCATCCAAACCCCGTGATATGATACGCTCTTTCACACATAAACCTCCTTATATCTTCCTCAAAACAGCCACCATACCTACCTATTATGGCATTTCCATAGCCATTCCGAGATATATTGCCATGCAACTTTCCACCATTCCGTTTATCATGACACATTCATTATTGTCATATTGCTTAGCATGATCATGTAGTTGACATAGTATTTGTGGCAAAGCCACCGTTCATAATTCTTTCATACATGTCACTCTTGGTTCATTGCATATCCTGGTACACCGCCGGAGGCATTCATATAGAGTCATCTTTTGTTCTAGCATCGAGTTGTAATCATTGAGTTGTAAATAAATAGAAGTGTGATGATCATCATTTTCTAGAGCATTGTCCCAAGTGAGGAAAAAAAGAAAAAAAGAAAAGGCCATAAAAAATAGAAGGCCCAAAAAAAGAGAAAGGCCATAAAAAAAGAGAAGGCCCCAAAAAATGAGAGAAAAAGAGAGAAGGGACAATGTTACTATCCTTTGCCACACTTGTGCTTCAAAGTAGCACCATAATCTTCATGATAGAGAGTCTCTTGTTTTGTCACTTTCATATACTAGTGGGAATTTTCATTATAGAACTTGGCTTGTATATTCCAACAATGGGCCTCCTCAAGTGCCCCAGGTCCTCGTGAGCAAGCAAGTTGGATGCACACCCACTTAGTTTCTTTTGTTGAATTTTCATACATTTATAGCTCTAGTGCATCCGTTGCATGGCAATCCCTACTCCTTGCATTGACATCAATCGGTGGGCATCTCCATAGCCCATTGATTAGCCTCGTTGATGTGAGACTTTCTCCTTTTTGTTTTCTCCACATAACCCCCCTCATTATATTCTATTCCACCCATAGTGCTATGTCCATTGTTCGCGCTCATATATTGCATGAAAGTTTATAGGTTTGAGATTACTAAAGTATAAAACAATTGCTTGGCTTGTCATCAGGGTTGTGCATGATGAGAGCATTCTTGTGTGACAAAAATGGAGCATGACTAAACTATATGATTTTGTAGGGATGAACTTTCTTTGGCCATGTTATCTTCAGAAGACATAATTGCTTTGTTAGTATGCTTGAAGTATTATTATTTTTATGTCAATATGAACTTTTGTCTTGAATCTTTCGGAACTGAATATTCATACCACAATTAAGAAGAATTACATTAAAATTATGCCAAGTAGCACTCCGCATCAAAAATTCTGTTTTTATCATTTACCTACTCGAGGATGAGCAGGAATTAAGCTTGGGGATGCTTGATACGTCTCCAACATATCTATAATTTTTGATTGCTCCATGCTATATTATCTACTGTTTTGGACATTATTGGGCTTTATTATCCACTTTTATATTATTTTTGGGACTAACCTATTAATCGGAGGCCCAACCCAGAATTGTTGTTTTTTTGCCTATTTTAGGGTTTCGGAGAAAAGGAATATCAAACGGAGTCCAAACGGAATGAAACCTTCGGGAACGTGATTTTCTCAACGAACAAGACCCAGGAGACTTGGACCCTACGTCAAGACACAAAAGAGGAGGCCACGAGGTAGGGGGCGCGCCTACCCACCCCAGGCGCGCCCTCCACCATCGTGGCCCCCTGTTTCTCCACCGACGTACTCCTTCCTCCTATATATACCTACGTACCCCAAAACAATCAGATACGGATCCAAAAGCCTAATTCCACCGCCGCAACTTTCTGTATCCACGAGATCCCATCTTGGGGCCTGTTCTGGAGCTCCGCCGAAGGGGGCATCGATCACGGAGGGCTTCTACATCAACACCATAGCCCCTCCGATGAAGTGTGAGTAGTTCACCTCAGACCTACGGGTCCATAGTTAGTATCTAGATGGCTTCTTCTCTCTTTTTGGATCTCAATACAATGTTCTCCCCCTCTCTTGTGGAGATCTATTTGATGTAATCTTCTTTTTGCGGTGTGTTTGTTGCCGATGAATTGTGGGTTTATGATCAAGTCTATCTATGAACAATATTTGAATCTTCTCTAAATTCTTTTATGTATGATTTGATATCTTTGCAAGCCTCTTAGAATTATCAGTTTGGTTTGGCCTACTAGATTGATCTTTCTTGTAATGGGAGAAGTGCTTAGTTTTGGGTTCAATCTTGCGGTGTCCTTTCCCAGTGACAGTAGGGGCAGCAAGGCACGTATTGTATTGTTGCCATCGAGGATAACAAGATGGGGTTTTCATCATATTGCATGAGTTTATCCCTCTACATCATGTCATCTTGCTTAAGGCGTTACTCTGTTTTCATTAACTTAATACTCTAGATGCATGCTGGATAGCGGTCGATGAGTGGAGTAATAGTAGTAGATGCAGGCAGGAGTCGGTGTACTTGTCTCGGACGTGATGCCTATATACATGATCATGCCTAGATATTCTCATAATTATGCTCAATTCTGTCAATTGCTCCACAATAATTTGTTCACCCATCGTAGAATACTTATGCTCTTAGAGAAGCCACCAGTGAAACCTATGGCCCCCGGGTCTATCTTCATCATATTAATCTCCTACTGCTTAGTTATTTCCTTTGCTTTTTTACTTTGCTTTTTTACTTTACTTTGCATATTTATCACAAAAATACCAAAAATATTATCTTATCATATCTATCAGATCTCACTCTCGTAAGTGGCCGTGTAGGGATTGACAACCCCTTATCGCGTTGGTTGCGAGGATTTATTTGTTTTGTGCATGTACGAGGGACTGGCGCGTAGCCTCCTACTAGATTGATACCTTGGTTCTCAAAAACTGAAGGAAATACTTACGCTACTTTGCTAAATCATCCCTTCCTCTTCGGGGAAAACCAACGCAGTGCTCAAGAGGTAGCAATGCTGCTTACCACCAATGTCTTATTTTGATTCGATGGTATTGTGGGATGAAGCGTCCCGGACCAACCTTGCATGTCCATGCACATGAGACCGGTTCCACCGGCAGGCATGCAACTAGTTTTGCATAAAGGTGGCTGGCGGGTGTCTGTTTCTCCTACTTTAGTTGAATCAAATTTGACTATGTCCAGTCCTTGAAGAAGGTTAAAATAACAAACTTGATGAATCACCGTTGTGGTTTTTGCCGTAGATAAGAATGATTCTTGCTAGAAGCCCGTAGCAGCCACGTAAAAACTTGCAACAACAAAGTAGAGGACGTCTAACATGTTTTTGCAGGGTATGTTGTGATGTGATATGGTCAAGACATGATGTGATATACGTTATTGTATGAAATGATCATGTTTTGTAAGTTATCGGCAACTAGCAGGAGCCTTATGGTTGTCTCTTTATTGTATGAAATGCAAACGCCATGTAATTGCTTTACTTTATCACTATGCGTTAGCGATAGTTGTGGAAGCAATAGTTGGCGAGATGACCATGACACAACGATGCAGATCAAGGTGTCGAGCCGGTGACGATTGAGATCATGACGATGCTTTGGAGATGGTGATCAAAAGCACAAGATGATGGTGGCCATATCATGTCACATATTTTGATTGCATGTGATGTTTATCTTTATGCATCTTAGTTTGCTTAGTACGGCGATAGCATTATAAGATGATCCCTTCACTAAATTTCAAGGGAAAAGTGTTCTCCCTGAGTATGCACTGGGTGATGATCGGCTGTGATAGACTCTACGTTCACATACAACAGGTGCAAGACAGTTTTGCACATGCGGAATATTTGGGTTAAACTTGACAAGCCTAGAATGTACAAACATGGCCTCGGAACATTGGAGACCCAAAGGTCGAACGTGAATCATATAGTAGATATGATCAACATAGAGATGTTCACCATTGATGACTACCCCATCTCACATGATGATCGGACATGGGTTAGTTGATTTGGATCAATTATCAATTAGATGACTTGAGGGATGTCTATTTCAGTGGGAGTTCTTTAGTAATTTGATTAATTGAACTTAATTCATCATGAACTTAGTCCTAATAGTATTTGCATATCTATGTTGTAGATCAATGGCCCGTGCTACCGATCCCCTGAATTTTAATGCGTTCCTAGAGAAAGCTAAGTTGAAAGATGATGGTAGCAACTACACGGGCTGGGTCCATTACTTGAGGATTATCCTCATTGCTACATAGAAGAATTATGTCATTGATGCACCGCTAGGTGAAAGGCCTGCTACAAGAGCAGATGCTGGTTGAATGTCTGGCAAGCTCGATCTGATGACTACTTGATAGTTCAGTGTGCCATGCTTTACGACTTAGAACCAGGACTTCAAAGACGTTTTGAACGTCATGGAGCATATGAGATGTTCCAAGAGTTGAAGTTAATATTTGAAGCAAATGCCTGGGTTGAGAGATATGAAGTCTCCAACAAGTTCTATAGCTGCAAGATGGAGGAGAGTAGTTTTGTCATCGAACACATACTCAAAATGTCTGAGTATCATAATCACTTAACTCAGCTGGGAGTTAATCTTCCAGTTGATAGTGTTATTGACAGAGTTCTTCAATCACTGCCACCAAGCTAGAAAGGCTTCATGGTGAACTATAATATGCAAGGGATGGACAAGACAATTACTGAGCTCTTCACAATGCTCAAAGTTGCGGAGGTAGGAATCAAGAAGGAGCATCAAGTGTTGATGGTTAACAAGACCACTAGTTTCAAGAAAAAGGTCAAGGGAAAGAAGAGGAACTTCAAGAAGAATGGCAAGCAAGTTGCCACTCTCGGGAAGAAGCCCAAAGCTGGACCCAAGCCTAAAACTGAGCGCTTCTACTACAAAGGAACTGGTCATAGAAAGCGGAACTGCCCCAAGTATTTGGCGGATAAGAAGGATGGCAAAGTGAACAAAGGTATATTTGATATACATATTATTGATGTGTACCTTACTAATGCTCGCAGTAGCGCCTGGGTATTTGATACTAGTTCGGTTGCTCATATTTATAACTCAAAACAGGAGCTACGAATTAAACGAAAATTGGCTAAGGACGAGGTGAAGATGCGCATCGGGAATGGTTCCAAGGTCGATGTGATCGCCGTCGGCATGCTACCTCTAGGTCTACCTTTGGGATTAATTTTAGACCTGAATAATTGTTATTTGGTGCCAGCATTGAGCATGAACATTATATCTGGATCTTGTTTAGTGCGAGGCGGTTATTCATTTAAATCAGAGAATAATGGTTGTTCTATTTATATGAGTAATATTTTTTATGGTCGTGCACCCTTGAAGAGTGGTCTATTTTTGTTGAATCTCGATTGTAGTGATATACATATTCATAATATTGATGCCAAAAGATGCAAAGCTGATAATGATAGTGCAACATATTTGTGGGACTGCATTTTAGGTCATATTGGTGTAAAGCGCATGGAGAAACTCCATGTAGATGGACTTTTGGAATCACTTGATTATGAATCATTTGATACTTGCGAACCATGCCTCATGGGCAAGATGACTAAAACTCTGTTTTCCGGAACAATCGAGCGAGCCAATGACTTATTAGACATAATGCATACCGATGTATGCGGTCCAATGAGTGTTCAGGCACGCACCGAGTATCGGTATTTTCTAACCTTCACAGATGATTAGACCAGATATGGGTATATCTACTTAATGAAACACAAGTCTGAAACATTTGAAAAGTTCAAAGAATTTCAGATTGAAGTAGAGAATCATCGTAATAATAAAATAAAGTTTCTACGACCTGATCGCGGAGGCGAATATTTGAGTTACGAGTTTGGCCTTCATTTAAAACAATGTGAAATAGTTTCACAACTCACGCCACCTGGAACACCACAGCGTAATGGTGTGTCCGAATGTCGTAACCATACTTTATTAGATATGGTGCAATCTATGATGTCTCTTACCGTTTTACCAGTATCATTTTGGGGTTATGCATTAGAGACATCTGCATTCACGTTAAATAGGGCACTATCTAAATCTGTAGAGATGACAGCGTATGAACTGTGGTTTGGAAAGAAACCTAAGCTGTCGTTTCTTAAAGTTTGGGGTTGCGACACTTATGTCAAAAGGATTCAACCTGATAAGCTCGAACCCAAATCGGAGAAGTGTGTCTTCATAGGATACCCAAAGGAAAAAATTGGGTACACCTTCTACCACAGATCCAAAGGCAAGATCTTTATTGCTAAGAATGGAACCTTTCTAGAGAAGGAGTTTCTCTCGAAAAAGTGAGTGGGAGGAAAGTAGAGCTTGATGAGGTAATCGTACCTTCTCTCCATTTGGAAAGTAGCACATCAGAGAAATCCGTTCCCGTGACGCCTACACCAACTAGAGAGGAAGCTAATGATGATGATCATGAAACTTAGGATCAAGTTACTAGTGGACCTCATAGGTCAAACAGAGCACGTTCCGCACCAGAGTGGTATAGTAATCCTATCCTGGAAGTCATGTTACTAGACCATGACGAACCTACGAACTATGAAGAAGCAATGATGAGCCCAGATTCCGACAGATGGCTTGAGGCCATGAAATCCGAGATAGGATCTGTTGGGGAACGCTGTATTTCAAAAAAAAATCCTACGATCACGCAAGATCTATCTAGGAGATGCATAGCAGTGAGAGGGGAGAATGTTTCTACATATCCTCATAGACCGAAAGCGGAAGAGTTGAGTAACGCGGTTGATGCAGTCGAACGTCTTCGCGATCCAACCAATCAAGTACCGAACGCACGACACCTCTGCGATCTGCACATGTTCAGCTCGGTGACGTCCTCGAACTCTAGATCCAGCTGAGGCCGAGGGAGAGTTTTGTCAGCACGACGGCGTGTTGACGGTGATGATGAAGTTACCGACGCAGGGCTTCGCCTAAGCACTATGACAATATGACCGAGGTGGAAATCTGTGGAGGGGGGCACCGCACACGGCTAAGAAATCAACTTGTGTGTATATGGGGTGCCCCCTCCCCTGTATATAAAGGAGTGGAGGAGGGGGCCGACCGGCCTCATAGGGCGCGCCCCAAGGGGGGAATCCTACTCCTACTATGAGTAGGTTACACCCTTTCCTAGTTCAACTAGGAGGGGGAAGGAAAGGGAAGAGGGGAAGAAGGAAAGGGGGGGTCGGCCCCCACCCCAATTCAGATTGCGCTTGGGGAGGCGCGCCCCTCCTCTTGGCCGCCTCCTATCTCTTCCACTAAAGCCCATGAAGGCCCATTAACCCCCCCCCCCCCCGGGGGGTTCCGGTAACCCCCTGGTACTCCGAAAAGTGCCCGAACCTATCTGAAACCTTTCCGTTGTCCAAACATAACCTTCCAATATATCAATATTCATGTCTCGACCATTTCGAGACTCCTCGTCATGTCCGTGATCACATCCGAGACTCCGAACAACCTTCGGTACATCATATCACATAACTCACAATACATATCATCATTGAATGTTAAGCGTGCGGACCCTACGGGGCCGAGAACAATGTAGACATGACCGAGACTCATCTCCGGTCAATAACCAATAGCAGAACCTGGATGCTCATATTGGTTCCTACATATCCTATGAATGTCTTTATCGGTCAAACCGCATAACAACATTCATTGTTCTTTTTGTCATCGGTATGTTATTTGCCCGAGATTCGATCGTCGGTATCATCATACCTAGTTCAATCTCGTTACCGGCAAGTCTCTTTACTCGTTCCGTAATGCAACATCCCATAACTAACTAATTAGTAACATTGCTTGCAAGGCTTATAGTGATGTGCATTACCGAGAGGGCTCGGAGATACCTCTCAGACAATCGGAGTGACAAATCCTAATCTTGATCTATGCCAACTCAACAAACACCATCAGAGACACCTGTAGAGCATCTTTATAATCACCCAGTTACATTGTGACGTTTGATAGCACACTAAGTGTTCCTCCGGTATTCAGGAGTTGCATAATTCTTAGTCATAGGAACATGTATAAGTTATGGAGAAAGCAATAGCAATAAACTAAATGATCAAAGTGCTAATCTAATGGATGGGTCATGTCAATCACATCATTCTCTAATGATGTGATCCCGTTCATCAAATGACAACTCATGTCTATGGCTAGGAAACTTAACCATCTTTGATTAATGAGCTAGTCAAGTAGCGGCATACTAGTGACACTCTATTTTGTCTATGTATTCACACATGTACTAAGTTTCCGGTTAATACAATTCTAGCATGAATAATAAACATTTATCATGATATAAATAAATATAAAGAACAACTTTATTATTGCCTCTAGGGCATATTTTCTTCAGTCTCCCACTTGCACTAGAGTCAATAATCTAGATTACGTTGTAATGATTCTAACACCCATGGAGTCTTGGTGCTGATCATGGTTTGCTCGTGAGAGAGGCTTAGTCAACGGGTCTACAACATTCAGATCCGTATGTATCTTGCAAATCTCTATGTCTCTTTCCTTGACTTGATCGCCGATGGAATTGAAGCGTCTCTTGATGTGCTTGGTTCTCTTGTGAAATCTGATTCCTTTGCCAAGGCAATTGCACCAGTATTTTCAGAAAAGATTTTCATTGGACCCGATGCACTAGGTATTACACCTAGATCGGATATGAACTCCTTCATCCAGACTCCTTCATTTGCTGCTTCTGAAGCAGCTATGTATTCCACTTCACACGTAGATCCCGCCACGACGCTCTATTTAGAACTGCACCAACTAACAGTTTCACCATTCAATAAAAATATGTATCCGATTTGTGACTTAGAGTCATCCGGATCAGTGTCAAAGCTTGCATCGACATAACCATTTATGACGAGCTCTTTGTCACCTCCATAAACGAGAAACATATCCTTAGTCCTTTTCAGGTATTTCAGAATGTTCTTAACCGCTGTCCAGTGATGCACTCCTAGATTACTTTGGTACCTCCCTGCTAAACTAATATCAAGGCACAGATCAGGTCTGGTACACAACATTGCATACATGATAGAACCTATGGCTGAAGCATAGGGAATGACTTTCATTTTCTCTCTATCTTCTACAGTGGTCGAGCATTGATTCTGACTCAATTTCACACCTTGTAACATAGGCAAGAACCCTTTCTTTGCTTGATCCATTTTGAACTTCTTCAAAACTTTATCAAGGTATGTGCTTTGTGAAAGTCCAATTAAGCATCTTGATATATCTCTATAGATCTTGATGCCCAATATATATGCAGCTTCACCGAGGTCTTTCATTGAAAAATTCTTATTCAAGTATCCTTTTATGCTATTCAGAAATTCAGTATCATTTCCAATCAACAATATGTCATCCACATATAATATCAGAAATGCTACAAAGCTCCCACTCACTTTCTTGTAAATACAGGCTTCTCCAATAGACTGTATAAAACCATATGCTTTGATCACACTATCAAAGCATATATTCCAACTCCGAGATGCTTGCACCAGTCCATAAATGGATCGCTGGAGCCTACACACTTTGTTAGCACCTTTTGGATCGACAAAACCTTCTGGTTGCATCATATACAACTCTTCTTTAAGATATCCATTAAGGAATGCAGTTTTGACATCCATTTGCCAAATTTCATAATCATAAAATACGGCAATTGCTAACATGATTCGGACATACTTAAGAATTGCTACGGGGGAGAAGGTCTCATTGTAGTCAACTCCTTGAACTTATCAAAAATCTTTCGCGACAAGTTGAGCTTTGTAGACAGTAACATTACCGTCAGCGTCATTCTTCTTCTTGAAGATACATTTATTCTCTATGGCTTGCCGATCATCGGGCAAGTCAACCAGAGTCCATACTTTGTTCTCATACATGGATCCCATCTCATATTTCATGGCCTCAAGCCATTTCGCGGAATCTGGGCTCATCATTGCTTCCTCATAGTTCGTAGGTTCTTCATGGTCAAGTAACATGACCTCCAGAACAGGGTTACCGTATCACTCTGATGCGGATCTTACTCTGTTTGACCTACGAGGTTCGGTAGTAACTTGATCAGAAGTTTCATGATCATCATCATTAGCTTCCTCACTAATTGGTGTAGGAATCACTGGAACTGATTTCTATGGTGAACTACTTTCCAATAAGGGAGCAGGTACAATTACCTCATCAAGTTCTACTTTCGTCCCACTCACTTCTTTCAAGAGAAACTCCTTCTCTAGAAAGGATCTATTTTTAGCAACGAATATCTTGCCTTCGGATCTGTGATAGAAGGTGTACCCAACAGTCTCCTTTAGGTATCCTATGAAGACACATTTCTCCGATGTGGGTTCGAGCTTATCAGGTTGAATCTTTTTCACATAAGCATCGCAGCCCCAAACTTTAAGAAACGACAACTTGGGTTTCTTGCTAAACCACAGTTCATATGGTGCCATCTCAATGGATTTCGATGGTGCCCTATTTAACGTGAATGCAGCCGTCTCTAAAGCATAACCTCAAAATGATAGCGGTAAATCAGTAAGAGACATCATTGATCGCACCATATCTAATAAAGTGCGGTTACGACATTCGGACACACCATTACGCTGTGGTGTTCCAGGTGGCGTGAGTTGTGAAACTATTTCGCATTGTTTCAAATGAAGACCAAACTCATAACTCAAATATTCACCTCCACGATCAGATTGTAGAAACTTAATTTTCTTGGTACGATGATTTTCCACTTCACTCTGAAATTCTTTGAACTTTTCAAATGTTTCAGACTTATGTTTCATCAAGTAGACAGACCCATATCTACTCAAATCATTCTTGAAGGTCAGAAAATAACGATACCCGCCATGAGCATCAACACTCATCGGACCGCATACATCAATATGTATTATTTCCAATAAGTCTGTTGCTCATTCCATTGTTCTAGAAAACGGAGCCTTAGTCATCTTGCCCATGAGGCATGGTTCGCAAGCATCAAGTGATTCCAAAAGCCCATTAGCATTGAGTTTCTTCATGTGCTTTACACCAATATGACCTAAATGGCAGTGCCATAAATAAGTTGCACTATCATTATTAAACTTATATCTTTTTTCTTCAATACTATGAATATGTGTATCACTACTATCAAGATTTAGTAAAAATATACCACTCATCAAGGGTGCATGACCATAAAAGGTATTACTCATATAAATAGAACAACCATTATTCTCTGATTTAAATGAATAATAGTCTTGCATCAAACAAGATCTAGGTATAATGTTCATTCTTAACACTGGCACCAAATAACAATTATTCAGGTCTAAAACTAATCCCGAAGGTATATGTAGAGGTAGCATGCCGACGGTGATCACATCGACTTTGGAACCATTTCCCACACGCATCGTCACCTCATCCTTAGCAAATCTTCGCTTAATCCATAGCCCCTGTTTTGAGTTGCAAATATTAGCAATAGAACCGGTATCAAATACACATGCGCTACTGCGAGCATTAGTAAAGTACACATCAACAACATGTATATCAAATATACCTTTCACTTTGCCATCGTTCTTATCCGCCAAATATTTGGGGCAGCTCCGCTTCCAGTGACCAGTCCCTCTGTAGCTGAAGCACTCAGTCTTAGGATTAGGTCTAGACTTGGGCTTCTTCACTTGAGCAGCAACTTGCTTGCCGTTCTTCTTGAAGTTCCCCTTCTTCCCTTTGCCCTTCTTCTTGAAACTGGTGGTCTTGTTGACCATCAGCACTTGATGCTCTTTCTTGATTTCTACCTCCGCGGCCTTTAGCATCGCGAAGAGCTCGGGAATTGTCTTATCCATCCCTTGCATATTATAGTTCATCATGAAGCTTTTGTAGCTTGGTGGCAGTGATTGAAGAACTCTGTCAATGACACTATCAACCGGAAGATTAACTCCCAGCTAAGTCAAGTGATTGTGGTACCCAGACATTCTGAGTATGTGTTCACTGACAGAATTATTCTCCTCCATTTTGCAGCTGTAGAACTTATTGGAGACTTCATATATCTCAATCCGGGCATTTGCTTGAAATATTAACTTCAACTCCTGAAACATCTCATATGCTCGATGATGTTCGAAACGTCGTTCAAGTCCCGGTTCTAAGCTGTACAGAATGGCACACTGAACTATCGAGTTGTCATCAGCTTTGCTTTGCCAGGTGTTCATAACATCTGGAGTTGCTCCTGCGGCGGGTTTGGCACCTAGCGGTGCTTCCAGGACGTAATTCTTCTGTGCAACAATGAGGATAATCCTCATGTTACAGATCCAGTCCGTGTAGTTGCTACCATCATCTTTCAACTTAGCTTTCTCTAGGAATGCAATATAATTCAACGGAACAACATCACGGGCCATTTATCTACAACAACATAGACATGCAAAATACTATCATCTACTAAGTTCATGATAATTTAAAGTTCAATTAATCATATTACTTAAGAACTCCCACTTAGATAGACATCCCTTTAATCATCTAAGTGATCACGTGATCCATATCAACTAAACCATGTCCGATCATCACATGAGATGGAGTAGTTTTCAATGGTGAACATCACTATGTTGATCATATCTACTATATGATTCACGCTCGACCTTTTGGTCTCAGTGTTTCGAGGCCATATCTGCATATGCTAGGCTCGTCAAGTTTAACCCGAGTATTCTTCTTGTGCAAAACTGGATTGCACCCGTTGTATGTGAACATAGAGCTTATCACACCCGATGATCACGTGGTGTCTCGGCATGACGAACTGTAGCAACGGTGCATACTCAGGGAGAACACTTATACCTTGAAATTTAGTGAGAGATCATCTTATAATGCTACCGCCGTACTAAGCAAAATAAGATGCATAAAGGATAAACATCACATGCAATCAATATAAGTGATATGATATGGCCATCATCATCTTGTTCCTTTGATATCCATCTCCAAAGCTCCGTCATGATCACCATCGTCACTAGACTGACACCTTGATCTCCATCGCAGCATCGTTGTCGTCTCGCCAACTATTGCTTCCACGGCTATCGCTATCGCTTAGTGATAAAGTAAAGCAATTACATGGCGATTGCATTTCATACAATAAAGCGACAACCATATGGCTCCTGCCAGTTGCCGGTAACTGTGTTACAAAACATGACCATCTCATACAACAATTTATATAATCACGTCTTGACCATATCACATCACAACATGCCCTGCAAAAATAAGTTAGACATCCTCCACTTTGTTGTTTCAAGTTTTACGTGGCTGCTACGGGCTTCTAGCAAGAACTGTTCTTACCTACGCATCAAAACCACAAAATGGTATAGTGATTGCCTTTTGATCTTCAGAAAGAGCCTTGTTCATTGAATCCAATTCAACTAAAGTTGGAGAAACTGACACCCACCAGCCACCTGTGTGTAAAGCACATCGGTAGAACCAGTCTCATGAACGCGATCATGTAATGTCGGTCCGGGCCGCTTCATCCAACAATACCGCCGAATCAAGAAACAACTAGTGACGGAAAGCAATATGTATATACCCACACCCACAACTCCTTTGTGTTCTACTCGTGCATATAACATCTACGCAAAGACCTGGCTCGGATGCCACTGTTGGGGAATGCAGTATTTCAAAAAAAATCCTACGATCACGCAAGATCTATCTAGGAGATGCATAGCAACGAGAGGGGAGAGTGTGTCTACGTACCCTCCTAGACCAAAAGAGGAAGCGTTGAGTAATGTGGTTGATGTAGTCGAACGTCTTCGCGATCCAACAAATGAACTACCAAATGCACGGCACCTCCGTGGTCTGCACACATTTAACTCGGTGAAGTCCCTTGAACTCTAGATCCAGCTGAGGCCGAGGGAGAGTTTCATCAGCATGACAGCGTGTTGATGGTGATGATGAAGTTACCAACGCAGGGCTTTGCCTAAGCACTACGACAATATAACCGAGGTGGAAATCTATGGAGGGGGGCACCGCACACGGCAAACAAATCAACTTGTGTGTATATGGGGTGCCCCCTCCCCCGTATATAAAGGAGTGGAGGAGGGGGCTGGTCGGCCTCATAGGGCGCGCCCCAAGGGGGGAATCCTACTCCTACTAGGAGTAGGTTACCCCCTTTCCTAGTCCAACTAGGAGGGGGGAGGCAAGGGAAGAGGGGAAGAAGGAAAGGGGAGCTGGTGATAACCCACAAGTATAGGGGATCAATTGTAGCCTCTTTCGATAAGTAAGAGTGTCGAACCCAACGAGGAGCTAAAGTTAGAACAAATATTCCCTCAAGTTCTATCGACCACCGATACAACTCTACGCACGCTTAACGTTCGCTTTACCTAGAACAAGTATGAAACTAGAAGTACTTTGTAGGTGTTGTTGGATAGGTTTGCAAGATAATAAAGAGCACGTAAATAAAAAGTAGGGGCTGTTTAGATAAAGACACAACTAAGTTGGGTTTAGTAGAGAGCTTGTTGTCACACAAGAAAGGTATTTGTCCCTAGGCAATCGATAGCTAGACCGGTAATCACTATTGCAATTTTATTTGAGGGAGAGGCATAAGCTAACATACTTTCTCTTCTTGGATCATATGCACTTATGATTGGAACTCTAGCAAGCATCCGCAACTATTAAAAATCATTAAGGTAAAACCCAACCATAGCATTAAAGTATCAAGTCCTCTTTATTCCCATACACAAACAACCTATTTACTCGGGTCTGTGCTTCTGTCACTCACGCCACCCACCATAAGAAAATCATGAACATATTGCAAACCCTACAGCGGGGATCCCTCACGCTTGTGTGACACGGAGAGAACCATAGGACAAAACCAATAATAAAACATGCAACTCAAACTAATCACGATCATCAATTAACCCATAGGACAAAATGGATCTACTCAAACATCATGGGATAGCCATACATCATTGGGAAATAATATATAGCGTTGAGCACCATGTTTAAGTAGAGATTACAACGGGAAAAGAGGGGTTACACCGCTGTATAGAGGGGGGAAGAGTTGGTGATGATGGCAGTGAAGTTGTTGGTGTAGATTGCGGTGATGATGATGGCCCCGGCGGCGTTCCGGCACCACCGGAAGAGAGGGGGAGAGAGCCCTCCTCCTTCTTCTTATTACTTGACCTTCTCCCTAGATGGGAGAAGGGTTTCCCATCTGGTCCTTGGTCTCCATGGCGTGGGAGGGGCGAGAGCCCCTCTGAGATTGGATCTGTCTCTCTGTCTCTCTCTTTTTCCGCGTTCCCCCCGGCCGCCCTTTCACCGTTTCGTATATATATGGAGATCCATAACTCTGATTGGACTGAAATCTTCATCGAGATTTTTTCCTGAAAATTAGCTTTCTTGCGGCAAAAGAATAGCATTAACCGCCTTACAGGGCGCCCACGAGGGTCAAGGGCGCGCCCAGGGGGTGGGGAGTGCCCCCCTGCCTCATGCCCCCTCAGGAACCGTCTCGCCTGGATTTTTCTTCCCATATTCCCCGAATATTCCAAAGATAATCTACGCCCGTTTGGACCCTGTTTGATATGGATATTCTGTGAAACAACAAACATGCAACAAACAAGAACTGGCACTGGGCACTGGATCAATATGTTAGTCCCAAAAATAGTATAAAAAGTTTCCAAAAGTATATGAAAGTTGTAGAATATTGGCATGGAATAATCAAAAATTATAGATACGACGGAGACGTATCAGCACCCCCAGCCTTAATTCCTGCTCGTCCTCGAGTAGGTAAATGATAAAAAGATAATTTTTGATGTGGAATGCTACCTAGCATAAGCTTGATCACATAATCTAATCATGGCATGAATATTAAGACACGAGTGATTCAAAGCAATAGTCTATCATTTGACATAAAAACAATAATACTTCAAGCCTACTAATAAAGCAATCACGTCTTTTCAAAATATCATGGCCAAAGAAAGTTATCCCTACAAAATCATATAGTCTGGCTATGCTCCATCTTCACCACACAAAATATTCACATCATGCACAACCCCGATGACAAGCCAAGCAATTGTTTCATACTTTTGACGTTCTCAAACCTTTTCAACTTTCACGCAATACATGAGCGTGAGCCATGGACATAGCACTATAGGTGGAATAGAATGGTGATTGTGGAGAAGACAAAAAGGAGAAGATAGTCTCACATCAACTAGGTGTATCAACAGGCTATGGAGATGCCCATCAATAGATATCAATGTGAGTGAGTAGGGATTGCCATGCAACGGATGCACTAAGAGCTATAAGTGTATGAAAGCTCAGACTGAAAACTAAGTGGGTGTGCATCCAACTTGCTTGCTCATGAAGACCTTGGGCGTTTGAGGAAGCCCATCATCGGAATATACAAGCCAAGTTCTATAATGAAAATTCCCACTAGTATATGAAAGTGATAACTCAAGAGTCTCTCTATATGAAGAACATGGTGCTACCCTGAAGCACAAGTGTGGTAAAAGGATAGTAACATTGCCCCTTCTCTCTTTTTCTCTCATTTTTTTTGTTTTTTTGGTGGGCTTCTTTGGCCTCTCTTTTTTTACTTGGGCTTCTTTGGCCTCTTTTATTCATTTTTAAAGTCCAGAGTCTCATCCCGACTTGTGGGGGAATCATAGTCTCCATCATCCTTTCCTCAGTGGGGCAATGCTCTAATAATGATGATCATCACACTTTTATTTACTTACAAATCAATATTACAACTCGATACTAGAACAAAGATATGACTCTATATGAATGCCTCCGGTGGTGTACCGGGATGTGCAATGATGTAGCGTAGCAATGACATCAAAAAATGGACAAGTCATGAAAACATCATGCTAGCTATCTTACGATCATGCAAAGCAATATGACAGTGAATGCTCAAGTCATGTATATGATGATGATGGAAGTTGCATGGCAATATATCTCGGATTGGCTATGGAAATGCCATGCTAGGTAGGTATGGTGGCTGTTTTGAGGAAGGTATATGGTGGGTTTATGGTACTGGTGTCGGAGTAATGGGCCACAGGTAGGCCCACCCGAGCCCCAGAACCTTTCAAGACATCGGAGCAGGATGCGCCCCTCAAGACCCCAGGACGGAGAGCCGCCTTCAAGAAGTCCACGACAAGATGGCCGACTGACCACTCGCGGCCGAGTCCCAGGGACGACCGCAGGGTAAGCCGACTCCTGACTGGCGACTTCCGGAGAAGCCGGCTTTGGGGAGTCGGCCTGCGATTCCAACAAACCCCGTTACCTCGTCAAGGGGGACGGGGTAGGGGAGTGGCTATAGTGAAGCCCACTCCCCCCTTACCAAGGGCGGGCATGGCCACAGCACGCTGTACCCCGGAAGATCTCCGTGCGGCGTGGCACTGTTGCCGTGCCGGCCCTTACATCAGCACCGCAGGACCGAATCCTGCACCCACGATGGCTTGTCTGTACGGCTCAGAGGCGGTGGGTCCCACCAGATGGTGAGACTCCAAGAGACGGCAGGAGGACCACTAGTCGGACCCGTCGAAAGTCGGCCTGGGGGAGTCGGTCGAGCCCTCCCCCGGGGCCCACGCACCATTAATCAAGATGTGATGGAGAGTGGCAATAGTGATCGCCCGCCAGGCGGCGGGGCTGTTGCCACGACCCCATGATCAAGCCCGCGTCATCAGAAGCACGGCTACAGTAACCAGCAGCCGGCAAGACCCGTCCGCGGCGGACGCGGCATGTCGGCTCCGTACCAGGCCAGTCAGCGGGGCCCGCCAGCCGGCGGGCCCCAGCGGTCGGCAGAGAAGACGGAGGCCGGAGGCGCTGACGGCTGGGCCCGTGTCCAGCCGGATTACCATTGTACCCCTGGGGGGTAGGCCTATATAAATCCCCCAGGGCACCCATGCAAAAGGTTGGAACCCATTAGCTCTAGACCAGATCATATAGAAGGGAGAGAGCTAGCCTTGCCCTCTCCTACCTCCTAGAAACAGCTCAAGGAGCAACCGTGTAAACACCTTGCCATAGTGATCATGCGGAGACCCCGCAGAGCAGCAGTAGGGGTATTATCTCCTCGGAGAGCCCTGAAGCTGGGTAAGATTCGCCGGCGTGCATGTCTTCGCCTCATCCCGTTTCCAGGCACCGGCGACATTCTACTCGCCCCCACCATGATAAGCCATCCTTTGGCATATGTCGCACCAAACCCCCGACATTTGGCGCCCACCGTGGGGCCTGGTGCACTGCCGTTCGGAGATCTGTTCTGGACGGGAACCCTTTTTCTCCCTGGCGAGCGCAACCACCCAGGCACGCCAGACGGAGTTTGCACCAACGCGCTAAGCGGTGTTGAGATCGCCTGCGCAACCAGCTGCCTGGCCGAACTTGTTGGCGAGGTCCGCCTCTTCGACGAACCTGCATCCAACGCAGGCACGGGCGGCCCTGAGAGCCTCCTCGCGGGCCTCCTCGATCAACTCCACGTTTTTGGCGAGCCTGTCGTAGACTTGGAGTCTGTGGGCTCCACCGACCCGATGCTGGTCGACTCCGACACCGCGTCGCTCGACGCCTTCCCCACCAATGTGGTGGTCTACGACGAACCCCTCCCTTGCACGGAGAGTGACAGAAGCACCATCACCGAGGTGCTAGTCATCAGTCATGATGAGCTCCCCGGCGGAGGAGCGCACGACTCACTCGGCGCGGTGCTACAGGACCTAACTGCGCCCATTCCGGAAGACGCTGATGCAGAGACGTTGGAGGCGCGCCACCTTCAGCTCGTTGAAGGCGCGAAGAAGCTGGCCAGCATGAGGCGCCTGTCAGAAGCCTACCAGCGGGAGATGGATCGCGCCGTCGGCGGCTCGCCGGCCCCGGCGGGGCCCAGCCGCCTTGGCACGGTCCAACAGCACGGCGTAGCCATCGCCAACCTGTTTGGGGCAAGCCACCCCGTGTACGCTACACCAGCGGAGAACATCGGAGCCGCCCAGGCAGCGGCGGATGAGCTGGACAATTTCGAGGGTGAAGAATGCCGCCTCATGATGGAGCGAGTCCAGCGGCTCCTCGACGCGGCCGCCGCGCAGAACGAGGATGGCTGCCGCACGGAGGCACGCAGCGGCCAAACGACGACCTTCACCGAGATTAAGGCGCGATGTCTCAGAAGCCGACTGGCGGCGCCCGAGGAAGAAGAGACAAGGAGCCGACTATCAGCCACAGTCGGACTCGCATTACCATAGAGCGCGACACAGACGGCCGCCCGAGGGCAGTGGAACGACGGGACGACTGTCCGCCTCCCCCTCCTCGCAAGGAGAGGCGAGTCTCCCCGCCGCCTGTTGATCATCTAACTCTCGGCGACCGCCTTGGCCGCCGAGAGGGAGTTGTAGAGAATGACGCTCGCCACCGGATCGACCGGCTTCACCGATCCCTGGCGCTGGAAGAAGAAGACGAGCTGGGTCCGCCTTGCTTTGGGCCCCGCATTCGAGACGAGCCCTTTCCCAGAGGGTTCACGCTCCCAAGAGACACGCCCAAGTATACCGGCTCCGTGAAGCCAGAAGACTGGCTAGTGGACTACTCCACGGCTGTCAGCATAGAAAACGGCAACAAGCGTGACGCCGTCAAGTACGTTCTGCTCATGCTCCAGGGCACGGCCCGGACATGGCTGAACAGCCTAAAGCCCCGCAGCTGGGTCGACTTCACCAAAGCGTTCGTCCGCAACTTCACCAGCACGTACAAGCGTCCTCCCAAGCCCCGTCAGCTCTCCTTGTGCGTGCAAGGCCCCGATGAGTCGACTCGCGATTACCTCACGTGTTGGGCCGAGCTTCGGAACTCCTGTGAGGGCGTGCACGAGGTGCAGGCCATCGAGTACTTCACAGCCGGGTGCAGAGAAGGCACCCTCCTCAAGCACAAGCTCCTCTACGACGAGCCAGAAACCCTCGACGAGCTGCTGATCATAGCGGACAAGTACGCCACGGCTGACTCCTCCATGAAGGCGGAGATTCAAATCAGCACAACTGGCAAAGTGGCTCCTCAAGATCCAAGAACTCCGGCGGCAGACGCCAACCGGCGACAACAGCAGGGCGACCACAAGCGCAAGGCCGTGCAGCCGGCTTCCAGCAGCCGGCAAGTCACGACCGTTGAAGCCCAACAGCCAGATGAGCAGCCTCCGCCCAAGCAACAGAAAGGCGGCAAGCCAAACTGGTTGCCGGCCTTCTCCTATGAGCAGACCTTGGATGGACCTTGCAAGTTCCATAGCGGCACAAAGCCGTCAAATCACACCAACCGGAAGTGCCACTGGCTCACCAGGATCGCCAAGGGAGATGGCCTCCTGCCTCCCCCGCCTGCTGGGCAGCCGCCTCCGCTGCCGCCCTAGCAGCCGGCTATCAGGCCAGTCGGCGTGGTACAAGATGAATACCCTGAAGAGCACGGAGCCTATGTGGTGTTCATCAGTGTGGCTGATGATCGACGCAGCAGGCGGCTGCAGCGACAAGAGGTGAATGCAGTAGCGTCGGAGACGCCAGAGTTCATGCACTGGTCCGAGAAGCCCATCAGCTGGAGCAGGGCTGACCACCCAGAAGTAATGCCGAGTCCGGGCTCCTATGCCTTGGTCCTGGACGCCTCCTTTGCTACGGACAGACGAGCCGTGCGTTTCTCGTGAGTTCTGATAGACGGAGGCAGCAACATCAATATCCTGTACAAGGACACCATGGAGAAGTTAGGAATCAAGCAAAGACAGCTTCAGAACAGCCGAACTATGTTCCACGGCATTGTTCCTGGGCTTTCCTGCTCGCCAATCGGCAAGATCCTGATGGACGTCCTCTTTGGAGACAAAGATCACTTCCGCAAAGAGTCTATTTGGTTTGAGGTGGTGGACCCTAAGAGCCCATACCATGCGCTGCTTGGCCGACCCACCTTGGCCAAGTTCATGGCGGTCCCCCACTATGCCTACCTCAAGATGAAGATGCCCAGTTCCAGGGGAATTCTGATTGTGCCTGGCGACTATCGGAAGTCGTCTGCTTGCGCGGCTGAGAGTAGTCGGCTGGCTGAGTCCCTGGTAATCGCGGTCGAGAAGCGGCTCCTTGAGCGAGTTGTGGCGATGGCCGACAAGCAGCCTGAGATATCGCCCAACCCAAAAGAGTCGGAGGCTGAGGGTTCGTTCAAGCCGGCCAAAGAGCCAAAGAAGATACCCTTGGATCCGGAGCACCCAGAGAGGTACGCCATCGTAGGTGCAAACCTCGACAGCAAATAGGAAGGCGAGCTCATCGATTTCCTCCGTGAGAATCGGGACATCTTCGCATGGTCCCCCAAAGACATGCCATGTGTACCGATGGAATTCGCCGAGCACAAGTTACATGTCCGATCTGATGCAAAGCCGGTCAGGCAACCCCAGCGCCGCTTATCAGAAGAGAAGAGAAGAGTTGTCGGAGAAGAGATAGCCCGACTCCTAGCAGCCGACTTCATTACGGAAGTGTTCTTTCCAGAATGGCTAGCAAATCCAGTCCTGGTACTGAAGAAGAACAAGAAGTGGTGAATGTGTATTGACTACACGAGCCTCAACAAGGCCTGCCCCAAGGACCCATTTGCTCTACCAAGAATCGATCAGGTGATGGACTCCACAGCCGGATGCGAGCTGTTGAGTTTTTTGGATGCATACTCAGGATATCACCAGATCAAGCTGAACCCGGCTGACAGACTGAAGACCACCTTCATCACGCTATTTGGAGCCTTCTGCTACCTCACCATGACGTTCGGCTTAAGGAATGCCGGCGCCACCTTTCAGCGTTGCATGCAGAAGTGCCTCCTCAAGCAGCTCGGCAGGAACACCCACGTCTACGTGGACGACGTGGTGGTGAAGACGGAAAAGCGTGGAACACTGCTGGAAGACCTCAAGGAGACTTTTGAGAACCTGTCCTGATTCCAGATCAAGCTCAGTCCCGAGAAGTGTGTCTTCAGAGTACCAGCCGGCCAGCTCCTTGGGTTCCTGGTCTCTGAACGCGGCATAGAATGCAACCCAGTAAAAATCAAGGCCATTGAGAGAATGGAGGTACCCAGCCGACTGCTGGATGTACAAAAGTTCACTGGCTACTTGGTGTCCATCAGCCGACTCATCAGTCGGCTGGGCGAGAAAGCTCTCCCCTTATACCAACTCATGAAGAAGACCACTATTTTTTGAGTGGAACCATAAGGCGGACGAAGCTTTTCTCTAGTTGAAGAAGATGCTGACTACTCCACCCGTCCTGGCGGCTCCGACTCCAAAGGAACCTATGCTCCTGTACATCGCCGCCACCAGCCGGGTGGTCAGCACGGTCATTGTAGTGGAACGCAAGGAGGAAGGCAAGGCACTACCAATCCAGAGACCGGTATATTACCTGAGCGAAGTACTGTCGACCTCCAAGCAGAACTACCCCCACTACCAGAAGATGTGCTATGGTGTACACTTTACTGCCAAGAAATTGAAGCCTTACTTTCAAGAGCATCCAATCACGGTGGTCTGCACGGCCCCACTTGCCAAGATCATTGGTAGCCGAGATGCTTCTAGCCGAGTGGCCAAGTGGGCCATAGAGCTGGCTCCTTACACCATCCACTACCAGCCCCGCACTGCTATCAAGTCACAAGCATTGGCCGACTTCCTCATCGACTGGGCCGAGACCCAGTACCTACCTCCAGCTCCTGACTCCACCCATTGGCGGATGCATTTCGACGGCTCCAAGATGCGCACCGGCTTGGGAGCCGGTGTCGTCCTCACCTCTCCTAAAGGCGACAAGCTCAAATACGCATTACAAATCCATTTCGCCGCCTCCAACAACATCGCCGAGTACGAGGCGCTCATTCATGGGCTCCGGCTTGCCAAAGAACTTGGCATCCACCGGATCTTGTGTTATGGCGACTCAGACTTAGTGGTCCAGCAATCATCTGGTGACTGGGACGCAAAAGAGGCAAACATGGCGAGTTACCGTTTCCTCGTGCAGCAGCTCAGCGGGTATTTCGAAGGGTGCGAGTTCCTCCATGTGCCAAGAAACGACAACGACCAAGCAGATGCCTTGGCACGAATCGGCTCTACCCGCCAAGCAATACCATCTGGCGTCGCCCTTCAACGCCTCCTCAAGCCGTCTGTCAAGCCTTCACCAGAATCAGACTCCATTTTTGTGCCGGCTCCTCCCGAAGATGTCGGATCCGACTCCAGAGCTCCGGCAGTCGGTACGGGGATTTTGGCGGATGACTCCAAAGCCGCCACAGTCGAACCCGGCCCGGGGACTGCGATGGCGGACTCGAAGACTCCAGAACTCGGTCCAAGGGCCGCGCCAGTCGGCCTGGGGACTTCATTAACCCAGCAAGCGGTTGTTGACTCCAACCCGCCGCCTCCCAGCCCAACCGCCCTCATACAAGTCGCAGTTCTGGCAGTCAAAGAAATAGCAGGACCTCATGGGCCCAGCCCATCCTCAAGTTCCTGGTGAACAAAGAGCTGCCGATTGATGAGACCTCAGCTCGGCAAGTACAACGCCGGGTGGCAGCCTACACCATAGTCAACAGAGAGCTGGTCAGGCGCAGCATCCTTGGTGTCTACCAGCGTTGCGTAGAGCCAGAGTAAGGCCAAGCGATTCTCAAAGACATCCATCAAGGTGAGTGCGGCCACCATGCGGCTTCAAGAGCACTCGTCGCCAAAGCCTTTCGACATGGTTTCTTCTGGCCAAATGCCTTGGAAGAGGCCAAGGAGTTGGTCCAAAAATGCAAAGGGTGCCAGAAGTTCAGCTCCAAGCCGCACCAGCCAGCTTCCGCACTCAAGACCATCCCCATTCCCTGGCCTTTCACAGTTTGGGGTCTAGAAATGGTGGGACCATTCAAGACAGCACGAGGTGGCTTAACTCACTTACTTGTCGCAGTGGACAAGTTCACCAAGTGGATATAAGCGAAGCCAATCAAGAAGCTAAACGGTCCAACTGCTGTGACTTTCATCACCGATATCACAATTCGGTACGGCATACCACACAGCATCATCACCGACAACGGCACAAATTTCGCCAAAGGCGCCTTGGCCCGTTTCTGTCAGGACCCCGATTCCAAATCACATCGATCTAGCTGGTAACACCTCATATCACTTTGCGGCCTCACGCACGGTATTCCCACGGGTGTCGCCTTACCATGGCCCGGGACCATTTGCGCCTTTTGGCTCACGTATATGATATTGTCGCTAGCATCCATATGACAGAGAACCCGGGCCGACATGGCTAGTCGTGAAACCAAACGACACTAACCTATGGGGACATGCATACATGAATCACATCGAGCATGTCGGTCAGCAGCGTGTGAATCCGGGCTGTAGCACTAGGCTAACAGGACTCCGGAAACCCGGGCTGTAGCAGGCTAGGCAGGACTCCGGATGTCACCGCGTGACATTTCCCCGAAGGGACAGACACAAGAACGAAGTGAAACACATGCCAGCCAGTAAAGTGTCCTGAGCAGTAGTGCTGGGCTAGCAGGACTCCGGTGAACCGGGCTGAAGCGGACTACTATGGCTCATGGAAGCACTAGACTACATTTCCCCATAAGAGAGGCTGCCAAGGATAAATAACTAGGTTGTCGGATCCCACACATACCAAGCATTTCAATCATACACACAATATGCTCCATATGTGTAAATACAGCATGACATCACAACATAACTCTACAACTCAAGTATTTAATCCTTAGGCTCCGGGGAGTGGGATACTACAAACATGGGTCTCATGACCCAACAAACATAGCATACAAATCAAGGCACAAGAGGAAGCTTAACATGTCTGAGTACATACATGTACAAATGAAAAAGGCTAAGAAGCCTTATCTACCAGATCCTGCCGAGGGCACAAGATCATAGCTGAGGTATCAAGCTAAACGTCAAAGTCCACGCAGAACTACTAGCGAGACTGAAGCCTCTCTGCAAAAACATAATTTAAGCAAACGTGAGTACAATTGTACTCAGCAAGACTTACATCAGAACTAACTACATATGCATCGGTATCAACAAAGAGGGTGGTGGAGTTTAACTGCAGCAAGCCAGCTTTGACTCAGTGGCTAACCTGAACTACGACTGCAAGCAACTCATTTGAGGTGGCGCACACGAGTCCACAAATTCACCATATCAATACACCACTATGAATCCGCTCCCGTCTCCCTGCGAGAACGCCATCCATAGCACTCACACTTATCTTGCGAGTTTTAGAGTAACCACTTTCACTTGTCTATGAACTATGCAAGGGGTCCAAGTTTCCATATCCGAGGAATCCGGCTATTCGAATAGATAATGATAACCCTGCAGGGGTGTACTTCTTCACACACGCTCCCACCACTTACCGTCGTTTACACGACATCTACTCGGCAACCTTCAAGCGGAAGCCCAATGAGGGTGTCGGCCACGGCCTACCTAAACACCTAAGTCTCTAGTCCAGGTTTATCGCCTATTCAGGTTCCATCCGCAGGGAGTCCGGCCGAGGTTTCCACATACGGCCCCGAACGATGTGAACAGGGTTCCCGAGACACCAAACGGGCGCCCGGTACACCGTGCCACGGTGTATCTACCGCAACATAGCCCACCCCTAGGGTCAGCGCTACGCACGGCCGCCAACACATAACCTACAAACACCAGAAACTAGTTGCAACTCCTGGACAGAGTACTAGGGTGATTAAGAAGCCGAGAGGGTCAATTAAGGATCCCAATGAGTGGTAGTAGCTGTTCATGGATCACAAACACAGAACTCAGTTCCTGAGGACGGTTTCAATGAGACAACCCACCATGTACTCCTACATGGCCTCTCACCGCTACCTTTACCAAATCGTGTTCACACACTTAGCTCTCAACAGTAGGACATGTTTACACACCTCCGATTCATCCCCGATAAATCAGACCTGACTCAACTCTAAGCAGTAGCAGGCATGACAAACAAGCATGAATGAGTAGGCACATCAGGGCTCAAACAACTCCTACTCATGCTAGTGGGTTTCATCTATTTACTGTGGCAATGACAGGTCATGCAGAGGGAAGGGGCTCAACTATCGCAACATGTAACAGTTGAATCGTTGTTGTCCTAATGCAGTAAAAGAGAGCAGGAGCGAGAGAGTGGGATTGTATCGGAATGAACAAGGGGGTTTTGCTTGCCTGGCACTTCTGAAGATAGTATAGTTCTTCATCGGTGTCATCGAACTCGTCGTCGGAACCACGTCTATCGAGAGGGGACAAATACCGGCAAACAAAGAGGAACACAATCAATGCAATGCAACAATTATGATGCATGATAATGTCATGGCAATATGCTGTTGATTGAGCTAATGCAACTAGCAACCATATTAAATGAAGTTGGTTTCAACCAAGGGTTCAAATTCAAACTCCATATGTGCTTATTTAAATGTCATTTATGCAAATTGCCCTGTACAGCAACCCTAGGTTGTTCAAACATGCATGCAATTGCCATAAACAGATTCCTTGAATTTTTCTGATAATTTTTCATATATAATTTATCTTATTTGGAGTTATAGATTAATTTCAATAATTTTTCAAAGTTTTGGATATTTTCTGAAAATAAATAAATCATTTAGAAAAGGTTTTACTGTGTTAGCATGACATAAGAATGACGTCATCAGGTCAACTGTGGCTGGCCAGGTCAAGCCTGACCAGTGGGGCCCACTGGTCAGTGACACACTACTGGCATGAGTCACTGACGTGTGGGGCCGGTCAAAGGACACATCAGCAAGGTCAAAGCTGACGCGTGGGTCCCGCGGGGTTGGATTAGTTCTAACTAATTTCGTTAGCTGACTAACTAAACCGGTGGGGCCTGTGTGTAAGTGGGTCAGGGGGGTTAATTAGTGGGCGATTAGCCCTAACTAGGTGGCCACGTCAGCGCACCGGCGGCTAGCCGCCGGCGACCAAACGGGGCAGCGGAGGCGCTCGAGATTCGCCGTCCGGCGACCGTTCGACTCGCGGTTTGGCCCTGAGCGCGGCTGGACGTGCGCCGCATCCAACGGAGCATGCGGCTAGGTGAGAGGAGGCCGGAAACGACGACTGCAACGACGGCTGGCGGCGGCCGGAGTTCGGCTTAGCACGGGCAAGGCGCTGTGCTAGGCTGACGAGCGAGCTAAGCGGCGGGGTGGATTCCTGGGAGCTCCAGGAGCACGCTGGTGCCACTGGACCGAGCGGAGATGCTCAGGAGCGAGGACATCATCGGCCATGGAGGACGGCGGCTTTGGTCGTCAGTGAAGTAGGAGCTACAACATGAAAACGGGACAAGGGAGAGGGGGGTTCGAGGGAGAGGCTTACGGCGGTTGCAACGGTGCAGACGACAAGCTCGGAGGAGGCCAGGAGCAGTCGGGGCGGCGAGATGGATCTCTGGTGACCGAGGAGGAGGAAGGGGTCGGGGCCGGTGAGACGAGGCACGTCCGCTCGCGCGGCTTGACGAAGACGATGTAGAGGTCAACGGAGGAGCTCCTTGGCGCGTCGGGGAGGCGAGGGGAGCACGGTGGCTACAAGCTTCACGGTGGCTAGCGCTCGGCAGCGTCGGCCATGGCGATCAGAGGAGAGGGAGAGGGCGAGGGGGAGAGCAGAGAGTTAGGGAGAGGAGCGAGGGGGACCAGGGGGCTGCGTGGCGTCATGGAGGCGTCCAGGCCCTCGGCGGCAAGCAGGACGTGGTGTGCGGTGGCCGTGCGCGTGCCGGCGTGCAGTGGCCACGCACCTCGGTCCTTCTGGCAGAGGAAGGAGAAGACACGGGTGCCCCTGGTGGGCTGGGCCGCCAGCTGGGCCACCAGGTGGGCTAGAAGGCCAGGTAGGTTGGCCCAGGTAGATCTCTCTGTTCTTTTTAATTCTGTTTTCTATTTATGTTATTTTGTTTTGATTTAGTTTATAACCCAAATCATTTTAATAAATCCTGAAAATAATTGTGGGCATTAAATGAATTATTACAGAGGCCCTTAACTATTTTCAGAATTATTGGAGCATTTTAAAAATATTAATAGTATTTAAATGCCCCAATTCAAATACAATATGGGTTATTCAAAAATCCAGAATGGCCTAAAAATATGTGCATCATTTTTGGCAGAGGTTTTCACCTTTATCAAAAATAATGAACTTTTCTAAAGGGCATTCTGGGTTCATTGAAAATATTTTTATTTTGATCCTAATTGCATTTCATTTAGTGCTAGGGCTTGTCATCCCCATTTCAAATTTCAAACAAATATAGACATGATGCATGGATGCTTATGATACTAATTGCAATCAAATTCTAGGACTGTGACAACTCGCCCCCACTAAACAAGAATCTCGTCCCGAGATTCAAGACGTGAGGTAAGAAGACAGAGGGGATACACAACTAACACGACCTTCATGATCCAGACGTCTTTCTCGAGGATGTTGATTCATTGCATCACCTTGATCTCGACGTCTTGCTTTGAGAACTACATCCAACATGACAATGAGTAGAAAGGGAGAATTTAAGAAGAATCGACCTCCCTGAGGTTCGAGCAACTTAGGATCATCTTAATGATCACAAGATCAACTCATGGAATGAGACATAGTAACATCTCTTGAGCTGAGACACGAAGCATACACCTAGAGGGATGGAGTGAAACGGATGGCGAAGGTTCACTAGGTAGGCAACAATTCCATACTCGAATAAGATGGAGCATGAATTTCAAAGTAGCAAGAAAATATTTGCCATGATTTCGTAACGTGATACCTCGGGGAAGGTGACTCGTAGAATTATTCCCTTAAGTGGCAAAAAGAATTACTTTTGATTAGGAGATCATTGAAACTCTTTATGCCAGCCTAAGGCAATCACAATCGATCATTTGAAGGAGTTTAAAGGAATGATATACTTGGACTAGAAAGGATGATGTGGTTTGAAGACAACGCAATGGATGATTTTTGCTTATCATCGAAAATGGATGAGACCCATGGTAAGTCCACTTTTGAAGATGATCCTGAACAACAACTACTGAGGTGCAAGCTGGGAACAAAATGCAAATGTTGGGAATGATTCTGGTAACTGGGGAAAAAACTCAACAGTCGAGAGTGAGTCCACTGTTTGAAAAGGTTATAACATAACCGAAGAAGCTGGATGCAAATCCCAGTTAACGCCAACTGTAAAACCTAGTGCTTGCGCGTGCTCTCAAGAACTTGAGCATTTTCATATTCATCAAGGTTCTACCAACATCTGAGTCGAGGATCCTGGCAACACATCTTACTACCTTGACGAATAGTGTTGGACAATGCATATGCATAGAAAGACAACCCTTTCTCAGATTTCACCTTAGCGAGGCCAAGGAAATGAAATCTGGATGATCGACCGAGAGACATTTAGCACTCCACTTCTAATGTTCTCCTTGATTTACTGGTTACCACGGTCATGCTTTAAAGCATCAACATAGCCATCAAGTAGTGGTCGGACTTCGGAAAACAATAGATCCATAAGGAACAACTTCTGGAGTAAATCCTACGAAATCCTTATGGGGCGGTGGCCAACTTCCTCAATCAAGATACTACAATAATAGGTCTTTCGGCTGGGTGTGTTGGCCACCACATCCACTTTACCGGTTACAGGGAGACCAATATTATAGTTCTTGGAGTGTGTTCCAACCATCATATCTGCCTAAAATTCAGATCTGGTTGGTGTCAGGATATTCCAGACTCACCAAGTCTAGAAAGAAAAATGAAGTTTTGCAACACAAATCGACGAGATGACGTTGCGAGATTCTCGGGGAATGAACTACGATAGTAAGCTCCAAAACATGAGCCGGTTCTGCTACAAGCGTGTGAACACGTTGTCCTAGACAAGCATGGCCACCTGGAAGTCTTACAATGAAACACTACCGAGTTCAGAAGGGAACCATCAACGAGGATATCGAAGTCCTTGCATAAATCTAGCTCCTAAGAAGAAACTTCTTCTCCTTGAACAAACCAATCAGTGGCTTGGTGTGCTAGAAAAACATATGGAGTGGAGGTAATTAATCTACCAAACCATAGAATACTTCGCACATATGCATGACTGATTTGGGATGATTCCAAGGGAAACAAAACAAACCTTTCTCAAATTCATGGTGCCAACTTACACCTGGTGCACGTGAATTTAGAGAAAGTCACTTCTTTTATCCAGCATAAGCTTCATGAACGGAACACGAAGGCATTGCTTACAAGGTTTTCAACACTAGGTTGATGTTCAACATGAATCATGGGGGAGACAAAATGCTGCTGATGGGCTCAACAACAACTCATCGGAATTTCCATATCACTGGACTTCCACCATCATGTGAACACGGTGATAGCATTGGTCAGACCAAAAGATGTAATGGTGTATTCTCGAGGGATCAACCACGAGTAAGACAACACTACGAACATTGTTGGTTCTGATTTGACTTGACGATAGCCCATAATCAAGTCAAAGTTTTGACAAGACAATAGATCCGACAACTGATCACGAGGACCAATTGGTGAAGATATCATCTTTCTTCAACACACACACAACACAAAGATATCCCTTCAGAAAGAACCAAATTCGGCAAAGCCTTTTATCTTCCAACTCTCCAAGTTGCTGTTTAGCTTAACCATCTAGCTCAGGGGTATCCAACATAGATTCTTGCAGAAGGGGTGGTTTATAGAAAAGCCAACATGATCACGAATTCAACATAGCGATCAGGGAACAACCTGGTAATATTTCCGAGAAGATATTCGGAAAATCACGAACCACCGATATGTTATTAAGCTCAAGAACAATCTTGCTTTTCAGGGCAAGACGATATGATCAAGGAGCGAGGGATTGCCACAATCCTAACTCATTGGTCGATGAGTGCACCCAGAGATATGGACTAGGTAGCACGATCAATCTTAGAATGGTAGCTCAAAAACCAACACGCTAAGAATAAGAATATTGTCCATTTACTACAAAGCAACGAGTTGCTCGGAGTATTGATTTCACACATCACGGTTCACTTGTCGGCATTCCGGTTATAATAACACGGAACTGAGGAATGAACAATGATGGCAAGAAGTATTACTGCGTCAACAATTCATAAGAGGTGGTGCAATTCTCATGACAGTCCTGACATAAAAGGGGTAATACTCCAGGGTAGAACAGAGCAAAAGCTGGATGGCATTTGATCTCTAGAACACAACAACTTTGACCCAATCCTGGATATGGATGAGGTACTGGAGTTTGTTTCTCCTAGTCATTCCGGAATGGAATGGCTTGACGGATCACATGAATAATAGGCATCGATAACACCAATGCACAACTACTCTTGACTATCAACTGATAGAAGATGGTTGGAATACAACTGAAGAGGAACAACTCGAGGAACATATAATTTTCTGAGTTGTGGATGCATAGATTAGTATGTCGAGCAAAGATCAACATTTCTTCCGGACAACCCATGCAGATAGGTAGGACTGGCAGATTCACAACGTAGAATGCAGAACTCATTAAGAGCACTCTGGTTGTGATCTTTTGATACAACAAACTTCTGCCATAAGTGGTTCATAGTATTTGGAAGGAGGAAATACCACGGACCTCGAGGACTACACAAAGGTTACTAATATCCTAAAGGAACTAGCAACACTATAACATGAGATAAGTAGGGTGAATCTCGGGTTCAAGAACCCATGAATAGAATACCTACCACTACATGGCATCACGGGATGCTTTCGAGAATGGTGGCCAGAATCATCACACCGGGAACACAAAAGATGGCTAGATTACTAGGTGACTCCCTAAAACACCTAGGGTCATAATAATAGCTCCAACATATATGTCGAGGCAATAGAGTACCTCAACTGACCGGTTAGTGTGCTTATTCTGACCAAAAGGACATTGGGAATGGAAAGAAAGGATTTGCAAATGCATCAGACTATTTAGAAACCTGGGATGACTCGGACAGCATAACGGCTGTGAATGCTCAAAATATTTGAGACATCCTGCAAGATAGTGGCATGACCACTCAACATCATCATATCAAGGTTCTGGGATCAACTGTCAACACACAAAAATAGTAGGAACTGAACTAAGAATTGCATCCATCAATCCTATAAGTCTATGGATTAGTAACACGTCATCCTGATAGATAGATTAGAAGGCCTAGTTCTTAAACCCCGTAGAAGAGAAGAGGATGACTCAGATCAGAAGGCCATAAGGTAAAGGAGTAAAAAGAGCCTTACGTTCCCTTCCACAATCAATTCCCTTATATAACTAAAGCATTTCTAGACTCAACTTCGACCAGTTTGGCTTGGTAATCCTACAGGCAGTCAGGCTCTGATACCAACGCTGTCAGGACCCCGATTCCAAATCACATCGATCTAGCCGGTAACACCTCATATCACTTTGCGGCCTCACGCACGGTATTCCCACGGGTGTCGCCTTACCATGGCCCGGGACCGTTTGCGCCTTTTGGCTCACGTATATGATATTGTCGCTAGCATCCATATGACGGAGAACCCGGGCCGACATGGCTAGTCGTGAACCCAAAGCGGCACTAACCTATGGGGACAGGCATACATGAATCACATCGAGCATGTCGGTCAGCAGCGTGTGAATCCGGGCTGTAGCACTGGGCTAACAGGACTCCGGGAACCCGGGCTGTAGCAGGCTAGGCAGGACTCCGGATGTCACCGCGTGACATTTCCCCGAAGGGACAGACACAGGAACGAAGTGAAACACATGCCGGCCAGTCAAGTGTCCTGAGCAGTAGTGCTGGGCTAGCAGGACTCCGGTGAACCGGGCTGTAGCGGACTACTATGGCTCATGGAAGCACTAGACTACATTTCCCCATAAGAGAGGCTGCCAAGGATAAACAACTAGGTTGTCGGATCCCACACATACCAAGCATTTCAATCATACACACAATATGCTCGATATGTGTAAATACAACATGGCATCACAACATAACTCTACAACTCAAGTATTTAATCCTTAGGCTCCGAGGAGCGGGATATTACAAACATGGGTCTCATGACCCAACAAACATAGCATACAAATCAAGGCACAAGCGGAAGCTTAACATGTCTGAGTACAGACATGTACAAATGAAAAAGGCTAAGAAGCCTGACTATCTACCAGATCCTGCCGAGGGCACAAGATCGTAGCTGAGGTATCAAGCTAAACGTCGAAGTCCACGCGGAACTACTAGCGAGACTGAAGCCTCTCTGCAAAAACATAAATTAAGCAAACGTGAGTACAATTGTACTCAGCAAGACTTACATCAGAACTAACTACATATGCATCGGTATTAACAAAGGGGGTGGTGGAGTTTAACTGCAGCAAGCCAGCTTTGACTCAGTGGCTAACCTGAACTACGACTGCAAGCAACTCGTTTGAGGTGGCGCACACGAGTCCACAAATTCACCATATCAATACACCACTATGAATCCGCTCCCGTCTCCCTGCGAGAACGCCATCCATAGCACTCACGCTTATCTTGCGAGTTTTAGAGTAACCACTTTCACTTGTCTATGAACTATGCAAGGGGTCCAAGTTTCCATATCCGAGGAATCCGGCTATTCGAATAGATAATGATAACCCTGCAGGGGTGTACTTCTTCACACACGCTCCCACCACTTACCATCATTTACACGACATGTACTCGGCAACCTTCAAGCGGAAGCCAACGAGGGTGTCGGCCACGGCCTACCTAAACACCTAAGTCTCTAGTCCAGGTTTATCGCCTATTCAGGTTCCATCCGCAGGGAGTCCGGCCGAGGTTTCCACATACGGCCCCGAACGATGTGAACAGGGTTCTCGAGACACCAAACGGGCGCCCGGTACACCGTGCCACGGTGTATCTACCGCAACATAGCCCACCCCTAGGGTCAGCGCTACGCACGGCCGCCAACACATAACCTACAAACACCAGAAACTAGTTGCAACTCCTGGACAGAGTACTAGGGTGATTAAGAAGCCGAGAGGGTCAATTAAGGATCCCAATGAGTGGTAGTAGCTGTTCATGGATCACAAACACAGAACTCAGTTCCTGAGGACGGTTTCAATGAGACAACCCACCATGTACTCCTACATGGCCTCTCACCGCTACCTTTACCAAATCGTGTTCACACACTTAGCTCTCAACAGTAGGACATGTTTACACACCTCCGATTCATCCCGATAAATCAGACCTGACTCAACTCTAAGCAGTAGCAGGCATGACAAACAAGCATGAATGAGTAGGCACATCAGGGCTCAAACAACTCCTACTCATGCTAGTGGGTTTCATCTATTTACTGTGGCAATGACAGGTCATGCAGAGGAAAGGGGTTCAACTACCGCAACATGTAACAGTTGAATCGTTGTTGTCCTAATGCAGTAAAAGAGAGCAGGAGCGAGAGAGTGGGATTGTATCGGAATGAACAAGGGGTTTTGCTTGCCTGGCACTTCTGAAGATAGTATAGTTCTTCATCGGTGTCATCGAACTCGTCGTCGGAACCACGTCTATCGAGAGGGGACAAATACCGGCAAACAAAGAGGAACACAATCAATGCAATGCAACAATTATGATGCATGATAATGTCATGGCAATATGCTGTTGATTGAGCTAATGCAACTAGCAACCATATTAAATGAAGTTGGTTTGAACCAAGGGTTCAAATTCAAACTCCATATGTGCTTATTTAAATGTCATTTATGCAAATTGCCCTGTACAGCAACCCTAGGTTGTTCAAACATGCATGCAATTGCCATAAACAGATTCCTTGAATTTTTCTGATAATTTTTCATATATAATTTATCTTATTTGGAGTTATAGATTAATTTCTATGATTTTTCAAAGTTTTGGATATTTTCTGAAAATAAATAAATCATTTAGATTTATTTAAAATCCAGAAAAGGTTTTACTGCGTCAGCATGACATAAGAGTGACGTTATCAGGTCAACTGTGGCTGGCCATGTCAAGCCTGACCAGTGGAGCCCACTGGTCAGTGAAACACCGCTGGCATGAGTCACTGACGTGTGGGGCCGGTCAAAGGCCACGTCAACAAGGTCAAAGCTGACGCGTGGGTCCCGCGGGGTTGGATTAGTTCTAACTAATTTCATTAGCTGACTAACTAAACCGGTGGGGCCCGTGTGTAAGTGGGTCAGGGGGGTTAATTAGTGGGCGATTAGCCCTAACTAGGTGGCCACGTCAGCGCACCGGCGGCTAGCCGCCGGCGACCAAACGGGGCGGCAGAGGCGCTCGGGATTCGCCGTCCGGCGACCGTTCGACTCGCGGTTTGGCCCTACGGGCTGCTGGACGTGCGCCGCATCCAACGGAACATGCGGCTAGGCGAGAGGAGGCCGGAAACGATGACTGCAACGACGGCTGGCGGCGGCCGGAGTTCGGCTTAGCACGGGTGAGGCGCTGCGCTAGGCTGACGAGCGAGCTAAGCGGTAGGGCGGATTCCTGGGAGCTCCAGGAGCACGCTGGTGCCACTGGACCGAGCGGAGATGCTCAGGAGCGAGGACATCATCGGCCATGGCGGACGGCGGCTTCGGTCGTCAGTGAAGTAGGAGCTACGGCGTGAAAACGGAACAACGGAGAGGGGGGTTCGAGGGAGAGGCTTACAGCGGTTGCAACGGTGCAGACGGCAAGCTCGGAGGAGGCCAGGAGCGGTCGGGGCGGCGGGATGGATCTGCGGTGACCGAGGAGGAAGAAGGGGTTGGGGACGGTGGGACGAGGCACGTCCGCTCGCGCGGCTTGACGGAGACGATGTAGAGGTCGACGGAGGAGCTCCTTGGCGCGTCGGGGAGGCGAGGGGAGCACGATGGCTGCGAGCTTCACGATGGCGAGCGCTCGGCAGCGTCGGCCATGGCGATCAGAGGAGAGGGAGAGGGCGAGGGGGAGAGCAGAGAGTGAGGGAGAGGAGCGAGGGGGACCAGGGGGCTGCGTGGCATCATGGAGGCGTCCAGGCCCTCGGCGGCAAGCAGGAGGTGGCGTGCAGTGGCCGTGCGCGTGCCGGCGTGCAGTGGCCACGCGCCTCGGTCCTTCTGGCAGAGGAAGGAGAAGACACGGGTGCCCCTGGTGGGCTGGGTCGCCAGCTGGGCCACCAGGTGGGCTGGAAGGCCAGGTAGGTTGGCCCAGGTAGATCTCTCTGTTCTTTTTAATTCTGTTTTCAATTTATGTTATTTTGTTTTGATTTAGTTTATAACCCAAATCATTTTAATAAATCCTGGAAATAATTGTGGGCATTAAATGAATTATTACAGAGGCCCTTAACTATTTTCAGAATTATTGGAGCATTTTAAAAATATTAATAGTATTTAAATGCCCCAATTCAAATACAATATGGGTTATTCAAAAATCCAGAATGGCCTAAAAAAATGTGCATCATTTTTGGCAGAGGTTTTCACCTTTATCAAAAATAATGAACTTTTCTAAAGGGCATTCTGGGTTCATTGAAAATATTTTTATTTTGATCCTAATTGCATTTCATTTAGTGCTAGGGCTTGTCATCCCCATTTCAAATTTCAAACAAATATAGACATGATGCATGGATGCTTATGATACTAATTGCAATCAAATTCTAGGGCTGTGACAACTCGCCCCCACTAAACAAGAATCTCGTCCCGAGATTCAAGACGTGAAGTAAGAAGACAGAGGGGATACACAGCTAACACGACCTTCATGATCCAGACGTCTTTCTCGAGGATGTTGATTCATTGCATCACCTTGATCTCGACGTCTTGCTTTGAGAACTACATCCAACATGACAACGAGTAGAAAGGGAGAATTTAAGAAGAATCAACCTCCCTGAGGTTCGAGCAACTTAGGATCATCTTAATGATCAGAAGATCAACTCATGGAATGAGACATAGTAACATCTCTTGAGCTGAGACACGAAGCATACACCTAGAGGGATGGAGTGAAACGGATGGCGAAGGTTCACTAGGTAGGCAACAATTCCATACTTGAATAAGATGGAGCATGAATTTCAAAGTAGCAAGAAAATATTTGCCATGATTTCGTAACGTGATACCTCGAGGAAGGTGACTCGTAGAATTATTCCCTTAAGTGGCAAAAAGAATTACTTTTGATTAGGAGATCATTGAAACTCTTTATGCCAGCCTAAGGCAATCACAATCGATCATTTGAAGGAGTTCAAAGGAATGATATACTTGGACTAGAAAGGATGATGTGGACTATCTTATTGAAGACAACGCAATGGATGATTTTTGCTTTTCATCGAAAATGGATGAGACCCATGGTAAGTGCACTTTCGAAGATGATCCTGAACAACAACTACTGAGGTGCAAACTGGGAACAAAATGCAAATGTTGGGAATGATTCTGGTAACTGGGGAAAAAACTCAACAGTCGAGAGTGAGTCCACTATTTGAAAAGGTTATAACATAACCGAAGAAGCTGGACGCAAATCCCAGTTAACGCCAACGGTAAAACCTAGTGCTTGCGCGTGCTCTCAAGAACTTGAGCATTTTCATATTCATCAAGGTTCTACCAACATCCGAGTCGAGGATCCTGGCAACACATCTTACTACCTTGACGAATAGTGTTGGACAATGCAGATGCATAGAAAGACAACCCTTTCTCAGATTTCACCTTAGCGAGGCCAAGGAAATGAAATCTGGATGATCGACCGAGAGACATTTAGCACTCCACTTCTAATGTTCTCCTTGATGTACTGGTTACCACGGTCATGCTTTAAAGCATCAACATAGCCATCAAGTAGTGGTCGGACTTCGGAATACAATAGATCCATAAGGAACAACTTCTGGAGTAAATCCTACGAAATCCTTATGGGGCGGTGGCCAACTTCCTCAATCAAGATACTACAATAATAGGTCTTCCGGCTGGGTGTGTTGGCCACGACATTGTGACACTCCAAAATTTTAATTTGGTTTTCATCAAAAAAAACTTTGTGGTTTTTGAAAAGAGGCCATTTTTTTTTCAGGAAATCCTTCCTCTTAAAAACTTTCTTTTCTTTGGCAAGGATTTTTTTTCTTCAAACTGTGGTGTTTGATCTTTTGAAACTTCTTCTCTGTTGGTTCCCTCTCAAATTATTTTGGGAGTTTAATTTGTTTTTATTTTAAAATGAAACTCTATGAAAACTTGGGATTTTCATATCTTGGAAACCACCCATGACTTGGCATTTTTGCCCATGTGGTAAAACCCCTCCAAAACCTCCCCTACTCCTTGTAATCAGCCTAAGTTCTCTGTCCCAACTAATCCAAGCAAGTTTTGGATTTTATTCTAATTATTTTTCCTCTCAAATCAATTCTGTAAATTATTTGGAGCCTGAGTGATTTTCAAAGCAAGTACCACTTTGCATTTGAGTTTTGACCTCAAACCAACTCTCCTGGATAGTCCTTTGTACCCACAACCCAGAACCATCTTGATCCACTCCTCCTCTTTTCAAATTTTTCAAAATTCAGTCTCTGCAAGTTTGGACCAGATTTGCCAAATTTGATGAAATTCATATCTACACTCCTCCAAAAATTCCACCAAAAATCATGCAGCCTACTGGAGCAATGAGAAGCCACTCCACCAAAAATCAGCTCAAGGAAAAATCACCAGAGGCCAAATTCATTCTGTCGAACACCTTGCATGCACTGTTGCTGTTCAAAATTCAGAAAGATTCAGAGTTCAGTGTCGATCTTCGACAGAGGTTCAGTCACATGCCCACAGTGCCCTTGGCACGTTCCTCGCCGCCTCTTCCTCCTGTCTGGAGCATCCCGCACGCGCGCTTGGCGTCTTCCCGGCGTCGGTGGCGCCCCTGGCCGCCCGCGCCGGCGTGTCTTGCGGCGGCCGAGACCCCGTTACAGCCGACAGGGGACAAGAACGGCGGCTCAACGCCGTTCCGCGCCGCCCATCGCCCCTCTGCTCTCCGCGTGGCCTCATGCGTGCCAGCGCACGCCCGTGGCACCGCCACCGTGGCCGGCAAGCACGGGACGCGCTCCCTGCCGCCGACGGGCCCGCGCCGCCCCGTTCTGTCGAACTCACCCCCAAAGCACCAAACTCCAGCTCGATTAGCACCAAAACGGAACCGTGGACCTCCACGATGACGCCCAACGTCCTAATTACCCCGACCAAGCCCTGCGCCGCCGTAATCGTCACCGGAGACCCCCGTTCACGGCCACCGCCTCGGACCGCCTATATAAAGGGCCCCCGAGCTCACCCTCGTGCACGCATCATCACCACTCCTCACCAACGCCCCGCCAGGCCACTAGGAGGACCTCGAGGAGGTCTCCTCCCCCAACTCCGGCCGCCCCGATCCGCCTCGGCCTCCACCACGATTCGCTCCGGTGAGGCCATCTCCGGCGCTCTAACCCCGTCAATTACTCCCTCTAGCTACCAGGAGCCTAACCCCCTCCTCAATTTGATCTCTGCAGCCCTCTCCGACGAGTCCCTCGACCACCCGAGCCGCCGTCCGCCGGAGCAAAGCTCGCCGTCGACGTGGTACTCGCCGGCGACCACCACCACCACCAACCGACGCGGAAGGGTGCCCTGAACACGGAGGTACCCTCCGATCCCCCTGCCTCGCCGTGGATCGCCGCCGGCGACCACCGCGGCTCTCGGGCGCCGACGAGCTTCGTTCCCCCCCCCATTTGAAAGTTTAAACCTGACGAGTGGGACCCCACCGTCAGCCTCTCTGCCCTCTCTATTGAATCGTTTTCTGGAAGCGCCTTCGGGCAAAATGCGCTTTCCCCTCTGGGCTGGCGTATTCAACACTGGAACGTTTTCTGTTTTTATAAGCTAGCCCCTGGGAACTTTCTGTTTCATTACAGATGAGTCCCTGGACAAAAACCTTTATAACTTTTAAACAGAAAGGTATTTTTGATTGATTCTTTTTCTGTTCTCTTTAAAATTTTGTCTAGTTTTTTATCAGATTTATTTGAAAAATATTTGGAATACTTTTTGTGCACCCCTTGGTATTTACGATAGCGCATATATTTTCTTTATACCGTAGATACCGAAGGAGGTGACGGAGCCGCGAACTTCACCGAGCTAGGCTCCGACTACTCTGAACCAGGCAAGCATGTTTGAACTTTTGATATGATGAGTGTCTTGGCATGTTTTGCATTTAGTTAGTTTCATGGCATGTTGATGAGCATATCGATGAACGTTATTTTATGCAATATTGAGGTAAGTGAGTTCGATGATCCATAAGTGGATGGATGTGAGTATGAATGGCCATGTGTTGGCATGAGGATGGGTAAGATGGCAGTGTTGTAGCATGCCAGTCTTATGCCAGACTATGTGACTTCAGTGTCAAACCGTATCAGTCCAGTTCCTCTCATTTCCTTCCCTGTACTACCACATGTTTTCCGCAAGGAATATGGTTTAGTAAGTTGCAAACCGCTTTCCTGGTACACACCAAAAGGAGAGGCCGTGATGATGGTTCCATGGCCCTGGATTAAAGCCAGTCATCCGGTCAGGGGGCATGGGTGTTTCCGGTTGGGACCAAGAGGGGGGCACCCCTTAGAGCGCGCGTATATAAATTTGATCCCATGCTATTCAAGATTGTGATCTCCCCGTCTCAAAAGTTTTTCTTGGACGGTGTCTAGGGTGATTCCTAGCATAGAGAGGTAGGATGGGTGTGTACTGGTTAGCTGTGTTTTCTCCCGAAAAACCGTAAACGGAACTAGTCCTTCGGGACTACGGAAATCCGTTGGCTGTGGGAAAAATTTTGTACAAACTCTGCAGAGTCATATATTCCTCCAAATCATCTATTCCATGTCCAAGATCGATATTATCTTATCCTGATCAAATGTCAGTTTTGATGGCAGAGACTCCGAGGAATCGCATGAGTGCTACGTCCGGTTAAATAATTATTCCTGTGAATGGACTAACCCATTTAATCTCATAAATTGAATGTTTATTATGAGTATTATTTACTTGTGAATAAAAGCCCTTTCTGCAATGTCGCTCAGACGTCCGACTGTGGCATTGTTGTATTTTTCTTTCTTTTCAAGCCCTTTATGTGGTGTCGCTAAGACGCCCGACTGTGGCACTTCTTTTAAAGCCCTTTCTGTGATGTCGCCCCAACGTCCGACTGTGGCATTTCTTTTAAAGCCCTTTCTGTGATGTCGCCCCGACGTCCGACTGTGGCATTTCTTTTAAAGCCCTTTCTGTGATGTCGCCCCGACGTCCGACTGTGGCATTTCTTTTAAAGCCCTTTATGTGGTGTCGCTAAGACGCCCGGCTGTGGCATTTCTTTTAAAGCCCTTTCTGTGATGTCACCCCAACGTCCGACTGTGGCATTTCTTTTAAAGCTCTTTCTGTGATGTCGCCCCGACGTCCGATTGTGGCATTTCTTTTAAAGCCCTTTATGTGGTGTCGCTAAGACGCCCGACTGTGGCATCATTTCCTTATATTTATTTGTTCACCTTTCGAGGCGTCGCTTCAGACACCCGATCGGTCTTCATTTATGTTTTGTGCGATTTCAGGAGGACAACCGTCGTTTCCGTTTTACTTACCTTCTTATGATAATTGTTGAATATACATTGGTGAATTAATCATGACGCATTCATGCATGCATTTGTTATATCTTACGTCCGAACTGTCTTGCGAGTACTTTCAAAGTACTCACTTGCTTGTTGATTTGGCCAGATGCTGACGAAGGCGATCTCATGGATGAAGAATTTGATAGCGAGTCCGATGCCTAGAGGAGTCCCAGTCAGTCTCGTACGACCCTGGATTTGGTCACTGTATTATATCCGCTTCCGCTACCAAATAAATTCATCGAGCCTCACCTCGACGCTCAATGAGATGACAGTTTTATAGCTTGTATCTCTCTCCCCGCTGTGTTTTTCCACCACCGCCCTATCCTCGAGTCAGTAGTATGCCTCCACACCACTGTGTCATGTCCGCCAATAGGTATACTTATTGGCGTGCTTGTAATAATTTGGTTGAGCAACCGTAGTTCGACCCTGTAATATATTTTATGCTACTGGCTTATTGTATCAAGAATTTGTCTACCAGTAAGGAGGATTTCTCTCATACTGGACTCAAAAGATTGGTTTCTCAATAAATATTTTTATTGGAAAACCGGTCGTGACAGACATACACTTTACCGGTTACAGGGAGACCAATATTATAGTTCTTGGAGTGTGTTCCAACCATCATATCTGCCTAAAATTCAGATCTGGTTGGTGTCAGGATATTCCAGACTCATCAAGTCTAGAAAGAAAAATGAAGTTTTGCAACACAAATCGACGAGATGACGTTGCAACACAAATCTGGATGATCGACCGAGAGACATTTAGCACTCCACTTCTAATGTTCTCCTTGATTTACTGGTTACCACGGTCATGCTTTAAAGCATCAACATAGCCATCAAGTAGTGGTCGGACTTCGGAAAACAATAGATCCATAAGGAACAACTTCTGGAGTAAATCCTACGAAATCCTTATGGGGCGGTGGCCAACTTCCTCAATCAAGATACTACAATAATAGGTCTTTCGGCTGGGTGTGTTGGCCACCACATCCACTTTACCGGTTACAGGGAGACCAATATTATAGTTCTTGGAGTGTGTTCCAACCATCATATCTGCCTAAAATTCAGATCTAGTTGGTGTCAGGATATTCCAGACTCACCAAGTCTAGAAAGAAAAATGAAGTTTTGCAACACAAATCGACGAGATGACGTTGCGAGATTCTCGGGGAATGAACTACGATAGTAAGCTCCAAAACATGAGCCGGTTCTGCTACAAGCGTGTGAACACGTTGTCCTAGACAAGCATGGCCACCTGGCAGTCTTACAATGAAACACTACCGAGTTCAGAAGGGAACCATCAACGAGGATATCAAAGTCCTTGCATAAGTCTAGCTCCTAAGAAGAAACTTCTTCTCCTTGAACAAACCAATCAGTGGCTTGGTGTGCTAGGAACACATATGGAGTGGAGGTAATTAATCTACCAAACCATAGAATACTTCGCACATATGCATGACTGATTTGGGATGATTCCAAGGGAAACAAAACAAACCTTTCTCAAATTCATGGTGGCAACTTACACCTGGTGCACGTGAATTTAGAGAAAGTCACTTCTTTTATCCAGCATAAGCTTCATGAACGGAACACGAAGGCATTGCTTACAAGGTTTTCAACACTAGGTTGATGTTCAACATGAGTCATGGGGGAGACAAAATGCTGCTGATGGGCTCAACAACAACTCATTGGAATTTCCATATCACTGGACTTCCACCATCATGTGAACACGGTGATAGCATTGGTCAGACCAAAAGATGTAATGGTGTATTCTCGAGGGATCAACCACGAGTAAGACAACACTACGAACATCGTTGGTTCTGATTTGACTTGACGATAGCCCATAATCAAGTCAAAGTTTTGACAAGACAATAGATCCAACAACTGATCACGAGGACCAATTGGTGAAGATATCATCTTTCTTCAACACACACACAACACAAAGATATCCCTTCATAAAGAACCAAATTCGGCAAAGCCTTTTATCTTCCAACTCTCCAAGTTGCTGTTTAGCTTAACCATCTAGCTCAGGGGTATCCAACACAGATTCTTGGAGAAGGGGTGCTTTATAGAAAAGCCAACATGATCACGAATTCAACATAGCGATCAGGGAACAACCTGGTAATACTTCCGAGAAGATATTCGGAAAATCACGAACCACCGATATGTTATTAAGCTCGAGAACAATCTTGCTTTTCAGGGCAAGATGATATGATCAAGGAGCGAGGGATTGTCACAATCCTAACTCATTGGTCGATGAGTGCACCCAGAGATATGGACTAGGTAGCACGATCAATCTTAGAATGGTAGCTCAAAAACCAACACGCTAAGAATAAGAATATTGTCCATTTACTACAAAGCAACGAGTTGCTCGGAGTATTGATTTCACACATCACGGTTCACTTGTCGGCATTCCGGTTATAATAACACGGAACTGAGGAATGAACAATGATGGCAAGAAGTATTACTGCGTCAATAATTCATAAGAGGTGGTGCAATTCTCATGACAGTCCTGACATAAAAGGGGTAATACTCCAGGGTAGAACAGAGCAAAAATTGGATGGCATTTGATCTCCAGAACACAACTACTTTGACCCAATCCTGGATATGGATGAGGTACTGGAGTTTGTTTCTCCTAGTCATTCCGGAATGGAATGGCTTGATGGATCACATGAATAATAGGCATCGATAACACCAATGCACAACTACTCTTGACTATCAACTGATAGAACATGGTCGGAATACAACTGAAGAGGAACAACTCGAGGAACATATAATTTTCTGAGTTGTGGATGCATAGATTAGTATGTCGAGCAAAGCTCAACATTTCTTCCGGACAACCCATGCGGATAGGTCGGACTGGCAGATTCACAACGTAGAATGCAGAACTCATTAAGAGCACTCTGGTTGTGATCTTTTGATACAACAAACTTCTGCCATAAGTGGTTCATAGTATTTGGAAGGAGGAAATACCACGCACCTCGAGGACTATCATAAAGGTTACTAATATCCTAAAGAAACTAGCAACACTATCAACATGAGATAAATAGGGGGAATCTCGGGTTCAAGAACCCATGAATAGAATACCTACCACTACATGGCATCACGAGATGCTTTCGAGGATGGTGGCCAGAATTATCACACCGGGAACACAAAACATGGCTAGATTACTAGGTGACTCCCTACAATACCTAGGGTCATAATAATAGCTCCAACATATATGTCGAGGCAATAGAGTACCTCAACTGACCGGTTAGTGTGCTTATTCTGACCAAAAGGACATTGGGAATGGAAAGAAAGGATTTGCAAATGAATCAGACTATTTAGAAACCTGGGATGACTCGGACAGCGTAACGGCTGTGAATGCTCAAAATATTTGGGACATCCTGCAAGATAGTGGCATGACCACTCAACATCATCATATCAAGGTTCTGGGATCAACTGTCAACACACAGAAATAGTAGGAACTGAACTAAGAATTGAATCCATCAATCCTATGAGTCTATGGATTAGTAACACATCATCCTAATAGATAGATTAGAAGGCCTAGTTATTAAACCCCGTAGAAGAGAAGAGGATGACTCAGATCAAAAGGCCATAAGGTAAAGGAGTAAAAAGAGCCTTACGTTCCCTTCCACAATCAATTCCCTTATATAACTAAAGCATTTCTAGACTCAACTTCGACCAGTTTGGCTTGGTAATCCTACAGGCAGTCAGGCTCTGATGCCAACGCTGTCAGGACCCCGATTCCAAATCACATCGATCTAGCCGGTAACACCTCATATCACTTTGCGGCCTCACGCACGGTATTCCCACGGGTATCGCCTTACCATGGCCCGGGATCATTTGTGCCTTTTGGCTCACGTATATGATATTGTCGCTAGCATCCATATGACGGAGAACCCGGGCCGACAAGGCTAGTCGTCAACCCAAAGCGGCACTAACCTATGGGGATAGGCATACATGAATCACATCGAGCATATCGGTCAGCAGCGTGTGAATCCGGGCTATAGCACTAGGCTAACAGGACTCCGGGAACCCGGGCTGTAGCAGGCTAGGCAGGACTTCGGATGTCACCGCGTGACATTTCCCCGAAGGGACAGACACAAGAACGAAGTGAAACACATGCCGGCCAGTCAAGTGTCCTGAGCAGTAGTGCTGGGCTAGCAGGACTCCGGTGAACCTGGCTGAAGCGGACTACTATGGCTCATGGAAGCACTAGAATACATTTCCCCATAAGAGAGGCTGCCAAGGATAAACAACTAGGTTGTCGGATCCCACACATACCATGCATTTCAATCATACACATAATATGCTCGATATGTGTAAATACAACATGACATCACAACATAACTCTACAACTCAAGTATTTAATCCTTAGGCTCCGGGGAGCGGGATATTACAAACATGGGTCTCATGACCCAACAAACATAGCATACAAATCAAGGCACAAGCGGAAGCTTAACATGTCCGAGTACAAACATGTACAAATGAAAAAGGCTAAGAAGCCTGACTATCTACCAGATCCTGCCGAGGGCACAAGATTGTAGCTGAGGTATCAAGATAAACGTCGAAGTCCACGCGGAACTACTAGCGAGACTGAAGCCTCTCTGCAAAAACATAATTTAAGCAAACGTGAGTACAATTGTACTCAGCAAGACTTACATCAGAACTAACTACATATGCATCGGTATCAACAAAGGGGGTGGTGGAGTTTAACTGCAGCAAGCCAGCTTTGACTCAGTGGCTAACCTGAACTACGACTACAAGCAACTCGTTTGAGGTAGCGCACACGAGTCCACAAATTCACCATATCAATACACCACTATGAATCCGCTCCCGTCTCCCTGCGAGAACGCCATCCATAGCACTCACTCTTATCTTGCGAGTTTTAGAGTAACCACTTTCACTTGTCTATGAACTATGCAAGGGGTCCAAGTTTCTATATTCGAGGAATCCGGCTATTCGAATAGATAATGATAACCCTGCAGGGGTGTACTTCTTCACACATGCTCCCACCACTTACCGTCGTTTACACGACATGTACTCGGCAACCTTCAAGCGGAAGCACAATGAGGGTGTCGGCCACGGCCTACCTAAACACCTAAGTCTCTAGTCCAGGTTTATCACCTATTCAGGTTCCATCCGCAGGGAGTCCGGCCGAGGTTTCCACATACGGCCCCAAACGATGTGAACAGGGTTCCCGAGACACCAAGCGGGCGCCCGGTACACCATGCCACAGTGTATCTACCGCAACATAGCCCACCCCTAGGGTCAGCGCTACGCACGGCCGCCAACACATAACCTACAAACACCAGAAACCAGTTGCAACTCCTGGACAGAGTACTAGGGTGATTAAGAAGCCGAGAGAGTCAATTAAGTATCCCAATGAGTGGTAGTAGCTGTTCATGGATCACAAACACAGAACTCAGTTCCTGAGGACAGTTTCAATGAGACAACCCACCATGTACTCCTACATGGCCTCTCACCGCTACCTTTACCAACTCGTGTTCACACACTTAGCTCTCAACAGTAGGACATGTTTACACACCTCCGATTCATCCCCGATAAATCAGACCTGACTCAACTCTAAGCAGTAGCAGGCATGACAAACAAGCATGAATGAGTAGGCACATCAGGGCTCAAACAACTCCTACTCATGCTAGTGTGTTTCATCTATTTACTGTGGCAATGACAGGTCATGCAGAGGGAAGGGGTTCAACTACCGCAACATGTAACAGTTGAATCATTGTTGTCCTAATGCAGTAAAAGAGAGCAGGAGCGAGAGAGTGGGATTGTATCGGAATGAACAAGGGGGTTTTGCTTGCCTGGCACTTCTGAAGATAGTATAGTTCTTCATCGGTGTCATAGAACTCATCGTCGGAACCACGTCTATCGAGAGGGGACAAATACCGGCAAACAAAGAGGAACACAATCAATGCAATGCAACAATTATGATGCATGATAATGTCATGGCAATATGCTGTTGATTGAGCTAATGCAACTAGCAACCATATTAAATGAAGTTGGTTTGAACCAAGGGTTCAAATTCAAACTCCATATGTGCTTATTTAAATGTCATTTATGCAAATTGCCCTGTACAGCAACCCTAGGTTGTTCAAACATGCATGCAATTGCCATAAACAGATTCCTTGAATTTTTTTGATAACTTTTCATATATAATTTATCTTATTTGGAGTTATAGATTAATTTCAATAATTTTTCAAAGTTTTGGATATTTTCTGAAAATAAATAAATCATTTAGATTTATTTAAAATCCAGAAAAGGTTTTACTGCGTTAGCATGACATAAGAGTGACGTCATCAGGTCAACTATGGCTGGCCAGGTCAAGCCTGACCAGTGGGGCCCACTGGTCAGTGACACACCGCTGGCATGAGTCACTAACGTGTGGGGCCGGTCAAAGGACACGCCAGCAAGGTCAAAGCTGACGCGTGTGTCCCGCGGGGTTGGATTAGTTCTAACTAATTTCGTTAGCTGACTAACTAAACCGGTGGGGCCCGTGTGTAAGTGGGTCAGGGGGGTTAATTAGTGAGCGATTAGCCCTAACTAGGTGGCCACGTCAGCGCACCGGCGGCTAGCCGCCGGCGACCAAACGGGGCGGCAGAGGCGCTCGGGATTCGCCGTCCGGCGACCGTTCGACTCACGGTTTGGCCCTACGGGCTGCTGGACGTGCGCCGCATCCAATGGAGCATGCGGCTAGGCGAGAGGAGGCCGGAAACGACGACTACAACGACAGCTGGCGGCGGCCGGAGTGCGGCTTAGCACGGGCGAGGCGCTGCGCTAGGCTGACGAGCGACCTAAGCGGCAGGGCGGATTCCTGGGAGCTCCAGGAGCATGCTGGTGCCACTGGACCGAGCGGAGATGCTCAGGAGCGAGGACATCATCGGCCATGGCGGACGGTGGCTTTGGTCGTCAGTGAAGTAGGAGCTACGGCGTGAAAACAGGATAACGAAGAGGGGGGTTCGAGGGAGAGGCTTACAGCGGTTGCAACGGTGCAGACGGCAAGCTTAGAGGAGGCCAGGAGCGGTCGGGGCGGCGAGATGGATCTCCGGTGACCGAGGAGGAAGGAGGGGTTGGGGACGGTGAGACGAGGCATGTCCGCTCGCGCGGCTTGACAGAGACGATGTAGAGGTCGACGGAGGAGCTCCTTGGCGCGTCGGGGAGGCGAGGGGAGCACGGTGGCTGCGAGCTTCACGGTGGCGAGCGCTCGGCAGCGTCGGCCATGGCGATCCGAGGAGAGGGAGAGGGCGAGGGGGAGAGCAGAGAGTGAGGGAGAGGAGCGAGGGGGGCCAGGTGGCTGCGTGGCGTCGTGGAGGCGTCCAGGCCCTCGGCGGCAAGCATGAGGTGGCGTGCGGTGGCCGTGCGCGTGCCGGCGTGCGGTGGCCACGCACCTCGGTCCTTCTGGCAGAGGAAGGAGAAGACACGGGTGCCCCTGGTGGGCTGGGCCGCCAGCTGGGCCACCAGGTGGGCTGGAAGGCCAGGTAGGTTGGCTCAGGTAGATCTCTCTGTTCTTTTTAATTCTGTTTTCTATTTATGTTATTTTGTTTTGATTTAGTTTATAACCCAAATCATTTTAATAAATCCTGAAAATAATTGTGGGCATTAAATGAATTATTACAGAGGCCCTTAACTATTTTCAGAATTATTGGAGCATTTTAAAAATATTAATAGTATTTAAATGCCCCAATTCAAATACAATATGGGTTATTCAAAAATCCAGAATGGTCTAAAAAATGTGCATCATTTTTGGCAGAGGTTTTCACCTTTATCAAAAATAATGAACTTTTCTAAAGGGCATTCTGGGTTCATTGAAAATATTTTTATTTTGATCCTAATTGCATTTCATTTAGTGCTAGGGCTTGTCATCCCCATTTCAAATTTCAAACAAATATAGACATGATGCATGGATGCTTATGATACTAATTGCAATCAAATTCTAGGGCTGTGACAGTTTCTGCGCAACACAGGGCATCCGACTGGACGTAGCGTCCGTCGCCCATCCACAGTCAAACGGCCAGGTGGAGCGAGCAAACGGCCTCATCCTGTCCGGCATCAAGCCCCGGCTGATCGAGCCTCTAGAGCGCTCGGCTGGCTGCTGGCTCGATGAGCTACCAGCCGTCCTCTGGAGTCTGCGTACGACTCCAAACAAGTCAACCGGCTTCACGCCTTTCTTCCTCGTCTATGGTGCCGAAGCCGTCATCCCAACAGACATAGAGTTCGATTCCCCACGAGTCACCATGTACACCGAGGAGGAAGCAGAAGAAGCACGACAAGACGGCGTCGACCTGCTGGAAGAGGGTCGGCTGTTGGCACTCAGCCGGTCCAACATCTACCAGCAGAGCCTGCACCGATACCACAACAGGAAGGTCAGGCCAAGATCTTTCCAAGAAGGCGACCTTGTGCTCCGGCTGATCCAGCGAACAGCCGGCCAGCACAAGCTGTCGGCGCCTTGGGAAGGCCCTTTCATCATCAGCAAAGTACTGGGCAACGAATCCTACTACCTGATTGACGCTCAGAAGCCCCGAGCACGCAAGAGGGACGACTCCGGCAAGGAGACAGAGCGGCCATGGAATGCAAATCTCCTCCGAAGATTTTACAGTTGATGTAGTATGTACCACGCTACCTTTTGTATTAAAGTACCAAGACTTCAGGCCCCCCGAGACGAGCTGGGGGACTGCCCTCTTTTGTCTGTATGATAAAAATTATGCCTACAAGTAAGTTACTCTTTGTCATGCCGCTTGGCACCGGGCTCGACAAGTCGACCCGGGGACTTGCCGCCTTGCACTATGAAATGCTTCCTGCAGCCGGACAAGTAGTGTGTAACACCTAAACCGTCTTCTGTCAGAAGCCGCAGCTCCCAGAGCGACTGTACGGTGGGCAGAGGTAAGGTAGAATTGGCGTTCACATGAAAAATGGTTAAGGACTCAAAGCATAAAACATAGCTCAAGACGGCTTCCAGCCTTTTTTCGCAAGCCGACTCTCGAATAGTCGGATTGCCGCCTTCTATTCAACTTTCTCAAAAACTCTTAAAAATGGCTAAGTACTTGCTTTCCCAAAGTAGCCAAGCACTTGATCCAGCGACAGTCCGCAGAGCGGCTGTCTGATTAGCAAGGCAGGCAACTAAGAGAAAGCGGCAAAGGAAAAAAGCCAAAAGAGCAATGAGCAACAAAAGATAGAACTCAGATAAATATATTTACATAACATAGGCCCTTGGCCGAATTTTCGAGCAGAGGTTCAAAATACACCCCGCGGGTGGAATTGTGCGAATTAACAAGTTCTTCAAAGACTACTGAAGCAGATTAAATTAAGCGGCAGCTTAGGAAGCAGCAGACGTATTCGGAGGGTCGGAGGAGGCGGCAGCATCAGGCGTCGGGGCGGCCGGCTGGCTAGTCTCGGCTTGATCGCCTCCGGTGGCAGTCGGGTCGGTCGCACACGGCTCGTTGCTGGAGGCGCGGTCGAGCTGAGGCTGGCCGTCTGCTCCATCTTCTGGTGCCTCCTCTCGCCTCTGTCCTCCGCCTCGCCTTCTTCCTCGACGCTGGAGCCAATCACCTCCGCCGAGTCCTCGCCGTAGTCTGGGTTCATCCCAAACCACTCCGGCGGTACCTCCTCGCCGTCTTCAGACCGCTCGGGGACGAAGATGCTGGTGTTGGTGTACTCGGCGATTGCCGTAGCATGCTTGACAAGGGCGTCTTCCGCAGCTGTCAGCTCCGGCTGGGCCTCCGACCGAAGCGTGGCCAGCCGGTCTAGATCCAGCCCCGGATACCATGCCTTGACGAACTCCAAGGCCCGGCGCACTCCAGCTCGGGCCAAAGAGCCCTTCCAGGCCTCAAGACGACCAGCCGCGACCTCTAGCCAGTCGGCCGTCAGGCTAGGGGTGCGCGGAGCTTGCATGTCCGGCCACAGGGCGGCAATCACCTGGGCACCAGCACGCTGAAGCCGACGCAGCATCCGGTGAGCCGGCCGAAGGCGAGCCTCGATGCTTAGGATGTGCTCGTCAAGAGTTTGTGGGGGCGTCGACGGCAATCTCTGCGCCCTCCGCCCTCCGACCTTCTCGGTCGGCCTCGATGGCTTGGATGGCGGCCTGCGAGTGCCCAGGAAAGAAGTCTGCAAAGACAGGAAGAAACAAAGAAGCAAGTCAAAAACCAGAAGTCGGCACGACTTAAATCGGCAGCTCGAAGAAAGAAAGTAAAGAAACCCACCATCAATGATGTCTTCAATCTCATGGAATCTGGAGGCCAGCATCGCCTCTTTGTAAGACCAGGAGGAGTGCTCGCTCGCGAACTCGGCCAGGAGGGCGGTTTCCGTCTCCTCCGCCTTCCTCTGCGTCTTCACAAGTAGCTCCTTCTGCTCTGCCAATTGAGTGGCCAGCAGGTGGCGCTCCGTGGTGAGCTTGTCGCACTCCTCCTCTTTGGTGCGCAAAGCAGAGTTGGCGTCGCTCAGCTGCTGTTGAAGGCAGCGTTGGCTCCTGAAAAGAAGGAAGAAAGAAGGCGTTAAGTCATCAGGTAAAGAAGGTCGCTGAGGAGATCCGGCCCGACTGCTCAGCAGTCGGCCTGAATCTCGGGGACTACAGCCCGCGGGTGCGCCAGCGCGCCCCAGCAAAGAAGGAAAAGGACTTACTCCGGCTCTCTGACAAATCGGCGGTCCGCTTGCCTAGCTCTTCAACGTTACGGTTGAAGGCAGTGATGCGGAGGTTGTGGTAATCCTGCGTCAAACGTTTCAGACAAAAAGTTAATACCCAGAGTTCATCAATTGGAGTTCTGGGCCGCCTGCTCAGCAGCCAGCCCGAAACTCAGGGACTACACCCAGTGGGTGCGCTGGCGCGCCCCCACAGAGAGGAACAAGAAAACAAAGACCAAAGGAAAAAAGCATACCCGGACGGCTGCCCGCGACGCCAGGAACGCCTTGGTGCAACTCTGGAGAGCGTCGCCCTCAGCGTGAAGCTTCGCCTGGATGTCCAGGAGCGCCTGGTTCAGCGGCCCTGTGCCGCCTCCTCGCACCCACCCAATGGGCGCGGCGCTTGTCACTTCGGCGTCTGGGATCACCGAGCTGGCGGTGCCGGCTTCCAGGAGGCGGGGTGCCGAAGTCGCCTTATCCAGACGGCGGCGTGTTGGCGAGCCGACTTGGAGGAGCAGCCTCGCCACGGCCTCGTCTTCGGTCGATGGCACCGGATGGTCCGCTGGCTGCTCCCCTTGCGCACTCGCAGACGGCGGCGGAGGCGGCGGCGGAACAATCACGTCCGGTGTAGAGGGGTCGCCGCCTTCCCTCTCCACGACGGGGTTCTCACCGCCGGCTTCCCCAGTCTGCCCCGTGAACTCCGGAGGTGGCGGCGCAGAGTTCAATGGGGTGACGAACACCGCCGATTGGCGGCGTGCGGCTTCCTCAGCCTGCCGCTTCATCGCGGCGACGGCTTCGGCCTCCACCAGTTTTTTCTTGGCGGAGGCCTCCGCCCTGTCGGCCTCCGCCTTCTCCAGGAGAACGGCCTCTTCTTCGTTGCGCTTCTCCTGCGCATTCTGCTTCGTCGCCTCCCGGAGGTCAGCAGCGGGGTCAATCCGCCGAGTGGTGGCGGACGTCTCCGCTGACCCCATGAAGGAGGCGGCGGTGAACTTCTCGAGAGTAAGGGGAGCCCTGAAGCAAGGGGAGCAAGTAAAGACTCAGACATGGTCACAAAGAAAGAATAAAGCTTTGAGACAGAATACTCACGCGGAGACCAATGGCGGCTTCTTCACTTCCTTACGCAAGCGGATGGCCTTCGAGGCCGCCTCGTCCCGCCGGGTCGCCATAGCCGAACCTTTTGGTTTCTTCGGCCGACTACCGAACAAGGTCGGCATGGCCCTGCGTTTCTTCCCGTCGCCTGGAGCACCCAGCGCGGCAAAAGATGCCGCGCCAGGCTGGCTGGCTCCTGGCCGATGGCGGGGGGCGAGTTCCCCCTCGGCGTCATTGTCAGGCCAGTCGGCGAAAGTGGCCGAAGGCCTGAAGTCGCCTGTTGTTCCTCCTCCTCCCTCGGCGTCGTCCTCTAGAGCCGCCGCCCCTAGATCGGGGTCGTCGACGTTGCTCTCCGCCCGGTCGGCGAGGAACTCACGGGCCGGCCCCGAGGTGCCAGCTGGCGGGTGGAGGAGGGGATTCTAACCAGAGCCGACTGGTCAAAACAAACTCGGCGAGAGAGAAGACAATCCAAAGAAAGAAAGGAAAGGCAACTCACCACGGACGGGGGGTTGGCGTGGGAGTACGGCTCCTTGCCGAACCGCCAATCCTCCAGGAGCTTGCTGTCCGAGAGGTAGTTCACCATGAAGGCCACCTCTTCGTGAGGCATGTCCTTGGTGCACATCCGACTCGGGTCGCGGTGCTCGCTCATCTGGCATATCATGTGGGTGCGGCCTTGGAGTGGGAGAACTCGGCGCGCCACGAAGGCGGCCAGCAGGTCTGGACCAGTCAAACCCTCCGACTGCGTCAGCACTCGGAGTCACGCGATGGCGCCGGCTACCGCAGGCGTCAGCGACTTGGCCCGGTATGACCAGTTGGGCAGTCGCCCAGCCGGTGGGCCGGCTTCGAAAGCCGGCAGGTTGACCCAGTCCCCCCTCGCGGAAACGCTCCTGACGTAAAAGTAGGATCTATGCCACATCTTCACCAACTTTATCAGCAAGATGGAGGGGAAGGGATTGTCGGCCCCCGACCTTCGCACGACGATGAAAGCGCCGCACTGAGCCGGCACGCGTGCGGCCTGGGTGCCGAGCTTGGAGAAGAAGAATTCCCCCCAGAGCTCGAGGGTGGGGAGGACTCCGAGGAAGCCTTCGCACAAGGCCACGAAGGCGGACAGCAGCACCACTGTGTTGGGGGTGAGGTGGTGCAGCTGGAGGCCGTAGAACTCCAGAAAGGATCGGAAGAAACTGCTCGCCGGCAGCCCCGACCCGCGCAAGCAGTGAGAGCGGAAGATGACCCGCTCGCCCTCATGCGGCGCGGGAGAAATCTCCCCCTTCGACGCAAGGCGCACCCGCACGTGATCTTCGCCGGGGAGCCGACGAGTCCTGCGGAGGAACTCGATGTGGTCGTCGTGGACTTCGGAACCGTCCCAAGTGCCGGAGCGCCGGCGGAAGAACTCATCGCGAGCTGATCGCCGCGGCGTTCGCCGGAGCTTGGGCGCACGGCGGAGCGAAGAAGAAGAAGGAAGAGAACGAGGAGCAGTGAGAAGGAAGAGAGCGAGGAGTAGTGGGAAGGAGGGGCGTGCGTGCCCCCTCTTCCCCCTACTTATAGCCTCGTGGGCTGCGAAGCCGAGGGGGCGTCGTGGGGATTTACTGCGCCCACGGCCCCACGCCCCCCACGTTCCACGATACAGTTACCGCGCGTAGTAACTCCACGGGAATCCCAACCGTCCGCCGGGGCCACAGCGGATCTGTTCGGGCGCTGAGGGCGTGGTAGTGGCGGGCCCCGCCTATGGTCCTGTCCCGTCGCGTGCATTGGCTGGCAGGACGGCCCAGCCACGTGTCATCGCATGACAGGCCTAGAACGGGCGGCGGCCTGGAGGCTTAGCCAGCACGCTACTTGGATCCCGCCGCGACGTTCGAAATATTGTGCGAGTCGGAATCAAGTGAGTCCGAATTGAGAAAATCCGACTCCTTCTAGTCGGCCCGGCAGAAGTCAATCAAAGACCATGTGTTGAGCACCCGGAAAGAGAAACTGCTAAGGCTTCTCGGCCAATCGTCCGTGGCGCCTCACCAGCTTCGGGGACTACAGTCGGAGTAATGGGCCACGGGTAGGCCCACCCGAGCCCCAGAACCTTTCAAGACATCGGGGTAGGCTGCGCCCCTCAAGACCCCAGGACGGAGAGCCGCCTTCAAGAAGTCCACGACAAGACGGCCGACTGACCACTCGCGGCCGAGTCCCAGGGATGACCGCAGGGTAAGCCGACTCCTGACTGGCGACTTCCGGAGAAGCTGGCTTTGGGGAGTCGGCCTGCGATTCCAACAAACCCCGTGACCTCGTCAAGGGGGATAGGGCAGGGGAGTGGCTACAGTGAAGCCCACTCCCGCCCCTTACCAAGGGCGGGCATGGCCACAACACGTCGTACCCCGGAAGATCTCCGTGCGGCGTGGCACTGTTGCCGTGCCGGCCCTGACATCAGCATCGCAGGACCGAATCCTGCACCCACGATAGCTTGTCTGTACGGCTCAGAGGCGGCGGGTCCCACCAGATGGTGAGACCCCAAGAGACGGCAGGAGGACCACTAGTCGGACCCGTCGGAAGTTAGCCTGGGGGAGTCGGCCGAGCCCTCCCCCAGGGCCCACGCACCATTAATCAAGATGTGATGGAGAGTGGCAATAGTGATCGCCCACCAGGCGGCGGGGCTGTTGCCACGACCCCATGATCAACCCCGCGTCATCAGAAGCACGACTACAGTAACTAGCAGCCGGTAAGACCCGCCCACGGAGGACGTGGCCTGTCGGCTCTGTACCAGGCCAGTTAGCGGGGCCCGCCAGCTGGCGGGCCCCAGTGGTCGGCAGAGAAGACGGAGGCCGAAGGAGCTGACGGCTGAGCCCACGTCCAGCCGGATTACCATTGTACCCCTGGGGGGTTGGCCTATATAAACCCCCAGGGCACCCATGCAAAGGGTTGGAACCCATTAGCTCTAGACCAGATCATATAGAAGGGAGAGTGCTAGACTTGCCCTCTCCTACCTCCTAGAAATATCTCAAGGAGCAACCGTGTAAACACCTTGCCATAGTGATCATGCGGAGACCCCGCAGAGCAGCAGTAGGGGTATTATCTCCTCGGAGAGCCCTGAAGCTGGGTAAGATTCGCCGGCGTGCATGTCTTCGCCTCATCCCGTTTCCAGGCACCAACGACGTTCTACTCGCCCCCACCATGATAAGCCATCCTTTGGCATATGTCGCACCAAACCCCCGACAACTAGCAAAAGTCGCGCGATACTAGAGAGGCTAGCAATGATGGAAGGGTGAGAGTGTGTATAATCCATGGACTCAACATTAGTCATAAAGAACTCACATACTTATTGCAAAAGTCTATTAGCTATCGAAACAAAGTACTACACGCATGCTCCTAGGGGGATAGATTGGTAGGAAAAGACCATCGCTCGTCCCCGGCCGCCACTCATAAGGAAGACAATCAGTAAATAAATCATGCTCCGACTTCATCACATAACGCTTCACCATACTTGCATGCTACGGGAATAACAAACTTCAACACAAGTATTTCTACAATCCACAACTACCCACTAGCATGACTCTAATATCACCATCTTTATATCGCAAAACTATTGCAAGGAATCAAACATATTATATTCAGTGATTTACAAGTTTTATGTAGGATTTTATGACTAACCATGTGAATGACCAATTCCTGTCATCTCTCTAAATAGATATAAGGGAAGCAAGAGAGTTTAAATCTTTCTACAGAAGATATGCCCATGCTCTAACAAATATAAGCGAAGCAAAAGAGCATTCTACAAATGGCGGTTTTCTATTTAAAGAGAAACAGGCAATCCAAACTTCAAATGATATAAGTGAAGCACATGAAGCATTCTATAAAGCCATACTCAAAAGATATAAGTGAAGTGCATAGAGCATTCTATAAATCAACCAGGGACTATCTCATACCAGCATGGTGCATAAAAGAAAAATGAAAACTAAATGCAAAATACGCTCCAAGATCTGCACATATCACATGAATGAAATGAATCCGAAAACATACTGATACTTGTTGAAGAAAGAGGGGATGCCTTCCGAGGCATCCCCAAGCTTAGACGCTTGAGTCTGCTTGAATATTTACTTGGGGTGCCTCGGGCATCCCCAAGCTTGAGCTCTTGCCTCTCTTCCTTCTTTTCACATTGAGACCTTCTCGATCATCGAACACTTCATCCACACAAAACTTCAACAGAAAACTCGGTAAGATCCGTTAGTATAATAAAGCAAATCACTACTCTCAGTACTGTTGCAAACCAATTCATATTTTGTTTTAGCATTGTAGCTACTATAATATAACTTTTCCATGGCTTAAGCCACTGATATAAATCGATAGTTTCATCGAAACAAGCAAACTATGCATCAAAAACAGAATCTGTCTAAAACAGAACGGTCTGTAATAATCTGAACATTCACCATACCTATGGTACTCCAAAAATTCTACCAAAATTAGGAAAAATAAAAAATTTGTACAGAAAGACAGTTCAAAAAGAATCAGAACCATTTGACATTCCAGTAAAAAATGTAAAAAATCGCGCATTACAGACAAAGTTTCTGTCATGCACCGTACAAACCACCAAGCATCTAAAACATCCTAAAGGCAAAACTTGGCACATTATTTTTATTTTTTTTAACTTTATAAAAGAACAAAACAGAAATAAATTACTCTCTAAAACTTCCGGGTTGTCTCCCTGGCAGCGCTTTCTTTAAAGCCATTAAGCTAGGCATATAGTGCTCAAGTAATGGATCCACCCGGATCCCAAGGTATATCAAAGCCAATTTTAATTAACAATAATTTGTAATTTAGTAGTGAGCACAAGGTAACATATATCATGTAATGACGAAGTCTCACTCTCTTCCTATGCATCGGCATGTCATAAAAGAACAATTCATGCACACAAAGTAAAGGCCGATGCATAGTATGAACAGTTTCTTGCAATTTTATCGTGTTGGAAACATAGAGAGGTGGAGATATAGTTCCTATCTCATAATAATTGCAAGTAGGAGCAGAAAGCACATGCATATTTTATTCATCAAAATCATCATGTGTAATAGTAAAACACAACCCATCAATATAATCCTTAATAAGGGTAAACTTCTCCGATATAGTGTAGTCGGGAGAATTCAAAAAGATAATAGGACTATCATGTGTGGGTGAAATAGCAACAATTTCATGTTTAACATAAGGAACTATAGCAAGTTCATCTCCATAAGCATAATTCATATTGGCATCTTGGCCACAAGCATAGCAAGCATCATCAAAAAGGGATATTTCAAAAGAATCAATGGGATCATAACAATCATCATAGCAATTATCCTTCGGTAAGGACGAAGGGAAATTAAACAATGTATGAGTTGAAGAGTTACTCTCATTAATTATAAGGTGGGCACGGGTAGCTAATCTGCTCTTCCTACTTTTGTTCTTCGCTCTCCTCATCATCTTTTTCATCCAATGAGCCCACAGTTTCATCAATTCCTTCTTCCACAGACTCCTACAAAATATTAGTCTCTTCTTGGACAACGGAGGAATCCTCAATATATGGTTTAACATAGGCATTAGAAGCATAATTATCATAACAATATTTAAGTATGGCAAAATTTTCAGATTTGTAAAGAGTAGCATCATACGTTTCAATCAAAGAAGCAATTTCATAAGCACCCTTAAAAGCAACAAATTCTTCAATTTGTTGAACATTATAGTAATTATAAACACCCTTAGCATATGAAGATACGATTCCATTATCACTAAACTCACATTGGTAGGGAAGATGTTTCTTAGGGTTTTCAGAACAATAAGTAACATCATATATTTCACATAAATTCCAAGCATAGCACTGCAAACGATGAATTTGATCCAGTAAAAGTTTTCCTTTTTGAGATAAGCGGTGTCGCACATAACAAGCATGCTCATCTAAAGATTTGCCCTCAACAAGCTAGTTGGGGTTTCAGCATGAGCACATAGGGATCGAAGATGATCCAAGTAAAAATCTTCAGGAGTGTGATAGATTTTGAGTGTTTCTTCAACCATTGGTGTAGTAGGTACAATTGTTTTTTTGGTATTTTGTGTTTCCTACCCATAACTAAAGATAGAAAACAAGAGCACAAAATAAAAACTACTTAGTGATAAAGCAAACAAGCACACACGAGAATATTCACCCCATGCTATAACTCCCCGGCAACGGCGCCAGAAAAAGGTCTTGATAACCCACAAGTATAGGGGGGTCAATTGTAGCCTCTTTCGATAAGTAAGAGTGTCGAACCCAACGAGGAGCTAAAGGTAGAACAAATATTCCCTCAAGTTCTATTGACCACCGATACAACTCTACACACGCTTAACATTCGCTTTACCTAGAACAAGTATGAAACTAGAAGTACTTTGTAGGTGTTGTTGGATAGGTTTGCAAGATAATAAAGAGCGCATAAATAAAAAGTAGGGGCTGTTTAGATAAAGACACAACTAAGTTAGGTTTAATAGAGAGCTTGTTGTCACACAAGAAAGTTATTTGTCCCTAGGCAAGCGATAACTAGACCGGTAATCACTATTGCAATTTTATTTGAGGGAGAGGCATAATCTAACATACTTTCTCTTCTTGGATCATATGCACTTATGATTGGAACTCTAGCAAGCATCTGCAACTACTAAAGATCATTAAGGTAAAACCCAACCATAGCATTAAAGTATCAAGTCCTCTTTATTCCCATATGCAAACAACCAACTTACTCGGGTTTGTGCTTCTGTCACTCACGCCACCCACCATAAGCAAATCATGAACATATTGCAAACCCTACAGCGGGGATCCCTCACACTTGCGCGACACGGAGAGCACCATAGGACAACACCAATAATAAAACATGCAACTCAAACCAATCACGGTCATCAATTAACCCATAGGACAAAACGGATCTACTCAAACATCAGAGGATAGCCATACATCATTGGGAAATAATATATAGCGTTGAGCACCATGTTTAAGTAGAGATTAGATCAGGTAAAAGAGGGGTTACACCGCTCCATAGAGGGGGGAAAGTTGGTGATGATGGCGGTGAAGTTGTTGGTGTAGATTGCGGTGATGATGATGGCCCCGGCGGCGTTCCGGCGCCACCGGAAGAGAGGGGGAGAGAGCCCCCCTTCTTCTTCTTCTTCTTCTTACTTGACCTTCTCCCTATATGGGAGAAGGGTTTCCCCTCTGGTCCTTGGTCTCCATGGCGTGGGAGGGGCGAGAGCCCCTCCAAGATTGGATCTGTCTCTCTCTGTTTCTGTGTTCCCCCCCCCCCGGCTGCCCTTTCACCATTTCGTATATATATATTATATATATATATATATGTGTGTGTGTATATATATATATATGTATATATATATATGTATATATATATGTATGTATATGTATATATATGTATATATATATATATATATATATATATATATATATATATATGGAGATCCTTAACTCCGATTGGACAGAAATCTTTGCCGAGATTTTTTTCCTGAAAATTAGCTTTCTTGCGGAAAAAGAATAGCATTAACCGCCTTACGGGGGGCCCATGAGGGTCAGGGGCGCTCCCAAGGGGGTGGGGCGCGCCCCCCTGCCTCATGCCCCCTCGGGAACTGTCTCGCGTGGATTTTTCGTCCCATATTCTCCGAATATTCCAAAAATAATTTGTGTCTATTTTCATCCCGTTTGGACTCCGTTTGATATGGATATTCTGCGAAACAAAAAACATGCAATAAATAGGAACTGGCACTGGGCACTCGATCAATATGTTAGTCCCAAAAATAGTATAAAAAGTTGCCAAAAGTATATGGAATTTGTAGAATATTGGCATGAAACAATCAAAAATTATAGATACGACGGAGACGTATCAGCCGCCCCCACCCCAATTCAGATTGGGCTTGGGGGGCGCGCCCCTCCTCTTGGCCGCCTCCTCTCTCTTCCATTAAAGCCCATGAAGGCCCATTAATCCCCCGGGTGTTCCGGTAACCCCTTGGTACTCCGGAAAATGCCCGAACCTATCCGAAACCTTTCCGGTGTCCAACATAACCTTCCAATATATCAATCTTCATGTATCGACCATTTCGAAACTCCTCGTCATGTCCGTGATCACATCTGGGACTCCGAACAACCTTCGGTACATCAAATCACATAACTCACAATACATATCGTCATTGAACATTAAGCGTGCGGACCCTATGGGTTCGAGAACAATGTAGACATGACCGAGACTCATCTCTGGTCAATAACCAATAGCGGAACCTGGATGCTCATATTGGTTCCTACATATTTACGAAGGTCTTTATCGGTCAAACCGCATAACAACATACCTTGTTCTCTTTGTCGTCGGTATGTTACTTGCCCGAGATTCGATCGTCGGTATCAACATACCTAGTTCAATCTCGTTACCGGCAAGTCTCTTTACTTGTTCCATTATGCAACATCCCATAACTAACTCATTAGTCACATTGCTTGCAAGGCTTATAGTGATGTGCATTACTGAGAGGGCCCAGAGATACCTCTCCGACAATCGGAGTGACAAATCCTAATCTTGATCTATGCCAACTCAACAAACATCATCGGAGACACCTATAGAGCATATTTATAATCACCCAATTACGTTGTGATGTTTGATAGCACACTAAGTGTTCCTCCGGTATTCGGGAGTTGCATAATCTCATAGTCATAGGAACATGTATAAGTTATGGAGAAAGCAATAGCAATAAACTAGATGATCAAAGTGCTAAGATAACGGATAGGTCATGTCAATCACATCATTCTCTAATGATGTGATCTCATTCATCAAATGACAACTCATGTCTATGGCTAGGAAACTTAACCATCTTTGATTAATGAGCTAGTCAAGTAGAGGCATACTAGTGACACTCTGTTTTGTCTATGTATTCACACATGTACTAAGTTTCTGGTTAATATAATTCTAGCATGAATAATAAACATTTATCATGATATAAATAAATATAAATAATAACTTTATTATTGCCTCTAGGGCATATTTCCTTCAGTCTCCCACTTGCACTAGAGTCAGTAATCTAGATTATGTTGTAATGATTCTAACACCCATGGAGTCTTGGTGCTGATCATGTTTTGCTTGTGAGAGAGGCTTAGTCAACGGGTCTACAACATTCATATCCGTATGTATCTTGCAAATATCTATGTCTCCTTCCTTGACTTGATCGCCGATGGAATTGAAGCGTCTCTTGATGTGCTTGGTTCTCTTGTGAAATCTGATTCCTTTGCCAAGGCAATTGCACTAGTATTGTCACAAAAGATTTTCATTGGAGCCGATGCACTAGTTATTACACCTAGATTGGATATGAACTCCTTCATCCAGACTCCTTCATTTGCTGTTTTCGAAGAAGCTATGTATTCAGCTTCACACATAGATCCTGCCACGACGCTCTGTTTAGAACTGCATCAACTGACAGCTTCACCATTCAATAAAAATACGTATCCGGTTTGTGACTTAGAGTCATCCGGATCAGTGTCAAAGCTTGCATCGACGTAACCATTTATGACAAGCTCTTTTTCACCTCCATAAACGAGAAACATATCCTTAGTCCTTTTCAGGTATTTCAGGATGTTCTTGACCGTTGTCCAGTGATCCACTCCTGGATTACTTTGGTACCTCCCTGCTAAACTAATAGCAAGGCATACATCAGGTCTGGTACATAGCATTGCATACATGATAGAACCTATGGCTGAAGCATAGGGAATGACTTTCATTTTCACTCTATCTTCTGAAGTGGTCGGGCATTGACTCTGACTCAATTTCGCACCTTGTAACATAGGAAAGAACCCTCTCTTTGTTTGATCCATTTTGAACTTCTTCCAAACTTTATCAAGGTATGTGCTTTGTGAAAGTCCAATTAAGCGTCTTGATTTATCTCAATAGATCTTGATGCCCAATATATACGCAGCTTCACCGAGGTCTTTCATTGAAAAATTCTTATTCAAGTATCCTTTTATGCTATTCAGAAATTTAGTATCATTTCCAATCAACAATATGTCATCCACATATAATATCAAAAATGCTACAGAGCTCCCACTCACTTTCTTGTAAATACAGGCTTCTCCAAAAGTCTGTATAAAACCATATGCTTTGATCACACTATCAAAGCGTATATTCCAACTCCGAGATGCTTGCACTAGTCCATAAATGGATCGCTGGAGCTTACACACTTTGTTAGCACCTTTTAAATCGACAAAACCTTATGCTTGCATCATATACAACTCTTCTTTAAGATATCCATTAAGGAATGAAGTTTTGACATCCATTTGCCAAATTTCATAATCATAAAATGCGGCAATTGCTAACATGATTCAGACGGACTTAAGCATTGCTACGGGGGATAAGGCCTCATCGTAGTCAACTCCTTGAACTTATTGAAAACCTTTCACGACAAGTCGAGCTTTGTAGATAGTAACATTACCGTCAGCGTCAGTCTTCTTCTTGAAGATACATTTATTCTCTATGGCTTGCCAATCATCGGGCAAGTCAACCAAAGTCCATACTTTGTTCTCATACATGGATCCCATCTCATATTTCATGGCCTCAAGCCATTTCGCGGAATCTGGGCTCATCATCGCTTCCTCATAGTTCGTAGGTTCGTCATGGTCAAGTAACATGACCTCCAAAATAGGATTACCGTACCACTCTGGTGCGGATCTTACTCTGGTTGACCTACGAGGTTCGGTAGTTACTTGATCAGAAGTTTCATGATCATCATCATTAGCTTCCTCACTAATTGGCATAGGAATCATTGGAACTGATTTCTGTGGTGAACTACTTTCCAATAAGGGAGAAGGTACAATTACCTCATCAAGTTCTACTTTCCTCCCACTCAATTCTTTCGAGAGAAACTCCTTCTCTAGAAAGGGTCCATTTTTAGAATATCTTGCCTTCGGATCTGTGATAGAAGGTGTACCCAACAGTCTCCTTTTGGTATCCTATGAAGACACATTTCTCCGATTTGGGTTCAAGCTTATCAGGTTGATGCTTTTTCACATAAGCATCGCAGCCCCAAACTTTAAGAAACGACAACTTGGGTTTCTTGCTAAACCACAGTTCATATGGTATCGTCTCAAGGGATTTCGATGGTGCCCTATTTAACGTGAATGCAGCTGTCTCTAAAGCATTACCCCAAAACGATAGCGGTAAACCAGTAAGAGACATCATTGATTGCACCATATCTAATAAAGTGCGGTTATGATGTTCGGACACACCATTACGCTGTGGTGTTCCAGGTGGCGTGAGTTGTGAAACTATTCTGCATTGTTTCAAATGAAGACCAAACTCATAACTCAAATATTCACCTCCATGATCAGATCGTAGAAACTTAATTTTCTTGGTACGATGATTTTCCTCTTCATTCTGAAAATCTTTGAACTTTTCAAATGTTTTAGACTTATGTTTCATCAAGTAGACATACCCATATCTGCTCAAATCATCTGTGAAGAGGTCAGAAAATAACGATACCCGCCATGAGCATCAACACTCATCGGACCGCATACATCAATATCTATTATTTCCAATAAATATGTTGCTCGTTCCATTGTTCTAGAGAACAGAGCCTTAGTCATCTTGCCCATGAGGCATGGCTCGCAAGCATCAAGTGATTCCAAAAGCCCATCAGCATCGAGTTTCTTCCTGCGCTTTACACCAATATGACCTAAACGGCAGTGCCACAAATAAGTTGCACTATCATTATTAAACTTATATCTTTTGGCTTCACTACTATGAATATGTGTATCACTACTATCAAGATTTAGTAAAAATAGACCACTCATCAAGGGTGCATGACCATAAAAGGTATTACTCATATAAATAGAACAACCATTATTCTCTGATTTAAATGAATAACTGTCTCGCATCAAACAAGATCCAGATATAATGTTCATGCTTAACGCTGGCACCAAATAACAATTATTCGGGTCTAAAACTAATACCGAAGGTATATGTAGAGATAGCGTGCCGATGGTGATCACATCGACTTTGGAACCATTTCCCACACGCATCGTCACCTCGTCCTTAGCAAATCTTCGCTTAATCCATAGCCCCTGTTTCGAGTTGCAAATATTAGCAACAGAACTAGAATCAAATACGCAGGCGCTACTACGAGAATTGGTAAGGTACACATCAATAACATGTATATCAAATATACCTTTCACTTTGCCATCCTTCTTATCCGCCAAACACTTGGGGCAGTTCCGCTTCTAGTGACCAGTCCCTTTATAGTAGAAGCACTCAGTCTTAGGCTTAGGCCCAGACTTGGGCTTCTTCACTTGAGCAGAAACATTCTTGCCATTCTTCTTGAATTTCCCATTCTTCCCTTTGCCCTTCTTCTTGAAACTGGTGGTCCTATTGACCATCAACACTTGATGCTCTTTCTTGATTTCTACCTCCACAGCCTTTAGCATCGCGAAGAGCCCGGGAATTGTCTTATCCATCCCTTGCATATTATAGTTCATCGCGAAGCTTTTGTAGCTCGGTGGCAGTGATTGAAGAACTCTGTCAATGACACTATCAACTGGAAGATTAACCCCAGCTGAGTCAAGTGATTGTGGTACCCAGACATTCTGAGTATGTGTTCACTGACAGAACTATTCTTCTCCATTTTGCAGCTCTAGAACTTATTGGAGACTTCATATCTCTCAATCCTGGCATTTGCTTGAAATATTAACTTCAACTCCTGAAACATCTCATATGCTCGATGACGTTCAAAACGTTGTTCAAGTCCCAGTTCTAAGCTATATAGCATGGCACACTGAACTATCGAGTTGTCATCAGCTTTGCTCTGCCAGGTATTCATAACATCTGGAAAGCGGGTGTGATTAAATAGACTTTTGTACCTAAAAATGATTTTTGGGAAAAATAAAGAGCAAACTATGAGGCAGCTGCAGTTCAAATTTGACCCGCTTCCAACTGAATCGGCAGAAATTTGTTTTTTCACGAGAGGTGGATCAAAACTTTTGACACCCAACCATTTGGTCAATTGTGCATTAAATATGGCCTAGTATTTTAGAAAATTGATTTGGTCCAATTTTGCAACAATTATTTGGTAGGTCCTTCAAATAAACTCATTTTGGGCACTCGGAAAATGGAAAATGATTTTTTTTCGTCCAAAGAAAATGAAACTCCCTTAGGCAACATTGTTTGCCATTTCATGTTTGTTATTTTCCTGAAAGCTAGTTCACAATTGGTGACACAATGAGAATGTTTTTTGTTTTTTTTTTAATTTCTGAGATCACAAAATAGGTTACATGATTTTAACATCTTATTTTTAAATCTATCACGACCAATTTAGTTGGTCATAATGTTGTATTGCTTTCTGATTTGTCCGTGGACAAGACACGCGGATCATGCACGAAACACTGTTGGATCCTCCTGGATCCAACAGCAGCCCTCATCCCTCGCCTCCCCCACCAACCCCACGTGAGGCGAAACTGAAGCTCTGTTCTCCCCCGTTTTCCATCCCCCCTGCCTCCTTTCTTTCTTTCTCGCCTCCCCATCAACTCCACCGCCCCCCTACTCCTCTCCGATGAACGATGACCACTGCCCCCTTTGCTCCCTGACGCCGCCGCCGTGCTCCGGGGCGGTTCCCGCCGCGTGCTCGCCTACCCCACATAGCCCCCTTCTCTCCAACCCTAACCCTCTCCCTCCCTCATATCTCAATACGCCGCTGTAGCCCAACCCAATCCGCTGCCGTCCTTTGCCCAGACCCCTCCCAGCTTCGGCGATCCCGCCATGAACCGTCTGCGGGCAGGGAGCCTGGTCTATGGGAGGCAGCACGTCGGGAGGAGCACGGGCTCTACCTCCCCGGCGGCGTCTGCCCCTCCCACCACCGCTCCTCCTCCACCTCCTCCGCGGCCTCCCTCCCGGGAGCCGCCGCTGGCGTCGGGGGCATCTCCGACGTTGCTTTCATCAACAGCCACCAACAACGCCTGATCCCACGTCGTGCCTCCCTCTCCCTCGCACCAATTCTCGTCACCACCACCAACAGTGCCCGATCCCACCACCGGTGGGCCAGATCCCGCGCGATGCCGGCATCCTCCGGCGCGCCCAACACACCACTGTGACCTCCCCCATCCTCTCCTTCCTCCCATCGGGCCAGATCCGGTGTGTGCTTCCTCCAGCAGCCAAGCGCAACCCTTCCCAGCGGCTAGGGTTGTGGCTAGCACGTCGCCGTTGTGGCTCCGGTGACTCAGGTGAGTGTCTCCACTCCTCTTCGTCACATCCCTCACTCTCTTCGTCACCTCTTATTGTCTCCCTTGTAGATCTCGATGTCTAGGTTTGCTTCTTGCTCCGGTGACGGCTAGGGTTCTGATGTGGCTCGGTTGTGGCATGGTGGAGCAGGCGATAGAGGTGTCTTGGAAGCCACCAATATCAATGGGGTGCTCTCACTCCAGCTCCTGGCCAGGGTTCGTCGGCCTCCTCTATATCTCTGTTTCGATTTACCTATCTAAATTCCCCCTCTCTGCAACTAACCCCTTCTCTCCCCTCGCCTTGTGGATGCAGATCCGTCGAGGGATACATAATCGCCGGAATGTAGTCCTCGGTGCAGTCCTCCCTCAGGCCACAATACTCACACTTGACTGACTCTATCTCCATTGCTGCTGGCTATGGCTATTGCTCTATGGTGTCGCGTTATGTGCTGAGCTGACCTTGGTTGGCTTCTTGGGAGGCTTTTGTAGGGGAGGAAGTTATTACGGTTGTGAGGGCAGGGGTGGGGATGGGAATTTGGGTTGTTGTTACTTGGTAGTACCTACAAAGTGAAGTCTAGTTGATTTTTCATATCGTATACCTTGTTATCGATCATAATTTTCTTCCTAATCCAACTCATCAAAGCTTACAAAGGCTCTCATGTTTTCTGCATTACCAAAAATTGTAGTGCTAACCCCACAAGTACTTAGCATTTTTAAATGTGTCTATTTCTTTTGCTCCCCTAGATTTAACCCCTAAGCTACAAAAACTTTAAATCGGTCTGTGGGCAAGTGGGTTGGTAAATATAGAAGATGTAGAGATGTAGAACCGAAGCTTGGTACTTAGCCATTTAATTTGTAGGTACTTAGTCTTACCTACACAGTGAATTGTAGTTCGTTTGTCATATGGCATAGCTTATTAGCAGCTGCTGCTCTTTATTTCAAGCAGTAATGCAGTAGCCTACTTTGTAAACTGATGATTTGTACATGTTAAGTTTTCAACCCCGACAACCCCACTATGTTCACTTTCTTCCTAATCTAGCACATGATTTTTTGGACAGATTGTTCTTTTCTTTATTGTGAATCATATTCTGGACTGACTGTTAGTGTTGTCAAATGCACATATTATTTTGTTACTAGGTATGTGAAAGATAATTAGCTAGGGTCAATTTCTGCTGCTGCTAATGCCTATTGATCCATATGTTCTTGTTTCTATACACATGGGCAGCTTACACCTAACGCCATGTAGTATACTGACAACCGCCTTTCCTCTAGCGCTGCTACACAAGCGCCTTTCCATATGTTCTTGTTTATGATGGTCTTTGTGAATTCTTCTTGAGAACATATGTGCTTGTAAAATTTAGATTAGTATTGTTGCTTGATTTGTCTCATGTGTCCATGTCCAGGTTCAGTTATTTCCCTTTGTAATAAGCTCTGTTTTATGTCATGTCCTGGTGTTAACATCACAATGGCATGACTATTATATCAGTTATTGAATGACTTGGTGGAATAGGAATCTTGGTGACAGTAATGTTATGGCTGTATAATTCGGCAATTCGCCTCATCCAGTTTTGTAGCTAAATTATGTGGCATCTGTTGTTTCAATCTGATGATGTTTTAATATTTGTTGTTTGAAGTCAGATGTTCTCATTTTATCTTCACATCTAAATACACACACACACAACTTTTTCTTCTATGTTGGTGCACATGGATGTGGAATAATGCTCATTTTGGTAGAAAGATTTGGAGTCTTGCCCAACTTTGCCTAACTATTTCGCTGCGGGCACAGAAAAATATTGTTGTGTGATGTTCTATCTTGCTTGTCTCACCAGTCTAGCCAACAAATCTCATGTTATTAGTCTGAGGGGCTAAACAATTTCATCAATTGAAAAAGTTCAATTCTAATTTCCTGTACCTGGTGCAGTAACTTAGTTAGATTCTGTTGATGAAGCTGCAAGTATTGTACCCGCTGGTATTCTTGCTCGGATAGTAGCGGAATGCTAGTTTTGCTGCTCTCTTACTATGTAGGATCTTAATTGTTCGCGTCCCAAAACTGAATATGGTTTTCTATAGCATAACTGAGGGGGTAGCTTGTTTAGCAAAATGCTACTTTAGTTATCTCTTACCATGTAGATGATTTATACATGTCTAGTTTTTGCTCGCGTTGCACCCTTGTTATAAACACTAGATTGCTTGAAATGTCCGGGTAGCAAGTACTAGCATCATGTGCTTCATTCTATGTGTTGTGCCAGTGCCTGTGCTAGTATGCTTAGAAATTTGGGCTAGCTTTTTGTGTAGATAGTCTGAGTTGTTGCTTCTTTCTACAAAAAATAATTTGGGTTGTCTTCTATGGGGGTGTGCAGGGCTAGAGAGCTTTCCGCGGAGGAGATGGACCATCTGATGGAAGTGGTGCACAATCCGCGCCAGTTCGTCTCCAACGTCGTCGACATGAAGCTCAGGGATGACCTTGAGAGGCTCAAGAAGATCAGGTATAAACTCCTCCCCCTCTTGTTTGTTTTTGCTTCATACTGTTTGGTGATTGATCGATGATTGGGTGCTAGGTTCAACTAGTTATGATGCTGTTAACCAACATCTTGCACCTGCTTTAGTAGTAGGAGTAGTTGATATCTCATCCAGTACTTTACAGTCTAGTTTTGGGATTGACATAGTGGGTTTCTGGAAGCAGATCTCCAGACATTAGAATGCCTGAAATGCGTTTATTCTGGTGTTCTTGATGGGCATAATATTGTTCTAGTAGCATGTACTAACTTCATGTGCTTCATTCTATACTAGTTTATACACAGCAATGCGGCTGGAGTTTGACCTCAAAATTTCTGACTCCTCCTATCCATGTGCAACAATGATGCTTTGGATTTCATCCGTGCAGCAGAAGACAAGGGCTTCATGGCTAACCAAGGTGCATGGTGCTCGCAAGCGACGAACGGAGGCTATTCGACATCGGCTGCACAAACCACCACTGTGAGCTCCTCCCTTTGCTATGCTACAACCATGCTCTGTTTCATGTGTTAGTTAGGATTTTGATGTTTTTTGCGCCATGATTGAGTCCTTGCCGATTGTTGTGTTGATGATCAAGTGCTGGTGCTTCATCTGGCTATTTGATTTACTGTTGGTAATTAGTAGTATTATAGTGCCGCTAGTTTATTAGGATGTAGTTGAAACCATTGGATGGACTTCCTAGACATGTTATCCAGAATTAGCACTTGTCCCATTTTTTATTTCCTTGCTGGACATGTTATGGTTCAAGTGTCGATGATGTCTAGTAGTAGTTTGCTAGCTATATACCTGCTACTGATTGATACTCTTGTGGTCTCCTGGAATCATATTGTACTATATCTAGTGTTCTTGTGGTCCTATGAAGATGCATCACAAACATCTAGGTCTTTGAAGTTGGCTGAATCTGTTGCTTTATCATATATTTGGTCCATAAATCTACATTTCTATGAGATCTCTTTCAATATATAATTTTTCGACAGTCCAAGAATAATAGCGACTCTAATGCTGGTAGCCTATGTGTTCACTCTTTTACAGGAGCTCCAAGTCTACAAAATTTGAACTTTGAAGCCGTATACTTAGCAAAGAGTTGCCTCTTATGTTTGACTGTAATAGACTGTAAATATTGTAATATTGTGACAGTAGGCATATTGGGGTTGTAATAGACTATGTACAGATTGTAGTAGACTTAATGTTATTTGAGGAACTACATTTGTACTGTTTTGTCTAAAATATTGATTATGTATGTGATTTTGAAAATGTGTGAAATGGAAACTTGACTCGTGGGACCCACTTATGAAAATAATCTGACCAGTTTTGAAATTTCTGTCAAGTGGGCCCAATGTGTGAGATGATGACAAGTGAGACCAGCTCCAAAATATAATGGCCCAAACAATGTTAAAAGGCCACGGCCCAGAAATAAATAAAAGGTCGAATTGTTGGTCCAGGCCCAGGTAGCTAACAAAAATTGGCAGAATTTTTTTTATATATAAATGGGCTGAATTAATGGGCTTGGCCTATATAGACACCGAATTGGACCGGGCTGAATCTTAGCAACGACCAATTCAATTGGTTGCAATTTTGCCACATCAGCTGCCATGTCAGATCTGGCGTAGCCTGGGCAGACAGCTAGCGACCAAAACAGAAGGTCATAGAATCAATGACCTTTTGTTTTGGTCGTTGCCTTCCACGGCCTTCTCACAGAGAAGGTCGTTAATTTCAGTTTACGACTGTCAGCTTTTGACCATCTGCTTTTGGTCACAAAAAGGTCACAAATGAAAAACAATGCCCTTTCAGCGACCAATAGTGGTGGTCGCAATTTGACATATTTCTTGTAGTGAAGGGGAGCCAAAGAACATTTGTAAGTATTAGCAGCTGAGTTGTCAATTCAACCACACCTGGAGATTAATTATCTGCAGCAAAGTGATCAGTAGCAAAGTAGTATGATAATTTTGATAATAGTAGTAGCAGCAATAGTAACGATAACAATGATAGCAGTAATTTTGTAGCAAGTGCAATAGTAACGATAGCAGTAGTAACTTAGCAAGAATAATATAAGAGAAATTTGTAGGAATTGGATTGATGATTTGTTGGATGATATTCATCATGTGACAGTTATAACCTAGGGCGATACGGCACTAGCTCCGGTTCATAAATATAATGTAGGCATGTATTCCATAAATAGTCATACGTGCTTATGGAAAGAACTTGCATGACATCTTTTGTCCTACCCTCTCGTGGCAGCGGGGTCCTATTGGAAACTAAGGGATATTAAGGCCTCCTTTTAATAGAGAACCAGAACAAAGCATTAACACACGATGAATACATGAACTCCTCAAACTACGATCATCACCGGGAGTGGTCCCGACTATTGTCACTCCGGGGTTGCCAGATCATAACACGTAGTAGGTGACTATAACTTGCAAGATCGGATCTAGAACATAGATATAATGGTGATAACATAAACGGTTTAGATCTAAAATCATGGCACCCAAGCCCAAAGTGACAAGCATTAAGCATGGAAAAGTCATAGTAACATCAATCTCAGAACATAGTGGATACTAGGGATCAAGCGCTAACAAAATGAACTAGATTACATGATGAATCTCATCCAACTCCTCACCGACCAGCGAGCCTACGAAGGAATTACTCACTCCCGGTGGGGAGCATCATGGAATTGGCGATGGAGAAGGGTTGGTAATGACGAAGATCGAAGATCCCCCTCTCCGGAGCCCCAAACAAACTCCAGATCTAGCCTCCCGATAAAGAACAGGAGGTGATGATGGATCCATCTCGTGGAACATGATAATTCTTTCTCCCTGATTTTTTTCTGGAAATATGTGATTTTATAGCGTCGGTTTCAAGGTTGCGGGGCCACCAGGCGAGGACAACCCACCTGGGCGCGCCTGGAGGGGAGGAGCCCTAGTGGCTTGTGCCCACCCAGGTGCCCCCCTTCGTTGGTTCTTGGCTCCAGAAATTCCCATTTATTGCATAAAAATCCTCAAAAAGTTTCTTTTCATTCTGAGAACTTTTATTTTTGCACAAAAACAACACTATGGTAGTTCTGGTGAAAACAACGTCAATCCGGGTTAGTTTCATTCAAATCGTGCAAATTAGAGTCCAAAACAAGAGGGAAAATGTTAGGAAAAGTAGATACGATGGAGACGTATCAGGCCCCCGGGTCTATTTTCCATCATATAAGTTTCCAATTTACTTCCTTTGTAATCTTTTACTTTCCGATCTATAAACCAAAATACCAAAAATATTTACTTTACCATTTATCTATCTCTATCAGATCTCACTTTTGCAAGTAACCATGAAGGGATTGACAACCCCTTTATCACGTTGGGTGCAAGTTGTTGATTGATTGTGCAGGTATTCGGTGACTTGTTCATTGTCTCCTACTAGATTGATACCTTGGTTCTCAAACTGAGGGAAATACTTACTCTACTTTGCTGCATCACCCTTTCCTCTTGAAGGGAAAAACCAACGCAAGCTCAAGAGGTAGCAGGAAGAATTTCTGGCGCTGTTGCCGGGGAGATCTACGCCAAGTTGATACGTCTCCAACGTATCTATAATTTTTGATTGTTACATGCTATTATATTATCAATCTTGGATGTTTTATAATAATTTTATAGTCATTTTATATCATTTTTGGTACTAACCTATTAACATAGTGCCAAGTGTCAGTTGTTGTTTTTTGCATGTTTTTTACATCGCAGGTAATCAATACCAAACGGAGTCCAAATGCAGTGAAATTTTTTATTGATTTTTTTGGACCAAAAGACACCCAATGGCCTGGAGAAGCGCCTAGGGGTGCTCCAAGGGGAGCACAACCCACCAGGGCACGCCTGGGGGCCCAGGCGTACCCTGGTGGGTTGTGCCCACCTCGGGTGCCCCCCGGACCGCCTCTTTGCTCTATAAATACCCCAATATTCCAGAAACCCTAGGGGAGTCGACGAAAATCAATTCCAGCCACCGCAGAGTCCAGAACCACCAGATCCAATCTACACACCATCACAGAGGGGTTCACCACTTCCATTGGGCCTCTCCGATGATGCGTGAGTAGTTCTTTGTAGACCTTCGGGTCTGTAGTTAGTAGCTAGATTGCTTCATCTCTCTCATTTGATTCTCAATACAATGGTCTCTTGGAGATCCATATGATGTAACTGTTTTGTGGTGTGTTTGTTGGGATCCAATGAACTTTGCGTTTATGATCAGATCTATCTATTTTTATCCATGAAAGTTATTTGAGTTTCTTTGATCTCTTATATGCATGATTGCTCACTACTAGGGAAAACCTTATACACAGAAACTTACCAGTAGCACGGGACAAAAAGAAGCGCTACTACAATTTACCAGTAGCGCATTTTTTCAAACGCGCTGCAGCTAAGATCATAGCAGTAGCACGTCTAATTGTACAGGCGCTACTACTACAATTCTCCTTACAATTCTCGCCGGGGTTCCTATAGTAGTAGTGTGCCTAAGGAAAGCGTGTTGCTGCTAAGATTGTTGTAGCAGCGTGTTTCGCGTAGGAAGCGCTACTGCTAAGGAAATGAAAATAAAATGAAAAACATATAGAAAAGTAAATGAAAATGAAAGAAATAGAAAAAGGGGAAGGAAAAAAATAAAATGTGAATGAAAATAAATGAAAAATAAAAATAAAGGAGAAATGCGTAGCAGCAGTGGGCTTTATGGACATGCGCTATAGCTAATGTAGTAGTAGCACTTTCCGTGGAACGCCCTGCTGCTACTTTGCACTTAACCAAAACCATTTTCTTCTTCCCAATGCCCCCCAAAATCGAACACGCGTGCCTCAACTGCTGTCGCCGCCATCATCGCCCGGCCGTCGCGCGCTCTCCCGTCGCCCTCCGCACACCGTCCGTGCTGCCCCCGACCCCGACCTCGACGCCGCCCCCGACCCCGACCTCAACGTTGCCCCGACCCCGACCTCGACGCCCCCTACATCGCCGCCCTCCACTGTGCGCCCGGTGCCCCGACCCCGTCCCCAACCTCGACGCCGTGTGCCCCTCTGCCTAACTCCGCTGGCACCCGAAGTGAGCATGCCCTCATCCTCCTCCTCCTCCCCTACATCTGCCTAGCTAGGGTTCTTAGGGTTAAATTTCAGAGTTCATCTAATTAGTTAGGGTTCATCAAATTAGATGCTAATTATGGCAGTAGTTGTTAAATAGAATTAGTTTTAGAGTTCATCAAATTAGTTAGGGTTAAATTCTAGAGTTCATCAAATTAGTTAGGGTTAAATTCTAGATTTCATCTAACTAGTTTTTTACTATTTTTTACTAAGTGTTTAATAGAATTAGTAAGAAAATTAATATAACTAGTTGAACTAGTTTATTTTTAGTAAAAACTAGTTTATTTTTATTTATAGTAAGTGCTTAATTGAACTAGTTGAGTTAATACAACTATTTTATTTTTAGTATGAAAATTAATAAAACTAGTTTACTTTTTAGTTAAAGCAATTATTCCCGCATCGACGTTGATGATGCCTATCCCGCATCCTCGTCATCGAGTCAGCGGAGGACACCTGCGTCACCAGATGGGCCATGTCCGGGACTGGGCTCCGCCGGGGTGGTACTGGGAGGCGCTACCTACCGGGGGGCGCAGGTTGGTGAGGAGTCAGCCCGTTGTTGACCCGAACCTTCTTTGGTTGCGGTCGCGTGGGCCAGTGATGGTCCAGAGGCTCGAGGACCCCGCGGAGGTGGTGCGTCACCGTGTCAGTGAGGAGGACGCGCACGTCTGTCGCTACTTGTTTGTGTTGGAGCACAGGTTCTCCAGGGATCTCAATGGAGCTATGATCCTGTGATGGTTCCTTCTCTGTGGGTGTCCACGGCCCGCGCCGATACCTGTCGTGCGCTAGGGTTTTAGTTGTATTAGTGATTTTATATGTATGATACTATTCAGGGTGTATTAGTGATAATATTCGACTGTGTACGGACACTTGAGATGATTTACTTTTTCTTATTGAATGCATGCTAATTTGAATACTTATTTATTTTACGATTTGGTTTTGATTATTGAATGCTCATGTCAATATGAGTCCCATAAGATATTTTGAAATTTATATCTTGTCTTGCTCAAATAGGATATGTGCTTGCCCAAGTGGCCAGTCATGTTTGTAGGTTACACCTCCGAGCGGCCTATGTTTTGCCGGAGTGTTGATTCATTTCCGTTCCAGCAAATTTCAGGCGCTCGATGTGTCCTATTTTAGCAAAGGTCATGCCAGATTTTTCTATGAATTTTGGCATGACTTGTGCCAGAATATGTAGGAAATATCGAGTGCCCCGGATTTGTGTGTTGAGTATCCTGGTAGTTGCCTTCGATCGATTTTCAATTAATGTTTCAACTATGAACATAGGAAATGTCTGACGACGAAAAGGATTTCGGTATTTGCGAATACTGCGAAGACGAGCGCGGCATGTGCGACAGAATCTTCCTAGATGATGATAGGCGCTTCAGCATCAAGCTGGACGAGAACTTTGAAGTGTATATAGTAAGTCACAACGACAAGTCTTTTTTTCGTAATTAAGCATGACATCTGCTTCATTTGCTTCAACTTATAATTTAATTTTTTTTACTATTCTACTAGCGTATCCCCTGCCATGCAAGAGTTTTTGTCTTGGATAAGATAGGTTTCAGTTCTATGAAAAATAGTATGAAGGTAAAGAGAGTTTACTTGAAGACCGAGCATGGTTATACTTTCCACGCAAAATTATACAACGCAGACACCTACACCAGTTTTGAATGCAAAACTTGGCAAGATGCATTTGAGCCTGATATGGTTATCACCTCTGATATTCGTCCGAAGATGATATTGAAGGTAGTATCGACATCTGGGTCGATGTGCAGACACCTCTAGTTATACCATTATGTGAGTTTCTCAACCATATTTATGTCTTCGATATTGTTTATTCAGAAATAGTTGACAACTAATTTCTATTGACAGCTTATTTCCGTTCAAGCAAACATGTCCAGCGCTTGGTGGTGATTAGCTAGCTAGAATGAGTTTGAAGATGATGATGTGTGCTACACTATGATTATGATGATTAAATAGCTACTGTTTGTGGTAATGACTATGATGATGATTAAATAGCTTGTGTTGGCGGATTAGATTCAAGTGGAGGCAACATGTGGTGCACATCGAAAGTACTACTAGTCCAAACTAGATCAAGTTTGGTTTAGTAGTATACTTTTGACATGCACCACATGTTCCCTCCACTTAAACCTAATCCACCTTCATTTGACACACTGTTATGGACATATTGATATAACAACCTCATAATTGGTATTGTACCAAAATTTGTATAATGGCGTATAAATACACTAAAAATTAAAAAAATGAGAAAAAGAATACTAGTAGCGATGGATAGTAAACATGCTACAACTAGCTGTATTAGCAGTAGCGCTGCAGCGAAGAAACGCTGCTGCTATATGTCTTAGTAGCAGCGCGCGTAGCACGCGCTACTACTAAGGAATAGCTGTAGCGCCTTATCAATAGTGCGTCCTCCCGCGCTACTGATACGCAAAATACCCACGCTACTGCTAGGGTTTTCCCTAGTAGTGGCTTATAGCCTTGTATTTCTTATCTGATATTTCGGTTTTGTTTGGCCAACTTGATCTATTTATCTTTCAATGGGAAGAGGTGCTTTGTAGTGGGTTCGATCTTATGGTGCTTGATCCTAGTGATAGAAGGGGAACCGACACGTATGTATCATTGCTACAAAGGATAAAATGATGGGGTCTATTTCTACATAAATAGATCTTGTCTACATCATGTCATCATTCTTATTGCATTACTCCATTTCTCCATGAACTGAATACACTAGATGCATGCTGGATATCGGTCGATGTGTGGAGTAATAGTAGTAGATGCAGGCAGGAGTCGGTCTACTAATCTTGGACGTGGTGCCTATATAATGATCATTTCCTGGATATCGTCATGATTATTTGAAGTTCTATCAATTCCCCAACAGTAATTTGTTTACCCACTGTTTGCTATTTTTCTCGAGAGAAGCCACTAGTGAAACCTATGGCCCCTAGGTCTCTTTCTCATATTATTTGCCTTTGCGGTCTATTTTCCTTTTCTCTCATTTTCAGATCTATTAAACCAAAAATACAAAAATACCTTACTGTAATTTATTCTTATTTATTTTATTTGGCATTCGATCTATCAATCTACTACAATTTATTCATGTCCGTTTGCCAATTTCTGGCGCCGTTACCCGAAAAGGATTGACAGCCCCTTTAATATGTTGGGTTGCGAGTATTTGTTATTTGTGTGTAGGTACCGTTTACGTATTGTTGCTTGGTTCTCCTACTGGTTCGATAACCTTGGTTTCATCACTGAGGGAAATACCTACCATCGTTGTACTGCATCAGCCCTTCCTCTTTGGGGGAAATACCGACGTAGCTTCAAGCCGCATCACAAGTCAAGACATACCAAGCACCCATCATAAACTCTCATCTCTTGCATTACATTATTCGTCGTTCGCCTCTTGTTTTCCTCTCCCCCACTTCTAAAATGATTTTCGAAAAGATTTGCCTTTTCTTCACCCCTCTTCCATTCATCTTCTTTGCTTGCTTTTTGTGTGCTTGGGGGTGGGTTGCTTGCTTTGTCACGATGGCTCAACCAAAAAATGTTGACCTTCACTTCAGGAGGTTGGAAGAAATTGAAAATTAACGTTAGAAGCTTCATGTCTTTGCAATTTGAGCATAATAATTTCTTTACAAACGAGCTTAAGGAGCAGAAATTTTTTATGGAATACATGAATAAAGAGCTCGATGGTATGTCTAAGGAATTTTATGGTTTGAGATCACCGTTTGCTCATCTTGAAACTTTAGTAGGCCAAATCTCCGATAAATAAGCTACCTTGGTGAATAAGATGCCCGCTAAACCAGAATATTTAAATAATGATGAAGATCTTAAAGTGATTGATGTGACTCCTATTGAATCTTTGTTTTCCAATATAAATCTTGATAAAGATGGGACTAGAGATGAGTCAACTTTAGTTAAAAGGCTTCGCAATGATTCAGAGTTTTTAGATCTTGATGCAAAAATTGATAAAAGTGGGATTTCAGAGGTCAAAACTTTAGGTAGCAATGAACCCACTCTTTTGGATTTCAAGGAATTTAATTATGATAATTGTTCTTTAATAGATTGTATTTCCTTGTTGCAATCCATGTTAAATTCTCCTCATGCTTATAATCAAAAGAAGGCTTTTACTAAACATATCGTTGATGCTATGATGCAATCTTTTGAAGAAAAGCTTGAATTGGAAGTTTCTATCCCTAGAAAACTTTATGATGAGTGCGAACCTACTATTAAGATTAAGATTAAATATTATGAGTGTTATGCTTTGTGTGATCTGGGTGCTAGCATTTCCATGATTCCAAAAACATTATGTGATGTGTTAGGTTTTCGTGAATTTGATGATTGTTCTTTAAATTTGCATATTGTGGATTCCACTATTAAGAAACCTATGGTAAGGATTAATGATGTTCTTATTGTTGCAAATAGTAAGTATGTGCCCGTAGATTTCATTGTTCTTGATATAGATTGCAATCCTACGTGTCCTATTATTCTTGGTAGACCTTTCCTTAGAACGATTGGTGCAATTATTGATATGAAAGAAGGAAACATTAGATTTCAATTTCCATTAAGGAAAGGCATGGAACAATTTCCAAGAAAGAAAAATAAATTTCCTTATGAATCTATTATAAGAGACACTTATGGATTGCATGCCGAAGATGAGAATACCTAGATCTATTCGTGTTTTATGCCTAGCTAAGGGCATTAAACAATAGCGCTTGTTGGGAGGCAACCCAATTTTATTTTTCTTTTTTCTTTTTTAGGTTCTATTTTGCATTAAATAATTCATCTAGACTCTAGTTAGATGTGCTTTTGTGTTTTAATTAGTGTTTGTGCAAGTAAGACCTTTGGGATAGCTTACGGTGATAGTTGATTTGATCTTGCTGAAAACAGAAACATTTGCGCCCAGGAAATTAATTTTCAATTTTAGCAGAAGCGCGATAAAATACTGATTATTTTTGCAATAGATTAATAAACAAATTTCTTATATTTTCCTATTTTTCAGAATTGTTGGAGTTACAGAAGTATCCGAAATCTCCAAATTGCTACAGACTGTTCTGTTTTTGACCGGTTCTATTTTCTATGTGTTGCTTGCTTATTTCGATGAATCTACGGCTAGTATCGGGGGGTATGAACCATGGAAAAGTTGGAATACAGTAGATATTACACTGATATAAATAAAGAATGAGTTCACAACAGTCCTAAAAGTGGTGATTTATTTTCGTATACTAATGGAGCTAATGAGATTTTCTATTGAGTTTTGTGTTGTGAAGTTTTCAAGTTTTAGGTAAGGATTTGATGGACTATGGAATAAGGAGTGGCAAGAGCCTAAGGTTGGGATGCCCAAGGTACCCCAAGTTAATATTCAAGGATAACCAAGAGCCTAAGCTTGGGATGCCCCGGAAGGCATCCCCTCTTTCGTCTTTGTCTATCGGTAACTTTACTTGTGGCTATATTTTTATTCACCACATGATATGTATTTTGCTTGGAGCATCTTGTATGATTTGAGTCTTTGATTTTTAGTATGCCATAATCATCCTTGTTGTACACACCTTTGGAGAGAGACACGCATGAATCGTGATTTATTAGAATACTCTATGTGCTTCACTTATATCTTTTGAGCTAGGCAATTTTGCTCTACTGCTTCACTTATATCTTTTTAGAGCACGGCGGTAGCTTTATTTTATAGAAATTGATGAACTCTCATGCTCCATTTATATTATTTTGAGAGTCTCTAAATAGTATGGTAATTTGCTTTGGTTATAAATATAGTCCTAATATGATAGGCATCCAAAAGGGATATAAAACTTTCATATAAAGTGCATTGAATGCTATGAGAAGTTTGATTCCTTATGATTGTTTTGAGATATAATTATGGTGATATTAGAGTCATGCTAGTGAGTAGTTGTGAATTTGATAAATACTTGTGTTAAGGTTTGTGAGTCCCGTAGCATGCACGTATGGTGAACCGTTATGTAAAGAAGTTGGAGCATGAGATATTTTTTGATTGTCTTCCTTATGAGTGGTGGTCGGGGACGAGCGATGGTCTTTTCCTACCAAACTATCCCCCTAGGAGCATGCGCGTAGTACTTTGTTTCGATGACTAATAGATTTTTGCAATAAGTAAATGAGTTCTTTATGACTAATGTTCAGTCCATGTGTCGTGGAATTGTCACGGCAGATGTCCTCTTGCAAGGACTTAATCGTGGAGCCATCGCAACTAGGAAGCTTAAAGGGGTTAATCGGGACAAAGGACACGCGAGGTTTATACTAGTTCAGCCCCTTGCAGTGAAGGAAGGCCTACGTCTAGTTGGGTTGGTATTGCTTGAGGTTTCGATGACCAGGGAGCGAGATACACTTTGCCCGGTTCTCGATCGGTTGTCTCTCCCCTGAGCCGCCGGCGGGTCGTTACCTTATATATACGGGTTGACGCCCTCCGGCCTACAGAGTCCCGGCCGGCTCATAAACAGTGTCCGACTCGGTGACTAGTTACCTCTACCTTACGTTACAAGTCATGCCATTACGGCGGTTTGTCTCTATGGGCCTTAAGCTCTATGAACCGCCATCCTCACGCTGGGTCTTGGGCTTCCTTGACGATTAGTCCTATTTGCATAACCCGACCCCTCTTGGCCGGCTTACTCAAATAGTTATATCCCCAACATTAGGCCCAGATTGATTTGGACCGGTTCATGTCAATCTTAAAATACCTTAAGAATCAGTCCTTCTGTCTTCTGTCCGTAAAAAGGTCATAACCCATTGTGACGTCATCTTCTGGATCCGGGTTAACCCACCGTGACATCATCTTTTAATTAAATCCTTATCTTATTTCATCATATCTTCAACGGATCTTTGCCTTAACTGACCATCCCAAAAATCAAGGCGTCGGGGTCATTGTCAAATGATATTCTGTCTCCTCGTTTCTCGCGCCGTCTTGGTTGGCCCTTCCTTATAAATAGATGCGACCTAGGTCTTTTTCATTTCCTTCAGTCATCTTCCTCCTCGCACCTCCTTCTTTGCTGCTCAAGCTCTGCCGCCGCCGCGGTCGACCCCCTCGTCTTCACCGACTCAGGCCGCTGCATCACCATGATTCTGACCAGAAAACGACGGCGACCCTCCGCAGTTCTTCCGCATCTGTGAGTTCCTATTTTCCCCCTTCTCAGATCTGCATTGAAACCGTCTTGAGTTCGTCGTCGTTCATCGCCGCCCGACGCAAACCTGCATTAGTTCTCACCTCTAATTCCTTGCTTAGATTATAAAAACAACTTAGAACTGCTGCGGAAAATGTTTGTGCTTATCATGTATGAGAACAGATCTCATTTCCCTTGTTTTGAAGCCCTCCACGAGTATATGAACTTCTCTGTACTGTTTTAGATCTAGAAATATTTTCCTTTCCAGAGCATCGTTTGATCCAAAATAATGATTGAAACTTGCGAAACCTGTTTGTTCCACACTTAGCCAAAAAACTGCATCTGTTGACTGTGTTTCAGCCATAGTAGTCCGTGTAGCCGGTTTAAGATAGTACCGGCTGTCAGCACTGCTTGCCTCTGGCGACTTAAGAAAACCTTAATCATCTTTAATACCTGCAGCTGTTAAACATTATCACATAGTTACCTGTATGTCATGAGGCCCCTTCTTAAGCTGCCATCTTAAATAACCCAATAATGTTTATTCTCCGGGTTATAATGAACCAGAAAAATTTCCTTTATCTTGTTGTAGGCTTCAATTTACCCAATGGCACCCAAAGCTGTTAAACTTCCGGTTACCTGCAACTAGGTCCCATCCATTGTTACAGAGAGCAAACTGTCTGAGTTTGTAAAGTCTGGCCATCTGCCCAAGAAGGATGTCATGTCTTATCGTGCTCCAGAACCGTCTGAAGAGAAACCTCAACCCAAGGAAGGGGAGGTGATCATTTTTACCGATCACATGAGCCGGGGATTTGCTCCTCCCGGTTCAAAATTCTTTAGAGACATTCTGCACTTCTTTGACTTAAGACCTCAAGACATCGGGCCCAATTCCGTGTCAAATATCTGCAACTTCCAAGTTTTCTGTGAGGTCTACCTTGGAGAAGAACCCAGCCTACTTTTGTTCAGGGAATTGTTCTATTTGAACCGGTAGAATGAGCGGGCCAACGGGCCCAGTCTGGAGCTTGGTGGCATATCGATTCAAAGGCGGAGAGACTGCCTGTTCCCTTATGCTGAATTGCCGAGTCATCCAAAGGACTGGAACCAGACATGGTTCTACTACCAAGATACTTCTCCGGCTGGTGAAAACCCGCTGCCCGGCTTCCGTGCATTGCGCCTTGAACCTACTCACCCGTTGCCGGATAAGTTGACTGCTATTGAATGTCTGCCACTCACCCCCAAGATCAAGAAGATTAAAGCTCTTTTAGGGAATGGCTTAGATGGCATTGACCTGGTCCGAGTCTGGGTTGCTTGGAGAATAATTCCGTTAAGCCGCCGCCCCGGCTTAATGTGTAATATTTCAGGCGAGAAAGATGGCCCTCAGCGTCATAGTCCTGACGACTTACCAGATGACGTAGTGGAAGCTACAACTCAGTCTTTGTTGAAAGAGGGCATAGTGAATAGTAACGCTTTCGGCTTACTACCTTTTTGCCAGAAGAACCCGGCCCCTGCAGTAAGTTTCCAGCCGTCGGGTTATTTTTTCACCATGTTATACTGTATTCTTACGCATAACCCTTTATAACCTTTTACAGGCAAATGATAACTTCTGGAAAATCCAATATGATCATGAGGCGGCCAAGACAGCCAGGGCGGCCAAGAGGGCCGAAAGGAAAACCGCCAAGCCCACCACTTCAAGGAAAAGGAAGCCAAGCACTTCTGAGTTGCTTCAGCTTGATGATACTGATGATAATGAGGAAGAGGTAACTTTTTAATTTCCCTTTCTCCTTTATCACTACTTTACTGATATTAACCTTCTTTCAGGGAGACACGGGCAACAGCCAACCCGTCGAAGAAGAGGTAATTATAATCTCCTCCGACTCCGAACTTCGGCCACGTCAGAAAATTCAAAGAGTAACCCGGAAAGTAAGATTTTCACACCCTTTGGCTTACCAAGATCCTGACTTTCTTTTGAAGCAATAGCAATTTGAAAACCGAAGGCAGACCCGGACCAGCAAGGATGCAGAGCTATCCTCCGGCTTGCCTGACATAACCCGGAAGCGTCGGACTGAGGTTATCTCCAATTTATACCCTTTTTTACCTTTGGCGGGTCTAATCCGTCAACCTCTCCATTCCTCTGACTCCAATTACCAGGATACTTCTCCTTCATCCGGCGAGTCCATGCAATCAAACATGCCGGCTTTTAAGACTGCCCCTGGGTAATATCAATTTATTCACCTTATGTTTTTCTTTCTTCATGTTTCTTTACTTATTTCTTTGCTTTGCCCACAGCGTGCAGGTTAAGCCCAGGAAGAAAACCAAGAAAGATAAACCGGCCCAAACCCCTATGGTGACTAAACCGGAACAGGGTATAGCTGCTCCCAACTCTTCCACACATCAACCGCCGCCTGAGCCGGCTCAAGACATTGCAACACCAACTTCTGACCCGCCTGCTGAAGATATTCTTGATGGTTCTGTTAACACGGAGGCACCTAGCCCAGTCAAAACGGCTGACTCAGAAGTGGAATTTCTCAAGGCTCAATTCGTTGAGCCGGCCAGGCCCACCGTCCTTGCCAAATGTTCGGCTAAAGAGAAGTTACTAGAATGCCGTAAGGCCAAGATGAATATCACCGACTATACTCATTTGAGTATTGGAGAGATCGTCTCGGGCTATATCAACCAGGTGCAAAGCAGTCGTGGCCTGGAAATTGACATGGTGAAGCAAATACAGCAAAAATCTGAGGTATGACTTATGCTTCCTTACTTTCAGTCATACTTACTGTACCAGCCCCCAAGTCTATTGCTTATGAATAAATATGCTGTAGACTTATAAAAATTGTTAGAGCTGCTTGCCCGGCTTAAAGAGAAATATTTAAACCGGATGTAACACAATACCTTTAACTTGCGATATACATTAGCCCCCAAGTGCCAAGTATCTTTGCTTGAAAAGTATTTGGGACTTAATATCCAGGACCGGCTTAATAATTTAGAAAGCTTCGGTATACATTAGCCCCCAAGTGTCAAGTATCTTTGCTTGCAAAGTGCTTGGGACTTAATATTATTTACCGTAATCTTGACTACTATCCGGTGCAATGCAGGCCATCATAAGTCAATTTGAATCGGAGATTGTTGACCTGAAGAACCGCGTGGCAGCCCAGGAGATTGAAACTCAAAAGGCTAACTCCAAATTTGAATTCAGCGTCTCTGAACAAGAGAAGCTGAAGAAAAATTTTGAGTCGAAGAAGAAAATTTGAGCTGACGAAAAGGCCGGACTAGTGACCCGGGCTGAGACAGCAGAGGTGTTGCGGGAAAATGCAACAGCCGAACTGACCGACTTACAACGCCAGATATCTCGGATGGTCTCAGCGATCTTTAGTAAGTTATCTTAAGCAAGCATTAAATATTGTAAATATTCCTTTAATTGTTACCTGAGGTTTACCTTATACTTACCAATACAGGCCCCAGGAGCACAAACCTCAAGCAGAATACGCTGATCAAATTGAAGGCGGTGTATACTCTAGTAGAGCAACTGTACATCGGGTCACAACGTGCCTTGGCCATTGTAGCCTTATCAAATGATGTGCCCCACCTCTTGCAAGATGTGTTACAATGGCTTGCTATACTTCCTCAGCGGATTCTAGAGTTGAGACGGGCCCAAGCAAGAGCCGGAGCAATAGCCGCTTTGAGTCGGGCCAAAGCCTGGTTACCAGAGCTAGACCCGGCCGACATCGCTCTTGGGTATCCAAGTTTAAAGGAGGATGGCACTCCATTTGATGAAAAGGATTTCACCACCTGCGTTAGGGATATACGCCCTGTGGCCACTCAAATTGGAAACGACACTGACCTCACCAAGTGTCAGCCGGGTTATGACAAGGAGAATCAGAGAATCCCCACGCTGCATTATGATGATGTCAGCTTGATTCCTCCGATATGTAAGCACACCTTTGCCCCTGAAGTCGACCCAACCCGTTTAATAGATGATGAAGCTGAGTTTGAGGCTATGAGTGGCATTGACTGGGCCTCATCATCCTTCTAGGACAAAGCAGCCGGCGGAGAGGCGGAGAAGGATAACCCGGAGGCTTCAAGTCAACCCCAAGAGTAGATTGCCAGGCGCCACCTGGTTATGTCATTGTAGAAAAAAATGTCACATCATTCAGACTCGGGGAGTCTTGTAACAGAGTAGAAAACACTTTGAGTTTTGCTATGCCTTTGCGCATGCTTATGGCCCTTAATACTTGCATAAGCCGCCGTTAATTCAAGGGTTTCTGATTCGAATACGATCAGTGAACCGTTCCAAAGGGGTTGAGCTAAGATTCAGATACAATCTGTTAGCCCCCAGTGGCTGTGGCGATGTCGATCAAGTGGGTATCGACAACTATGTTCTCTTTGGTTCGAATATGACCTATGTTTGAACAGGAAGCCCCCAAGTGACCATAAGAGTTGTTTAATGACGCTGATTCGAATACGATCCACGTCAGACCCAAAGGGGTTAAGCTATGATTCAAATATGATCAAGAAGCCCCCAAGTGGGTTTGGCAGTATGCTGATCAAGTGGGTATCGACAGCTATGTTCTCTTTGGTTCGAATACGACCTATGTTTGAACAGGAAGCCCCCAAATGATCACGGCTAGATTCATATATGATCATAAGCCGGACCAAAGGAAAGCCGGATTCAGATATGACCCGCTTTTCCTTGGTTATCTCCACCACCTGACAAAGAAAACACATAAACCTTTTTGGGAGTGGAAAAAAGGACAGAGGTCCTGCTTTATTGCTTTGTGTAATATACATAGTATAAGTATATACACATTAGAGCCAATGGATCAAGTATAATAAGGCCGAAGATGAGCGATATTCCATGGCCGACGGGTCTCCTCCTCCGACTTACGTGAGTCTTTATGCTCCCGAACGTCGATAAGGTAGTATGATCTGTTGTTCAGATTCTTGCTGACCACAAAGGGTCCTTCCCAAGGAGGGGATAGCTTGTGCATGTCAGATTGATCCTGGATGAGTCGGAGCACTAAGTCGCCTTCCTGAAAGGTTCTGGACCTAACCCGGCGGTTGTGGTAGCGGCGCAGGTCTTGCTGGTAAATCACCGAGCGGGCTATTGCCAAGTCTCACTCTTCATCTAACAGGTCAAGTGCGTCTTGCTGATCTTTTTCATTGTCTTCTTCAACATAAGCCGCCACACGAGGTGAGTCATGACGGATGTCACTTGGCAGGACCGCCTCTGCTCCATACACCATAAAGAAAGGCGTATAACCCGTAGATCTGTTAGGTGTAGTATTAATGCTCCAAAGTACAGAAGGTAACTCCTCCACCCAACAACTCGGCGTCCGCTGCAAGGGGACCAAGAGCCGGGGCTTGATACCCCTCAAGATTTCTTGATTAGCTCATTCTGCTCGACCATTGGATTGAGGGTGAGCCACAGCTGAAACGTCAAGCCGGATATGCTCTCGTTGACAGAACTCTTCCATAGCTCCTTTGGAGAGGTTAGTGCCATTATCAGTTATAATGCTGTGTGGAAAACCAAAGCGAAAAATCACCTTTTTCATAAACTGGACCACCGTGGCTGCATCACACTTACTGACTGGCTCCGCCTCCATCCACTTTGTGAACTTGTCAACCGCTACCAAGAGGTGCGTCTTTTTATCCATAGACCTTTTGAAAGGCCCGACCATATCAAGCCCCCAGACTTCAAACGGCCAAGTAATTGGAATCATCCTCAATTCTTGAGCCGACACATGGGCTTGTTGTGAGAATTTATAACATCCGTCACATTTACTGACCAGGTCTTCTGCATCCGCATGAGCCGTCAGCCAATAAAACCCATGACGGAAAGATTTGGCCACAAGAGATTTTGAGCCAGCGTGATGACCACAATCGCCTTCATGAATCTCATGAAGGATCTCCTGACCCTCTGTAGGTGACACGCAATGTTGAAATGCTCCAGTGACGCTGCAGTGATGTAACTCGCCATTGACAATTGTCATGGACTTGGACCGCCGGGCGATTTGTCTTGCCAAGGTCTCATCTTCAGGCAACTCTCCCCGGGTCATGTAAGCCAAATAAGGCACTGTCCAATCCGGGATAACATGGAGAGCCGCCACCAGTTGTGCCTCCGGGTCTGCTATTGCCAGATCTTCCTTTGTAGGCAACTTAACAGAAGGATTATGCAAAACATCAAGAAAGGTGTTAGCCGGCACTGGCTTACGCTGAGACCCCAACCGGCTTAAGGCATCAGCCGCCTCATTCTTCCTTCGATCAATGTGTTCCACCGCATAACCCTTGAAATGCCCAGCCACAGCATCGACTTTACGACGGTAAGCCGCCATAAGGGGGTCTTTAGAGTCCCACTTGCCTGACACCTGTTGAGCCACAAGGTCTGAGTCTCCCAAGCATCTTACCCGGCTCAAGTCCATCTCTTTGGCCATCTGGAGACCATGGAGTAGGGCCTCGTACTCAGCTGCATTGTTAGTACAAGGAAACATAAGCCGGAGCACATAACAAAATTTGTCACCTCGAGGGGAAGTTAACACGACTCCAGCCCCCAAGCCTTCCAACTGTCTGGACCCATCAAAGTGAATAGTCCAATAAGTGTTATCGGGCTTCTCCTCAGGTGCCTGTAGCTCTGTCCAGTCATTGATGAAATCCACCAAAGCTTGAGACTTAATGGAAGTGCCTGGTACGTACTTCAGACCATGAGGCCCGAGCTCAATGGCCCACTTGGCGACTCGTCCTGTAGCCTCTCTGTTCTGAATAATGTCTCCCAAGGGGGCAGAACTCACTACAGTGATAGGGTGACCTTGGAAGTATTGCTTCAGCTTCCGGCTTGCCATGAACACCCCGTAAACAAGTTTCTGCCAATGAGGATATCTTTGTTTTGACTCGATGAGTACCTCACTGACATAATAAACCGGCCGTTGAACCGGATGTTCCTTACTAGCCTCCTTGCGCTCTACCACAATTGCCACACTGACGGCTCGTGAATTAGCAGCCACATATAACAGCAAAGGCTCTTTGTCAATGGGAGCTGCAAGAACTGGTGGCTCGGATAACTGCATCTTCAAATCCTCAAAAGCAGTATTAGCAGCATTACTCCAGACAAAGGTGTCTGCCTTCTTCATCAGCTGGTACATCGGTAGGGCCTTCTCACCTAACCGGCTTATGAACCGGCTTAAGGCGGCAACACGGCCCGCCAATCGCTGAACATCATTGATACATGCCGGTTTAGCCAAAGAAGTGATTGCCTTAATCTTCTCCGGATTAGCCTTGATGCCCCTGTTTGAGACCAAGAATCCCAAAAGCTTGCCTGCAGGCACACCAAATACACACTTCTCTGGGTTAAGCATCATTTTGTAAACCCGGAGATTGTCAAAGGTTTCTCTGAGATCAGATATCAAGGTTTCCGCCTCTCTGGATTTCACCACTATGTCATCCACATAAGCATGAACATTGCGCCCAATCTGATTGTGAAGACAATTCTGTACACACCGTTGATAAGTCGCCTGGGCACTCTTGAGCCCAAAAGGCATAGACACATAGCAGAAGGCTCCAAACGGAGTGATGAAAGCCGTCTTCTCCTGGTCCTTAACTGCCATCTTGATCTGATGATAACCAGAGTAAGCATCCAAAAAGCTCAAACGCGCACAACCCGCCGTAGCATCAATGATTTGATCAATCCGGAGGAGAGCGAAAGGATCAGCCGGACAAGCTTTATTTAAGTCCGTGTAATCCACACACATCCGCCAGGTGCCGTTTTTCTTGAGCACGAGCACCGGGCTAGCCAACCACTTCGGGTGAAAAACTTCGACAATGAACCCAGCCGCCAAGAGCCGGGCGACCTCTTCTCCTATAGCTTTTCGTCGTTCCTCATTGAATCGTCGCAGAAACTGCCTGACCGGCTTATACTTCGGATCAATATTAAGAGTGTGCTCAGCGAGTCCTCTCGGTACACCCGGCATGTCAGAAGGCTTCCATGCAAAGATGTCCCGGTTCTCACGGATGAACTCGATGAGCGCGCTTTCCTATTTAGGATCCAAGTTGGCACTGATGCTGAATTGCTTAGATGAATTGCCCAGAGTAAAATCAACAAGCTTAGTCTCTGCAGCCGATTTAAACTTCATGGCCGGGTTATGCTCCGTAGTCGGCTTCTTGAGGGAGGTCATATCTACCAGGTCAACGTTATCTTGATAAAATTTGAGCTCCTCTGCTGCACAGACAGACTCGGCATAAGCCGCATCGCCTTCCTCGCATTCCAGGGCCACCTTTTGGCTTCCATGCACAGTGATGGTACCCTTGTAACCCGGCATTTTGAGCTGTAAATAAACATAACACGACCGCGCCATGAACTTGGCATAAGCCGGCCGCCCGAACAAAGCTTGATATGGACTCTTGATTTTGACCACTTCAAAAGTTAACTTCTCCGCCCTAGAATCATGCTCGTCTCCAAAGGCCACCTCTAGCTCGATTTTACCCACAGGATACACCGACTTACCAGGCACCACTCCATGGAAGGCGGTGTTGGAAGTCTTTAAATTCTTGTCAGTTAAGCCCATGCGCCGAAAGGTCTCGTGATAGAGGATGTTGATGCCGCTACCTCCATCCATGATCACCTTAGTAAATTTATAACCACCAACCTGCAGTGCCACTACCAGGGCCAGTTGACCTGGATTATCAACCCGGGGAGGGTGATCCTCCCTGCTCCAGACAATAGGCTATTCCGACCACCTCAAGTAATGAGGGACTGCCGGCTCAACAGAATTCACCACCCTCCTATGAACTTTCTGATCACGTTTACACAAACTTGTGGTGAACACGTGATACTGCCCACTGTTTAGCTGTTTTGGATGGCTCTGATAACCCGACTGCTGCTGCTGCTGACCTCCTTGACCAGACTGTTGTTGATTATAACCACCCTGGCTTCCCTGAAAACCGGATCCTGAACTGCCACCCGGGCCATGAAAGCCGCCAGCTCCTGAGCCGCCGCCTGGGCCTTGATTGCCATCAAATGTATTAGAATTCTTGAAAGCCTTCATGATTGCGCAATCCTTCCATAAATGAGTCGTTGGTCGTTCCCGGGTGCCGTGTTTCGGGCAGGGCTCATTGAGTAGTTGCTCAAGAGACGGACCTGACCCGCCAAACCGAGGGGGTGGCTTTCCTTTGCGCTTCTAATTGTTACCCTGTGCATTGGCCACAAATTCCGGGTTAACATCCGCTTTACGCTTATTGCCTCCTTGACTCACCGGGTTATGCCGCTGACCCTTTCCATTGCCGTTCTTCTTTCCCTTCCCTATCTTTTCCTCATCAGATGCGGGATCCTTGGTACTATCAGAATCGGCATACTTGACTAAAGCCGTCATCAGCGTCCCCATATCGTTGCAATCACGCTTCAGGCGCCCCAGTTTTTGTCTCAGAGGCTCAAAGCGGCAATTCTTCTGCAGCATGAGAACTGCTGAACCGGCATCCATCTTGTCAGACGAATGTATTATATATTTGACCCGGCGCACCCAATGAGTCGTAGATTCACCTTCCTCCTGCTTACAATTTATCAGGTCCACAATCGACATAGACTGCTTGCAAGTGTCCTTGAAGTTCTAGATGAAACGGGCCTTTAGCTCCGCGCATGAACTAATGGAATCGGGTGGCAAACCCTTTAACCAAGAACGGGCCGTTCCGTCCAATATCATGGTGAAGTATTTAGCCATCGCTTCATCACTAACCTCCAGCAGCTCCATGGCCATCTCGTAACTTTCAATCCATGCCCCAGGCTATAAATCGGGCGTATAATTCGACACCTTTCGAGGTCCCTTGAAATCCTTGGGCAGACGTACATTACATAGAGCCGGTACCAGACAAGGAACACCTCCGGTTCTAGTAGCAATACGTGCCTCAACGGAAGTCATCAGATAAGCCGGTGAGTCCTGTTGGGTTGCTAGCTGAGCCGCCCGCTCGTCCTCCTGACGTATCCGATCCTGAACCGGGTTATACCCGCCGGGCTGGTTCCGGCGCTGAGCGCTACTTGACAAGGCCTCTAACTCCATGTGTTTACTGTAACTCGGGCTCCGGTTTTGACGAGGCAGAGCTAACCAAGGCGGAGGAGTTGAGTGAATTATGTCCCGGCTGTAGGAGTAGGTCTCTTGCTGAGCCAAGGCTGTTTGGACAAGTTTCCTGATCCTCCGGGTTTCCACCGCTGTTGGATCATCACCATCTACTGGGAGAGCCGCCAAACATGCTGATGCTGCGATTAAGTTCTCCATGGGGTTGGAGAAGTGACCCTGTGGTATCGGTACGTGATGGGGTGGTGCCATATTGCCGTGAAAAGGCGCCGTCACCGGAGGCTGGACTGGGCCTCCCGCTCCGGATGTCATAAACTGATTTGCACCTAGCGGGTTGCTTGGGCCGGCCCCGGGTATAGCAAAGAGATTCCGAGGATCATAAATCTGAGGTAAACGGGACTGAGTTTTCTGATGTCTCCTCCTCATTACCTCATTAGATGCATTTAAGCTCAACGTGAGCTGAAAGGCCTCTGCCTGAAGTTGCTGCGCCCGTGCGTCCAAAGCCGCCCGCTCTATGGCTAATCTAGCATCTTCAGCTGCTAAGGTTTCCTTGGCCCGGGCGATCTCATCGCGAACCTGTGCCACCTCCTCCTCATGCTCAGATTGGTTCGCAGGGACGACTGTAGCAGTTAACAAGGCCGTAAGTTTATCCATGAGATCCATCAGTACCTGAGTCGGTGAGCGCACAAGGCCTCCTGCCCCGGCTGCTCCTAACCTGGACGTTATCGCTGCTGAAGCCGTAGAATTTTGGCCGGGTTGAGTACCAGCCATGAAGACTCCTGCCCAGTTTGGCGACTCTGAGGGGTCCGGAATAGTGCTGCCATCGGAACAGCCCCCAAGCACACCATCTTGAACTTGATACAGCGAATCTGTTGACCCGACGGACGAATCACCGTAAGAGAGGACGACCGGCTCACCATCACCTTCAGATCCTTCAGAAAGTTCACCTCCATGGATGCAACCCACAAAGGCACGCTTCACGACAGGTTGAGCTCGGGCGGGTTTCGCATGCTGAGCCATCTCGATGAGGTCTGTGCAGCTGTCCGGCTCAGGGCCCGGCTCACCAATCCGGCCGACGAAGACGTGAATTCTGCCAAAGGGGACCCGGTACCCATACTCAATTGAGCCGGCGTCGGGTCCCCAGCCTTCGTCGTTGATGTAGATCTTGCCGCGACGACTCTTGGTCATTCGGCCAACTGCGTATCCCTTGAGCCCTTCGAAGCTGCCCTTCAAGAACTCAAATCCACCGTGCGCTGGCCCCACGGTGGGCGCCAACTATTGTGGAATTGTCACGGCAGATGTCCTCTTGCAAGGACTTAATCGTGGAGACATCGCAACTAGGAAGCTTAAAGGGGTTAATCGGGACAAAGGACACGCGAGGTTTATACTAGTTCAGCCCCTTGCGGTGAAGGAAGGCCCACGTCTAGTTGGGTTGGTATTGCTTGAGGTTTCGATGACCAGGGAGCGAGATACGCTATGCCCGGTTCTCGATCGGTTGTCTCTCCCCTAAGCCGCCGGTGGGTCGTTCCCGTATATATATGGGTTGACGCCCTCCAGCCTACAGAGTCCCGGCCGGCTCATAAACAGTGTCCGGCTCGGTGACTAGTTACCTCTACCTTATGTTACAAGTCATGCCATTACGGCGGTTTGTCTCTATGGGCCTTAAGCTCTATGAACCGCCATCCTCATGCTGGGTCTTGGGCTTCCTTGACGATTAGTCCTATTTGCATAACCCGGCCCCTCCTGGCTGGCTTACTCAAATAGTTATATCCCCAACACCATGGATTATACGCACTCTCACCCTTCCACCATTGCTAGCCTCTCTAGTACCCCGCAACTTTCGCCGGTACCATAAACCCACCATATACCTTCCTCAAAACAGCAACCATACCTACCTATTATCGCATTTCCATAGCCATTCCGAGATATATTGCCATGCAACTTTCCACCGTTCCATTTATTATGACACGCTCTATCATTGTCATATTGCTTTGCACGATCATGTAGTTGACATCGTATTTGTGGCAAAGCCACCATTCATAATTGTTTCATACATGTCACTCTAGATTTATTGCACATCCCGGTACACCGCCGGAGGCATTCATATAGATTCATATTTTGTTCTAGTATTGAGTTGTAATTCTTGAGTTGTAAGTAAATAAAAGTGTGATGATATTCATTATTAGAGCAATATTGTCCCATGTGAGGAAATAAAAAAGAGAGAAAGGCTAAAAAATGAGAATGCCCAAAAAATGAGAGAAAAGAGAAAAGGGGCAATGTTACTATCCATTTTCCACACATGTGCGTCGAAGTAGCACCATGATCTTCATGATAGAGAGTCTCCTATTTTGTCACTTTTCATATACTAGTGGGAATTTTTTATTGTAGAAATTGGCTTGTATATGTTTCATGCTATGGTTAGATTTATCTTAATTCTTCTTTTGTAGTTGCGGATGCTTGTGAGGGGGGTAATCATAAGTAGGAGGCTTGTTCAAGTAAAAACAACACCCAAGCACTGGTCCACCCACATATCAAATTATCAAAGTGACGAACGCGAATCAAACAAACATGATGAAAGTGACTAGATGAAATTCCCGTGTGTCCTCAGGAACGCTTTGCTTATTATAAGAGATCGTTTTGGCCCGTCCTTTGCTACAAAAGGATTGGGCTACTTTGCTGCACCTTTGTTACCATTACTACTTATTGCTCGCCACAAGTTACCTTGTTAGCAAACTATCTCTTACCAGCAATTTCAGTGCTTGCAGAAAATACTTTATTGAAAACCGCTTGTCATTTCCTTCTGCTCCTTGGGTTCGACACTCTTACTTATCGGAAGCTCTACGATTGAACCTCTATACTTGTGGGTCATCAGCAATGATCATGTATATAGGCATCACGTCTGAGACAAGTAGACCGACTCCTGCCTGCATCTACTACTATTACTCCACCAATCGACCGCTATCCAGCATGCATCTATGGTATTAAGTTCATGAAAATTGGAGTGACTCCTTAAGCAAGATGACATGATGTAGATAAAGTAAACCAATCAATATGAATAAACCCCGTCGTTTTACCCTTAATGGCAACAATATAAATACATGTCTTGTCCCATTCTGTCACTTGGATATAGAGCACCGCAAGATTGAACCCATCACAAAGCACCTGTCCCACTGAAAATAAATCAGTCTAGTTGGCCAAACCAAAGGGATAAATCATAGAGAAATACAAAGCTATAATAATCATGCATAATAAAGTTTAGAAAAGACTCAATTACTTATCATAGATATTCAGATCATAAACCCACAATCCATCGGATCCCAACAAACACACCGCAAAAGAAGATTACATTGGATAGAACTCCTAGAACGCCGAGGAGAACATTGTATTGAAGATCAAAGAGAGAGAAGAGGCCATCTAACTACTAGCTATGGACCCGTAGATCTATGGTGAACTACTCACACATAATCAGAAGGCAGCAAGGATGATGTAGAAACCTGCCGTGATCGACACCCCTCCAGCAGAGTATCGAAAAAGGCCTCCAGATGGGATCGCGAAAGAATAGAAACTTGCGGTGGAGAAAAAAAGTGTTTCAGTTGGCTCTCTATAGGTTTGGGGATAATGGAGAGTATATAGCGTTGGAATTAGGTCAAATGGAGCTGCAAGTGGCCCACAAGCTCAGGGGCGCGTCCTGTGAGCTTGTGGCTCTCTTGTAGGTCTTCTGGACCACCTCCTGAAGCTTATAGGGTCTGTTTTGTATTTGCACTTCGTTTGGTACTGATTTTCTGAAAAGCCAAAAAGAAGCAAAAAAACAGCAACTAGCACTAGGCACTAGGTTAATACGTTAGTCCCAAAAATGATATAAAATATCATATAAATGCATATAAAGCATCCAAAATTGATAATATAATAGCATGGAACAATCAAAAATTATATATACATAGGAGACGTATCAACATCCCCAATCCTTATTTTATCATGTTAACATGGCATGACTCCGCCTTCACCGCAAAAATACAAATCTGAGCACCAAGGTGTTAAACCAAGCAATTAGCTTGTACCTCTAACACGCTATAACATTTTCAACTCCCACACAATACATAAGTGTGAGCCATGGACATAGCACTAGGTGGAATAGAATGCGATGATAGGAATTAATAAGGAGATGTCAAAAAGAGAGAAAGTCTCACATCAACTAGGCAGATCAATGGGCTATGGAGATGCCCATCAACCTATATCAATGCGAGGAGTAGGGATTACCATGCAACAGATGCACTAAGAGCTATAAGTGTATGAAAGCTCAACTGAAACTATGTGGGTGTGCATCCAACTTGCTTGCGCATGAAGACCTCGGGCATTTGGGGAAGCCCATCATCGATATATACAAGCCAAGTTCTATAACGTCAAATTCCCACTAGTATATGAAAGTGACAATATGTGAGACTCTCTATATGAAAAACATGGTGTTACTTTTAAGCACACGTGTGGTAAGGATAGTAACATTGCATCTTCTCTATTTTTCTCTCAATTTTTTTGTTGGACTCTTTTTGTTGGGCTCTTTTTGGCCTTTTTTTATTTACTCACTGGAACGATGCTCTAATAATGATGATCATCACACTTTTATTTACTTACAACTCAATATTACAACTCGATACTATAACAATATGACATTATATGTATGCCTCTTGCAGTGCACCAGGATGTGCAATGATGCTAGCGTAACATGTATAATAATGATGAAAGGTGGCTAAGCCACAAATACTATGTCAGCTATATGATCATGCAAAGCAATATGACAATGAATGTGCATGTCATAAAAACGGAACAGTGGAAGTTGCATGGCAATATAATCTTGGAATGGCTATGAAAATGCCATATAGGTAGGTAGGTGGCTGTTTTGAGGAAGGTAAAGGGGTTTATGTGTAAACGAGCATATCATATCACGAGATTTGGATGCACCGGCTAAGTTTGCACCAACTCTCGAGGTGAGAAAGGGCATTACACGGTACTGAAGAGGCAAGCAAATGGCGGAATGATAAGAGTGCGTATAATCTATGGACTCACATTAGTTATAAAGAACTCAAATAGTTATTGTGAAAGTCTATTAGCCCTCGAAGCAAAGTACTAACCACATGCCCCTAGGGAGGAAGTTGGTAGGAATTAACCATTGCCCCCCTCCCTGATTATAACAGCACAACATGATTTCTGTCGGACCTAAGATTGCTCGGACTTCCCCGTCATGCCATGACCAATATTTAGATGAACAGTGATAACAAACTTTAATACTGATATTTCTACTAATCAATGATCATGAACTTATACCCTTTCATATTACGACATCAGTATTATTAAATCATACATTTCATATTTAGTGATCTACATGAAAGTTTTTATTATATCCCCTTGGATACATATCATATAAAGGCTGACTTCATAACATGTGTGTATTGCCATTAATATTTATTAGACTCTCAAAAAGATATAAGTGAAGCATAAGAGTGCAACTATTTATTTAAAATATGACCACCCGCTGTGCTCTAAAAGATACAAATGAAGCACTAGAGCAACTGCCTAGCTCAAAAGATATAAGTGTAGCGACCAGACCTCAAACAGTCTAATCTCTATGCATTAGTGTCATCCCTGGATCGATAATGCTGACACGCACAGTACTTGAGGATTTATAACAGAGTAGCAATCACACACTTATTACATGGAATGTCTCAAAATAGAACTTATTACAATATATATGGCTTAAGGCCATCTAATACGATAACAGCGGAAGGCTTGGAAGATAAAGTTAGTCCATCAACTCCAACGGCATCACTAAGTGAAAGACCACGACCTAAGACTCCTTACTCGTCGTCTGAAAAGTCTGCAACATGATACGTTGCAGACCAAAACGGGTCAGCACATGGAATATGCTGGCAATGCAACACAAGAGAGTAATGAACAGAATAATGCTATCACTACATGCATATATGGCTGGTGGAGGCTGTATGGTTATATGTTTTGCGGAAAGCCAATTTTTCCCTACTGCAAAGGAATATATTTTATTTAACTACAAAGTTGGTTGAAAAACATTGAGAAGGTAAACCCCCTCTCAATCCCAATTAAAAGTAATAAATAACCCAATCAAATTTATATTAAGAGTGATGATATCCACGTGATAATCTAAGAACTAGATACTCAAGACGTCCATAACCGGGGACACGGCTAACCATGATTAGTTTGTACACTCTGCAGAGGTTTGTGCACTTTTCCCCACAAGACTCGATCTCCTCCGTTGGATTTCTCGCACTACATAATGCTTGAGAAATGGATGACTGAGTCACAGTCTTTCCGAAGAGGTCCCCTTAACCGATAGATAGACCTGTACACCTAAAATCCCCTACATCTGCTAGTCCATCATGGAAAGGTTTCCCACAACTTACTCAACTATGCCAGATCCCATATTGGCATGTGGCTGCACACGGAAGTTTACAGCATGAATACTCTTATGATCCCTTTGAGCCTGGGTGGCAGTCCATAGGAGAATCACACGGTACCCAGGGATTTCCAAAAATACAGGCAATCACTGGGTTCCCCAGGTGCCTCAATCCACCCAGATGTGCATTAAATTTGCCACCTTAAGTTAACCATTAATTAAAAACTCATATCTGTCATGGATACTCTCAAACCCAATCCACATCTACGAGCATAGCATGGCAATATAAGCATAAAATAGACGTAACTCCCAAGGGTTTGATAATAAACAGGTGAATAGGTTCTACCTCATCTACTTCCCAACCCACAATTTATTCAGATCCTAACCATGCAAGTTTTTGAGGATTGATCTAATGCAATAAAACTGGGTAGTAAAGAGGTATGTTCAAAGTGTTACTTGCCTTGCTGATGATCCGTGAAACCTAGAGACTCGTAGTAGCACGCTTCACACTCCGGGTACTCTATCATAATCAAACAAGCATACAATAAGCAATCAGACAAGGGGCACGGGTAAAACTCAAATAAGAAGATCTAACCAGAAAGTTCAACTTAAGAACTCCGGTTTGCACAAAGAATCAAATCAAACGAAGCAACGAAACTCAAACTGCGAAAGAAACAAGCTTCATTTACAAATCTGGACTAAAGTCAAATTTTATAGTAGCAAAAACTTGTTTAAGTTGGTTAAATAGAAAGAGGGCTTCGAGACGAAACTCTGGCGCTTGAATCGCCTGATTCCGATAAATGAGCGAAAAGATAAACTGAAACGAAAATCGAATTAGAAATCGCGATCGAGAATAATCGCGAAAATCCGAGAAAAAGAAAAACTAACGAACAGGCTAACGAATGAACGTTTGCTGTCTGTGGCTAACGGGTGAAACCCGTTCGTGAAAACAAACGTACGGATGAGCGTCCACTAAATAACTAGACCAAAAAAAACCGAACCAGATCTAAAAAAACAGATCTAGGGTTTACGAAATAAAACCGATCGGTTTTATAAAAAAACCGACGGCTACCTCGTGGAACGGGTCGGCGGCGGCGTCGGGCGGCGTACTCCGGCGGTGCGGCGGCGTCGGGCGGCGGCATCGGGCGGCGGGGCTAGCGACGAGGCGTGGGGCTGGGCTGGCTAGGGTTTGGCAGCTCGAGCCCCTCGACTCTTAAAGGGCCGGCCAGGTCGGTGTCCCCAGGTGGACACGGCCCGGTAGGTCGGTAACTTTTTTAAAAATTATTCCGCAAAGTAAAACAAATAAAAGAAATACTAAACGGACTCCAAAAATCCTGAAATAAATTTTTCGCGTCCTCTAAAAATCTACCGGACAAGGTGAACATTTATTTGGGACTCTAATGCAATTTTGAAAAACACATATTTTTCCTAATTCAAATAAAATAGCGATAAAAATCCGAATAAAACTCTTATTTGATTTTAACATTAAATCTCCAATATTTCTTTATTTTGAGGAAGTCATTTTATCGTCTCTCTTTTATTTTTATAAATGAAATATTCGAAGATAAAATAATTAAAATCAAACGACCCTCTTTTCAAAATTCGAGAAATCTCAAATATGAAAATAACGAAATCCCCAAGTCTCTCCGTAGGTCCTTGAGTTGCGTAGAATATCTAGGATCAAGCCAAAATGCAATAAAATATGATATGCCATGATGATCTAATGTATAACATTCAAATTGAAAATTTGGGATGTTACAAGGATAAATTTCTCTTGCAACCATAAGAGATCATCAACATACAGCTGAAGAATTACTATTTGACAAGAAGCATTTGACAGGAACAATAGTAAATAAATTAATAAGTGGTGATGCAAAGTTACCACCAGCAGTTTGTGAGGTAACACGATGGCAGTGCAGCCTGGAGGATCGACATCATAAGCTTCGCTTACACCATATACCAACATATATTGTGAAAATGTGCCTTGACTGTCACATGCACACACCAAGAAACATCCAATATTAATTCAGATAGGAACATGTACGTACATATGCAGGATTTTCTTATCAAGAATACTGATGAGCCCTTAAGCTAGGCATGGTCAGAACTAACAAGTACTGACTCTGTCTCAAAATATAAGACATTTTTGTAGGCTAGTTTAGCCTATAAAAATGACTTATATTTCAAGATGGAGGTAGTATGACTCAATTAGCATTGATATTTGATCCTAACAGCAACAAAGATGAGTACATCCACTAGTGGAGCTTCATGAGGGCAAAACAAGGCCGTGGCCCGCCCAGCTCTAGAGACAAATAAAACTCTTTTGTACATGTAACAGTTTAATCCAATAGCATGTCTCCCTCGCATCCAGCTATGAGCTCTCTGCCCCGATTCAGCACTGAGCAAGCCACTTAGAGATGGAGAGGTCCAATAGCCAGGCAGCCGGGCGCCGCATGTAGCAACCCCTACGGTGACCCATCCCTATGCCACGACGGGCGTGGCCATGGCGGCTGCCAGCGGCTAGCCACCGATGAACTACCCAGGTGACGAGCACAAGACCATACAACCAGCAGGCAGCTAGCGCACAAGAAATTTCGTTTATTTGTCCAAATTTTACTTGACAGCATCATCCTGTTACCAATTTCCCTATACAGGCAACCTGAAATTTCACTAACTCATGCCTACCGGACTGTATGGTTTAGAAAAAAAATTGGCCCGCCCAACTTATTTGTTGTAGCTCCGCCACTGAGTACATCTAACTTAGAAAAGTTCTGCACATCGTTAATTATTAGTTTGCAACTACGCCAGGGAGTAAAGACAATATAAAAATATAGAGATATACCAGGCTAATAACAATAGAAGGAGAAGAACACTAATATGCTTTATTCATTACTAGCATGGCCTAATTAGGAACTAGACGTGAACCACCACACAGCTTATCTAGCTAGTAGTTATTTAACACAAATTCTACACTGCTAATGCTGGCACGGTGAGAGAAGAAAAAGGAAATAGCTAGCAGTACTAGTCTGTCGTTGGCTGTAACTTGGCTGTAGCTTGCGAGTATCAGGAAACGAAATGAACACGTTTTCTACATCAGGTTCAGTTCAAGAAAATTGGTGAGCCCCTAGAGAACTATGCTAGAGAAGAGCAGCAGGCACTTGAAAGAAAAGAAAAACAGAACAAGAGAGTCAACCTCATTGTTCTGTGGCGAATCATGATGGTCGGCTCGGATGACCTCGCCATTCCAGCTCGTCGGGTTTGAGCGTGGGGTCCTGGTCGTCGCCGTCCATGGAATTGGAGAGGCAGAGAGCTCCTACTAATCTGAATCGAAGAAAGAAATTGTGATTGGGGATGGGATTGAAAGTAATAAAGGAGAGGAGACGGGGGGGAGCAGGGACGAACCTTGTGTGGGGCATCGCCACCGTTGACTGGGTCGCGCTCGGGCCTCCAGTAGGTCACCGTCCTCGTCCTCTCCTCGTCCGGCGCTTGCTGCTTTGAATCTCCGGATGGCGAATCAGCTGCTGCGTGCTCTGGGAAACGAAGGAGGGAGGCCCCTGTTGGGTCTAACCCTATCTAGCTCTCTAGGGAGCGCCGGTATGTCCCAAATCCAATGAATAAAGGTTGCCAAGATACAGGCCGGTTCACGGCCGCGGTGTTCATCGCCATTGCTTTGAGTTTGTGCTCGAGTTGGGTTATCTTGTGCATATAGTTTTCCGGTTTGTGCCAACAGCCCTTGCTGCAGATCCATGGTCAACGTGAGTAGCGGAATCACGTGGCAACAGCTATGGATGGCCGCCGCTTCCATCGGACCACTATAGCCTCTATCACCATGGATCTCGGGCCGTCGTCATCGCTTGGAGGCAGGGAGGTGGAGGCGGAGGACAGGGCCGAGGAGAGGCAAGGCGTGGCGGCGGATGGAGATTGAGATTGGGCAGGAGGGTCTTAGGGTTAGTTTTTATATGGGGAAAGATTTAGGGCTTTAGCCGGGCTTCAGGGCGGGCTTCAGTATGCTTGTCGGGCTATACTGGGACATTCATGACGATTTTCAATACTATCATCAGAAATCTGTCATAGATTAACAGGTTTTTTGTAGTGCCCCCTTAAGATGAATCTCGCCCTCGAGATTCGGGTTGGCTAGAAAATAGGTGAGGGTGATCTTTTTGTAAGTCTTCCTTGCGTTCCCAGGTGGCTTCATCTTCAGTATGGTGGCTCCACTAAAACTTGCAAAGCTTGATAACTTTGCTGCATGTAACTTGGCTAGCAAAATCAAGAATCTTGACTGGCTTTTCCTTGTAGGTCAAATCGCTATCCAACTATATCGCTTCTAGTGGCACTGTATCTCTCATAGGGATATTAGCCATCTCTGCGTGGCACTTATTCAACTGAGAAACGTGGAACACATCATGAACTCCTGACAATCCTTCGGGAAATTCCAACTTGTAAGCAACTTCTCCCATACGTTCCAAAACTTTGTATGGTCCCACAAAACGTGGTGCTAACTTTCCCTTAACTCCAAAGCGCTTAACTCCTCGGAGTGGTGATACACGAAGATACACTTTGTCTCCAACTTCGTAAGCTGTCTCCTTGCGTTTAGAATCTGCATAGCTCTTCTGCCTGGACTGGGCTACCTTGAGTCTATCACGAATCAGTTTAACCTTCTCTTCAAACTCTTTAATCAAATCTGGTCCAAACAACTGTCGGTCCCCAACTTCATCCCACAACAACGGTGTTCTGCACCTAGTTCCGTATAATGCTTCGAAAGGGGCCATCTTCAAACTGGCTTGGTAACTGTTGTTGTAAGAGAACTCTGCGTAAGGAAAATTATCATCCCAACTAGATCCATAATCTAGTGCACAAGCTCTCAACATGTCCTCCAAAATCTGATTGACTCTCTCAGTCTGTCCATCCGTCTGCGGGTGAAAACTTGTACTAAACTCTAGCCTGGTTCCCAAAGTTTCATGCAACTGATTCAAAAACTTTGAGGTAAATTGGGTTCCTATATCTGATACAATTGTCCTCGGAACTCCATGCAAACATACTATATTGGTCATGTATATCTTTGCCAACATAGCACTGGTGTAAGTGGTCTTCACCGGGATGAAATGAGCTACTTTCATCAAACGATCGACTACAACCCATATCGCGTCATAGCCTGAACAAGTCCTGGGTAATCCTGTGATAAAATCCATGCCTAGCTTATCCCACTTCCATTCGGGTATCGGCAATTGTTGTAGCAATCCTGCTGGCTTCTGATGCTCTGCTTCACTCTATGACATTCCGGTCCATCAGAACCTATCCTTCAGATCCAGGTACATCTTGGTATTTCCTGGGTGAATCGAATATGGTGAATCATGGGCCTCCTGCAAAATCAGCTTCCTGATCTCCTGATCATTTGGTACATATACGCGGTCCTTGAACCATAAGGTATCGTGCTCATCCTCACGAAATCCTTTAGCCTTTACTTTGCTCATCCATTCCTTTATCTCGGCAATCTCCTTGTCCGTCTTCTGCGCTTCTCTGATCTTATCCATCAAAGTAGACTGAATTTCCAAAGCTGCTACAAAACCTCTCGGAACTATCTCCAAACATAGCTCACGAAGGTCTTCTGATAACTCCTTGGGTAACTCTCCGGTTGTCGGTGTCAAAACCAGCGGATCTCGGGTAGGGGGTCCCAAACTGTGCGTCTAAGGCTGATGGTAACAGGAGGCGGGGGACACAATGTTTACCTAGGTTCGGGCCCTCTCGATGGAGGTAATACCCTACTTCCTACTTGATTGATCTTGATGGTATGAGTATTACAAGAGTTGATCTACCACGAGATCATAGAGGCTAAACCCTAGAAGCTAGCCTATGATTCTGATTGTTGTTGTCCTATGGACTAAACCCTCCGGTTTATATAGACATCGGAGGGGGCTAGGGTTACACAGAGTCAGTTACAGAGAAGGAGATCTACATATCCGAATCGCCAAGCTTGCCTTCCACGCAAAGGAGAGTCCCACCTGGACACGGGACGAAGCCTTCAATCTTGTATCTTCATAGTCCAAAAGTCCGGCCAAAGTATATAGTCTGGCTGTCCGAGGACCCCCTAATCCAGGACTCCCTCAGTAGCCCCTGAACCAGGCTTCAATGACGATGAGTCCGGTGCGCAGATTGTCTTTGGCATTGCAAGGCGGGTTCCTTCTCCGAATATTCCATAGAAGATTTTGAACATAAGGATCGTGTCCGGCTCTGCAAAACAAATTCCACATACCACCATAGAGAGTATATTTTTCCACAAATCTAATCTGCTGACAACTTTTCATAACGTGACATCCTGCCGTGGTCCGGTCATTACGAACCATTTTTCCGTGCCTGCCACTGCACGCGTTGCGAGGCGGTTTTATTGGCACGTCTTGTCGAAGCAGAGATCGTGTTCCCCTTATCACAGGATTCTCATCAATGCGGATTTATGGGTAACTGATACGTCTCCAACGTATCTATAATTTTTGATTGCTCCATGCTATATTATCTACTGTTTTGGACATTATTGGGCTTTATTATCCACTTTTATATTATTTTTGGGACTAACCTATTAACCGGAGGCCCAGCCCAGAATTGCTGTTTTTTGCCTGTTTTAGGGTTTCGAAGAAAAGGAATATCAAACGTAGTCCAAATGGAATGAAACCTTCGGGAACGTGATTTTCTCAACGAATAAGACCAAAGAGACTTGGACCCTACGTCAAGAAAGGAAACAGGAGGCCACGAGGTAGGGGGGCGCGCCCACCCCCACCAGGCGCGCCCTCCACCCTTGTGGGCCCCTTGTTGCTCCACCAACGTACTCCTTCCTCCTATATATATATATCCACGTACCCCCAAACGATCAGATACGGAGCCAAAACCCTAATTCCACCACCGCAACTTTCTGTATCCACGAGATCCCATCTTGGGGCCTGTTCCGGAGCTCCGCCGGAGGGGGCATTGATCACGGAGGGCTTCTACATCAACACCATAGCCCCTCTGATGAAGTGTGAGTAGTTCACCTCAGACCTACGGGTCCATAGTTAGTAGCTAGATGGCTTCTTCTCTCTTTTTGGATCTCAATACAATGTTCTCCCCCTCTCTTGTGGAGATCTATTCGATGTAATCTTCTTTTTGCGGTGTGTTTGTTGAGATCGATGAATTGTGGGTTTATGATCAAGTCTATCTATGAATAATATTTGAATCTTCTCTGAATTCTTTTATGTATGATTGGTTATCATTGCAAGTCTCTTTGAATTATCAGTTTGGTTTGGTCTACTAGATTGATCTTTCTTGCAATGGGAGAAGTGCTTAGCTTTGGGTTCAATCTTGCGGTGTCCATTCCCGGTGACAGTAAGGGCAGCAAGGCACGTATTGTATTGTTGCCATCGAGGATAACAAGATGGGGTTTTCTTCATATTGCATGAGTCTATCCCTCTACATCATGTCATCTTGCTTAAGGTGTTACTTTGTATTTAACTTAATACTCTAGATGCATGCTGGATAGCGGTCGATGAGTGGAGTAATAGTAGTAGATGCAGGCAGGAGTCGGTCTACTTGTCTCGGATGTGATGCCTATATACATGATCATACCTAGATATTCTCATAACTATGCTCAATTCTGTCAATTGCTCAACAGTAATTTGTTCACCCACCATAGAATACTTACGCTCTTGAGAGAAGCCACTAGTGAAACCTATGGCCCCCGGCTCTATCTTTATCATATTGATCTCCTACTACTTAGTTATTTCCTTTGCTATTTACTTTGCCTTTATTTTACTTTGCATCTTTTATCATAAAAATACCAAAAATATTATCTTATCATATCTATCAGATCTCATTCTCGTAAGTGGCCTTATAGGGATTGACAACCCCTATTTGCGTTGGTTGTGAGGATTTATTTGTTTTGTGCAGATGCGAGGGACTCGCGCGTAGCCTATTGGATTGATACCTTGGTTCTCAAAAACTGAGGGAAATACTTACGCTACTTTGCTGCATCACCCCTTCCTCTTCGGGGAAAACCAACGCAGTGCTCAAGAGGTAGCAGTAACCCAACTGTGCCATCAATCGTGGCGCTTGGGGAATAAGCGATTTTATGGGGCAAGTAGGGAGGCGCACAGTTTCTACCGCCTTTATAAAGGGACAAGGATTCCTCTTTTTCACCCATGCCCTCTTCTTCCCCTGCCCATCCATTCTCGTGCACTCGAGCTCCAGCACCCAAGTTCTCATCTTCTCCGCAAAGCCATTCCGAACATGTCTGGAGCGGGAGGAAAGTGGATGGTCTCCTCCGTTATGGAGGAGAACATTACGAAGCTCCGGGAAGTCGGATACCTGGCCGCAGACATCGCACACCGGCTCCCAGACGCGGGGCAGATCATCCCTACTCCAGAACCCCATGAGAGGGTTGTATTCCTCACCCACTTCATCCGCGGACTGGGATTTCCCCTCCACCCATTTGTCCGTGGGCTCATGTTCTAGTACGGGATGGACTTCCATGATCTGGACCTAATTTCATCCTCAACATCTCGGCGTTTATCGTCGTGTGCGAGGCCTTCCTCCGCATCAAGCCCCACTTCAGCCTGTGGCTGAAGACCTTCAACGTGAAACCGAAGGCGGTGGTAGGCCAGCAAGCGGAGTGCGGAGGCGCCATGGTGGGCAAAATGCTCAACGTCACCTGGCTCGGAGGCTCCTATGTGGAGACCGTGAAGGGGTGGAAATCGGGGTGGTTCTACATCACCGAGCCACGTGACACCAACTGGGTGGCGGCCCCCGAATTTCGATCCGGCATCCCCACGCGGCTCACCTCCTGGAAAGAGAAGGGCCTATCCTGGGGTTCATTGGTGGAGCTGACCGGACTCCAGGACTGTGTTAAAAATATGATAAGCAAGAAAATCAAGCTTGTCAACGTGGTCCAGGTCATGCTCTTCCGCCGGATCCTTCCTTGTCAAAGGCGGGCATTCAATATGTGGGAGTTCGACCCGGCCAAGCACCAGACGCTGCAAGAGCTTTTCGACATGACGCACAAAGACGTCTGGAAGGTGATGTTCAAGGCCGCCGAGGTACCTCCTCCCCTTACCGAGGATCGCGGACTCAGCGCAAAGTGCCCTGCCAATCCGGTAAGCTCTTTATATCTCATAAGATGTTCCTTTCCCCAGTTTAATCATGTGAGGGATCTGAGCCTCCACGCCATTTTAACAGGACTGGGTAGCGACAGCGGAGCGGATCGATTGTCCGGCCCCACTGCCCGAAGATCCAGCAAGGGCTCTCTTAACAGAGATGCTGGTTCCGGCGCCCTATGAGGAGCCGGAGAAGAAGGCCAAGAAGAAGGCCGCGGGCACCAGGAAAGGTCTCCGGCGCAAGGTTGGATCGGACTCATCGTCCGAAAACACCGAGGCGCACTCCTCCCACGAAAACGCGGAGGAGGAAGAGGAAAGTTCTCCCGCCCCCAACCGGGGGGGCAAGTAAAGGAAAGCCGCCCCATTAGGGGAGGCTGAAGGGTCCAAGAAGGGAAGGACCCTCCTTCTGGACCACTCCACAATGGCCACTTACAGCGACGAGGAGTGGTTGCCCAGGGACAAGCCCCTGGCGAAGTCGTAAGTATCCACATACTATAATAGTTCTGGTATGTTTTGTTTTATTGCTTCTTATCATGTCAAACATGATCATGCAGTCCATCCAAAGCCCATATCGACGTATCCTCTTCGGGTGAGTCTTTGGGCCAGTCAGCGATGAACAGCGATTCACTCCCGACAGCCACCTCCCCCCGGCCCACGGACAACATCGAGGTGTTGTCTCAAAGGGCACCGGACCAAGGGGAGATAATTCTAGAGGAGCCCCAAGGCGACATCCCAGATGCCGGGCATATGGGGGTTAAGACTCCCGTGGGTTCTAATGACAGGGGCCGCAGCAAGTTTGGCCCCCAGCCGGATACTGTGCCGGAACCTCTAGTGGTTCTGGATTCTGTTAGGCGACCCCTCGCTAAGGGGGGCGAGCCATCTGTGCCGATGGCCTTTGTCCATCCAGAGGCATTGGACAACTTGCTGGAAGCACTTCGCGGTGCTTCCATTGATGAAGAGCACCACACTATTATGAGTGCGGTGGTCGAGAAGGTTCGGTCCGCCAAAAGCGGATTGACCGAAGCCTGTGCCAGCCTCCTAACAGGCTTTGAGGTAAGTAATCGAATTATGAGAAAATATCACAACATAGAAAATAGCCCCTGATGCTCTGTTTGGTGTTCGCAAAGAAAGGCCGAACAGAGGATCAAATAACAATCACAGGAGCCTAATCAGAATATGTCTATGTGAATGAGCAGGCTTCGCTACTAGCCGCTGCCGCTCATACTGCGGAGGTCTGCGGACTGAAGCGGGACCTCGAGTGGTCTGAGGAAGAGCTCGGCCTTACCAAGAGGCAGCTCGAAGGGAATAAAGGTAAGTGATACCCCGTCTATATATTGATAAAGAAAAAAGTGGTTATTAGATCATAGGATCATCATGAATTTTGCTAGGGGCCACGACTGAAGTGGTGGCCCTGAAGAAGGCGCTGTCCGAGGCCGAAGACAAAGTAGCCCAGGAGCGCATCGAGCGCGAGAAGCAAGAAGCCCGAGTCGGCGAGGTTCAGCAAGAGCTCCAGGATTTCGTCAACAAATACGAGTCGTTGGAGCGTGACTCTAAGACGCAGGGGTCCGAGCTTGCGAAGGCCCTCGAGAACACACAAAATGCCATGGTCGAAGCTCAAAAGGCCCTCCAGGAGATTCAGGCGGTCAAGAAGATAGAGGCAGGTAAGGCATTCATTATGCAAAGCAAGCATGTGGAGGAAACTTTCCTTTTACTTACCCGAATTCGGAGCTCCCCAGAAGCGTTCGCAGACCTACCCAGCAGCGTATCGGATGCCGCGGAGTTCTACCGGGCCGAGGAAGGGAGCTCGACGGAAAAGTTGTTTTGGTCTCAATATACTGGGACCGAACATCCGATTCCCTTGAGCGACCAGCTGAAGCAACTGTTCAAGCTTCACAAGGCGGCCGAACTGGCCATGAAGGGTCTCATAGTCTGGATGTGGCCTGGCGAGCCCCTGCCTGGCAGCTACTTCGGCCTGATAAAGCGGCTTGTGAATGCCTGCCCACAGTTTGAAGTCATAAAGCGGTCCGTCTGCATTGAAGGTGCGCGCAGGGCCTTTGCCCGTGCGAAAGTGCACTGGGAGAAGATGGACGCCGAGAAGCTGGTGAAGGAGGGGCCACCAGAGGGCAAGGAGCATCGCCATCCCAAAAAGTATTATGATAGTGTCCTAAAGGGTGCCCGCCTTTGTGGCGGAGGAATGTGCTAAGGATGTAATATTTGAATGAATGTACTCATGTGATCCTGTAATATGAAAACGAGTTCATGTGCGCTATATAACGCTTGTCGATTTAAAATATTACCTTCTGTGCGGCCGTTTATAAAATCTGAGAGTTGGCCAGTCGTCGGCTTCTGCCCCCATGTAACTAGTACTGAGGTGTTCAGGATAAATCCTAAACACTCTTTATCCAAAAAAAATTGGTCCTTTAAGGAGGTGTTTAGCGCAGCGAACAAGGCAATCGGACTATACATCTTTATCACTCTCACTTAGCCATAGAAGTCTACAATTTTAAATTTTGGCGAAGCCCCTAGTATTCAGAAGGTCGAACTTGGGGCGCTATATACGCCTAAATCGAACAAGGCCAATTCCTTGCCCGAAGAGGAAAAAATCTTTAAGGATTTGAGACCTCGCGAATAGCAACCAGATCTCGCCGCATCATGATAGTCAGTTTTTGTCTTTCTCTACTGAGGTGCTCGTCTAGAAGAACCGGGACACAATCGCAGTAGTTCTCCCAGTGCTACCTTAGCCGATATAGCGAAACGTAAGGTACCAAAACATGGGAGCCAGGCAAACCCAACTATTGACCCAAGACATGATTCGGAGCTGATGCATATAATGCTATAAGTTCGGGGTGCCGCACTGTCGATAGTGTTTGGACTTTTCTTGCCATGTTATGGGGTACACTGAAGCCCCTAGCGCACTGGACATACCAGAATGTACGGTTGCAATTTGTCGTAAATAAGGGGACAGGGGAAAAAGATGAAGAAATACAATAATAAGGTAACGCAGTACATTGTTATTTAAATGATAGCACTATTTGACATGTCCTATCCAAGGGCAGGCTGCGTGTGGGTATGTAAAACATGTATAGCGATCGTTATCAGAGACCACCTGGGGATTCCCTTGTACGTCAAAGCTTCTTGCTTCCTTGGTGTTTCCTTCCCGTGAAGGGTCCGATAATCAGGGTATTGATACGTCCATTTTGCATCATGCTTTTATATCGATATTTATTGCATTTATGGGCTGTTATTTCATTTTATGTCACAATACTTATGGCTATTCTCTCTTATTTTACAAGGTTTTCATAAGGAGGGAGAATGCCGGAAGCTGGAATTCTAGGCTGGAAAAGGAGCAAATATTAGAGACCTATTCTGCGCAACTCTAAAAGTCCTGAAACTCCACGGAACATCTTAAAATAAATAAAGAAAAATCCTCGCCAAAGATGAAGGCCAGGGGGCCCACACCCTGCTCACGAGGGTGGGGGGCGTTCCCCCTAGGGTGCGCCCCCTACCTCGTGGGCCCCCTGGTGGCTCTCCGACGTCCATCTTCTCCTATATGAGGTTTTTCGATGAGGAAAAAATAATAAGGAACTTTTCGGGATGAGACTCCGCCGCCACGAGGCGGAACCTTGGCGGAACCAATCTAGAGCTCCGGCAAAGCTGTTCTGCCGGGGATGCTTCTCTCCGGGAGGGGGAAATCATCACCATCGTCATCACCAACGCTCCTCTCATCGGGAGAGGGCAATCTCCATCAACATCTTCACCAGCACCATCTCATCTCCAAACCCTATTTCATCTCTTGTATCCAATTCTTGTCTCAAAGTCCGGGATAGGTGCTAGTAGGTTGCTAGTAGTATTGATTACTCCTTGTAGTTGATGCTAGTTGGTTTATTTGGTGGAAGATCATATGTTCAGATCCTATATGCATATTATTGCCCCTATGATTATGAACATGAATATGCTTTGTGAGTAATTATGTTTGTTCCTGAGGACAAGGGAGAAGTCTTGCTATTAGTAGTCATGTGAATTTGGTATTCGTTTGATATTTTGATAAGATGTATGTTGTCTAGCCTCTAGTGGTGTTATGTGAACGTCGACTACATAACACTTCACCATTATTTGGGCCAAAAGGAAGGCATTGGGAACTAATAAGTAGATGACGGGTTGCTAGAGTGACAAAAGCTTAAACCCTAGTTTATGCGTTGCTTCGTAAGGAGCAGATTTGGATCCATATGTTTCATGCTATGGTTAGGTTTACCTTAAAACTTTTGTTGTAGTTGCCGATGCTTGCGATAGAGGTTAATCATAAGTGGGATGCTTGTTCAAGTAAGAACAGCACCCAAGCACCGGTCCACCCACATATTAAATTATCAAAGTATCGAATGCGAATCATATGAACGTGATGAAAACTAGCTTGACGATATTCCCATGTGTCCTCGGGAGCGCTTTTCCTATTATAAGAGTTTGTTCCGACTTGTCCTTTGCTACAAAAGGATTGGGCCACCTTGCTGCACTTTATTTACTTTTGTTACTTGTTGCTCGTTACAATTTATCCTATCACCAAACTATCTGTTACCACTTATTTCAGTACTTGCAGAGAATACCTTGCTGAAAACCGCTTATCATTTCCTTCTGCTCCTCGTTGGGTTCGACACTCTTACTTATCGAAAGGACTACGATAGATCCCCTATACTTGTGGGTCATCAAGACTCTTTTCTGGCGCCGTTTCCGGGGAGTGTATGGAGGAAACATTGATTGCGCCAGTAAGTCTATTTTGCTCACCACCCCAGAAGGAAGAAGGATCAAGTATGTATCCCGGCATGCGCCGATTAGGACTCAAGTAAATTCCTTATCAGGAGTTGTACAGGAGGAAGTACTAGTGGTGAAGGATTTCCCGGATGTATTTCCAGAAGAGTTGCCAGGCATGCCGCCGGATAGGGACATTGAGTTTTTGACTGAGCTTTTACCAGGCACAGGGCCAATATCTAAGAGACCGTACAGGATGCCCGCACATGATTTAGAAGAAATTAAGAAGAAGATTAAGGAGTTACTGGATAAATGATATATTCGCCCAAGCTCGTCACCTTGGGGATCACCCGTACTTCTAGTGGGCAAGAAGGATGGATCGTTGAGGATGGTTGTTGATTATCGAGGATTGAATGAGGTGACGATCATGAACAAGTACCCCCTACCGATGATCAATGATTTGTTTGATCAGCTACAAGGAGCTAAGGTGTTTTCCAAGATCGATCTGCGGGCAGGGTACCACCAGTTGAATATTCAAGAGCATGATATACCTAAGACAACTTTTACCACAAGGTACGGGCTATATGAGTATACCGTTATGTCATTTGGCCTAACTAACACACCTCCCTATTTCATGAACATGATGAATAAGGTGTTTATGGAGTTTTTAGATAAGTTCGTTGTGGTGTTCATTGATGATATTCTGGTCTACTCGAAGAATGAAGAGGAGCATTAGGAGCATTTGCGTTTGGTACTTGGGAAGCTCAGAGAACATCAGCTATACGCCAAGTTCAACAAGTGTGAGTTTTGGTTGAAGGAAGTTGGATTCCTTGGACATGTTATATCCGGAGAAGGAATAGCAGTAGACCCCAACAAGGTCGTCACTATGACAAATTGGGAGGCACCCATGTCAGTTGGAGAGATCCGGAGTTTTCTTGGACTCGCAGGATACTACCAGAGGTTCATTGAGAATTTCTAGAAGATTGCAAAGCCTATGATGGAGTTGTTGAAGAAGGACACCAAGTTCAAATGGACTGAGGAATGTGAGGCTAGTTTTCTGGAATTGAAGAAACGTTTGGTTACATCACCATTGTTGATTCTGCCCGATCAACGCAAAGATTATGAAGTGTATTGCGACGCTTCTCGTCGAGGACTTGGAGCAGTGTTTATGCAGGAAGGAAGAGTTGTTTCATATGCCTCACGACAGCTTAAACCCCATGAGTTGAATTATGCTACCCATGATTTGGAGTTAGCAGCCGTAGTGCATGCGTTGAAGAATTGGAGATATTTTCTCATTGGAAATTATTGTGAGGTATACACGGATCACAAGAGTTTGAAGTATATCTTCACGCAGAAGGAGTTGAATCTTAGGCAGAGGAGATGGTTGGAACTCATAAAGGATTATGATATGGAGTTGCACTATCATCCCGGAAAGGCTAACATAGTAGCCAATGTGTTGAGCCGCAAGAGTCATGTCAATACACTCATGACCGGTGAGGGAGTCCTGGATTAGGGGTCCTCGGACAGCCGGACTATATACTTTGGCCGGACTGTTGGACTATGAAGATACAAGATTGAAGGCTTCATCCCATGTCCGGGTGGGACTCTCCTTTGCGTGGAAGGCAAGCTTGGCGATTCGGATATTTAGATCTCCTTCTATGTAACCGACTCTGTGTAACCCTAGCCCCCTCTGGTGTCTATATAAACCGGAGGGTTTAGTCCGTAGGACAACAACAATCAGAATCATAGGCTAGCTTCTAGGGTTTAGCCTCTACGATCTCATGGGATCAACTCTTGTAATACTCATATCATCAAGATCAATCAAGTAGGAAGTAGGGTATTACCTCCATCAAGAGGGCCCAAACCTGGGTAAACATTGTGTCCCCCGCCTCCTGTTACCATCAGCCTTAGACACACAGTTCGGGACCCCCTACCCGAGATCCGCCAGTTTTGACACCGACATTGGTGCTTTCATTGAGAGTTCCACTATACCGTCACGTAAAGGCTTGATGGCTCCTTCGATCATCGGCAACGATGCGATCCAGGGTGAGGTTTTTTTCTCGCACAAATCTTCATATTCGGCAGCTTCGTACTGCGGGCCAACTTGCTTGGCCATCTAGAGCAGATCGGGAGCTACACCCCTGGCCATCAGGTCAGGTTTGGAAGCTTGAACTATACTTCTGACATCCGTGGAGACTTGATCTTTGACGGATTCGAGCCCATGTCAGGTGCGCCGCACAGTCATGACGAGCATGACTTAGCTCTGCTGTCGGGCGGTGTTCGGGAGATCACACATGTGGCTACTCCGGTCCTCAATCTGGAGCAGATCATGCCGTCCGAGGACGGGGGGATGGACCCCGTCACGGAGGCCGCACACTCAGCGGCGATAGAGTCGAATACTGACTTCACCTCCTATGAGACCTGTGTTGCCGGAACCTTGGATTCGTCCCCGGCCACAGGCTCCGAACCGCCTGCGTCCATGCCTATCGAATCTGATTGGGCACCAATCATGGAGTTTACCTCCGCGGATATCTTTCAGCACTCGCCCTTGGGCGACGTGCTAAATTCATTGAGGTATCTCTCCTTGTCAAGAGACCCTTGGCGGAACTATGTACGACTTGAGTGGGAAGCAGACGACGAATAAATTCATTCCCCACCCACCACCCACTTAATAGCCACTGTCGACGACTTAACCGACATGCTTGATTTCGGCTCCGAAGACTTAGACAGTATGGACGACGATGCAGGAGAAGAACAGGAACCACTACCCACAGGGCGCTGGACAACCACCTCATCATATGATATATACATGGTGGACACCCCCAAAGAAAGCGATGGCAATAAGTCAAGGGAGGATAATCCCCTCGAGAAGCAATCTAAGCACCGGCGTCATCGATGCTGCTCTAAGCCCCGCCATAGCAAAATCAGCGATACCGGCACAAGAGACAATAACGCTGCGGATAGTGCCGAAGACGAATACAATCCCCTCCAGCCAGGCTTCGAGCGGGAGGATGGGCAAGCTTGCCCTAAGGAACAGGCGACAGACGGAGAATCAGTGGATGACAATTACATGCCCCTCTCCGAAGACGAGGTGAGCCTTGGCGACGAAGAATTTATCGTGCCCGAGAATCCCGTCGAGCAGGAGCGCTTCTAGCGCCGGCTTATAGCCACAGCAAAAATCCTGAAGAAAAAGCAGCAACGGCTTCAAGCTGGTCAAGATCTGCTAGCGGATAGATGGACCGAGGTCCTGGCAGCCGAGGAATACGAACTCGAGCGCCCAACCAAAAGTTACCAAAAGCGCAGGTTGCTACCCCAACTGGAGGAGGAAGCATTAAAGCCTACACTACCAGTATATGATGCGGCTAACCGGCCACCTCGTTGCCTAGACAAAGAGGCATATATCAGCCTGAAGTCCAGCCTGCACCCTGTTGCCAGTCAAACAAAAACACCAAGGCCCGGGGCTACACGCAGGACCTGCGAGACTTATTGGAAAACAAAGCAGGACATACAAGATCGATCTACGGATCACGGGGGCGCACCCCAACGCATGACGACAACCGTCACGACGGATATACTAAAAGCAAATCCAGCCGGGCCGAATACAGCAGACAAGACTCGTATGAACTGCGTCGTGACATAGCCCGGCACAGAGGCACCGCACACCCCCTATGCTTCACTGATGAAGTAATGGATCACGAATTGCCAGAAGGGTTTAAACCCGTGAACATTGAATCATATGATGGTACAACAGACCCCGCGGTATGGATTGAAGATTTCCTCCTCCACATCCACATGGCCCGCGGTGACGATCTACATGCCATCAAGTACCTCCCACTAAAACTCAAAGGGCCGACTCGACATTGGCTGAATAGCCTGCCGGCAAACTCCATTGGCAGTTGGGAGAACTTGGAAGACACATTCCTTGACAACTTCCAGGGCACTTATGTGTGACCACCGGATGCTGATGACTTGAGTCACATAACCCAATAGCTCGGGGAATCATCCAGGAAATTCTGGACCCGGTTCCTAACCAAAAAGAACCAAATTATTGACTGTCCGGATGCCGAAGCCTTAGCAGCATTTAAGCATAACATCCGCGATGAGTGGCTCACCCGACACCTTGTCCAAGAGATGCCGAAGACCATGACAGCCCTCACGACACTCATGACCCGCTTTTGTGCGGGCGAGGACAGCTGGCTGGCTCGCAGCAACAACACATCAAGAAATCCTGGCAATTCAGATGCCAAAGATAGCAACGGCAAGCCACGTCGCAACAGACACAAGCGCCACAACAACGGCGAAAACGCCGAAGACATGGCAGTCAATGCCGGATTCAGTGGCTCTAAATCCGATCAACGGAAAAATCCATTCAAAAGAAGCAATCCGGGCCCGTCCAGTTTGGACCGCATACTCGATCGCTTGTGTCAAATTCATGGCACCCCCGATAAACCAGCCAACCACACCAACAGAGAATGCTGGGTGTTCAAACAGACCGGCAAGTTGAATACCGAAAACAAGGAAAAGGGGCTGCATAGAGACGATGAGGAGGAGCCCCGGCCGCCGAACACATGAGGACAGAAAAATTTCCTCCCCAAGTGAAAATGGTGAACATGATATACGCAACCCATATTCCCAAGCGGGAACGGAAGCGTGCACTAAGGGATGTCTATGCGATGGAGCCAGTCGCCCCAAAGTTCAACCCATGGTCTTCTTGTCCGATCACTTTCAATCGCAGGGACCACCCTACCAGTATCCGTCATGGCGGTTCTGCCGCATTGGTCCTTGACCCCATCATTGACGGATTTCACCTCACTCGAGTCCTTATGGACGGTGGCAGCAGCCTGAACCTGCTCTATCAGGATACAGTGCGCAAGATGGGTATCGACCCCTTGAGGAACAAACCCACAAAAACCACCTTTAAAGGTGTCATACCAGGTGTAGAGGCCTGCTGCATGGGCTCAATCACACTGGAAGTGGTCTTCGGATCCCCGGACAACTTCCAAAGCGAGGAGTTGATCTTCGATATTGTCCCCCTCCGCAGTGGCTATCACGCATTGCTCGGACGAACCGCATTCGCCAGATTCAATGAAGTACCGCATTATGCATACCTCAAGCTCAAAATGCCAGGACCTCGCGGGGTTATAACAGTTAATGGAAACACAGAATGCTCGCTCTGTACGGAGGAGCACACTGCGGCCCTCGCAGCAGAAGTACAAAGCAGCCTTCTGAGGCAAACCGCCAATTCGGCGATAAAGCCCCCGGACACCTTCAAGCGAGTCTGGAGTACCCTGCAATAGGATCGCCCGGCACGTTCAGAGCTCGCCTAGCAATTCGGCCTCCGTCCTAGTCCCAGTCAAGCGGCGAAATTTGCGCCGCGCGTACATAATTACGCACTCAAGATACCATGGGCATAGGCAGAGGCATGGCTATGGAACGGCCCACAATGAGGCTCAACCACCTCAGGACCCGTATATCTTTACCATTTTCTTCCTTTCAGGAACCTATGCTCTGAAGGCCCTCTCTAATACCTGATGACCCACAAGTACAGGGGGTCTATCGTAGTCCTTTCGATAAGTAAGAGTGTCGAACCCAATGAGGAGCAGAAGGAAATGATAAGCGGTTTCAGCAAGGTATTCTCTGCAAGTACTGAAATAAGTGGTAACAGATAGTTTTGTGATAGGATAAATTGTAACAAGCAACAAGTAACAAAAGTAAATAAAGTGCAGCAAGGTGGCCCAATCCTTTTGTAGCAAAGGACAAGCCAGAACAAACTCTTATAATAGGAAACGCGCTCCCGAGGACACATGGGAATATCATCAAGCTAGTTTTCATCATGTTCATATGATTCGCGTTCGATACTTTGATAATTTGATATGTGGGTGGACCGGTGCTTGGGTGTTGTTCTTACTTGAACAAGCATCCCACTTATGATTAACCTTTATTGCAAGCATCCGCAACTACAACAAAAGTATTAAGGTAAACCTAACCATAGCATGAAACATATGGATCCAAATCAGCCCCTTACGAAGCAACGCATAAGCTAGGGTTTAAGCTTCTGTCACTCTAGCAACCCATCATCTACTTATTACTTCCCAATGCCTTCCTCTAGGCGCAAATAATGGTGAAGTGTTATGTAGTCGACGTTCACATAACACCACTAGAGGCTAGACAACATACATCTTATCAAAATATCAAACGAATACCAAATTCACATGACTACTAATAGCAAGACTTCTCCCTTGTCCTCAGGAACAAACGTAATTACTCACAAAGCATATTCATGTTCATAATCAGAGGGGTAATAATATGCATATAGGATCTGAACATATGATCTTCCACCAAATAAACCAACTAGCATCAACTACAAGGACTAATCAACACTACTAGCAACCTACTAGCACCAATCCCAGACTTTCAGACAAGAATTGGATACAAGAGATGAACTAGGGTTTGGAGATGAGATGGTGCTGGTGAAGATGTTGATGGAGATTGCCCTCTCCCGATGAGAGGAGCGTTGTTGATGACGATGGTGATGAATTCCCCCTCCCGGAGGGAAGTATCCCCGGCAGAACAGCTCTGCCGGAGCTCTAGATTGGTTCCGCCAAGGTTCCGCCTCGTGGCGGTGGAGTCTCATCCCGAAACGTTCCTTCTTATTTTTTTCTCATCGAAAAACCTCATATAGGAGAAGATGGACGTCGGAGAGCCACCAGGGGGCCCACGAGGTAGGGGGCGCACCCTAGGGGGGACGCCCCCCACCCTCGTGAGCAGGGTGTGGGCCCCCTGGCCTTCATCTTTGGCGAGGATTTTTCTTTATTTATTTTAAGATGTTCCGTGGAGTTTCAGGACTTTTAGAGTTGCGCAGAATAGGTCTCTAATATTTGCTCCTTTTCCAGCCCAGAATTCCAGCTTCCGGCATTCTCCCTCCTTATGAAAACCTTGTAAAATAAGAGAGAATAGCCATAAGTATTGTGACATAAAATGAAATAACAGCCCATAATGCAATAAATATCGATATAAAAGCATGATGCAAAATGGACGTATCAACTCCCCCAAGCTTAGACCTCGCTTGTCCTCAAGCTAAAAGCCGATAACAATAAATATGTCCTCATGTTTAGAGGTAGAGGCGTCGATAAAAAAATAAAATACGGACATGAAGGCATCATGATTATTCTCATAACAACAACATATATAGATTTTGTCATATGATTACTTATGTTCAAGTGATGATCTATTCACAATGCAAAAGTATGAATCATAAACCTTATTGGGCTCCGACAAACTATAATCTCAGTCATTGAAGCAATTCTAATTTATCATAACATCGGAAAGAGTCTATGTCAGAGCTAAAAAGCAAGTCCACATACTCAACTATCATTTAGTCCTCCATAATTGCTAACACTCACGCAATACTTGTGCTTATGGAGTTTTAATCGGACACAGAGAAAGATAGGGGCTTATAGTTTTGCCCCACAACCTTTTACCTCAAGGGTATTGTCAACAATAATGGTTCATGCTCCCCTACATCCAATTAGATATATATATCATGTTCTTTCCAACATGCTGAGCTTGCCAAAGGATAAAATGAAAAAGAAAAGGTGAAGATCACCATGACTCTTGCATAAGGTAGAAGATAATAATAAAGGATAGGCCCTTCACAGAGGGAAGCAGAGGTTGCCATGCGCTTTTATGGTTGGATGCATAAAATCTCAAGGCGAAAGAACGTCACTTTATATTGCCCCTTGTGATATGAACCTTTATTATGCAGTCCATCGCTTTTATTACTTTCACATCACAAGATCGTATACAGCTTATTTCTCCCACACTAATCAATCATACATATTTAGAGCAATTTTTATTTCTTTGCACTGATGAAAACTTACTTGAAGGATGATCTTACTCAATCCATAGGTAGATATGGTGGACTCTCATGGCAAAACTGGTTTTAAGGGTATTTGGAAGCACAAGTAGTATTTCTACTTGGTGCTGAGAATTTGGCTAGCATGAGGGGGAAAGGCAAGCTCAACAAGTTAGAGGATCCATGACAACATACTTTATCTCAGATATAAGAAAGACATAACTCATTACGTTGTCTTCCTTGTCCAACATCAACTCTTTAGCATTTTATATTTTAATGAGTGCTCCCAATCATACAAGATGTCAATGATAATATATCTATATGTGAAAACCTCTCTTTCCTTATTACTTCCTATTAATTGCAACAATGACCAAAGCTATGTTTGCCAACTCCCAACAACTTTTAATCATCATACTCTTTCTATGTGAAGTCATTACTCTCAATAAGATCAATATGAACTTTTTGTTTCTTTTTGTTCTTGTTCTCTTTTCTTTTATTCACCCAAGATCATGGCAAAATAATCAAGCCCTTGACTCAACACTAATCTTTATTATATATAGCTCACGGACTCGATTACAAAGAGAGATCATAAAGCAAAACTCAAAACTAGATCATGCCATAAACTTTATTCTACTAAATCACGATACTACTAATAGGATCGAACTAAGAAAAATGGTAAAGATAGGAGTTGTGATTGTGATACGATACCGAGGCACCTCCCCCAAGCTTGGCAGTTGCCAAGGGGAGTGCCCATACCCATGTGATTATGTCTCCTTCTTTGTTGTCGGTGAAAAAGGTGGTGATGATGTTGGCTTAGTTGATGGCTTAGGCTTCTCCCTTAATTTGCGCTTGAGGACGGCATTTTGATCCCCCAGATCATCAATCTCCCACTCCAGGGTTAATATCTTCTTGCATAGGTCCTTCTTATTTTCCTGCAAGAGAGGAAAAGGGATAAACTCGAACTTGGGTTTCTTTACCCTATCCGGGAGACTTGACTTTTTGAATTCCACGTGCATGTCCCCAGGTTGAGGTAATGGTGCTTCATCTTCATCTGAGCTCGTCTCCTCCTTCCCCTTGGGTTCAAAGTCCTATTCTTCCTTCGTGGTCCATCCATCGTGTTCCACATCTCCATAGACCTTGGGATTTGCTAAGTAATCATCCACATAGCTTTCTCCTTCCGAATCCTGGGAAGACATGTTGATTTAATCTGCAACGGGATAGCTCGAAACAAAAACATAGGATATTTGCGTTATACGGGAGTCAAAACCTTCGGGAGAATATATAATGAATTTTTACCGACCAAAATACGTAACGTGCAAGAAAACGGAGTCCGGAAGGCATGCGAGGTGCTCACGAGGTAGGGGGGCGCGCCTAGGGGGTAGGGCGTGCCCACCACTCTCGTGGGGCCCTCGTGTCCTTCCTGGACTGCTACTTATTTTTCTATTTGTCTAAATATTCCAAGACGGAGAAATATTGCCTTAAAAATTGTTTTGGAGTCGGTTTACTTACTGTACCACATACCTATTCCTTTTCGGACTCTGAAACATTCCGGAAAGTGTCTCTTATGTATTCCTCCAGGGTTATGGTTTCAATAATGTTGGTTTCAACATTTATGGAATTACCTGAGATATAATGTTTGATTCTTTGACCATTTACCACCTTCGGATTTGTACCCTCAAAGTTGTTTATTTTTATGGCACCGGAATGATAGACCTCTTCGATAACATAGGGGCCTTCCCATTTAGAGAGAAGTTTTCCTGCAAAAAATCTTAAACGAGAGTTGTATAGGAATACATAATCACCTACATTAAACTCATGCTTTTGTATCCTTTTGTCATGCCATCTTTTAACTTTTTCTTTAAACAACTTGGCATTTTCATAAGCTTGGGTTCTCCATTCATCAAGTGAGCTAATATCAAATAACCTCTTCTCACCGGCAAGTTTAAAATCATAATTAAGCTCTTTAATAGCCCAATATGCCTTATGTTCTAGTTCGAGAGGTAAGTGTCATGCTTTTCCATAAACCATTTTATACGGAGACATACCCATAGGATTTTTGTATGCAGTTCTATAAGACCATAATGCATCATCAAGTTTCTTGGACCAATTCTTTCTAGACCTATTAACAGTCTTTTGCAAAATTAATTTGAGCTCTCTATTGCTCAACTCTACTTGACCACTAGACTGTGGGTGATAAGGAGATGCAATTCTATGATTAACATCATATTTAGCAAGCATTTTACGGAAAGCACCATGAATAAAGTGTGAACCACCATTAGTCATTAAATATCTAGGGACTCCAAACCTTGGAAAAATAACTTCTTTAAGCATTTTAATAGAAGTGTTATGATCAGCACTACTAGTTGGAATAGCTTCTACCCACTTAGTAACGTAATCAACAGCAACTAGAATATGTGTGTATCCATTAGAGGCAGGAAAAGGTCCCATATATTCAAAGCCCCAAACATCAAATGGTTCAATAACAAGAGAATAATTCATAGGCATTTCTTGACATCTACTAATATTACCAATTCTTTGACATTCATCATAAGACAAGACAAACTTACGGGCATCCTTGAAGAGAGTAGGCCAATAAAAACCAGATTGCGATACCTTATGTGCAGTTCTATCTCCAGCATGGTGTCCTCCATAAGCCTCGGAATGACACTTGCGTAGGATCTGTTCCTGTTCATGCTCAGGTACACAACGTCTAATAACACCATCTACTCCTTCTTTATAAAGATGTGGGTCATCCCAAAAGTAATGTCTCAAATCATAGAAAACCTTTTTCTTTTGTTGGTATGTGAAGCTAGGTGGTATAAACTTAGCAACAATATAATTAGCATAATCAGCATACCATGGAGTACTACGAGAAGTACTTATAGCATTTAATTGTTCATTAGGAAAGCTATCGTTAATAGGTAGTGGGTCATCAAGAATATTTTCTAGCCTAGACAAGTTGTCTGCAACGGGGTTCTCAGCTCCCTTTCTATCAACAATATGCAAATCAAATTCTTGTAGAAAGAGAACCCATCTAATAAGTCTAGGTTTAGCATCTTTCTTTTCAATAAGGTATTTAATAGCAGCATGATCAGTTTGAATAGTTACTTTAGAATCAACAATATAAGATCTGATCTTATCACAAGCAAATACAACTGCTAAAAGCTCTTTTTTGGTAGTAGCATAATTTCTTTGAGCTTTGTCTAGAGTCTTACTAGCATAATGAATAACATTTAATTTCTTATCAACTCTTTGCCCTAGAACAGCACCTACAACATAATCACTAGCATCACACATAATTTCAAAGGGTAAATTCCAATCAGGTGGCTGAACAATAGGTGCAGAGACTAATGCTTTCTTAAGTATTTCAAATGCTTCTAAACAATCATCATCAAAGACAAATGGTATTATCATTTTGCAATAAATTAGTCAGAGGCCGGGAAATTTTTGAGAAGTCCTTAATGAACCTCCTATAAAATCCAGCGTGACCAAGGAAACTTCTTATACCTTTGATGTCCTTGGGACATGGAATCTTTTCAATAGCATCGACCTTGGCTTTATCAACTTCAGTACCTCTTTTAGAAACTTTATGCCCCAAGACAATACCTTCATTAACCATAAAGTGGCACTTTTCCCAATTCAAGACAAGATTAGTTTCTTCACATCTCTGCAAAACTTGATCAAGATTGCTCAAGCAATCATCAAAAGAGGAACCATAGACGGAGAAATCGTCCATGAAAACCTCACAAATATTTTCACAAAAGTCAGAGAATATAGCCATCATGCATCTTTGAAAGGTAGCAGGTGCATTACATAAACCAAAAGGCATACGTCTATAAGAAAAAGTACCAAAAGGGCATGTAAAAGTAGTCTTTGATTGATCTCTAGCCGACACAGGTATTTGAGAGAAACCAGAATAACCATCTAGAAAGCAATAATGTGTATGTTTGCATAATCTTTCTAGCATTTGATCAATAAAAGGTAAGGGGTAATGATCTTTCTTAGTAGCTTTATTTAATTTACGGAAATCAATTACCATCCTATAGCCTATGATAATTCTTTGTGGAATCAATTCATCTTTATCATTAGGAACAACAGTAATACCTCCCTTCTTAGGGACACAATGGACAGGACTTACCCACTCACTATCAGCAACGGGATAGATTATACCTGCCTCCAGAAGCTTTAGTATTTCTTTTCTGACCACTTCTTTCATTTTAGGATTCAGACATTGTTGAGGATCACGAACTGGGTTGGCATCTGCTTCCAAATTTATTTTATGTTGACATAGAGTGGGACTAATGCCCTTAAGACCATCAAGAGTATATCCAATAGCAGCATGATGCTTCTTCAGAGTTTTCAATAATATTTCTTCTTCATGCTCTGAAAGGTTAGCACTAATAATAACAGGACATATCTTCTTTTCATCAAGATAAGCATATTTAAGATTATCAGGCAACGGTTTAAGCTCAAACACGGGATCACCCTTGGGTGGAGGAGGATCCCCTAAGATTTAAACAGGCAAATTATGTTGCAAAATAGGTTCCTGTTTAAAGAATACTTCGTCTATTTCCCTTCTTTCATTCATGAACATATCATTTTCATGGTCTAGCAAATAATGTTCTAAAGGATCACTAGGAGGTACGGCAATAGAAGCAAGACCAATAATTTCATCCTTACTAGGTAATTCTTCCTCACGATGTTGTTTACTAAATTTAGAGAAATTAAACTCATGAACCATATCATCCAAGCCAACAGTAACAACATTCTTTTTGCAATCTATGGTAGCATTGATAGTATTTAAGAAGGGTCTACCAAATATATTGGGGCAAAAGCTATCTTGCAGAGAAGTAAGAACAAGAAAATCAGCGGGATATTTAGTTTTCCCACACAAGACTTCAACATCTCTAACAATTCCAATTGGTGAAATAGTATCTCTATTAGCAAGTTTAATTGTGACATCAATACCTTCTAACTCAGCAGGTGTAATTTCATTCTTAATTTCTTTGTATAAAGTATGCGGTATAACACTAGCACTTGCACCCATATCACATAAGCCATGATAACAATGATCTCCTATTTTAACAGAAATAACAGGCACGCCTACCACAGGTCTATGCTTATCTTTAGCACAAGGTTTAGCAATTCTAGCAGTTTCACCTTCGAACTGAATAACATGCCCATCAATATTATCAGACAAGAGATCTTTAACAATAGCAATATTAGGTTCTACTTTATCTTGCTCAGGAGGTGTATAATTTCTAATATTGCTCTTACAAACAACAGTTGAAGCTTTAGCTTGATCCTTTATTCTAACATGGAAAGGTGGTTTGTCAATATAAGAAGTAGGAATAATAGGATCATTATAAGTGACAGTCTTTTCTTCAACTTTAATAGGTGCAGCTACTTTTACTTCTATGGGAGGATGATATTTAAACCACTTCTCCTTAGGGAGATCAACATAAGTAGCAAAAGATTCACAGAAAGAAGCTACTATCTCAGAGTTAAGTCCATATTTAGTGCTAAACTTACGGAAAATATCGGTGTCCATAAAAGATTTAACACAATCAAACTTAGGTGTCATACCTGACTCCTTACCTTCGTCGAGGTCCCAATCTTCAGAGTTGCATTTAATTCTATCCAATAAATTCCATCTGAATTCAGTAGTCTTCATCATAAAAGAGCCAGCACAAGAAGTATCGAGCATGGTGCGATTGTTTTCAGAAAGCCGAGCATATAAATTTTGAATAATCATTTCTCTTGAGAGCTCATGATTGGGGCATGAATATAACATTGATTTAAGCCTCCCCCAAGCTTGAACGATGCTTTCTCCTTCGCAAGGCCAGAAATTTTATATATAATTGCGATCACGAAGAACAAGATGCATAGGGTAATACTTCTGATGAAATTCCAACTTCAATCTTTTATAGTCCCATGATCTCATATCATCACATAGCCTATACCATATCAATGTGTCTCCCTTCAAAGATAAAGGGAAGACCTTCTTCTTAGCAACATCATCAGGTATACCTGCAAGCTTAAATAATCCACAAACTTCATCCACATATATTAAGTGCTCATCAGGATGCTTTGTTCCATCTCCTGTAAAAGGGTTAGCTAGCAGTTTTTCCATCATACCCGAAGGAAATTCAAAAGGAGTTTCATTTTCAATAGGTTCAGTAGGTTGAGGAGCAACTCTTTGCTCTACTGGACGGGGTGAAGATACCCCGAACAAGCCCCTCAGAGAATTACTTTCCATAGTAGCAAGTGACAGTAAATTTCAGCACACTATATAAATTTTTCCTTACCAAATTCCACCTACCAAAGGCGCTACATCGATAGTCAATCCATACCCAAAATCACATCCAAACCTTGTGACTCCAAAATTATCAGATCTAAGTGGAAAACGTGCCTACCTATGGTCAATGGCATCTGAAAACATCCTTGGCTTGCCATATACTCGGCCCCTGGCGAGCTCACTAACTTAGGTGTACTAAGAACTTTGGTGGGCAGTTTATACTTATCCACAAATCCCCTTGATATGTATGAATGTGATGCAGCAGTATCAGAAAGCACGACTGTAGTAAATGACTTAACCAAAAACATACCTATTACTGCATCTGGCTGGGCTTCAATCTCCTCCACGTTAACATGGTTCACTTGTCCCCTGTTGAAAGGGTTGGGCTTCTTCCCAGAGCTTCCATTGCCGTTTCCATTCTTAGCTTCAGGACATTCATTGGCATAATGTCTAGTCTTCTGGCACTTGTAGCAAGTAACGTGGCTTAGATCTTTCTTGGCGGGCGTTGCTGGGTTGGAACGGTTCTGTCCGTTACTTCCCCCATTACCATTTCCGTTCTTAGGGCCACTATGGTTGTGCGAACTTCCTCCAGTGTGATTGTGACCTCCATGGTTATGCTGTAAGGGTCCTCCCGAGTTCGGGGTGAAACAGGGTCTCTGCTGAGCTCCAGAATTATACTTCCCTTGTCCATACTTCCTCTTGCGGTTGTCAATCTGCTGGTGCTTCCCTTCAAGCATGAGATCTCTATCTACCAACTGTTGGTAGTTATTAAAGGTTGCTACCATCAACTGCATGCTCAGCTCATCATTCAGTCCTTCCAGAAACTTCTCCTGCTTAGCTGCATCCGTAGCAACGTCATCTGGGGCATAATGTGCTAGCTTGCTAAAGTCATCCACATACTGGCTAATGGTGCGTCCTCCTTGGCGTAAGTTGCGAAACTCACGCTTCTTTATGGCCATAGCTCCTGCTGATACATGGGCTGTGCGAAAAGCCTGCTGGAACTGGTCCCATGTAATAGTGGCTATAGGATAGGTGACAGTGTAATTCTCCCACCATGAGGCTACTGGTCCATCCAATTGGTGTCCGGCAAAACGCACATTCTCAGCATCTATGCATCCTACAGTGGTTAACTCCCTTCCAATCCTGCGGAGCCAATCATCTGCCACTATCGGCTCGGTGCTACTGGAAAACACCAGTGGCTGCAACCTCAGAAAACGGGCTAAGTTGTCAATTGGTGGTGGTGGTGGTGGGTTGTTGTTGTTGTTGTTGTTGCCTTGGTTCTGAACTAACAACTGCATCAGGGTATTCTGCTGCTGGATCAACTGAGTGAGCTCTAGTGGAAAGCTAAATACGGGGTCACATCTCGGAGGCATCTGAGGGTTTAGAGGGAAGAGAAATAGAATAGAATGAGGTCTAGTGAGAAAACACTACCCATATGCACATGAGACAAACACAATCATATCACTCAATCAATCAAGCAAGGGCATACAATCAGTCTAGAACTATCGTTACAAAAGTGCTCCGACTATACTATATACATGGTGGAATACTACTACTAATATGGTGGTCAACTAGAAATATTGATCGGTCGAAGACTCCATGATATCTGCTCCAGCTTCATCAACATAGTCATCATCGCTATCGTCGGGGTCCGAGTCGGTGTCGTTGATGATGATGTAGTTCTCCGGGCAAGTGGAACCGTCATCTTCTCCTCCTGGCGCGAGGTCTCCCATGAATACTCCTAGCTTCCTTGTCAGGTCATCATTCTTCTCCACTAGTACGACGATTTCCTCCTCATAATCTTCGCGAGTTGCCTTGAGTTCTTCTTCAAGCTTCGTGATCCTTGTCATCGCCTTCTTCAGATCTATCATGCCTGCGCACATCTGGTTCTCCTAGCGACGAATGTGCTGGTTTAACTCCTGGATGAAAGCGGCAATGAATCTATCCTTCCTGGTGCTGATCATCTCCCATTGCTCATCTCGGCACCCACAAATATAGTAGATAGTATCCTTGAGATCCTTGTGGTAAACTTCTCCAATGCATCCCATGGTGATGTGGGCTGCCATACTCTTTCCTAAACTCTAGGTTGGTGCATCGAAGGAAAACTCTATGGGCTCAGTGACTGGCGTAAATGTCCTTCCTGGAACTTGAACTTGAATCATCCAGTGCTCCTCTTCTGGTAAAGTGGCGTTGTAAGTCCCGGTGAAGCTTGGTATGCCAATGTTCAGGTACCTAGTGACTTCCTTCAAGTGTCGTCCAAAGGGTGTTTCTTCATCCGGTTGTGCAAACTTGTTCCTTGCGTCCGCCATCCTAAAGAGTATAAAAATGGAGAGGAGTCAGAAATGAGAAGAGAGTAGTGATCTAGGGCTTTAGCTTAGTGGTCGTGTCCTACAGTCAGCGTGTGCTCTGATACCATCTTGTAGCGACCAGACCTCAAACAGTCTGATCTCTGTGCATCAGTGTCATCCCTGGATCAGTAATGCTGACACGCACAGTACTGGAGGATTTATAACAAATTAGCAATCACACACTTATTACATCGAATGTCTCAAAGGAGAACTTATTACAATAAATATGGCTTAAGGCCATCTAATATGATAACATCGAAAGGCTTGGAAGATAAAGTGAGTCCATAAACTCCAACGGCATCACTGAGTGAAAGACCACGACCTAAGGCTCCTTACTCGTCGTCTGAAAAGTCTGCAGCATGATACGTTGCAGCACGAAACGGGTCAGCACATGGAATATGTTGGCAATGCAACACAAGAGAGTAATGAACAGAATAATGTTATCACTACATGCATATATGGCTGGTGGAGGTTGTATGGTTATATGTTTTTCGGGAAGCCAATTTTTCCCTACTGCAAAGGAATATATTTTATTTAACTACAAAGTTGGTTGAAAAACATTGAGAAGGTAAACCCCCTCTCAATCCCAATTAAAAGTAATTAATAACCCAATCAAATTTATATTAAGAGTGATGATATCCACGTGATAATCCAAGAACTAGATACTCAAGACGTCCATAACCGGGGACACGGCTAACCATGATTAGTTTGTACACTCTGCAGAGGTTTGTGCACTTTTCCCCACAAGACTCGATCTCCTCCGTTGGATTTCTCGCACTACATAATGCTTGAGAAACGGATGACCGAGACACAGTCTTTCCGAAGAGGTCCCCTTAACCGATAGATAGACCTGTACACCTAAAATCCCCTACATCTGCTAGTCCATCATGGAAAGGTTTCCCACAACTTACTCATCTATGCCAGAGCCCATATTGGCATGTGGGTGCACACGGAAGTTTCCAGCATGAATAATCTTATGATCCCTTTGAGCCTGGGTGGTAGTCCATAGGAGAATCAAACGGTACCCCGGGATTTCCAAAAATACAGGCAATCATTGGGTTCCCCAGGTGCCTCAATCGACCCAGATGTGCATTAAATTTGCCACCTTAAGTTAACCATTAATTAACAACTCATATCTGTCATGGATACTCTCAAACCCAATCCACGTCTACGAGCATAGCATGGCAATATAAGCATAACGTAGAAGTAACTCCCAAGGGTTTGATAATAAACAGGTGAATAGGTTCTACCTCATCTACTTCACAACCCACAATTTATTCAGATCCTAACCATGCAAGTTTTTGAGGATTGATCTAATGCAATAAAACTGGGTAGTAAAGAGGTATGATCAAAGTGTTACTTGCCTTGCTGATGATCCGTGAAACCTAGAGACACGTAGTAGCACGCTTCACACTCCGGGTACTCTATCTCAATCAAACAAGCATACAATAAGCAATCAGACAAGGGGCACGGGTAAAACTCAAATAAGAATATCTAACCAGAAAGTTCAACTTAAGAACTCCGGTTTGCAAAAAGAATCAAATCAAACGAAGCAACGAAACTCAAACTGCGAAAGAAACAAGCTTCGTTTACTAATCTGGACTAAAGTCAAATTTTACAGTAGCAAAAACTTGTTTAAGTTGGTTAAACAGAAAGAGGGCTTTGAGACAATACTCTAGGCGCTTGAATCGCCTGATTTCGATAAATGAGCGAAAAGATAAACTAAAACGAAAATCGGATCAGAAATCGCGATCGAGAATAATCACGAAAAATTTGAGAAAAAGAAAAATTGACGAACAGGCTAACGAACGAACGTTCGCTGTCTGTGGCTAACGGGCGAAAACCGTTCGTGAAAACGAACGTACGGACGAGCGTCCGCTAAATAACTAAACCAAAAAAACCGAACCAGATCTGAAAAAAACAGATCTAGGGTTTACGAAATAAAACCAATCGGTTTTATAAAAAAACGGTGGCTACCTCGTGGAACGGGTCGGCGGCGGTGGCGGCGGTGGGCGGCGAGGCTGCGGCGGCGTACTTCGGCAGGGCGGCGGCGGCGGGCGGCGGTCGGTGGCGCCGGGCTGCGGGGCTAGCGACGGGGTGCGGGGCTGGGCTGGCTAGGGTTTGGTGGCTCGGCCCCCTCGCCTCTTAAAGGGCCGGCCGGGTCGGTGTCCCAGGCGGACACGGCCCGGTAGGTCGGTAACTTGTTTTTTTCAATTATTCCGCGAAGAAAAACAAATAAAAGATATACTAAACGGACTCCAAAAATCCTGAAATAAATTTTCCCCGTCGTCTAAAAATCTACCGGACAAGGTGAACATTTATTTAGGACTCAGATGCAATTTTGAAAAACGCATATTTTTCCTAATTCAAATAAAATAGCGATAAAAATCTGAATAAAACTCTTATTTGATAATAACATTAAATTTCCAATATTTCTTTATTTTGAGGAAGTCGTTTTATCCCCTCTCTTTTATTTTTATAAAAGAAATATTCGAAGATAAAATAATTAAAATTAAACGATCCTCTTTTCAAAATTCAAGAAAAACTCAAATATGAAAATAAGGAAATCCCCAACTCTCTCCAAAAGGTGTGTGTAGCAATAAAATATGGGATGCAATAAAAGGTACATACGTGTCCCTCTCAAAAGGTGTGTGTAGCAAATGATGATTGTGGCAAACTAAAAATCAAACAAAGTAAAGACTACTATAATACAAGACACTCCAAGCAAAACTCATATCATGTCATGAATAAAAATATAGTTCCAAGTAGTATACCGAAGGATTTTAGACGAAAGAGGGGATTCCCAAGCTTAGATGCTTGGGTCTCCTTGAATATTACCTGGGGTTCCTTGGGCATCCCCAAGCTTAGGGTATTTCCGGTCCTTATTCCTTCATCCATCGTGATTTCACCTAAAACTTAAAAACTTCAGCACAGAAAACTCAACAGAAACCTGATACGTCTCCAGCGTATCTATAATTTTTTATTGTTCCATGCTATTAGAGTATCAACCTTGTATTTTTATATACACTTTCAAGCAATTATATATCATTTTTTGGGCTAATCTATTAACTTAGTGGCTAGTGGTAATTGCTATTTTTTGCTTCTTTTTGGTTTTTTAGAATATTAGTACCAAACGAAGTCCAAATGGCATGAAACTTATTGGGGATTTTTTTTCTGGCAATAAGAGACCCTGGAAGCTTCAGGAGGGGAAGAGAACATGGCACAATGTCCCACGAGGCACCAGGGCATGCCCAGGGGGTAGGGCGCGCCTAGTGGTTTGTGGGGCCCACGTGGCTCCATTTGACCTACCTTCACGTCTATAAATTCTCTAAAATTATGAAACCAACAGAGGAGTCCACGAAATACTTTTTCTGCCGCCACAAGTTCATGTTCTTGACAGATCCCATCTGGAGGCCTTTTTCAGCACTCTGCCGGAGGAGGATTCGTTCACGGAGGGGCTCTACATCATCCCTGCTGCCCTTCCGATGATGCATGAGAAGTTTACCATAGACCTACAGGTCCATAGTTAGTAGCTAGGCTTATTCTCTCTATTCGATCTTCAATACAATGTTCTCCTCGATTTTCTTGGAGTTCTATCCGATGTAATTACTTTTTGTGGTGTGTTTGTTGGGATCCAATGAATTGTGAGTTTATGATCAGATCTATGCATGAATATTATTTGATTTTTCTTTGAATCTTTTATGCATCATTGTTATAGCATCATATTTCTCTCTGATATATTGATTTGGTCTGGCCAGCTAACACTACTAGGGAAAACCTTATACACAGAACTTTAGCAGTAGCACGGGTCAAAGAAGCACGCTGGTGCTAAGTAGCAGTAGCGCGCCTGTGCAAACAGCGCTGCAGATAAAGTTTTAGCAGTGGCGCGTCTTGTTCTAAACACATTACTACTAAAATTCCCACGGCTTAGCCGATAGGCTACACATAGTAGTAGCGACCTATATCGAACCGCACTACCGCTACTTTCTTTGTAGTAGCGCGTTTTAATCTAAACTCGCTACTGCTAAAGGATATAAAATTAAATGGAAAGCAAATAGAAAGGTAATTCAAAATGAAAGAAATAGAATAAGGTGAAAGGAAAAAAACAAAATGTGAAGAAAACTAAATAAAAAGGGGGGAAAAGAGAAAGGGGTAGCAGTAGCGTGTATCCCAGAACGCGATGTAGCTAATGTAGCAGTAGCGCGCTTTCTGGAACGCGCTACTGCTACTTCTGACTTAACCACGGGGTTCGTCCTTCCCCACGGCCACTTCCCCCAAATCCAACTCTCCACTCTTGCCGCCGATGTCGCCCGTCGGCCGCCATGCGCTCTCCGCACACTCTCTACGTCGCCCCGACCCCAGATTCAACGCCGCCCCCGCCCCCAACCTCAACGCCGCCCCGGACGCCGCCCCCGACCCTGACCTCGACGCCGCCATCCGCCGCGCGCCCGAGCCCCGACCCCGACCTCGACGCCGCCTGCCCCTCCCTCGTCGTAGGAACCCGAGGTGAGCACGCCTATTCCTCCCTCTCCCCTACCTCTGCCTAGGGTTTCTTTATATTTTAGTTGCATCAAATTAGTTAGGGTTCATGTAAGGGTGGAAACGAATCGGATGCGGATGCGGCTCAAATGAGTTAGGGTTCATGTAAGGGTGGATACGAATCAAATTTCTAAGATGAATCATAAAACGAGTAAAATTTGACCACTTATTTCACTTTATAGTTGGATAATTGCATATTCGCTACCACTTTCCACCCCTAGCTTCATCAAATTGGATGTTAATTAGGGTAGTAGTTCCTAGGTACTGATTAGTTAGTAAGAACTAGGTACTAATCAGGTACTAGTTTATTTTTATTTATAGTAAGTTTATTTTTAATAAGAACTAGTTGAATTAATACAACTAGTTAGTAAGAACTTGTTGCTATTTTTTAGTTAAAGCAATTTTTCCTGCATCGACATGGACGATGCCTATCCCGCATCCTCGCCATCGAGTCGGCGGAGGACGACACCTGCTTGACCAGATGGGCCATGTCCGGGACTGGGCTCCGCCGGGGTGGTACTGGGAGGCTACCTACCGGGGGGCGCAGGTTGGTGAGGAGCCAGCCTGTCGTTGACCCGAACCTTCTTTGGTGGCGGTCGCGTGGGCCAGTGATGGACCAGAGGACCCCGCGGAGGTGGTGCGTCACCGTGTCAGTGAGGAGGACGCGCACGTCCGTCACTACTTGTTTGCGTTGGAGCACATGTTCTCCAATACCTGGCAGGTTCTCCAGGGATCTCACTGGAGCTATGATCCCGTGATGGTTCCTTCTCTGTGGGTGTCCACCGCCCGCACCGATACTCGTCGTGTGCTAGGGTTTTAGTTGTATTAGTGTTGTTATATGTATGACACTATTCGGGATGTATGACACTATAAGTATGATGATGTATAGACGCATGAGATGATTTACTTTTCCTTATTGAATGCATGCTAATTTGAGTCCTATAAGATATTTTTAAATGTATATCTTGTGTTGCTCAAATAGGATATGTGCTTGCCCAAGTGGCCGGTCATGTTTGTAGGTTACACCTCTAAGTGGCCTATGTTTTGCCGGAGTGTTGATTCATTTCCGTTCCAGCAAATTTCAGGCGCTCGATATGTCCTATTTTAGCAAAGGTCATGCAGGATTTTTCCACGATTTTTGGCATGACTTGTGCCAGAATATATAGGAAATATCGAGTGCCCAGATTTGTGTGTTGAGTATCCTGGTAGTTGTCTTTGATCGATTTTCAATTAATGTTTTAACTATTAACATAGGAAATGTCTGACGACGAAAAGGATTTCGGTATTTGCAAATACTGCGAAGAAGAGCGCGGCCTGTGCGACGGAATCTTCCTAGATGATGATAGGCGCTTCAGCATCAAGCTGGACGAGAACTTCAAAGTGGATACAGTAAGTCACAATGACAAGTCTTTTTTCGTAATTAAGCATGACATTTGCTTCATTTGCTTCAACTTATAATTTAAGCATGACATTAAGCATGACAAGTCTTTTTTTTACTATTCTACTAGCGAATCTCCTGCCATGCAAGAGTTTATGTATTGGATAAGATAGGTTTCAGCTGTACTATGGAGGAAAAGAAAGTTTACTTGAAGACCGAGCATGGTTATATTTTCCACGCAAAATTATACAATTCAGACGACTACACCTATTTTGGATGCAAAACATGGCGAGCACTATGCAAGACTTATGCATTTGAGCCTGATATGGTTATCACCTTTGATATTCGTCCGGAAGATGATATTGAAGGTAATACCGACATCTGGGTCGATGTGCAGACGCCTCCAGTTATACCATTATGTAAGTTTCTCAACCATATTTATGTCTTTGATATTGTTTATTCAAAAATAGTTGACAACTAATTTGTATTGTCAGCTTATTTCGGTGCAAGCAAACATGTCCAGCGCTTGGTAGACAGGACCTACTACTGTCCCGAGGCTGAACTAAACTGCGAGGAGCTAAGTCATTATGTTTCATGGCTTGAGGATCTTGATACTGTCAAGACAAATTTTCTTCCTGCATTTAGAAATGTTAGTACTGAAAACGTGCGACCAATAGTGTTCGTAATGAACTACGGTCACATCTATTTAGGAAGGATGGTAAGATTTTTACTATTTGTCCTCAGTGCATCTTTTCCATACATTATTTTTGAAGCTAAACTTCATTGCTAAGTATGTTACCATACGATGTTCTTCAACAGGGACTCCCGATGAATGTTGTGCCTTATGGGATCGAGACTAAAGGTACCATGAGTATTATTAGCTTACGGCCAAGATATCCTACAGATTACTTTAGTGCATTCAAGATTAGCGACGGATGCTTAATAGTGCAAGACTGGACCAAATGTGTGATGGAGAAGCGCAGAGAAGTACTAGGGGGCAGCAAACAGATGCGCTACCCACGATTAGGAGACAGGTTCATCTGCATGCTCCAACTTGATCAAGGAGGAGAGCTACACATGTTTTATGTTATTTTACCTAAGAGAGAGCAGCAGGAGTGATTAGCTAGCTAGAAATGAGTTTGAGGATGATGATGTGCTACACTATTACTATGATGATAAAATAGCTAGTGTTGGTGGTAATGACTATGATAATTATTATTAGCTAGTGTTAGTGGTGATTAAATAAATACTGTTGGTGGTAATGACTATGATGGTGATTAAATAGCTTGTGCTGGCGGATTAGATTCAAGTGGAGGCAACATGTGGTGCACATCGAAAGTACTACTAGTCCAAACTAGATCAAGTTTGGATTAGTAGTATACTTTTGACATGCACCACATATTGCCTCCACTTGAACCTAATCCACCTTCATTTGACACACTGTTATGGACATAATGATGTAAACCTCATAATTGGTATCGTACAATATTTGTACGATGGCGCATAAATACACTAAAAATAAAAAATAAAAAGAATACTAGTAGCGATGGAGAGAAAACACGCTGCCAGTAGTTACATTAGCAGTAGCGTGGGAGTGAACAAACGCTGCAGCTATTTGTCCTAGCAGTAGCGCGTGCGGGCACGCGTTACTGCTAAGCAATAGCTGTAGCGCCTTATTAGTAGCGCGCCTACCCGCGCTACTAGTGAGCATAAAACCAGCACTACTGCTAGGGTTTTCCCTAGTAGTGTAGATTGATTTTTCTTGCAATGGGAGAGGTGCTTTGTAATGGTTTCGATCTTGTGGCGCTCAATCCCGGTGACAGAAGGGGACATGACACGTATTGTATCGTTGCTATTAAGGGTAAAAAGATAGGGCTTATTCATACGTGAGTTTATCTTGTCTACATCATGTCATCTTGATGAAGGCGTTACTCTGTTTTTTATGAACTTAATATACTAGACGAATGCTGGATAGTGGTCGATGTGTGGAGTAATAGTAGTAGATGTAGGTGGGAGACGGTCTACTTGTCTCAGATGTGATGCCTATATACATGATCATTGTCTTGGATATTGTCATAATTATTTGCTTTTCTATCAATTGCCCAGTGGTAAAAAAATTACCCACCGTATGCTATTTTCAAGAGAGAAGCCTCTAGCGAAAACTGTGCCCCCCGAGTATATCTTTTATCATACTAGCACACATGTCCGTGCGTTGCAACGGGAGAGAAAATAAATAAGTTTTTCAATGGATAACTATTAACAATACATGCTGAGTGTGCAACCAGACCACTGGCATATTGCGGCTCGGTAATCTGAACTCGTAAGGATAAGCCTGACAAAATGACACGAAAAGACCACGTTAGAACAACATTCTGATGGCTGCATCAAACATTGAATGAAACGGATGTGCTTCACTGAGGAGCGAATACCAATTTTCATGAAGCAGGCTTGACCATATTATGGAGACACACATCATAGCTCGGGTGTTGGCAGAGGTCACAGCCATCCCCTTCACTATCCAGTTCTTTGGATCTTTTGTGACCTTGAGGCGGGTGAGTATGGTGGCTGGGGGTGGCAGAGATAAACTTATACTCGTGCATGATAAAGTCTTCACTAAGCTCATCGTGTCGAGGTAGAAGGTGAGGTTATACCACTTATACTTGATGTCCACCTCAACCATCATTGTCGAGGTGCACCAGAGTGACGATCACAAAGTATTCTGCCTCTGCCAGTTGCCACCTTGACTATGCAATTTTAATGGTACCCTAGGAAGAATACTTGGTCAGTGTCGTCAAGATCTTGCTTTTGTAGGAGCTCCCATGGCAATATGCTTCTCGAGGCATCGACAATGAGACGTGAGCATGCTGTTTGGGGAGGTTGCACACACACCGACACATGGGGAGGAGGAACTACCCGAAGCGACGTTCATAATTTAATATTACTATTCTTTTGCTTGAAGCAATTGGAGATAAAAAGGTTAAGGCAATCAGTAGTATTTATTTATTAATCTTCAAAAAAATTGTTGTATTTTAAATACAAATGATCTGACAATTCGTCTTTTTTGCTTGTAGATGTTTTTGGTTCCTATAATGTAGAATTGTATGATATGTCAATCATAATAGAAAATAGAGATTGAAAGCCAAACTCTATCCAAAAGATATGGTCGATTGTTTGTTTTACTTTTGTTTTAGGATACTGGTGCATATGCATCCCATTAAAATGTGGATAACTCACCACAAAATGAAGAACTCACATGTGCATCTATCATAGAGCACGGGGCAGAATCTGGCGCCGCCTCGTTCGCCTCGCCTGCGAGCTTGCAACACCTGCCCCTACTACGTGTTGCATTTTGCATTATGTGCACCATCTCATGGCAGACTTCACGAAGCTTGCTCCATAGAACAATAGCTGTTGCACAAGCCTCCGATACAGACCGTACGCACGCGTCGGACTCACATAAACTCCACAGCTCCATAGTACAACACATAATGCATGCACGAACACACCAGTGACAAGCGAAAGGAGGACACATGCATAGGCGCATGGCGAAGAGCAGCTGACATGGAGGAGTGGCGTCTCAATGCTGACATGCAAAGGATGAGCCCCGAGGAGGTACAGCCGGCGGTGGTGTAGGAGTCCAGCCTGCCAACCGCGGCGGCATCCCACGGAGGTATTGCACCAGCGAGGTGGCCGCCTGTTGTACGGGCTTGGGACGATGGTGCGGATGGGGTTCAGCATGCATTATCAGTGTCATCAGCTATCTAGGGCTCTACTAGAATTCAGAAAGGCAAGGCCCAGCACTACGGATACAGAGGTCGCTGACGTGGACGTCGGACACAGCAATGGCCTATGGGAGGTGTTGAATATATGGTTTGTGCATGTATATTGTATAGTCCGGCCCACCTCCTAGTCATTGTATAGTTGAGTTTGTGGCCCATCTTGTACTCCATATATACGTGCGCTATGCACATACATCGAGTTGCATTGCCAAAATATTCGTTTCCAACATGGTATCATACCTACGATCCTAACCATAACTCCTGCCGCCGCCGCCGCGATCCCATCGCCGCCGCCGCCACTTCGTGCCGCCGCCGTCGCGTCTCCTCGCCGCCACGCCTCCGCCCTCCTGTGTGCCACCGCAGCCTCTCGCGTCCGCCCATAACCCGCAGCGCCGCCACCCGCGCCGCACCGCCATCCCTCCCGCCACGCCGCTTCACCACGCGTCGCCGCCCTCCCCTCTCGGCCATGGCCTCCCCCGGTTCCACCGGTACCACCCGCAGCCGCCGCACCAACCCCTTCGACGGCCCCGATCCCGTCGTCATCCATGATCTCAATATCCTCGCTCGGGTTCCCATCGTCCTTGATCAACTCACCTCCACCTACTATGCCTGGAAGACGTACTTCTCCCTTGTGTTCCGTGAGTAGAATCTCCGGGATCACATCGATGGCTCCGTCGACTCCCACTTCATGGAGGACGATGAGGAGTGGACGTCCATCGACGCCACTCTTATCCGCTGGTTCTACACCACCATCTCGAAGGACCTCTTCCACACGGTGGTCTCCGCCGATGATGACGCTCACTGTTGGGGAACGCAATAATTTCAAAAAATATCCTACGCACACGCAAGATCATGGTGATGCATAGCAACGAGAGGGGAGAGTGTTGTCTACGTACCCACGCAGACTGACTGCGGAAGCATTGACACAACGTAGAGGAAGTAGTCGTACGTCCTCCCGATCCGACCGATCCAAGCACCGTTACTCCGGCACCTCCGAGTTCTTAGCACACGTACAGCTCGATGACGATCCCCGGGCTTCGATCCAGCAAAGCGTCAGGGAGGAGTTCCGTCAGCACGACGGCATGGTGACGATCTTGATGTTCTACTGTCACAGGGCTTCGCCTAAGCACCGCTACAATATGATCGAGGTGGAATATGGTGGCAGGGGGCACCGCACACGGCTAAGGAACGATCTCAAGGATCAACTTGTGTGTCTAGAGGTTTCCCCCTGCCCCCGTATATAAAGGATCCAAGGGGGAGGGGGCGGCCGGCCAGGAGGAGGGCGCAGGAGGAGTCCTACTCCTACCGGGAGTAGGACTCCCCCCCCCCAATACTAGTTGGAATAGGATTCCCCGAGGGGGAAAGAGAGAGAGGGTGGACGGCCACCTCTCCTTGTCCTAATAGGACTAGGGGAGGGGGGAGGCGCACGGCCCACCTTGGGCTGCCCCTTTCTCCTTTCCACTAAAGCCCACTAAGGCCCATATAGCTCCCGCGGGGTTCCGATAACCTCCCGGTACTCCGGTAAAATCTCGATTTCACCCGGAACACTTCCGATATCCAAACATAGGCTTCGAATATGTCAATCTTTATGTCTCGACCATTTCGAGACTCCTCGTCATGTCCGTGATCACATCCGGGAATCCGAACTAACTTAGGTACATCAAAATGCATAAACTCATAATAACTGTCATCGTAACGTTAAGCGTGCGGACCCTATGGTTCGAGAACAATGTAGACATGACCGAGACATGTCTCCGGTCAATAACCAATAGCGGGACCTGGATGCCCATATTGTCTCCTACATATTCTACGAAGATCTTTATCGGTCAGACCGCATAAAAACATACGTTGTTCCCTTTGTCATCGGTATGTTACTTGCCCGAGATTCAATCGTCGGTATCCAATACCTAGTTCAATCTCGTTACCGGCAAGTCTCTTTACTCGTTCCTTAATACATCATCTCGCAACTAACTCATCAGTTGCAATGCTTGCAAGGCTTATGTGATGTGCATTACCGAGAGGGCCCAGAGATACCTCTCCGACAATCGGAGTGACAAATCCTAATCTCGAAATACGCCAACCCAACATCTACCTTTGGAGACACCTGTAGAGCTCCTTTATAATCACCCAGTTACGTTGTGATGTTTGGTAGCACACAAAGTGTTCCTCCGGTAAACGGGAGTTGCATAATCTCATAGTCATAGGAACATGTATAAGTCATGAAGAAAGCAATAGCAACATACTAAACGATCGGGTGCTAAGCTAATGAAATGGGTCATGTCAATCAGATCATTCAACTAATGATGTGACCTCGTTAATCAAATAACAACACCTTGTTCATGGTTAGGAAACATAACCATCTTTGATTAACGAGCTAGTCAAGTAGAGGCATACTAGTGACACTAAGTTTGTCTATGTATTCACACATGTATTATGTTTTTGGTTAATACAATTCTAGCATGAATAATAAACATTTATCATGATATAAGGAAATAAATAATAACTTTATTATTGCCTCTAGGGCATATTTCCTTCAGTCTCCCACGTGCACTAGAGTCAATAATCTAGATTACACAGTAATGATTCTAACACCCATGGAGCCTTGGTGCTGATCATGTTTTGCTCGTGGAAGAGGCTTAGTCAACGCGTCTGCAACATTCAGATCCGTATGTATCTTGCAAATCTCTATGTCTCCCACCTGGACTAGATCCCGGATGGAATTGAAGCGTCTCTTGATGTGCTTGGTCCTCTTGTGAAATCTGGATTCCTTTGCCAAGGCAATTGCACCAGTATTGTGACAAAAGATTTTCATTGGACCCGATGCACTAGGTATGACACCTAGATCGGATATGAACTCCTTCATCCAGACTCCTTCGTTCGCTGCTTCCGAAGCAGCTATGTACTCCGCTTCACATGTAGATCCCGCTACGACGCTTTGTTTAGAACTGCACCAACTGATAGCTCCATCGTTTAATGTAAACACGTATCCGGTTTGCGATTTAGAATCGTCCGGATCAGTGTCAAAGCTCGCATCAATGTAACCTTTTACGATGAGCTCTTTGTCACCTCCATATATGAGAAACATATCCTTAGTCCTTTTCAGGTATTTCAGGATGTTCTTGACCGCTGTCTAGTGATCCACTCCTGGATTACTTTGGTACCTCCCTGCTAAACTTATAGCAAGGCACACATCAGGTCTGGTACATAGCATTGCATACATGATAGAGCCTATGGCTGAAGCATAGGGAACATCTTTCATTTTCTCTCTATCTTCTCCAGTGGTCGGGCATTAAGTCTTACTCAACTTCAAACCTTGTAACACAGGCAAGAACCCTTTCTTTGCTTGATCCATTTTGAACTTCTTCAAAACTTTGTCAAGGTATGTGCTTTGTGGAAGTCCAATTAAGCGTCTTGATCTATCTCTATAGATCTTAATGCCTAATATGTAAGCAGCTTCACCGAGGTCTTTCATTGAAAAACTTTTATTCAAGTATCCCTTTATGCTATCCAGAAATTCTATATCATTTCCAATTAGTAATATGTCATCCACATATAATATCAGAAATGCTATAGAGCTCCCACTCACTTTCTTGTAAATACAGGCTTCTCCAAAAGTCCGTATAAAACCAAATGCTTTGATCACACTATCAAAGCGTTTATTCCAACTCCGAGAGGCTTGCACCAGTCCATAAATGGATCGCTGGAGCTTGCACACTTTGTTAGCTCCCTTTGGATCGACAAAACCTTCTGGTTGCATCATATACAATTCTTCTTCCAGAAATCCATTCAGGAATGTAGTTTTGACATCCATCTGCCAAATTTCATAATCATAAAATGCGGCAATTGCTAACATGATTCGGACAGACTTAAGCATCGCTACGGGTGAGAAAGTCTCATCGTAGTCAATCATTGAACTTGCCAAAAACCTTTTGCGACAAGTCGAGCTTTGTAGACAGTAATATTACCGTCAGCGTCAGTCTTCTTCTTGAAAATCCATTTATTCTCAATTGCTTGCCGATCAGCGGGCAAGTCAACCAAAGTCTATACTTTGTTCTCATACATGGATCCCATCTCAGATTTCATGGCTTCAAGCCACTTTGCGGAATCTGGGCTCACAATCGCTTCTTCATAGTTCGTAGGTTCATCATGATCTAGTAGCATGACTTCCAGAGCTGGATTACTATACCACTCTGGCGTGGATCTCACTCTGGTTGATCTACGAGGTTCAGTAGTATCTTGTTCTGAAGTTTCATGATCATTATCATTAACTTCCTCACTAATTGGTATAGGTGTCGCAGAAACAGTTTTCTCTGATGAACTACTTTCCAATAAGGGAGCAGGTACAGTTACCTCGTCAAGTTCTACTTTCCTCCCACTCACTTCTTTCGAGAGAAACTCCTTCTCTAGAAAGGATCCATTCTTAGCAACGAATGTCTTGCCTTCGGATCTGTGATAGAAGGTGTACCCAACAGTCTCCTTTGGGTATCCTATGAAGACACATTTCTCCGATTTGGGTTCGAGCTTATCAGGTTGAAGCTTTTTCACATAAGCATCGCAGCCCCAAACTTTAAGAAACGACAACTTTGGTTTCTTGCCAAACCACAGTTCATAAGGCGTCATCTCAACGGATTTTGATGGTGCCCTATTTCACGTGAATGCGGCCGTCTCTAGAGCGTATCCCCAAAACGATAGTGGTAAATCAGTAAGAGACATCATAGATCGCACCATATCTAGTAAAGTACGATTACGACGTTCGGACACACCATTACGCTGTGGTGTTCCGGGTGGCGTGAGTTGCGAAACTATTCCACAATTTTCAAATGTACACCAAACTCGTAACTCAAATATTCTCCTCCACGATCAGATCGTAGAAACTTTATTTTCTTGTTACGATGATTTTCAACTTCACTCTGAAATTCTTTGAACTTTTCAAATGTTTCAGACTTATGTTTCATTAAGTAGATATACCCGTATCTCCTTAAATCATCTGTGAAGGTGAGAAAATAACGATATCCGCCATGAGCTTCAATATTCATCGGACCACATACATCTGTATGTATGATTTCCAACAAATCTGTTGCTCTCTCCATATTACCGGAGAACGGTGTTTTAGTCATCTTGCCCATGAGGCGCGGTTCGCAAGTACCAAGTGATTCATAATCAAGTGGTTCCAAAAGTCCATCAGTATGGAGTTTCTTCATGCGCTTTATACCGATATGACTAAACGGCGGTGCCACAAATAAGTTGCACTATCATTATCAACTCTGCATCTTTTGGCTTCAACATTATGAATATGTGTATTACTACTATCGAGATTTAATAAGAATAGACCACTCTTCAAGGGTGCATGACCATAAAAGATATTACTCATATAAATAGAACAACCATTATTCTTTGATTTAAATGAATAACCGTCTCGCATTAAACAAGATTCAGATATAATGTTCATGCTCAACGCTGGCACCAAATAACAATTATTTAGGTCTAATATTAATCCCGAAGGTAGATGTAGAGGTAGCGTGCCGACCGCGATCACATCGACTTTGGAACCGTTTACCACGCGCATCATCACCTCGTCCTTCGCTAGTGTTCGCTTAATCCGTAGTCCCTGTTTCGAGTTGCAAATATTAGCAACAGAACCAGTATCAAATACCCAGGTGCTACTGCGAGCTCTAGTAAGGTACACATCAATAACATGTATATCACATATACCTTTGTTCACCTTGCCATCCTTCTTATCTGCCAAATACTTGGGGCAGTTCCGCTTCCAGTGACCAGTCTGCTTGCAGTAGAAGCACTCAGTTTCAGGCTTAGGTCCAGACTTGGGTTTCTTCTCATGAGTAGCAACTTGCTTGCTGTTCTTTTTGAAGTTCCCCTTCTTCTTCCCTTTGCCCTTTTTTCTTGAAACTAGTGGTCTTGTTAACCATCAACACTTGATGCTCCTTCTTGATTTCTACCTCCGCAGCTTTCAGCATTGCGAGGAGCTCGGGAATAGTCTTGTTCATCCCTTGCATATTATAGTTCATCACGAAGCTCTTGTAGCTTGGTGGCAGTGATTGGAGAATTATGTCAATGACGCAATCATCTGGGAGATTAACTCCCATCTGAATCAAGTGATCATTATACCCAGACATTTTGAGTATATGCTCACTGACAGAACTGTTCTCCTCCATCTTGCAGCTATAGAACTTATTGGAGACTTCATATCTCTCAATTCGGGCATTTGCTTGAAATATTAACTTCAACTCCTGAAACATCTCATATGCTCCATGATGTTCAAAACGTCGTTGAAGTCCCGATTCTAACCCGTAAAGCATGTGTGACGCCCGGGAAATTAAGCTACAGTGATCCTCTGCTAGTGATACCACGTCACCTCAATTATAGTTGCTAATCTTGAGTTAGTTCAAAACCGGTCCAAAATTCAAAATTCAAATTAATGATAACAATAAAAGTTTTCAAAAATTAAAACTAAAAAGTTCGGTGGTTGTCAAATATTACATCGGTAATTATGGTGGAGTGCACACATTTTTATAAAGTGTCTGAATATTTTAAAATTAATTAAAACAGAAAAGGAAAAATAAGAAAAGAAAATAAAAACAAACCGAATAAATAAAGGGAGGGGGAGAAAACCCCACTGGCCCAACTGGGCCAAGCCCCCACCTGGCCCAGCCGGCCACCCCCTGGCCCGGCCCAACCCCCTCACTCCCTTATCCCCCCCCCGGTCGGCAGGAAACCCTAGCCGCACCCATTCCCCCCCGATCCCCTCCTCCTCCCTCCCCGCGCCGATCCGGATCGGCACCGGCCGATCCCGTCGTCCCCCTCGTCGCCGTCGGCCGCCTCCCCGCCCTCCCGCCTCACCGGTCGACCCCGACCGCCCCCGAGCAGCTTTCCGAGACCCTGCGCCCCCCTCGTGAGCTCTCCCCTCGACCCCTGCTCTCCCCTCGTCCCCCTCCCGAACATCGCCGCCTCCCCGTCGTCGGCTCCGGCCGCCCCCCCCCCCCCCCCCCGCGCACCGGCCCTCCCTCTTCCTTCCCCCGCCAGGGAGCACGGGAACGTGCTCCCCGGCCTCCCTCTCCCTTCTCGCCCGGGCCTCGGCCCCGGCGAGCACGCCGCACCCGAGCTCCCCTTCGTCGCGGATCTCGTCGCCGGCGCCCCCCCCCCCCAGTGACCAAATGGTCACGGGGCCGAGCCCGTGGTGCTCAGCGCGCCGCGCAAGCACCCCCCCGGCCCCCGTAGCGCGCCCCCGTCGGGGCCTGAACCACCCCGCCGCCTCCGCCGCTCGCCGGCGCCGATTCCGGCCGAGTCCGGCCGCGCCACTGCCACCATTGGACGCGCCGTCCTCCCCGCTTCCGAACGCATCGCCCACGCCCCTTTTTGGCCAACGAATGACGAAGTCCGGCGAGGTCTGGTGCCCCCTCCGCCGCGGACGCCCATCGGGGCTCCCCAACGCCGGCCGCCGACATGGCCGCCCGGGGCCACCGCCTGGGCCACTGACTGGTGGGCCCAGGCCCCCCCCCCCGCCGCCCTGATTGACTCGGTCAGCTGGGCTGACCGGTCCACCCCCCTGCCTATGACATGGGGGCCCCACCCCCAGGACGTTTTTAAAATAAAAGAAAAGGGAAAAGGAATTTAGATAAATATAATTAATAAAAATAATAATGAATAAAATTAATTAATTAATTAATTAAGTAAATAATTAATTTAATTAATCCTGATTAATTAAACCTAATGAGTAATTAACCTAATTAACTACTGTTAATTAAACTTAACTAAGATAATTAGTTAACAGAGTATGACGAACGGGACCCACATGTCCGGGTTGACCTAGTCAACCCTGTTGACTGCTGACGTCAGCATGGCATCATGCTGACGTCATAATTCCATTTTTCGAATTAAATAATTAATTGATTAAATTCCAGAAATTAATAAAATCTTTAAAAAATCATATCTTTTAATCCGTAACTCGGATTAAAATATTTTCAACATGAAAGTTGCTCAGAACGACGGGACGAATTCGGATACGCAGTCCGTTCGTCCGCCACACCCCCCTAACCTATCAAACCCGCAACTTTCCCCCTCCGGCTCCTCTGCCCGAAAACACGAAACACCGGGAATACTTTCCCGGATGATTCCCCCCTTAACCAGTACCACCTCATACCACGTTAGGGCACGCCTAGCATCGCTTCTTGGCATGTCATGCATCGATATGCATCTGTTTACTTGGTATTCATTGTTTCTTCCCCCTCTTCTCTCCGGTAGACTACGAGACCGACGCTGCTGCTGCCCAGCTCGACTACGGAGTTGACGACCCCTCTCTCTTGCCAGAGCAACCAGGCAAGCCCCCCCTTTGATCACCAGATATCGCCTACTCTTCTCTATACTGCTTGCATTAGAGTAGTGTAGCATGTTACTGCTTTCCGTTAATCCTATTCTGATGCATAGCCTGTCATTGCTGCTACAGTCATTGATACCTTACCCGCAATCCTAAATGCTTAGTATAGGATGCTAGTGTTCCATCAGTGGCCCTACACTCTTGTCCGTCTGCCATGCTATACTACTGGGCTGTGATCACTTCGGGAGGTGATCACGGGCATATACTATATACTTTACACTGTTACATTACCTGTGATACTGTTCGGAGTTGGGGGCTGAAGGGGCAGGTGGCTCCATCCCGGTAGAGGTGGGCCTGGGTTCCCGACGGCCCCCGACTGTTACTTGGTGGCGGAGCGACAGGGCAGGTTGAGACCACCTAGGAGACAGGTGGGCCTGGCCCTGTTCGGCGTTCGCGGATATTTAACACGCTTAACGAGATCTTGGTATTTGATCTGAGTTGGCTACGAGCCTATACGCACTAACCATCTACGCGGGAGTAGTTATGGGTATCCCGACGTCGTGGTATCAGCCGAAGCACTTCAGACGTCAGCGACGGAGCGGCGCGCGCCGAATTGGACTGGAACGCCACTAGGCTAGGTCTGCTTTCGGCCGCGTACGCAACGTGCAGGTGTGCTATGGGCGATGGGCCCAGACCCCTGTGCGCTTAGGTTTAGACCGGCGTGCTGGCCTCTCTGTTGAGCCTAGGTGGGGCTGCGACGTGTTGATCTTCCGCGGCCGGGCATGACCCAGGAAAGTGTGTCCGGCCAAATGGGATCAAGCGTGTTGGGTAAGTTGGTGCACCCCTGCAGGGAAGTTAATCTATTCGAATAGCCGTGATCTTCGGTAACAGGACGACTTGGAGTTGTACCTTGACCTTATGACAACTAGAACCGGATACTTAATAAAACACACCCTTCCAAGTTCCACAGACAACCCGGTGATCGCTTTTCCACAGGGCGACGAGGGGAGGATCGCCGGGTAGGGTTATGCTATGCGATGCTATCTGGAGATGCTACTTGGAGATGCTACTTGGAGATGCTACTTGGAGATGCTACTTGGAGGACTTCAATCTACTCTCTTCTACATGCTGCAAGACGGAGGCTGCCAGAAGCGTAGTCTTCGACAGGATTAGCTATCCCCCTCTTATTCTGGCATTCTGCAGTTCAGTCCACCGATATGGCCCTTTACACATATACCCATGCATATGTAGTGTAGCTCCTTGCTTGCGAGTACTTTGGATGAGTACTCACGGTTGCTTTTCTCCCTCTTTTCCCCTTTCCCTTCTACCTGGTTGTCGCAACCAGATGCTGGAGCCCTGGAGCCAGACGCCACCGTCGACGACGACCCCTACTACACCGGAGGTGCCTACTACTACGTGCAGCCCGCTGACGACGACCAGGAGTAGTTAGGAGGATCCCAGGCAGGAGGCCTGCGCCTCTTTCGATCTGTATCCCAGTTTGTGCTAGCCTTCTTAAGGCAAACTTGTTTAACTTATGTCTGTACTCAGATATTGTTGCTTCCGCTGACTCGTCTATGATCGAGCACTTGTATTCGAGCCCTCGAGGCCCCTGGCTTGTATTATGATGCTTGTATGACTTATTTTATTTGTAGAGTTGTGTTGTGATATCTTCCCGTGAGTCCCTGATCTTGATCGTACACATTTGCGTGCATGATTAGTGTACGATTGAATCGGGGGCGTCACAAGTTGGTATCAGAGCCGACTGCCTGTAGGAATCCCCCTTTCACACTTCTTGGCCGAAGTCGAGTCTAGACATTGCAAAACTTTTACTAACTTGGTTGTGTGCCTTACGGGCCCACGTCGCCATTGGGTGGTACTAGGATCTTTTACTCCTCGACCTTTACTCTGGGACTCTAAGCTCTCTTCTATTTGGGTTAAATGATTTCGCTAAAAACAAAACTAACTTTAGGTTCTCGCAAGTACTTTCTCCCGGAGAGCCACTTGTTACTGATGACCGCCTGCTGCACCAGAAGATTCCAAAGATACTCTACGATGTGCTCCCGAGACTATGTGCCATCGCTCTTGCAATTCACTTCCATCGATAAATCCCTCTAGATAACTACTTACACCTATCGTTCATATTGTCATCCCCAGTTGCTCTTGTTATTACAAGATGTCCTGAAATACTCTTCGATATTCCGAGAATTCTTTACGCTTACTGCCCTGCAGTTCCTTGCTGCATGAATACCCCTACGGATAATTACTCGCGCTTGCCGAGTATCCGCTCATCCCCAGTTGTTCTTGTGTTTCACAAAAGTCTTCAAAATAATATTCGATCTTCCGAAAACCCTCTGGAGCCTTTGGCTCTTGAAATTCTTGCTTGCTTGCATTATGGTTAATCCCATAAGTATAGAAATCTTATTGACATTCCTTGTCATTATCATTTTGAGTCTGTTGACTCAATATGCTGCGAATACACGCAATCATCATTGATCCTTATAAATTACCTTTCCGACTGAGCTTCCATTCTTTTAACTGGAGTTGGTTCTCGACCAATCCAATTGTCGTTGGTTGTACCCTAAGGCTATTCAACTTATCCATCCCTAATCAGAGCATTGCTTTTGATCCCTTGATTTGGAAATCATAATTCCTTTGCATTTGACAATTGAGTTAGTCAGTTGTTTCTATAATCTGATCTCCTTGCATTCTTCTTCCTCTAGTTCAGTACCGATACTCGTATCAGATCCCTTGTGGACCATCAAGTCCTTTGTTGGATTTATCTGACAACGCCCTTCATATTCAATAACCTTGTGAGCCTTTCCTCGGATACATAATGCCTTTGGTAAATTGTATCCTCTTCTTTTCTCAACCATGCTCTGCCATCGAGTTTGTGTTATTTACTCTTGAAACTTGTGGTATATGTTTCTAAGAAGCCCCTATGGGTTGAACATATGCCTTCTCTAAACCGTGTGAACCCGAAAGTTTTCACGAGTCATACCCTTCTGGTGCTTCACCAGACAAAATTTCAACACTACAACTTCATCGAACGTGAGAAGTGAATGAAAGGTTATGCATTGGAGAAGTGGGAGTCGACCTTGAACTTGTGTTCATGCCCATGGACGCGATATATATCCTATCATGAAAGCTTCTTGTAACAATAACTATTTCCTTGATAACTAACCTATGGTATCTGTGAATTGATCCCTTGCAACCGTGGTTCCGACCATGATTGTTCTTCTTTGATCTCATTTCTCGGACAAGTTAAAACAATTGTCTTCTATGGATCAATACACCAGTCCAACCTTTACTTTGATCTTGTGTCGAGTATTACCCCCCTGGTATCTCGAGATTATCATGGAACTGCATAACTTTTTATGAGTTCTTCATCAAGTGCTACCTTCCCATCGATTCCAATTTTTCGCGGGCTCTGAGTTATTGAACACTCAAAGACACCGATAACTGAACCGAGTCCGCTCTACGGTTCAACAACTCTTCAGCAAGCTTCTATAAGTACGAGTTTGTTACCCGATCACGCCATTCCTAGCCTGTTTGGCTATATCGTTGTCGTGACGAATTCTAACGGGGCTACCTGGTCCTTATTTTCGGAGCACCAATTTTCGACGATGAACTAACCTTACGTCGATTGTCCTCGTCATACCCTTTCACCTTAAACAACAAGCTTGAGTTCGAGTTTGTGTCGTAACGGTGGTTCCAATAACCTCTTGCTTCATCATTCCTTTGACTTGATGTCGTCGCTGATTGACTACATCTGCATGAAATCTCTCGACAATTGTGTCGTGATCATCATCAACCTTATGAGCTCTTCCAGGAATTCAATTGAATTCATGATGGGTAATACCATCCTTGCCCCTCGATGATTCCTGTTCTCATCGACCACTTTATTGCCTTCCGTTCAACACAACTTGTTCGTGTTTGGTGTAAACCTTGAGATCACTGCTACCCAGCAGTCGATCTTCCTTACCTCGGTAGTATTACCATCTCTTTTTGTCAAGAATGTGGTGAGAATTTCACCACCTCTTAATAATTCTTCATAACATAATACTTCTTGCCATCTTCGTTCATTCCTTGGTCCCCGTATTGTTTTCAACCGGAATACCGACAATGGAGCTATGACGTGTGAATTCAAAACTTCTAACAACCCTATTGCTTTGAAGTGAATGGGCAATAGTTCATTCTAAGTCCTTCGCTAATTGAATCACCATTCTGACATTGGTCGTGCAACCCAACCCATATTTCGGGCGCACCTTTCAACCAATGTTTAATTGTGTATGTTTTCCTCGAGCATACTTCCTTATATCATTTGATCTGACAAATGTTATCTCCTTGTTCACTTAATGGTGGAAATCCATCTTTTGGGAATCTCGGTGAATTGCCGTTGAGTTCACCAGACACCTCCTTGTCCTCTCCTTGGGTTAATGATGGACTCTTGTTAACGGAAATCACTTCGTAGTTCATTTCCCCGAGAATCTTACAATGTCATCTCGTCAATTTGCGTTGCACCTTTTCTTCTCAGGTATCCTAAGTCTGAGGTATCCTGACACCAATCGGATCTGAATCTCGGTCAGATATGATGGTTGGGACAATTTTCCAAGAGTCATGAAGTTGATCCTTTGATGACCCGGTAACATGATGTCATGCCTAGCACCCCCCCCCCGGCTGGAGGACCTATCATTATAGATTCCTTTTCAGCAAGGTTATCCATTCGTCCATGAGGAAATTGTAAGACTTATTCTACAAGTTATTCCTGATGGATCCTTCGTGTTTCCAAAGTCTGATCTTCACCTGAAGACCATGTCAATGCTATCTCGAAGCATGTCAATGGTACTCCGATTTTCAACAGGAACATTTGAAGCACGATGCTAAATTTTATTTATCACTTATCCTAACACCGTTGTATGGGTAATATCATGAGATTCCTTCCCCCTTACCTAAATGGTTTTCTACTTTATATCCTGTCATGGATATCATGCTCTGCTTGTCATTGGGAAGGATATACCCCTGAAATATGTGTTTAAACACATTTTCCTTTCCATTGTTCTGTTTAATCTGATGATCATATTTTCCTTCCATTGTTGGTTTAACCTTTCTTGTGATCTATATGATCTGAGAAGTAATATTTTCCTGCTTATGTAAACACCTTGTTGTACAATTCTGTCAGTAAGACCCTGTTACTTTTGTTGATGACATTCTGGTAACCACCGATGGACGAGAACTTTGCCTACTGGTCCGCCTCGTTCAACGAGCAGGAAAATGGTTCTCTTCGTCCCTCGCCCTTGGTACCGACATTGTTGCCGACATAACTGACATGCTACTCTCTGACATGCCTTGCTATCGTGATCGTACAAGATGTCAGCCCCCCTTTCTACTTTTAACCCACATGGTGGGCCCATAACCCACAGGTCCCAGGAACGAAAGCTGACTCTCCTGTACAACCTGTTGTCAAAGTTATTCCTCGTGCTTGGCTTTGTATGTAATTCACGGGCCACTTGCCTGTTGATCTATTCTGGTATCAGACACAAAACTTATTACCATTGCTCTGGACCCCTTTTACACTTTGTTTCAGGCATCGGATGATTGCCTACCCACTTGAAACTTCTCATGGTACCTTCTTACTTGCTCTCGATATTTTCTTGAGTTCCAGTTCGAGAGTTACTTTCCGCCACCTTCCCCTATGTTAGCTACCAGATAGTCAACCTTGCATAGGTTCGTTCTGCCGGAATACCCCCTTCCCTATTCGTAAGTATGTTGGAGTTCCCGAGAAAAGGGCGGCATCACCATGATGACCTGTAGCAGAGAAATGATGATGTCAAGGTAATGGATCGACCTCTTCAAGAAGAACAACCAAGACTGAGAAGATTCGTTAGGATTTCATAACCAGACCTTTCCCCCTTACTCCCCTCTAAATCTCGGGACGAGATTTCTTGTAGTGGAGGAGAATTGTGACGCCCGGGAAATTAAGCTACAGTGATCCTCTGCTAGTGATGCCACGTCACCTGAATTATAGTTGCTAATCTTGAGTTAGTTCAAAACCGGTCCAAAATTCAAAATTCAAATTAATGATAACAATAAAAGTTTTCAAAAATTAAAACTAAAAAGTTCGGTGGTTGTCAAATATTACATCGGCAATTATGGTGGAGTGCACACATTTTTATAAAGTGTCTGAATATTTTAAAATGAATTAAAACAGAAAAGGAAAAATAAGAAAAGAAAATAAAAACAAACCGAATAAATAAAGGGAGGGGAGAAAACCCCACTGGCCCAACTGGGCCAAGCCCCCACCTGGCCCAGCCGGCCACCCCCTGGCCCGGCCCAACCCCCTCACTCCCTTATCCCCCCCCCCCCGGTCGGCAGGAAACCCTAGCCGAACAAATTCCCCCCCGATCCCCTCCTCCTCCCTCCCCGCGCCGATCTGGATCGGCACCGGCCGATCCCGTCGCCCCCCTCGTCGTCGTCGGCCGCCTCCCCGCCCTCCCGCCTCACCGGTCGACCCCGACCGCCCCCGAGCAGCTTTCCGAGACCCTGCGCCCCCCTCGTGAGCTCTCCCCTCGACCCCTGCTCTCCCCTCGTCCCCCTCCCGAACGTCGCCGCCTCCCCGTCGTCGGCTCCGACCGCCCCGCCCCCCCTCCCCCCGCGCACCAGCCCTCCCTCTTCCTTCCCCCGCCACGGAGCACGGGAATGTGCTCCCCGGCCTCCCTCTCCCTTCTCGCCCGGGCCTCGGCCCCGGCGAGCACGCCGCACCCGAGCTCCCCTCCGTCGCGGATCTCGTCGCCGGCGCCCCCCCCGGTGACCAAATGGTCACGGGGCCGAGCCCGTGGTGCTCAGCGCGCCGCGCAAGCACCCCCCCGGCCCCCGTAGCGCGCCCCCGTCGGGGCCCGAACCACCCCGCCGCCTCCGCCGCTCGCCGGCGCCGATTCCGGCCGAGTCCGGCCGCGCCACTGCCACCATTGGACGCGCCGTCCTCCCCGCTTCCGAACGCACCGCCCACGCCCCTTTTTGGCCACCGAATGACGAAGTCCGGCGAGGTCCGGCGCCCCCTCCGCCGCGGACGCCCACCGGGGCTCCCCAACGCCGGCCGCCGACGTGGCCGCCCGGGGCCACCGCCTGGGCCACTGACTGGTGGGCCCAGGCCCCCCCCCCCCCGCCGCCCTGATTGACTCGGTCAGCTGGGCTGACCGGTCCACCCCCCTGCCTATGACATGGGGGCCCCACCCCCAGGACGTTTTTAAAATAAAAGAAAAGGGAAAAAGAATTTAGATAAATATAATTAATAAAAATAATAATGAATAAAATTAATTAATTAATTAAGTAAATAATTAATTTAATTAATCCTGATTAATTAAACCTAATGACTAATTAACATAATTAACTACTATTAATTAAACTTAACTAAGATAATTAGTTAACAGAGTATGACAAACGGGACCCACATGTCCGGGTTGACCTAGTCAACCCTGTTGACTGCTGACGTCATAATTCCATTTTTCGAATTAAATAATTAATTGATTAAATTTCAGAAATTAATAAAATCTTTAAAAAATCATATCTTTTAATCCGTAACTCGGATTAAAATATTTTCAACATGAAAGTTGCTCAGAACGACGGGACGAATTCGGATACGCAGTCCGTTCGTCCGCCACACCCCCCTAACCTATCGAACCCGCAACTTTCCCCCTCCGGCTCCTCTGCCCGAAAACACGAAACACCGGGAATACTTTCCCGGATGATTCCCCCCTTAACCAGTACCACCTCATACCACGTTAGGGCACGCCTAGCATCGCTTCTTGGCATGTCATGCATCGATATGCATCTGTTTACTTGGTATTCATTGTTTCTTCCCCCTCTTCTCTCCGGTAGACTACGAGACCGACGCTGCTGCTGCCCAGCTCGACTACGGAGTTGACGACCCCTCTCTCTTGCCAGAGCAACCAGGCAAGCCCCCCCTTTGATCACCAGATATCGCCTACTCTTCTCTATACTGCTTGCATTAGAGTAGTGTAGCATGTTACTGCTTTCCGTTAATCCTATTCTGATGCATAGCCTGTCATTGCTGCTACAGTCATTGATACCTTACCCGCAATCCTAAATGCTTAGTATAGGATGCTAGTGTTCCATCAGTGGCCCTACACTCTTGTCCGTCTGCCATGCTATACTACTGGGCTGTGATCACTTCGGGAGGTGATCACGGGCATATACTATATACTTTACACTGTTACATTACCTGTGATACTGTTCGGAGTTGGGGGCTGAAGGGGCAGGTGGCTCCATCCCGGTAGAGGTGGGCCTGGGTTCCCGACGGCCCCCGACTGTTACTTGGTGGCGGAGCGACAGGGCAGGTTGAGACCACCTAGGAGACAGGTGGGCCTGGCCCTGTTCGGCGTTCGCGGATATTTAACACGCTTAACGAGATCTTGGTATTTGATCTGAGTTGGCTACGAGCCTATACGCACTAACCATCTACGCGGGAGTAGTTATGGGTATCCCGACGTCGTGGTATCAGCCGAAGCACTTCAGACGTCAGCGACGGAGCGGTGCGCGCCGAATTGGACTGGAATGCCACTAGGCTAGGTCTGCTTTCGGCCGCGTACGCAACGTGCAGGTGTGCTATGGGCGATGGGCCCAGACCCCTGTGCGCTTAGGTTTAGATCGGCGTGCTGGCCTCTCTGTTGAGCCTAGGTGGGGCTGCGACGTGTTGATCTTCCGCGGCCGGGCATGACCCAGGAAAGTGTGTCCGGCCAAATGGGATCAAGCGTGTTGGGTAAGTTGGTGCACCCCTGCAGGGAAGTTAATCTATTCGAATAGCCGTGATCTTTAGTAACAGGACGACTTGGAATTGTACCTTGACCTTATGACAACTAGAACCGGATACTTAATAAAACACACCCTTCCAAGTTCCACAGAAAACCCGGTGATCGCTTTTCCACAGGGCGACGAGGGGAGGATCGCCGGGTAGGGTTATGCTATGCGATGCTATTGGAGATGCTACTTGGAGATGCTACTTGGAGATGCTACTTGGAGATGCTACTTGGAGGACTTCAATCTACTCTCTTCTACATGCTGCAAGACGGAGGCTGCCAGAAGCATAGTCTTCGACAGGATTAGCTATCCCCCTCTTATTCTGGCATTCTGCAGTTCAGTCCACCGATATGGCCCTTTACACATATACCCATGCATATGTAGTGTAGCTCCTTGCTTGCGAGTACTTTGGATGAGTACTCACGGTTGCTTTTCTCCCTCTTTTCCCCTTTCCCTTCTACCTGGTTGTCGCAACCAGATGCTGGAGCCCTGGAGCCAGACGCCATCGTCGACGATGATTCCTACTACACCGGAGGTGCCTACTACTACGTGCAGCCCGCTGACGACGACCAGGAGTAGTTAGGAGGATCCCAGGCAGGAGGCATGCGCCTCTTTCGATCTGTATCCCATTTTGTGCTAGCCTTCTTAAGGCAAACTTGTTTAACTTATGTCTGTACTCAGATATTGTTGCTTCCGCTGACTCGTCTATGCTCGAGCACTTGTATTCGAGCCCTCGAGGCCCCTGGCTTGTAGAATGATGCTTGTATGACTTATTTTTATTTGTAGAGTTGTGTTGTGATATCTTCCCGTGAGTCCCTGATCTTGATCGTACACATTTGTGTGCATGATTAGTGTACGATTGAATCGGGGGCGTCACAGCATGGCACACTGAACTATCGAGTAGTCATCAGCTTTGCTCTCCCAGACGTTCATAACATCTGGTGTTGCTCCAGCAGCAGGCCTGGCACCCAGCGGTGCTTCCAGGACTTAATTCTTCTGTGCAGCAATGAGGATAATCCTCAAGTTACGGACCCAGTCCGTGTAATTGCTACCATCATCTTTCAACTTTGCTTTCTCAAGGAACGCATTAAAATACAACGGAACAACAGCACGAGCCATCTATCTACAATCAACATAAACAAGCAAGATACTATCAGGTACTAAGTTCATGATAAGTTTAAGTTCATTTAATCAAATTACTTAAGAACTCCCACTTAGATAGACATCCCTCTAATCCTCTAAGTGATCACGTGATCCAAATCAACTAAACCATAACCGATCATCACGTGAGATGGAGTAGTTTTCAATGGTGAACATCGTTATGTTGATCATATCTACTATATGATTCACGCTCGACCTTTCGGTCTCTGTGTTCCGAGGCCATATCTGCATATGCTAGGCTCGTCAAGTTTAACCTGAGTATTCTGCGTGTGCAAAACTGGCTTGCACCCGTTGTAGATGGACGTAGAGCTTATCACACCCGATCATCACGTGGTGTCTGGGCACGACGAACTTTGGCAACGGTGCGTACTCAAGGAGAACACTTCTTGATAATTTAGTGAGGGATCATCTTATAATGCTACCGTCAATCAAAGCAGGATAAGATGCATAAAAAGATAAACATCACATGCAATCAATATAAGTGATATGATATGGCCATCATCATCTTGTGCTTGTGATCTCCATCTCCGAAGCACCGTCATGATCACCATCGTCACCGGCGCGACACCTTGATCTCCATCGTAGCATCGTTGTCGTCTCGCCAATCTTATGCTTCCACGACTATCGCTACCGCTTAGTGATAAAGTAAAGCATTACATCGCGATTGCATTGCATACAATAAAGCGACAACCATATGGCTCCTGCCAGTTGCCGATAACTCGGTTACAAAACATGATCATCTCATACAATAAAATTCAGCATCATGCCTTGACCATATCACATCACAACATGCCCTGCAAAAACAAGTTAGACGTCCTCTACTTTGTTGTTGCAAGTTTTACGTGGCTGCTACAGGCTTAAGCAAGAACCAATCTCACCTACGCATCAAAACCACAACGATAGTTTGTCAAATAGACTCCGTTTTAACCTTCGCAAGGACCGGGTGTAGCCACACTTGGTTCAACTAAAGTTGGAGAGACTGTCGCCCGCAAGCCACCTATGTGCAAAGCACGTCGGGAGAACCGGTCTCGCGTAAGCGTACGCGTAATGTCGGTCTGCGTCGTCTCATCCAACAATACCGCCGAACCAAAGTATGACATGCTGGTAGGCAGTATGACTTATATCGCCCACAACTCACTTGTGTTCTACTCGTGCATATAACATCAAACCATAAAACCTAGGCTCGGATGCCACTGTTGGGGAACGCAGTAATTTCAAAAAAATTCCTACGCACACGCAAGATCATGGTGATGCATAGCAACAAGAGGGGAGAGTGTTGTCTACGTACCCACACAGACTGACTGCCGAAGCGTTGACGCAACATAGAGGAAGTAGTCGTACGTCCTCCCGATCTGACCGATCCAAGCACCGTTACTCCGTCACCTCCGAGTTCTTAGCACACGTACAGCTCGATGACGATCCCCGGGCTCCGATCCAGCAAAGCGTCGGGGAGGAGTTCCGTCAGGACGACGGCATGGTAACGATCTTGATGTTCTACTATCGCAGGGCTTCGCCTAAGCACCGTTACAATATGATCGAGGTGGAATATGGTGGCAGGGGGCACCGCACACGGCTAAGGAACGATCTCAAGGATCAACTTGTGTGTCTAGAGGTGCCCCCCTGCCCCCGTATATAAAGGATCCAAGGGGGAGGGGGTGGCCGGCCAGGAGGAGGGCGCAGGAGGAGTCCTACTCCTACCGGGAGTAGGACTCCCCCCCCCCCAATCCTAGTTGGAATAGGATTCCCCGAGGGGGAAAGAGAGAGAGGGTGGCCGGCCACCTCTCCTTGTCCTAATAGGACCAGGGGAGGGGGGAGGCGCACGGCCCACCTTGGGCTGCCCCTTTCTCCTTTCCACTAAAGCCCACTAAGGCCCATATAGCTCCCGGGGGGTTCTGGTAACCTCCCGGTACTCCGGTAAAATCTCGATTTCACCCGGAACACTTCCGATATCCAAACATAGGCTTCCAATATATCAATCTTTATGTATCGACCATTTCGAGACTCCTCGTCATGTCCGTGATCAGATCTGGGACTCCGAACTAACTTCGGTACATCAAAATGCACAAACTCATAATAACTGTCATCGTAACGTTAAGCGTGCGGACCCTATGATTCGAGAACAATGTAGACATGACCGAGACACGTCTCCGGTCAATAACCAATAGCGGGACCTGGATGCCCATATTGGCTCCTACATATTCTACGAAGATCTTTATCGGTCAGACCGCATAACAACATACGTTGTTCCCTTTGTCATCGGTATGTTACTTGCCCGAGATTCGATCGTCGGTATCCAATACCTAGTTCAATCTCGTTACCGGCAAGTCTCTTTACTCGTTCCGTAATACATCATCTCGCAACTAACTCATCAGTTGCAATGCTTGCAAGGCTTATGTGATGTGCATTACCGAGAGGGCCCAGAGATACCTCTCCGACAATCGGAGTGACAAATCCTAATCTCGAAATATGCCAACCCAACATGTACCTTTGGAGACACCTGTAGAGCTCCTTTATAATCACACAGTTACATTGTGATTTGGTAGCACACAAAGTGTTCCTCCGGTAAACGGGAGTTGCATAATCTCATAGTCATAGGAACATGTATAAGCAATGAAGAAAGCAATAGCAACATACTAAACGATTGGGTGCTAAGCTAATGAAATGGGTCATGTCAATCAGATCATTCAACTAATGATGTGACCTCGTTAATCAAATAACAACACCTTGTTCATGGTTAGGAAACATAACCATCTTTGATTAATGAGCTAGTCAAGTAGAGGCATACTAGTGACACTAAGTTTGTCTATGTATTCACACATGTATTATGTTTCCGGTTAATAAAATTCTAGCATGAATAATAAACATTTATCATGATATAAGGAAATAAATAATAACTTTATTATTGCCTCTAGGGCATATTTCCTTCACTCACGCCATTTGGACTAAGCTCAACGGCCTCTTCACCGACAACGCGCTCCAACGCAAGGTTTTCTTGCACGGCGAGTTTTTTGGGTGCCAGCAGCTTGACTCGTCGGTCGACGATTATTGCATACGCCTCAAGAAGCTTGTCGACGAGCTCTGTGACCTCGGCGAGAAGTGTAAGATTGATTTGGTATAGGCGTTCCTAACCTCCAGAAGGAGAGTTGCCTCGCTATATATTGATGTTTTGTCGTAGATTACAAGTCAGGGCGATCGCAAGGATTCACCTCTCGATACAGAGTTGGAGTCGGTAAGGGAGAGAGAGGTAGAGAAGGATACGAGAGAGATAGTTGAGATTACACGTATAGTATTCAAACTCTAACACCCTCCCTTAATCTAAACTATCCTATGTTGAGGTTTCTTTTGAACTCTTCAAAAATCTTAACTGATAAAGCTTTAGTGAACCCATCGGCTACTTGATCTTTGGATGGAATGAACCTTATGTCCAACTTCTTCTCCGCCACTCTTTCTCGCACTAAATGAAAATCAATTTCAATGTGTTTAGTTCTGCCATGGAAAACTGGATTAGCTGAGAGATAGGTGGCCCCCAAATTGTCACACCACAAACATGGAACACGACGTTGCTTGATTCCCAACTCATCAAGTAATGATTCCATCCAAATGATCTCAGCAGTAGCATTGGCCAATGACTTGTACTCAGCTTCTGTACTTGATCTTGACACTGTAGCTTGTTTCCTAGCACTCCAAGAAATAAGGTTTGAACCAAAAAATACTGCAAATCCTCCGGTTGATTTTATGTCATCACTACATCCTGCCCAGTCGGCGTCAGAAAAAGCACTAACTAGTGAAGAATTAGAACGTTTGAATTATAGTCCCAAACTCAAAGTATGCTTAATGTATCGCACAATCCTTTTGACAGCCGTCCAATGGGTGGAAGTAGGAGCATGCAGATATTGACAAACCTTGTCCACAGCAAATGATATGTCTGGCCGTGTCAAAGTTAAGTACTGTAGAGCTCCAACAATACTCCTATATTTTGTGCTCTCCTCTTCCTTAAGTGGTTCCCCTTCACGTGCTAAAAGTTGTTCTGAAGAAGACAAAGGTGTGGGCGAAGGCTTGCAGTCCTTCATTCCCATACGAGTTAAAAGTTCAGTGGCATATTTTTCCTGACTCAACACTATGCCATCTTGAATCTTCTTAACTTCAATACCAAGGAAGAAGTGTAAATCACCAAGGTCCTTCAAGGCAAATTCTGAACTTAAATCATGCAAGAGAGCATCAGTGGCATTTGATGAGGAGCTTGCAACTATGATGTCATCAACATAAATGAGCACAAACATGACAGTATTTGCCTTATTATAGATGAAGAGAGATGTATCAGCCTTGGATGCAACAAAACCAAGATGCTTCAATTGTGAGCTTAGCCTTGAGAACCATGCTCTAGGAGACTGTTTCAGACCATAAAGCACTTTATCAAGTTTGCAAATATAGTGAGGTGTTTGTTTATTTTCATACCCTGGTGGTTACCTCATATAGACCTCCTCTTCCAGAACACCATGCAAAACGCATTCTGAACATCTAGCTGTCTAAGGCTCCATCCTCTGGAAACAGTAATAGCTAGCACAAGTCTAATGGTAGCAGCCTTCACAACAGGACTAAAGATGTCCTCATAATCAATACCATAACGTTGCTTGAAACCTTTTGCAACCAGACGTGCCTTGTACCTATCAATGGAGCCATCTGCTTTTCTTTTGATTCTGTAAACCCATTTGCAATCAATAACATTTTTACCTCTTTGACTTGGTACCAAGTGCCATGTTTTATTCCTCATAAGTGCACCATATTCTTCATCCATGGCCCTTTTCCACTTAGGATCTTCAAGTGCATCACTCAACTTTGTTGGTTCACCTGAAATACACAGCATGCCATACGAGATAGTACCATCTGTTCTTACTTTGGGATTTCTAATACCTTTTTGTAATCGAGTCATAATCCTTGAAGTGGTGAGTGGTTGTGGCTGTAGTTGCACAGAAGACTGCTCAATATGATCAACCGCAGAGGATCCACACAATCCTTCCAAACCTGCAGATGCCGATGCAGATGATCCTGAGGACAGCGGTGTGGCTGAATCTGAATCAAGGCTTTCCGCAGAAGATCCTGAAGCCGCTGTCGCTGTCAACTGTCGCGTGGTCCGCGCACTACCGCTTCTGCGTGACGACGTGGTACTCATGGAGTGGCCCGCGCTCATAGAGGGGCTCGTCGCTCGGCCCGATATGGCCTGATTCGCCCGACCGGGCTGGTGCACCGGTGTGCAACCCAAAGCGGATCCACGCGCATGATCCAAGGTCGGCTGACGCGCTGGTGTGGCAGGCGCAGGCGCAGATAGATCTTCCTCGGGTTCCGCGCCGGCTCCTTCTTCTCCATTGGCATGAAATAATAGATCGTTTTGAGCCAAATTTTCATGATTTTGATCATTTTCTCTGCTGTTTTCTCCGGGTACCTGCACAGGCATAATACAAGGAGCAAGAACATTGTCAGATTGAACATTGTCAGATTGGTTAGCATAATTGTTATCACCCCCTTGATCAAAATCTGGAAGAAGAAGAATCTCTTTTCGAAGGAGGGCTCCGGCATTTGGATGAAGGGACTCGAATGGGAAGACTGATTCGTCGAAGATAACATCTCTAGATATATAGACCCTGCCGGTGGAAACATCAAGGCATTTAACTCCTTTGTGCATAGGACTATAACCAATGAAGACACACCTTTTCGAGCGAAATGCAGGTTTGCGTGTATTGTATGGTCTAAGATTTGGCCAACATGCACAACCGAATATACGGAGAGATGTGTAATCTGGAGTGACACCAAAGAGTCGTGTTATAGGATTCTCAAATTTGATGACTTTGCTAAGACGAATGTTGATAAGATAAGTGGCAGTAAGAAAAGCTTCGTCCCAGCATTTGAGAGGCATGGATGCATTGGCTAACAATGATAGTCCTACTTCAACAACATGACGGTGTTTTCGTTCAGCAGAACCGTTCTGTTGGTGAGCATGCGGACATGAGACATGATGAGAAATTCCAATCTTTTGAGAAAAGGAATTAAGTTTCTCATACTCACCTCCCCAGTCAGTTTGCATAACAAGAATTTTGGAGTTTAGTTGGCGTTCAACAAGATTTTGGAAATTTCCAAAGACTTGGAAAACATCGGACCGTTTCTTTAACAAGTATATCCAAGTAAACTTACTATAATCATCAATGAAGCTTACATAGTATGAAAATCTACCAACTGAAGTAGGGGCTGGCCCCCGCACATCTGAAAAAATAAGTTGCAAAGGAGCAGTGGATACACTGGTAGAGATGGGATATGGCAATTGATGACTTTTAGCTTGTTGACACGCATCACAAACTGACCCAACACTAGACTCATAAGGAAGTTTATTTCTACTAAGTACATGCTGAACAATAGTTGAAGACAGATGACCTAAATGACTATGCCACTTTGCCGAAGATGGTTTGGTTACACTCCAAGCTTGTTTATTTGACCATGATGAAGGGGATGATGATACGATTGGATAAAGACCTCCCTCGCATCTTCCTCTAAATATTACTCTCCTCGTTGCCAAGTCCTTGATAACAAAAGAGTAAGGATAGAATATTATGAGAACATTGTTGTCAAGAGTGAAACGATGAACTGAAACAAGATTTTTTGATGCATTAGGAACATGTAGAACATGATTTAGATGCAAATTTTTCTCGGGGGCTTTAACAATTGAGTTACCAATATGAGCAATATCCATACCTGTTCCACTTGCCGTGTGCACTTGGTCACCACCGCGGTACCTTTCTCGCATTGTCAATTTGTCAAGCTCCCCCGTGATGTGCTCGGTGGCGCCAGAGTCTGCATACCAATTTGTGTCGATTCCATAGGAGTTGGTGATGAGATTGGCCTTTTTCTTCTCCTAACGATCCTCGTCATACCGGTGCTAGCAATCCCTAGCACCGCCGGCATGGAACTTATAGCATATCTGGCACTCAGGGTAGTCTCCCTCGTGCTGCTGCTGCTGTGGTGGTGGTTGCTGGCGTTGACGTTGCTGCTGGCCACCGCTTCCACTGGTGCGACCAGGAGAGGAAGAAGCGCGATCAAAGCGACCGCGGCCTCTGTTCCCTCGTCCGCGACCTCGTCTGTTGCGGTACTGGCCACGCCCTCTGTACATAGCATTGGCAGATGAGCAAAAACCCGTAGGTCCATCATCCAACATCTCCATCCTCTGGTCAAACGCGGAAATCTGTGAAAAAGATCGTCAACGGTGATGGAGTTCTTGATTGCGCCAACTGCTGCAACGATGGGATCGTAGTCCCGATCGAGTCCGGCGAGGATGTAGTCCACCATCTCGCAATCTAATACTGGATGACCTGCTGCTGCAAGTTCGTCTCCAAGGCTCTTCATCTTGGCGATGAAGGCATTGTTGGACATGTTGCCCTTCTTGGTGTTGGAGATAGCAATCCTTAGATTTGTTATTCTGGATTGTGACTGCGCAACAAACAACGTGGTAAGAGTTGTCCAAAGATCAAAGGTATTCTCCTTACCGATGACCTGCGCAAGAATCTCCGGGTGAGAGAGTTTAGCAGATAACTTAGGACCTGCTGATCCTTTGCAATCCACGGACTGTACAGAGGATTTGGCTCCATGGCCGTGGACTTGTCCGCCTTGGTGATCTCCACTGTTTTCGGCGGTGCGGCATCGCTGCCGTCGAGGAGGTCGGTCACTTGCGCGCCTCGCAGTGCCGGCATAATTTGCGCCTTCCATAGGAGGTAGTTCCCCCTTGCGAGCTTCTCTGTTGGTGGAGCGCCGAGGTTGAGGCCTACGGCACTGGAGCTCATGGCGACGGCGATGGAGAAGCGTTAGGGTTCTGGTTTTTTGTTTCTGCTAGAGATAGGGAAGAGGCTGCTCTGTATACCATGTAAGATTGATTTGGTATAGGCTTTCCTACCCTCCAGAAGGATAGTTGCCTCGCTATATATTGATGTTTTGTCGTAGATTACAAGTCAGGGCGATCGCAAGGATTCACCTCTCGATACAGAGTTGGAGTCGGTAAGGGAGAGAGAGGTAGAGAAGGATATGAGAGAGATAGTTGAAATTACACGTATAGTATTCAAACTCTAACAAGAAGGTCTCCGACGAGCTCTTCCTCAGCACTCTCATTGTCGGCCTGAACAAAGACTTCAGGAACGCGACCTCCAACATCCCTCTCATCACCAACCCGACCTTCCCCAAGATCGTCGCGTACCTGAAGCTGGAGGAGAAGAGGATGCGGATGTCGCGCGCCCGGGCCACCCATACGGCTCTCACCGCCGGAACCCGCGGCGGTGCGCCGCCCACCGCTCCGGCTCCCCCGCCGCGGCCCACCTAGGGGCCCCTCCACGTGCAGCCGCCGCCCGGGTTCCCATATCCCGTGCCGCCGCAGGCCCCTCCGCCCCCCCCCCCCCCCCCGCCGAGCAGCAGCAGCGCCGGGGCGGGCGTCATGGCCAAGGTGGCCGCAAGCAGCAGCAGAAGCCGCCGGCTACCAATGGCGAGGCGCCACGCCAGCGGCAGCACCCGCTCCCGCCGGCGCCCTAGCAGGCCGGCCAGAACCCCTGGACGGGGGTTGTTCACGCATACTCCATGCCCATACCACGCGCCCCCGTCCCCGGTGTTTTTGGCGCCCGCCCGGCCCCTCATTAGGCTCTGTACATGGCCCCTCAAACGTATCTGCCGGCGCCGCTCTACGGCCCCTCGGCGGCCTATGGGCTGCCTCCGGCCGGTGGGCTCGTGGCGCCGCTGCCACAGCCTCTGCTGTCGGCCCCGGCCCTCCCGCCGGCACCATGGTACCCTGCGCTGCTAGCGGCCCTCCACACCGCCCCCATGCCAGAGCAGTACACCGGCGATGGTGACTGGTACATGGACACCGGAGCCACGGCTCACATGGCCGCCAACCCCGGTAACCTTCTTACCGCTCACCCTGTTCACACTGCTGCTCGTATTACCGTGGGCAACGGTTCTTCCATGCCCATCACTCATGTCGGCCATGCTGCTTTTCCTTCTAACTCCGTTCCATTACATCTTTCTAACGTACTCGTTTCACCTGACATCATTAACACTACTAGGGAAAAGCCTAGCAGTAGCGCGGGTTTTAGACCTATCAGTAGCGCGGGGTTATGCGCTAGTGATAAGGCGCTACAGCTAACGTGTAGCAGTAGCGTGCCTCCTCCCACGCTACTGCTAAATGGACTTAGTAGTAGCGAGTTCCCGGAGGAGCGCTACTGGTAATTAGTAGTAGCGCTTCTCCCTGCCCGCACTGCTACTATTATTTCATATTTTATTTCTTTTTAATTTCATGTTGTATTCATACACCTTTACACAAGTTTTCATACAACAGGAATTTCGAAATTGTTTTTACATCATAATGAGTTATTACATCATAGGGTGAAAGAACCGTGTGGACTAGTTTCAATTGGATGGACATCCACTTGAAACTAATCCGCGGTTCTTTCACCCAATGATATAATAAATATCATCATCGTCATATCATTAACAACTTGTCGTCATCATCATCATATCATTGGTCACTAGTCGTAATCACAAGTACTCCTCACATCATCAACTCTAACACATTGTATCACATAAAAACATATTGTACCTGATAGGACCTACTACATTCTCTTAGGACCTACTATATTCTCTAAGGTAAAATAGAAAAAAACAAGATAGCCCCTGACTCTCCATTATGGAGAATGGAGATTATCCTGTCTCCAATTCTTGCCTTTCGCTTAATGTTACTTCCAAGAACCTCCTTGCGAATGTCCAAACATTTTTTCCATTCTTTGATTAGCATGTGTTCACCGCTTTTAGAAATCCGATATGCACAGGTGAGCTCCTTAGATTCACCTGGCTGTATGTTCATAACTGCAAGGCGACCGTTCTGATACATCAGATGAGGCACACAATCCATCGGGATTTCCTGTTGAAAAACATAGTAATAACTTCGTAGTTAGCAATGATGTACTAGTTTTAGAAGTATGCAAAAGATGCATGGATGTCGTAATAGTAAAAAATCTTACCAGGGTATCTCCATAGAAGTTAACGTGGTTCAACACGTGCACTAGTGGCACGTATTCACCATAATTTGGAGGAGTTTGATAATAGGTATTGTAATTCTCAAGAAAAGTACAATAAGCAATCAGATGACTTTTCTCCTTATAAGTTAATTCGGAGCCATCAGTGTAGTGGGTTTTGTCTACCATCTTTTGCACATTCTTTGAAGATTCAAAATAAGCTGTCAATGGAAATAAGCTGTCAACTATTTTGAAATAAACAATATAAGTTAGTTAATAACTATGTTTGAGAAACTCACATTGCGGTAGAATCGGAAGCGTATCAACAAGGACCCAAATGTCCATATTGTCTTGCTCGATGTCAGGATTACCAAGATCCATGGTGACAATCATACCCTCATAAAAACCATACATTTTGCAAAGTGCTTCCCAGTTTTGGCAACCAAAATGGGTTACACTCTGAGAATTGTACAAATTTACTTCAAAATCGATATCATGATGGGTCCTTAGGTGTATTTTCTTTGTTTCATAATTTTCCTGGTCTTCAAAACCCATCCTCTCCAAGACATAGCGTCTTGCATGGCATGGGATAAGCTAGTCGAATTGTAAAAGATGAAAATTAGACGTTGAAATAGTTGAAGTCATGCTTAATTACGAAAAAAACAGTTGTCGTTGTTGCGTACCGTTTCAACATCGAACGTCTCCTCAAGCTTAATGCTCAAGCGTCGATCTTCATCCAGCTCAACGAACTTGTAGCACATACCTCGATCATCGTGGCACCAGCTGCACTCCCCTGGGAGACTGTCGTCGTCCGAGTACGACATTTCCTACGTTCATAATTCAAAGATTAAACTTGTACATATTCTAGCACAAGTCATGCTAGAATTCACGGAAAAATCCGGCATGACCTTTGCTAAAAAAAGGACATATCGAGCGCCTGAAATTTTCCGGAACGGAAATTAATCAACACTCCGGCAAAACATAGGCCACTCGGAGGTGTAACCAAAACATGAAATAATTGCTTAAACTAAAAAATAACAACAAATATGACATGTTCAACTAGTTCTATTTATTCAACTAGTTCTTACTAAATATAAACTTAGTATAAAAACAAAAAACTAGTTCTTTCTAAAAATAAAGTAGTTCAACTAGTTATTAATTTACTTACTATACTAGTTCAACTAAAACTAAACTAGTTCTATTAATTCAACTCATTCTTACTAAATATAAACTTACTATAAATAGAAAGAAACTAGTACATCTACTACTACTAATTAAGATCTAACTACTACATCTACTACTAATTAACATCTACTACTGCTAATTATACAACTAGTTTACCATCACTACTAGTAATTAATATCCACTACTTCTAAAAATCATTATCTATGAACCCTAAATTAACATCTACTACTACTAAAATCATCTACTAACTAAGCAAAGAGAGAGGGGGTGGGGGAGGGGTGGGGGGCTTACAGAGGGAGAGACGATGGCGGGGAGGTGCTCGGCGACGGAGGGGCGGCGAGGGCGGGATCGGGATCGGGAGGCGGTGGTCCTGGGCGGCGGGCTCGGTCGAGGGCGGCGGCGGTGAGGTCGAGGGCGGCGAGAGTGTGGTCGAGAGCGGCGGCGGGTGGCGGCGGTGAGGTTGAGGGCGGGCTCGGGCGGCGGCAGTGAGGGAAGGCGCGCTCGGGCTCGGGCGGCGGCGACAGGAGTAGGGGAACAGGCCGGGGGGGAGGAGGACTTAGCGAAATTTTGAGCTGGGGGGTAGTTAACTCGAACTAGCAGTAGCACTCATATGGAAAACGCGTTATAGCTAACTTATCTATAGCGCGCTTCAGTGAAAACCGCTACTGCTAATGGAAGCAGTTATATCAAAAATATACATTGGTCATCATTGATCTTTTTGTGTATAATCTAAATAGTCAACATGAATCCTCACTGTACCTGTATAGGTACAGGCGAGGATTCATATTGCAACCACAAATCATACACATATAGTTCAATGAAGACCAAGTGCTCGAGATAGGTTGAGAAGTAGCATATTTAAGGTGGTAAACACCTTGTTCGCTTAGCAGTATGGGACTAAACTTAATTAGTTGCGGTGATACTTAGCAGTAGCGTGTTTTGAAGAAAACCGCTGCTACTAAGTTCTTTAGCAGTAGCGCATCCATGGGAAGGGCGCTACTACTATATCTAGCCTGGGGGAAACACCGTGGCAATTATAGTAGTAGCGCTCTTTCACCTAGGGCGCTACTGCTACTTAGTCATTAGTAGCGCTCTTTTCTGAAGCTCGCTACTGCTAATTAGCAGTAGCGTTTGTTTTTAAGCCGTGCTGCTGCTAAGATTCTGTGTATAAGGTTTTCCCTAGTAGTGTCAAAATCTTGTTTCTGTTCGTTCTCTTACACGTGAAAATCTTGTCACTGTTGAATTTGACATGTTTGGCTTTTCTGTTAAGGATGCCCGTACCCGGATGGTGCTCCACCGATGTGACAGCCCCGACGATCTCTACCCGATCCACTCCTCCACATCCTCCATCGCTGCACCCATGGAGCTTTCCGCTGGATTGGACCTTTGGCATGCTCGTCTCGGTCATCCCAACCCTGCCACCCTTCGTCATATTCTTCGCAGTTTTTCATTCACGTGTAATAAGATCGACAATCACACTTTTCATGCTTGTCGTCTAGGCAAACATACTCATTTACCCTTTAGCACTTCCTCGCATGTTGCTTCATACCCATTTGAGTTAATTCATAGTGATGTTTGGACCTTTCCTGTTGCAAGTAACACGGGCTATCTCTATTATCTTGTTATCCTTGATGATTTTTCGCACTATGTGTGGACCTTCCCGTTGCGGCGAAAGTCGGATTCTATTGCCACTCTCACCGTATTCTACTCCTATGTCTCCATGCAGTTTGGTCGCCCCATTCATGTGTTGCAAACAGACAACGTGAAGGAGTTTGATAATCTTGCAATCCGCAACCTTCTCGCCACACACGGCACAATTTTTCGTCTCACTTGCCCGTACACTTCGCAACAAAATGGCCGCGCTGAGCGCATGCTTCGCACTCTTAATGACTGTGTTCGCACCCTCCTCTTTCACGCCAACGTGCCACCACGTTTCTAGCCTGACGCGCTCGCCACCGCACCATCCCTGTCGCACTCGCGGGAATTTTGCTCCTCATCATCTTTTGTTCGGCACGCCACCTTCCTACATCGAGCTTCGCATTTTCGATTGCTTGTGCTACCTTAGCATCGCTTCCACTACTTCTCATAAGCTTGCACCATGGTCTGTGGCCTGTATTTTTCTTGGCTATCCCCCCAACACCAAAGGCTACCGCTGCTATGATCCTATCTCACATCGGGTCATCACTTCCCGACATGTTTACTTTGATGAGATGGTTTTTCCGTTTCAGCAGGTACCTTCGGATGTTGCGGCCTTGCCCGCTCCTAGTGACGGCCGCTCGGGTGCTTCTCTCGGGCCGCCTCCTGGCTTTGAGGGTGCCCCCCGTGCCCCGGGTCAAGTTCCTCCGTGGCCGGTTTCCTTAGGGGCTGCACCCCTCTCGGCGCCTGCGACGCCCCCTGCGCCACCATCGGCGCGGGCCTCCTCGGCGCCCCCCGCGCCCTCGCCGGTGGCCTCGCCCGCGGCCTCACCCGTGGTCTCACTCGCGGCATCAGTGGCAGCGGGCTCTTCTTTGGCCTCGCCCGTCGCCCCGGACTCGCTGCCCCGCCCGATGACTCGCTCTCGGGCCGGTACCTTCTGCCCGAGTACGCGGTACACCAGCGATGAGTGTCTTCTCGCCTCTTCCATCTCCGAGCCGTCCCCTCTCCCATCGTCAGCTCGAGCCGCCCTTCGGGGCCCTCATTGGCTTGCTGCGATGCAGGAAGAGTTTGATGCGCTCCAATGGAACAGCACCTGGCAGCTTGTCCCTCGGCCACCTCGTGCCAACATCATCATGGGCAAGTGGGTCTTTCGGCATAAGACTCGTCCCGACGAGACTCTCGAGCGCTACAAAGCTTGCTGGGTGGTTCGAGGCTTTCGGCAATGTGCGGGCATGGACTTCACCGACACTTTTGCTCCGGTTGTTAAACCGGGCACGATCCGCACCGTGCTTCAGCTGCCCGTCTCCCGAGCTTGGCTCGTGCATCAGTTGGACGTCTCCAACGCCTTCTTGCACGGCCACCTCGCCGAGCAGGTGTTCTGTGAGCAGCCCACCGGCTTCGTCGACGCCACACATCCGGACCATGTGTGCTTGCTCTTCTGTTCTCTTTACGGGTTGAAGCAGGCGCCTCGGGCCTGGTACCAGCGCGCATCGCTGCCTTCCTGCAGACGCTCGGATTTACATCGACCCACTCCGACGCGTCCCTCTTCGTGTACCATCACGGGGTTGACACGACCTACTTGTTGCTCTACGTCGATGACATCATCCTGACGGCTTCCACTGTCGTGCTTCTCCAGCGGCTTACTGCTCGTCTTCGCGATGAGTTTGCCCTGAAGGACTTGGGTCCCCTCCACTACTTCCTCGGCATTGAGGTGGTTTGACGGCCAGATGGGTTCTTTCTGCACCAGCAGCGTTACGCCCATGAGCTTCTCGATCATGCCGGCATGCTTAACTACAAGCCTGCTCCCACGCCTGTTGACACCAAGGCCAAGGTTTCAGCTCTGGAGGGCTCTCTCGCATCCGATGCGGCCTTCTATCGCTCCATTGTGGGTGCCTTGCAGTACCTCACTCTGACGCGCCCCGACTTGCAGTATGCCGTTCAGCAGGTCTGTCTTCACATGCATGCTCCGCGTGACTCTCACTGGACCTTGGTGAAGCATATCCTCCGTTACATACGCGGCACTACGTCCATGGGACTTACACTGACGGCCTCCGCCTCTACCGACCTTGTCACCTACTCTGATGCGGATTGGGCTGGCTGCCCGGACACACGGTGCTCCACTTCGGGGTACTGTGTCTACCTTGGGCCGTCTCTAATCTCTTGGTCTTCCAAGCGACAGCCCACGGTCTCTCGCTCGAGTGCCGAGGCAGAGTATCGGGCAGTGGCTAACGCCATTGCCGAATGCTCTTGGCTTCGTCAGCTGCTCCAGGAGTTGCTTTGTGATGTTCACAAGGCCACACTCGTCTACTGCGACAACGTCTCCGCCGTGTACCTCTCCGCCAACCCGGTCCATCATCGACGAACGAAGCACATTGAGCTCGACATACACTTTGTTCGTGAGCAGGTGGCCCTTGGGCGCATCCGGGTCCTCCACGTCCCGACGGCACAACAGTTTGCCGATGTTATGACAAAAGGACTTCCTACTTCTGTTTTCGAGGAGTTCAGGTCCAATCTTTGCGTCTCTGGCGACGCTTCGACTGCGGGGGGGGGGGGGGGTTGAATATATGGTTTGTGCATGTATATTGTATAGTCCGGCCCACCTCCTAGTCATTGTATAGTTGAGGTTGTGGCCCACCTTGTACTCCATATATACGTGCGCTATGCACCGATCAATACATCGAGTTGCATTGCCAAAATATTCGTTTCCAATAGGAGGTCTTGCACCAGCAAGGTGTTCGACTGCCGCGTGGGGCCGGGACGATGGCGCTGATGGGGTTCAACATCATTGTCGTCATCAGCTATTTGGTTATGTATCACTATCAGAAGGCAAGGCCCAGCAATATATATAGCACGGAGGTTGTAGGCATTCTGGGAACGGGGGTCCCCAGACTTGCCTGCCTGCGGCCTGCGGCGTGGCTCAAAGGGGGGCCCAGCACGACCCATCTTCACCAACACAGACCCAAGACCCTCGCGAGGGGCCAAGCCTCGCGGGGCAGACGACGCGGAGCTTCCTCAGGCACGGCCTCATCAGTCTGGCTCGCGAGGAGGCGGAGAGATCAAGGCGGGGTACCTCACGAGGTGCCCGTGACGCAAGCCATGACGACCAAGGGCGCCAGGCGGGTGCCAGCCCACGCAGTGTCCTCCTTTCCTCTTTGGTGCAAAGGGGGCAAGCGCAGCCGCGGAGTACCGAGGCATTAGGCAAAGGTTGCCATTTCGGTGCAACAAGACCAGGACCAGGAGGACTGCAAGACGGAGGTCATTGAGGAGCTCAAGACGGCGTCACCACCAGAGCTTTGTGCAGGCGAAGACTGCTTTTGTCAGGATAGCTGGTACTAGCTATCCCCCTTCAAATTAGCCCGCCATTGTTGGCTCCCTTCTCGCCCGATATTTGGGAAGAGGACCAGGGCCTCTATAAATAGGACTAGCCACCCCCGGGGCAGAGAGGGGCATCAACAATCGGAGAGAGAGAGAGAAGGGTGACTGAACTCCTCCCAGCAGTTCATCGCCCCAGCCAACAACAGACCCTCGCGAGGCTGTTCTTCCTTGTATGGTTCATGATCATCAGCCCAAGAGGCAATCCACCACGCCACACACTTGAGTAGGGTATTACACCACAACGGTGGCCCGAACCAGTATAAACCCTGTGTCTCTCGTGTTGTTCTTTCCATAGCTTAGATCTTAGCGAGGCAGAGGGGTGCAGGTAGGTAGGAGGCGAAATCTCCGCGCGCGCCCTAGTGTTCGAACCTCAAGGGTCTGCCGGAACCCGAAATCCGACATTTGGAGCGCCAGGTAGGGGTGCGCCGGAATTCATCTTCCACCACCCCGTTCTCCTCCGACCATCGTGCCCATGTCTGACGCTTGTCGGGCCCGCGCCGAGCACTGGGCCGCTCTCGCTTCCCGCGTCGCCCAGACGGCTCCTGTCGGTGGGCTCCTCGCCGTTCCCCGTCACCTGCCGTCAACGCCGCCACCAGCCCGGCGGGGGAAGAGCAGCAAGCATCGTCTCAGCATCCGTCCGTGCGGCAAGACGGCCGCACCGCAACTCCCTCGCTCACCCCAGCTGGTTCTTCGTCCCGCGTGCTCCGCGCACCCATGGAGGCTCGAGCTGCGCTCATCGCGGCAAACAAGCTCCTGCTCTACCGTCCCGTCGATGACGTCTGCAAAGAATGACTCGACCGCGTCGCCGAGCTCGTCCGCGCCGCAGGGGGCTCTCCTGCGTCGTCCGTTCCGCTGCACCGCACCCCGCCCCGCGCGGGCAACGAAGCTCCGGCGGCGCCCCGGCTGCCTCCTCCTCAAGAAGGCGCCATGGCTCCAAGGCGCGTGGCCCCTGGGTAGAGCTGCCAGGAAATCCCTCGCCCGCAAGAAGCTGCCTGGGCGCTCCCTGCTCCAGCACGTCACGGCCATGCTCCTGCTCCAGCATGTCAAGACCCCGCGCTGCTCCCAGCTGCAGCGCGTGGGGACATGCAAGACCAAGCTCTCCATCACCCAAGGCCTCCCATGGCCACAGTAGGCTGTCGTGCCTTCATCACCGAGCTACGCAGCGTCGTGTGGCCTGGCAAGTTCAAGCCAGACCTGCCTCCTCGTTATGATGGCACGGCTGACCCTGTGGAGTGCCTCCAGCTCTACGAGCTGGGCATCGAAGCTGCCAACGGAGACGAGAAGGTCATGGCGAACTGGTTCCCCATGGCACTCAAGGACGGGGCCCGCACCTGGCTCCTGAACCTGGCTCCAGGCATGATCTCCTCCTGGTACAAGATGCGCACCCGCTTCATCGCCAACTTCCAAGGTACTCGCGACCGGCCACCCGCCGTGAGCGACATGCGCCGCATCAAGCAACAACCCGGGGAGACCCTGTAGAAGTACATCCAGCGCTTCGACAACGCACGCCTCAAGATTCCCAAGGTCAATGAGGAGGCCATCATCTCAGCCTTCTCCGACGGCGTGCGCGATGTCAAGATAAAGGAGGAGCTGGCGATGCATGAAGACCCGTGCACTTCTTTGGAGTTGTTCAACTTGGCAACCAAGTGCGCCAGGGATGAGGAAGGGCGTCTCTCCCTCCTCGAGCTGCCTGCCACAGACCCAGAAAAGAAGAAGCCCAAGGCCAAGGATGTGAAGCGCAAGGGGGCTGCCGTGCTCGCGGCAAAACCAGACACCAAGCGGGGCAGAGATCAGCCCAAACCTTCCAAGGGCAGCCGGTACTGTGTGTACCACGACCTCCACACCCACAACACCAACGAATGTCAAGAGCTCCGAGCCGTGCAGGAAGGAAGGATCGACCGTCGCCCCGACCGCGATGACCGGGGCTACGGTCGAGGAGGAGGAAGGAACGCAGGACGCTTGGAAGACCGTGGCCCGTGCCAAGGGTGGCGCGATCAACCTCGCGAGGATCGCTGGCAACACCCGCCTCGCGAGGGAGACTGGAGGGATCAGCCTCGCGAGGATCGCCCGCAAGGCAACGCAGGCCTCCCTCCGCTGCCGTCGCAGCCAAGGAGAAATGAGGACCGCCACCAAGACGAGGGGGCTGGCGGCTTCCAGGAGCCGCGCGCGATCGCCTGCATCCTGGGCGGGGCTCAAGCCCCGGCCTCTCAACGCATCTTCAAGCAGTTCGCCCGCGAAGTGAATGCAGTCCTCCCCAGGCTTGAAGCCACGCGCCCTCTCAGATGGTCGGCGTGCGCCATCACGTTCAGCTCAGCAGATCAGCTCAAGTGTGCGGCTACAGCCGGAGTCCTCCCAGTGCTTTGTTCCCCAATCATCAGCAACGTGGTGGTCACCAGGACCCTTATCGATGGCGAGGCAGGTGTAACACTCCGGATGTAACTTTCCCAATTTGTACTCCAACTCTTGCCGTTTCCAGCGTTAAGTTATATTTATTTTCTTGGGTTCGGGTCTTTGTCTCCGTGTGTTGTTATCATTGTCATGCATCTCATATCATGTCATCATGTGCATTGCATTTGCATACGTGTTCGTCTCATGCATTCGAGCATTTTCCCCGTTGTCCGTTTTGCATTCCGGCGCTTCGTTCTCCTCCGGTGGCCATTTCTAGCTTTCTTTCGTGTGTGGGGATTAAACATTTCCGGATTGGACCGAGACTTGCCAAGCGGCCTTGGTTTACTACCGGTAGACCGCCTGTCAAGTTTCGTACCATTTGGACTTCGTTTGGTACCCCAACGGTTAACCGAGGGACCGAAAAGGCCTCGTGTGTGTTGCAGCCCAACACCCCTCCAATTTTGCCCAAAACCCACCAAACTCTGCTCCATGTCCTAGAGCGTTCGATCACGATCGCGTGGCCGAAAACCACACCTCATTTGGACTCTCCTAGCCCCCTCTACCTATAAATATGTGCTCCCCTCCCGAAATTCGCGGATGAACCCTAGCCATCTTCCTCCTCGCGCCACCGGACGTGTCCATCCCGCCGCTGGACGTGTCCACTGCGGCCGCCACATCATCCCGACGAATCAGGGTCCGCCACATCAGCCGCGCCACTGCTCCGGCCCAATCGGACGCCGCCACCTCATCCCAGCCGCCTCCTCTCTCTCCTCCCCAACGCACCGGCCCGCGGGGCCCGAGGCAGGCCCGCGCGGGCCCAGATCCGCCGCCGCCCGGCCGAGCTGCCCGAGCCGCCCGGCTCCGCTCGCCTTGCCGGATCTTTGCCGTCGCCGGCGACCAACTCCGGCGATCGAAGCACGCCGCCGCCCGTCCTCCACCTCGCCAGCCTCCCGGCCTCGCGCCTCTGCCGCCCGCCGCCAAGGCCAAGCTCGCCGGAGCCGGCCGCCGCCTCCACGCCGGCCCCGCAGCCCTTCGTCCGGCCCCGCCGCCCCGGCCATCGTCGGCCCCAGGCGACGCCGGCGCCGCCTCCTCCCTCCACCACCGGCTGCTGCTTGCTTCTTCCCCGACGAACAGCTACAGTGCCGCCGCCGCCTCGGTTTCCGTGCAAACCCTAGATCTGGGGTTGTTTTTTTCTTCAAGTCCTCAAATTTTCAGTCCATATGCCCCTGTTCGCGGCCCCGTAACTTCGCATCCGTAGCTCCGATTTGGGCATATAGAATATCAAAATGTTCATCTCAGAGAGTGCATCATTTCATTCCATTGCATCATTTTCATTTGAGTTCATCTTGATGCCCGAAATGCTGTTAGAAGAGGGCTACTTGAGTTAATTGTCAGATCTGCTACTCTGTTTAGCACTTTTATCATTTTTGCCATGATTAATGTGTGCATGATATGCCCGTGAGTTCTTCATATGTTTTGTTAAGGGTTTTGTCATCTTTCCAGAGGTGCAACCCATGTATTTTTAGGATGTGTGTGGTGACTTGTGCAAGCTTGCAAAGTGGTGCACTTGCTAATTCTGTTTTCAGGGACTTAGTAATTTCACTAAGTCCTGGGATTGTTTATCTCACAATGCCATATGTTCTTGTTGTTTCCTAGTGATCCGTGCCTCTTTTGAGGATGATCAGTAAGGGAGTTTTGTTAATCTTGTAGTGCTCTATCCATCCATGTCTTTGTTTTCAATTATGGAGCAGCCTAGCTTGAGTCAATCGAGCTCTACTTTTGCTTCGTTGTGAATCTGGGCAGATCGTCAACTTGTTTGCGATTTTGCCGATGTTATTGTAGTTGATCCGTGCATGCTATGCTATTGTTCTTGCCATTTCTAGCTTGTTTTTTGTGCCTTCTTGTTGGATGTACGCTTGTCTTGCCATGACTTGCACCGCGGTGAGTGCATCGAGCTCGTAAACATGCCTTCGTGAGTTATGTTTCAGCATGTCCCAGTTTTCACTAAGTCTGAAAACTAATTATGTTTTTGCTACGTTCGTGTGCTTGTTAGTATATTTTGTGATCCCTTTTGGCTCAAGGTCACTAAGGGACTTTTGTTAAGCTTGTTGAGTAGCTCCATGCCATGTCTTTCTTTGTCATGTTCAGGTCCTGTAGCATGTTATTTTGTTGCTCCGAAGAGGGCTATATGATCTGAAATTCCAGACAAGTGTTAATTTTACTAAGTCTAAGATCTGTTTTACCATTTGCGTTTTTGCCATGCTTGTTTAAACCTCCTAATGGATGAATTGGCCGTAGCTCAGTGCTAGACTTTTGTTAAGCATCTTGTGTGCATCCCTGCCATGTATTTTGTTGTCATGTTTGGGTGTTGTAGCATGTTCATCTCATTGCATTTAGATGCCTACTTGCTGTAAATCGCAGACCGGTGTCATATTTGAATCGCTTGCCTTTTCCAAACCGTAACTCCGATTCCGGCGTTCTTTATATCATTTTCAAGCGATTTCATCTCATCTTTCCAGTGGCACCCTTGGAATTCCAAGTTGAGGCCAGGTTCATGCATTTCCTATCATATCTTGCATTTTGCATCCCGCATCGCATCCCGCATAGCATATCATCATTTCATCATATTACTTGTTCTCGCACGTGGTTGATTGTATCCTTATTGCTTGTTTGACTTGTTTGGTAGAGCCGGGAGACGAGTTCGCTAACGAGGAGCCCGTTGAGTTTGCTTTTGAGGATCCAGTCAACTCTGACAACTGTGCAGGCAAGATGATCATACCCTCGAAATCACTACTATCTTTGCTATGCTAGTTTGCTCGCTCTTTTGCTATGCCATTGCTACGATGACTACCACTTGCTTGCAAGCCTCCCAAATTGCCATGTCAAACCTCTAACCCACCTTGTCCTAGCAAACCGTTGATTGGCTATGTTACCGCTTTGCTCAGCCCCCTCTTATAGCGTTGCTAGTTGCAGGTGAAGATTGGAGGCCGTTCCTTGTTGGAACATCTTTTATTTACTTGTTGGGATATCATTATATTGCCATGTTATCTTAATGCATCTATATACTTGTTAAAGGGTGGAAGGCTCGGCCTCTCGCCTAGTGTTTTGTTCCACTCTTGTCGCCCTAGTTTCCGTCATATCGGTGTTATGTTCCCGGATTTTGCGTTCCTTACGCAGTTGGGTTATAATGGGAACCCCTTGATATTACGCCTTGTTTAAAGCTTTTCCAGCAATGCCCAACCTTGGTCTTACCATTCGCCACCTAGCCTTTTCTTTGCCTTGGGTTCTGCAGACTCAAGGGTCATCTTATTTTACCCCCCCCCCCGGCCAGTGCTCCTCTGAGTGTTGGTCCCACTGAGCGATGTCCGGGGGCTACCAGGGGCAACTCTGGGCTGGCCCACCCGACGTCTTGCTCATCTAAGTGTTCCCTGAGAAAGAGATATGTGCATCTCCTATCGGGATTTGTCAGCACATTCGGGCGGTATTGCTCGTCTTGTTTTAACCTGTCGAAGTGTCTTGAGTTACCGAGATACCGAGTCTGATCGGAACATCTTAGGAGGAGGTCTATTCCTTCATTGACCATGAGAGCTTGTCATGGGCTAAGTTGGGACTCCCCTGCAGGGATTGAACTTTCGAAAGTCGTGCCCGCGGTTATGGGAAGATGGGAATTTGTTAATGTCCGGTTGTAGATAACTTGAACCTTAATTTAATTAAAATGAATCAACTGAGTGTGTTGCCGTGATGGCCTCTTCTCGGCGGAGTCCGGGAAGTGGACACGGTGTTGGAGTAATGTTTGTGCAGGTTGTTCTCTAGCTTCTCGCTCGTGCTTTGCCTCCTCTTCTCGCTCTCTTTTGCGAATAAGTTAGCCACCATATTTGCTAGTCGCTTGCTGCAGCTCCACTCATATTTTACCTTGCCATACCTATAAGCTCAAATAGTTTTGATCGCGAGGGTGCGAGATTGCTGAGTCCCCATGGCTCACAGATTACTATATCACCAGATGCAGGTCCTGATGATTCTGCTCTAGGAGACGCGTATGAGCTCAAGTGGGAGTTTGACGAAGACTCTCAATGATACTACGTTTCCTTTCCCGACGATCAGTAGTGGTGCCCGGTTGGGGGTGAACGGGACCGTTGTCGCATGTTGGGTTCTCTTTTATTTTGGCGCCGTAGTCGGGCCTTGAGTGTATGGTTGATGTAATGTTATTTATGTACTTGATTGACGTGGCGAGTGTAAGCCAACTATGTTATCTCCCCTTTTATTATTATTACATGGGATGTTGTGTAGATTGCCTAACTTGCGACATCTGCCTTCAATGCGATTATGTCTCTAAGTCGTGCCTCGACACGTAGGAGCTATAGTCGCATCGAGGGTGTGATAGCAGGGCTCAACGTCCTGTGCGTGGAAACATTCAACAATCTCCAAGTGCCCTACAGCCAGCTTTAGCCAACCAAGCCCTTCTCCGGAATCACCGACGGCTCCACGGTCCCGATTGGGCAGGTCCACCTCCCTGTCACCTTCGGGGCACACGACAACTACCGCACCGAGCTCATCGACTTCGACGTCGCTCACATTCGCCTGCCGTACAACGCCATCCTTGGGTACCCAGCGCTGGCCAAGTTCATGGCCGTGACTCACCACGGCTACAACGTCCTCAAGATGCCAGGAAGTGGCGGAGTCATCACGGTGCCCTGTGAAGAGAAGGACGCGGTGTGTTCCCTGGAACGAGCCTTTCAGGCCGCGTCACTGGAAGACCCAGATCACGGAAGCAGGAGGCTTCTTGAGACCGCCCCCAAGACGAAGAAGACATTGTCCGACCCGGCCCCTCAGGAGGCAGGCCCCTCTGGGCCCGTGCCTGCCCAGGGGGAACCTCCTTCCATCGAATAGGAAAGCGCGCTCGGCGCCCTCCTCAGGCAGGGCTCGGGGGCTCTCCCCTGGAGGGCCACCGACCTGGCTAGAGTCACGAGGGAGGCGCTTGGGAACCACATGGAGGCGTGTTTCGAAGCATGTTTCCCTCAAGAAGGAGTAAGGAAAGGAGAGCCAGACCCTCAGGAGTTTGTCAGCAAGGCCATTCAGGAGCTACAGGAGTCAAGGGTCATGAAAGGCGGCCGCCGTCTACCAGCAGTGGCTCCCCATCCAGGCGAGGATGGTGGGCTACGCGTCTACATCGACATACCAGGGCTCAACCGAGTCGCCTCTCTGGAGTGCCTCTGGCCATCGCGAGTGGGGCGCTGCGGAGGTCCACCCCACAGCTACGTTCGCATGCCTTACGGCTTGCCGAACGCGGCTGCCATGTACCCGCGCCTCATGAGGGGCATCATGGAGGCACAAGAGGCCAGGCGTTCCACAGGCCTGGCGGAGATGGAGATGGTCCGCGGGGAGCCGCCGGCACCTCCGGTGCCTCCCGAGGCCCCCGGGCCTGGGGGCTCATGAGGATCGGCTTCTGCAGCCCACCAAGTCTGCTACACCAACACCCCTTCGTCCTCAACGTCATCAGGTGACATCTTTCAAGTTTCACTTCCAGCTGGGAGCGCCCCCCAGGGCTGCATTATTCCCAGGCCGCGTGGGTCCATCCCTGCGGCATGTACCCCTTTTATTTCATGTTGTTAGCTTACCCAGGCCTGACCCAGTGATGTCTGCCTTCCCAGCATCTATTTGGATGAATCCACTCCTTTGCGGATAATGTGTTTGACCTAGCTGCCCGCTCAACTGACGCCAACTGACGGAACTGCTCTCAAAAGGCACGACGCTTGCGCATGGGTCCGTCCCTGCAACACCGACAAACCTGAATGGCTGAGCTCTGGCCGCGGCAGCCCCGCATGGCGCCACCTCGTCAAGCCTTCAGTGCCTCGTACCCCTCGGAAGCAACCAACGGCTGACTATCAATTGTCATGGCAACCCCTTGTTTTTTCTGTGATGGGTCTATAGGATCTCCTGAAGGAGCTGCGTCAGGCGAGGCCCTTGCAGTGTCTCCTTCACTCTCATCCGCGCGAACCGCTTGCACATTAAAGGGGGGTGCCTGAGCATTGCGACTCGGGGCTCCTACTGGCTCTCGAGCCCTCACCCTCTGGCCTTGTCCACGGCATCGCGACCTGGCATACCAGCGACGGCTGAGACTCGCTCGAGGGCCGGGACCCAAGGACGTAGAGCAGAAAGGGGAGCAAAGGCGAGAGGGGAGGGACACGCGAGGACCTCGCCGAGCAACCTCGCGCCTGCCGATGCATGGACCCGGCGACACACCAGAGAGCGGCCCCTGATTCTCGAGATAAGTCACCACCCGGAAGCGCCAGCTACCATGGCACCACCCCCGCACCTAATGCAATCCCATGTTAGCGACGCCGCTCTCCTTTCTCACCGAATGACGGCTGCTTGAGCGCCAAAGGGGACCTCCTAAGCATCGCGACTCAGGGGCTCTTATCGGACTCCGGGTCGCTCACCTCCTGGCCTTGACCACGGCATCGTGACCTGGCATACCAGCGACAGCTGAAGCCGCCTTGGGATTGGGGCCTATCGGCGCAGAGCACCAAGCCCTCGTGAGGTTTGAAAGGGAGGACTGAGCCAAGACGGAATGAGCAACTCGCACAATTCTACGACAAGGGTTATATTAACAAAATAGGATCACAGGCACCTTACAAGCCCCCACGGGACGCGTCTTTGATTCCTCGCAGGGAACAGATCCTAAAGGGACACTAACTACGCGCGCCCCTGCAGAATACACCATCATCAACAGTGGGCCGTCAAGCACCGGCGCCAACCCCATCCAGATCAGAGTCGGCGGCGGCCTGACGAGCCCGCCCTGCTCTAGGAGCGGCGCCGGCTCGGGGGCTCGTAGCTGTCGTCGCTCGTCTCCAGAGTCGCGAAGAGCTCGTTGGAGTCGCTGGAACCCCCGATGCCTCCGCCGCCTGAGGAGCCGCCAAGGGAGCGGTCGGCGGGCCCAGTCCTCGCCGCAGCAGGGTCCCAGCCACCTCTCCTGGGGCAGCACTCCAGCCGGCGCCCGTTCGCATCGAAGACCTTGAAGAACATCACCGAAGCACCGTCGTAATCCAAGTGGATCGCGAAGGCACCCCTTGTCCTGCAAACCCGGGCGATTTCGCTCCAGCCCCGAGTCATGAAGACCTCGCCCGGGGCAACGACCGCGACCTCTGCCTCGGTCGCGAGGGTGCTGCAGCCGGCGTGCTGCAGCCAAAGCTCCAGGGGCTCTCCCTGCGGGATGATGGAGGCGAAGAAGGGAGGAAGGCGAATCCAAGACTGAGGAGGCATGGCGGCGTGAAACACGAACTCTCGGGAGGAGCCCTCGGTGTGGACCCCAGGGGGGACGACCCACACCTTCGTGACCCGTCGGCGCCGACGGTGGCGCCGCCCGTGGCAATCAGCATCAGCTCCTTCAGGGCCCTCGTTGTGGGCGTACAAGGGAAGCGGGAACCCCGGCGGTGCCCGCTCGCACCAGGGCCTCGACACCACCTGATGAGCCCCCTCATCCGGGCCGCGGAGGACGAGTCGTTTCTTCGGCGGGAGCGGGACTGGTTCCTCTCGGGGAGCCTTTTCCTTCTCTGCCGTTGAGAACTGGCGGATCAGGGCCAGCGCAGCAAGACAGAGCAAGGATCGGGAAGAAGGAGAAGCAAGAAGGGATGGACTGGAAGGGCGCGCACCGTTCCATACTTATAGCCGGCGAAGGCCAACCGCCGACCTCCACGATCGCAGGTAATCATGACCCGCTTTGCATGCAGGGACTTGTCCAATCTGTGCAGTTGCCGAGGCGCCATGGGGAAGTGGAGACGCCCACGTCCAATCAACCGCCACGCGGCGCCCAAGGCCGCAGGCTGTTAGGGCCCATGGCGCTTCGCTCTTGCCCTTCCGCCTCCCTGCACAGCCAAGTCCGGGCGCGCCTTGGGCCCGGGGGCTACTGTCGGTGTTCTGGGAACGGGGGTCCCCAGACTTGCCTGCCCGCGGCCTGCGGCGTGGCTCAAAGGGGGCCCAGCACGGCCCATCTTCATCAACACAGACCCAAGACCCTTGCGAGGGGCCAAGCCTCGCGGGGCAGACGACGCGGAGCTTCCTTAGGCATGGCCTCATCAGGCTGGCTCGCGAGGAGGCGGAGAGATCAAGGCGGGGTACCTCACGAGGTGCCCATGACGCAAGCCATGACGACCAAGGGCGCCAGGTGGGTGCCAGCCCGCGGAGTGTCCTCCTTTCCTCTTTGGTACAAAGGGGGCAAGCACAGCCGCAGAGTACCGAGGCATCAGGCAAAGGTTGTCATTTCGGTGCAACAAGACCAGGACCAGGATGACTGCAAGACGGAGGTCATTGTGGAGCCCAAGACGGCGTCACCACTAGAGCTTTGTGCAGTCGAAGACTGCTTTTGTTAGGATAGCTGGTACTAGCTGTCCCCCTTCAAATTAGCCCGCCATTGTTGGCTCCCTTCCCGCTCGATATTTGGGAAGAGGACCAGGGCCTCTATAAATAGGACTAGCCACCCCCGGGGCAGAGAGGGGCATCAACAATCGGAGAGAGAGAGAGAGAGAAGGGTGACTGAACTCCTCCCAGCAGTTCATCGCCCCAGCCAACAACAGACCCTCGCGAGGTTGTTCTTCCTTGTATGGTTCATCATCATCAGCCCAAGAGGCAATCCACCATGCCACACACTGGAGTAGGGTATTACACCACAACGATGGCTCGAACCAGTATAAACCCTGTGTCTCTCATGTTGTTCTTTCCATAGCTTAGATCTTAGCGAGGCGGAGGGGTGCAGGTAGGTAGGAGGCGAAATCTCCGCGTGCACCCCAGTGTTCGAACCTCAAGGGTCTGCCGGAACCCGAAATCCGACAGAGGTTGCCAACATCGCTGCCTGGCACGGCGACCCTGCCATCGGCCTCCTGGCCGTCTTACTGAAAGATTTCTTCAAGGGCCTTGCTACCAAGTGCCGTTCTGGAACCGCATATGCGCCTGACATGATTAGGGGATCCAATCTATATGACTCAGAATTTCGTAAGGACGCAAGTAGCATGGTCTAATTATGAATTTGCTTGTAGGGATTTCTTCACCGGGAAGATTAGGCCGGCCCTCCTCCAGCACTGGGCTCGCCTGCATAGCTTCGATCTCGTTGGTTCGGCAGGGGAGCTGTCATGACTGGGGCGATGAGTCCATCGTGATACTGCAGTCACCCATCCTGCTACTGCATAGTGTGCCTGCCTGCACACTCCCACGGCGGCGCCCAGTTCACGCCCGCATTGAAGGAATTCCTCGCTGTGTTAATTGGTCTCTGGAGTGTCATCGTCCGATCGTCGCCGCCGATGATGATTTCTTGTGAACTGAGGATGAAAAATTAAGCAGGCGGATATGAATATCACGATGCAGGAGAAGACCTCGTGAGACGGTGATGCTAGTGGTTGCCCAAGCTCTGTGAGCCCATCCTCATCGTCGGGCTCCACGATTTGGTGTCATGTGCCAATCTATGTCATCTCGTTGAGACGGTATGCCGTAGTGCCTAGGGTACCGAGTGCTCGCCATCGGGTAACACGGCACGACGTGCACGGGCCGATGGAGGCCAATCCCACCCAGACCGAGACCATAGGTCGTGCTTCGAAGAAGTAGAGGAGGAGGATTAGTTGTGGCTGTATTTATTGAAGGAGGGCCGGCTCGTGACCGTATTGTATTAGGACTTTGCTACAGGTTGTGGCTTCGCGTGCATGTATTAGTTTTTTTGTCGAGCGCTAACGCACAATGCTGCAGTAGGACGATAGATGATATAAGGTATATACGGACGGACGAAACTACGGACGAAATTATGGTGGTATAAGAAGCAATAGCCCCTTTATTATTACTAGCAAAAAGGCATGTGATTTGCAACAGGAGAAAAGAAATCCTCTCATATCGCTAGATGGGTGCGTGGCCGGTTGGCAGGTTATGAGATCGAACTCTTCCATGGGCAATTTTATTTTTTGCCAGCTCTTTGGACCTGGGTCATAGTGCGCCAACAAGTGGCTTCCTCCGTTGGGCTAGAACGGGTGGCAACTAACTAAACAAAATAGCGTATGTGAAATTAATTGAAGCGGGACCAAACGAAGCGGGATGAAACCAAGAATATCACCTCCTTTTAATAGTAGGTATAGATTAGGTAAAGAGTAAAGATATGAAAACCAAATATTCCTTGCTGCGTTTTTCTTTTATTTAGTTTATTTTGTATTTTTTCCGATCTATCTATCAAATACCATACAATTTAATCCTGCTCGTAACCGTCACGGGATTGACAACCCCTTGTTCGCATTGGGTTGCAAGGATTTGTTGTTTGTGTGCGGGTGCTGCTAACGAGTTGTTGCTTGGTTCTCTTACTGGGTTGATAACCTTGGTTCATAACTGAGGGAAATAATTATCTCTACTGTACTGCATCATCATCTCCTCTTCGGGAAATCCCAACACAGTTCACAAGTAGCAGGAAAAAATTTAGCACCGTTGCTGGGGAGACATCACCAACATCTATCAAGTACCTGCGCATAAACTTTCATGTCCTTGCATTTACATTATTTGCCATTTGCCTCTCGTTTTTATCTCCCCCACTTATAGAAAAGCTTTTAAAAAAATACAAAAATATTTTCCTTTTTGCCTTTTTCTTGTTTGCTCGTTTTCCTGTTTGCATAGCCACGATGTCTCAAGAGAAATACAAAATTGTGTGATTTTTCCAATACTAATAATAATGATTGTATTAGTACTCCTATTGCTCTTCCACGGCTAGTGTGGAGACTTGTGATATTAATGTTGCTTTGCTAAATCTTGTTATGAAAGAACAACTTTCTGGTAGCCCTAATGAACACTACAGGAATCAGCTTATTTGTCGTCTGCCATGGAAAACGGCAAAGGCACCAAAAGCGGACGATAAAGCTCTTTGCCGTCTGCCACCAACGGCAAACCTGCCCGACAAAGAGAGTGACGGTAAACATGTTCTTTGTCATCAGCTTCCTCAAAGAGGATGGCAAAGGCCCTTTGCCATCGGTGGCAGATGGCAAATAACATGGACGGCAAAATCCATGCATTAGCCCCGTTAGCTGGCTAACGGGAGGCTTTGTCGTTTGCCGTCTGACGACAAAGAACTGGGTCGTCAGCACAAAGGTCAGCTTCTGGACGTCAGGAGACACATCGTGCAGCCTGCGTGACCGTCAAGGTGGTGGTTCCTGAGTCGTCTGCCACACATACATCTCCCGACACGCCATTAAGGCCGTCGTTACTCTGGTGGGTTGCCTCCCACCTATTGCTACCTCTTGAGCATGCGTCGGTTTTCCCTTGAAGAGGAAAGGGTGATGCAGCAAAGTAGCGTAAGTATTTCCCTCAGTTTTTGAGAACCAAGGTATCAATCCAGTAGGAGATAACACGCAAGTCGCCTAGTCCCTGCACAAACAATCAAGAACCTTGCAACCAACGCAATAAAGGGGTTGTCAATCCCTTCACGGCCACTTGCAAAAGTCAGATCTGACAATGATAATAAGATAAATATTTTTGGTATTTTGGTTGTATAGATTGAAAAGTAAAGATTGCAAAATAAAATAAATAGTAAACTAGAATTGTAAATCAGAAACTTATATGATATAAAATAGACCCTGGGGCCATATCACTAGTGGCTTCTCTCATGATAGCATGTATTACGGTGGATGAACAAATTACTGCCGAGCAATAGATAGAAAAGCGGATAGTTATGAGAATATCTAGGCATGATCATGAACATAGGTAACATGTCCGTGTTAAGTAGACCGAAACGATTCTACATCTACTACTATTACTCCACACATCGACCGCTATCCAGAATGCATCTAGAGTATTAAGTTCATAAGAACAGAGTAATGCTTTAGGCAAGATGACATGATGTAGAGGGATAAACTCAAGCAATATGATATAAAACTCATCTTTTTATCCTCGATAGCAACAACACAATACGTGCCTTGTTGCCCCTACTGTCATTGGGAAAGGACACCGCAAGATTGAACCCAAAGCTAAGCACTTCTCCCATTGCAAGAAAGATCAATCTAGTAGGCCAAACTAAACCGATAATTCGAAGAGACTTGCAAAGATATCAAATCATGCATATAAGAATTCAGAGAAGAACCAATTATTGTTCATAGATAAACTTGATCATAAATCCACAATTCATCGGATCTCGGCAACACACCACAAAAGAATATTACATCGAATAGATCTCCAAGAACATCGAGAAGAACTTTGTATTGAGAACCAAAGATAGAGAAGAGGCCATCTAGCTAATAACTATGGACCCAAAGGTCTGTGGTAAACTACTCACACATCATCGAAGAGGCTATGGTGTTGATGTAGAAGCCCTCCGTGATCGATTCCCCCTCCGGTAGATTGCCGGAAAAGGAGCCCGGATGGGATCTCACGGGTACAGAAGGTTGCGGCGGTGGAAAAGTGGTTCCGTGGCTCCCCTGGATGTTTTTAGGGTATTAGAGTATATATAGGCGAAAGAAGTATGTCAGTGGAGCTACGAGGGGCCCACGAGGGTGGGGGCGCGCCCTCCTACCTCGTGGCTGCCTCATTGCGTCTCTGACTTCCACTCCAAGTCTCCTAGATGACGTTTGTTCCAAGAAAGATCCTCGCGAAGGTTTCATCTGTTTGGATTCCGTTTGATATTCCTTTACTTCGAAACACTGAAATAGGCAAAAACAGAAACTGGCACTGGGCCTCTGGTTAATAGGTTAGTCCCAAAAATAATATCAAATGCATATTAAAGCCCATTAAACATCCAAAACAGATAATATAACAGCATGGAACAATAAAAAATTATAGATACGTTGGAGACGTATCAGCATCCCCAAGCTTAATTCCTGCTCGTCCTCGAGTAGGTAAATGATAAAAACAGATTTTTTTTATGTGGAATGCTTCCTAACATAATTTTCAATGTAATTTTCTTTATTGTACCATGAATATTCAGATCTGAAAGATTCAAGAAAAAAGTTTAATATTGACATAAAAATAATAATACTTCAAGCATACTAACCAAACAATTATGTCTTCTCAAAATAACATACTCAAAGAAAGCTCATCCCTACAAAATCATATAGTTTGTCCATGCTTCATTTTCGTCACACAAAATGCTCTCATCATACACAACCTCGATGATAAGCCAAGCAATTGTTTCATACTTTAGTATTCTCAAACTTTTTCAACTTTCACATAATACATGAGCGTGAGCCATGGACATAGCACTATAGGTGGAATAGAATATGATGATGGAGGTTGTATGGAGAAGACAAAAAAGGAGAAAGTCTCACGTCGACGCGGCTAATCAACGGTCTATGGAGATGCCCATCAACTGATGTCAATGCAAGGAGTAGGGATTGCCATGCAACGGATGCACTAGAGCTAAGCTCAACAAAAGAAACTAAGTGGGTGTGCATCCAACTTGCTTGCTCACGAAGACCTAGGGCATTTTGAGGAAGCCCATTGTTGCAATATACAAGCCAAGTTCTATAATGAAAATTCCCACTAGTATATGAAAGTGACAAAATAAGAGACTCTCTATCATGAAGATCATGGTACTACTTTGAAGCACAAGTGTGGAAAAAGGATAGTAACATTGCCCCTTCTCTCTTTTTCTCTCATTTTTTTGGGGCCTTATCTTTTTTTGGCCTTTATCTCTCTCTTTTTTCCTCACACGGGACAATGCTCTAATAATGATGATCATCACACTTCTATTTATTTACAACTCAAAAATTACAACTTGATACTAGAACAAAATATGACTCTATATGAATGCTTCCGGCGGTGTACCGGGATGTGCAATGATTCAAGAGTGACATGTATAAATTATGAGCGGTGGCTTTGCCATAAATACTATGTCAACTACATAATCATGCAAAGCAATATGACAATGATGAATCATGTAATAATAAACGGAACGGTGGAAAGTTGCACGGCAATATATCTCGGAATGGCTATGGAAATGCCATAATAGGTAGGTATGGTGGCTGTTTTGAGGAAGATATAAGGAGGCTTATGTGTGATAGAGCGTATCATATCACCGGGTGTGGATGCACTGGCGAAGTTTGCACCAACTCTCGAGGTGAGAAAGGGCAATGCACGGTACCGAAGAGGCTAGCAATGATGGAAGAGTGAGAGTGAGTATAATCCATGGACTCAACATTAGTCATAAAGAACTCACATACTTATTGCAAAAATCTACAAGTCATCAAAAACCAAGCACTACGCGCATGCTCCTAGGGGGATAGATTGGTAGGAAAAGACCATCGCTCGTCCCCGACCACCACTCATAAGGAGGACAATCAAAGAAACACCTTATGCTTCAATCTTGTTACACAACGGTTACCATACGTGCATGCTATGGGACTTGCAAAACTCAACATAAGTATTTATAAAATTCACAAATAATCTACTAGCATGACTCTAATATCACCATCTTCATATCACAAAACAATCATCAAGTATCAAACTTCTCATAGTATGCAATGCACTCTATATGAAAGTTTTTATTATACCCATCTTGGATGACTATCATATTAGGACTAATTTCATAACCAAAGCAAATTACCATGCTGTTCTAAAAGACTATCAAAATAATATAATTGAAGCATGAGAGATCAATAATTTATATAAAATAAAACCACCACCGTGCTCTAAAAAGATATAAGTGAAGCACTAGAGCAAAATTATCTAGCTCGAAAGATATAAGTGAAGCATATATAGTATTCTAATAAATTCTGATTCATGTGTGTCTCTCCCAAAAGGTGTGTACACCAAGGATGATTGTGATAAACTAAAAAGAAAATACTCAAATCATACAAGACGCTCCAAGCAAAACACATATCATGTGGTGAATAAAAATATAGCCTCAAGTAAAGTTACCGATAGATGTAGACGAAAGAGGGGATGCCTTCCGGGGCATCCCCAAGCTTAGGCTTTTGGTTGTCCTTAAATTTTACCTTGGGGTGCCTTGGGCATCCCCAAGCTTAGGCTCTTGCCACTCCTTGTTCCAAAATCCATCAAATCTTTACCCAAAAACTTGAAAACTTCACAACACAAAAATCAACAAAAAATCTCATGAGCTCCGTTAGTATAAGAAAACAAACCACCACTTTAAAGTACTGTAATGAAATCATTTTTTATTTATATTTGTGTTAAACCTACTGTATTACAACTTCTCTATGGTTCATACCCCCTATACTAGCCATATATTCATCAAAATAAGCAAACAACACGTGAAAAATAGAATCTGTCAAAAACAGAATAGTCTGTAGCAATCTGGAGGTTTCGAATACTTTTGTCACTCCAAAAATTCGTAAAAATTAGGATGACCTAAATAATTCGTATATTTATCTAATGCATCTGGAATTGGTATTTTATCGCTCTCAGGTAAAAAATGAAAATTATTCTCGTGAGCACATACTTTCTGTTTTTTCAGCAAGATGAAACAGCAATCACCCAAGAAGATCCTAAAGGCTTTACTTGGCACAAACACTATTTAAAACATAAAAAACACAATCATAACATATGATAGATGATTTATTTAGTACTAAACAGGATAAAAAGGTAAAGAACAAAAATAAAATTGGGTTGTCTCCCGATAAGCGCTATCATTTAACGCCCCTAGCTAGGCATAAAAGCAAGAATAGATCTAGGTATTGTCATCTTTGGTATGCAATCCATAAGTGGCTCTCATAATAGATTCATAAGGTAATTTAATTTTCTTTCTAGGAAAGTGTTCCATGCCTTTCATTAATGGAAATTGGAATCTAATATTTCCTTCTTTCATGTCAATAATTGCACCAATATTTCTAAGGGAAGGTCTACCAAGAATAATAGGACATGTAGGATTACAATCTATATCAATAACAATGAAATCTACGGGCACATAACTCATATTTTCAATAATAAGAACATCATTAATTCTTCACGTAGGTTTCTTAATGGTGGAATCCGCAAGGTGCAAATTTAAAGAACAATCATCAAATTCACGGAAACCTAACACATCACACAAAGTTTTTGGAATCGTGGAAACACTAGCACCCAAATCACATGAAGCATAGCATTCATAATACTTAATTTTAATTTTAATAGTAGGTTCCCACTCATCATAAAGTTTTCTAGGGATAGAAACTAGAAGTTCAATCTTTTCTTCATAAGATTGCATTAAAGTATCAATGATATGTTTAGTAAAAGCCTTATTTTGATCATAAGCATGAGGAGAATTTAACACAGATTGCAATAAGGAAATACAATCTATTAAAGAGCAATTATCATAATTAAATTCCTTGAAATCCAAAATAGTGGGTTCATTTCTATGTAAAGTTTTGACCTCTTCAATCCCACTTTTATTAATTTTAGCATCAAGATCTAAAAACTCCGAATCATCGGGACACCTTTTAACTAAAGTTGACTCATCTCCAGTCCCATCTTTATCAAGATTCATATTGGAAAACAAATATTTAATAGGGGACACATCAATCGCTTTTAGATCTACATCTTTATTATCATGTAGACTAGAAGAACACGCTTTCACAAAGTAATCTTTTTTAGCACGCATCCTAGCGGTTCTTTCTTTGCATTCATCAATGGAAATTATCATGGATTTCAGAGACTCATTGATATCATGCTTAGGTGGAATAGATCTAAGTTTCAAAGAATCAACATCAAGAGAAATTCTATCCACGTTCCTAGCCAACTCATCAATCTTAAGCAATTTTTCTTCAATCAAAGTATTGAAATTCTTTTGCGAATTCGTAAATTATTTAACACTAGTCTCAAAATCAGAGGGCATCTTATTAAAGTTTCCATAAGAGTTGTTGTAGGAATTACCATAATTATTAGAGGAATTATTAGGAAACGGTCTAGGATTAAAATTTCCTCTATACGCGTTGTTACCAAAATTGTTCCTACCAACAAAATTCACATCCATAGATTCATTATTATTCTCAATCAAAGTGGACAAAGGCATATCATTAGGATCAGAAGAAACACTCTTATTAGCAAACAATTTCATAAGTTCATCCATCTTTCCACTCAAAACATTAATCTCTTCAATCGCATGAACCTTTTTACTAGTGGATCTTTCAGTGTGCCACTGAGAATAATTAACCATAATATTATCTAGGAGTTTAGTAGCTTCTCCTAAAGTGACTTCCATAAAAGTGCCTCCCGTGGCCGAATCTACAAGATTTCTAGAAGCAAAATTCAATCCGGCATAATTTTTTTGTATAATCATCCATAAATTTAAACCATGTGTAGGGCAATTACGTATCATTAATTTCATCCTCTCCCAAGCTTGTGCAACATGTTCATGATCAAGTTGCTTAAAATTCATAATATCGTTTCTAAGAGAGATGATCTTAGCAGGAGGAAAATACTTAGAGATAAAAGCATCTTTGCACTTATTACATGAATCAATACTATTTTTAGGAAAAGAAGAGAACCAAGTTTTAGCATGATCTCTAAGAGAAAACAGAAATGGCTTCAATTTAACAATATCATTATCCACATCTTTCTTATTTTGCATATCACACAAATCAACAAAGTTGTTTAGATGGGTAGCGACATCTTCACTAGGAAGACCAGAAAATTGATCTTTCATGACAAAATTTAACAAAGCAACATTAATTTCAGAAGATTCAGCATCGATAATAGGAGCAATCGGAGTGCTAATAAAATCATTGTTGTTGGTATTGGAAAATTCACATAATTTAGTATTATCTTGAGCCATCGTGACAAACAATCAATCCAACACAAAATCACACAAGAAGCGAGCAAAAAGAGGCGAACGAAAAAAGGGGCGAATAAAACAGCAAAGGTGAAGTGGGGGAGAGGAAAACGAGAGGCAAATGGCAAATAATGTAATGCGAGGGTGAAGAGTTTGTGATGGGTACTTGGTATGTCTTGACTTGAGCGTAGATCTCCCCGGCAACGGCGCCAGAAATCCTTCTTGCTACCTCTTGAGCATGCGTTGGTTTTCCCTTGAAGAGGAAAGGTGATGCAGCAAAGTAGCGTAAGTATCTCCCTCATTTTTTGAGAACCAAGGTATCAATCCAGTAGGAGATAACACACGAGTCGCCTAGTACCTTCATAAACAATCAAGAACCTGGCAACCAACGCGATAAAGGGGTTGTCAATCCCTTCACGGCCACTTGCAAAAGTGAGATCTGATAATGATAATAAGATAAATATTTTTGGTATTTTCGCTGTATAGACACTACTGTAGGATGCTGCTAACCCGACACTACGATCAGAGACCCTTTCATGAAACTGTGTGCCATGCATTAATCACAAACGAGGATGTAAAAAACTGTAAAAAAAGGTGCAAAACGTTTGCAATGGAGGATGCATCAAACACGGTTCAGATTTTAGTTGCGTGTGCGATCTAGGGCATACTGTTCAGTCCAATGAACCGTTTGCGATGAGGCGGAACAAAAGAAACGGGCAGCCTAATGAAGGCATGTGCGATGTACAGCATACGGTTCACTTGGATGAACTGTTTGTGATTAGGAAACACAAAAGAAACGGTCAGCCAGATCAAGGTGTGTGCGATGTACAACATACAGTTCACTTGGATGAACCGTTTGCGATGAGGAGCAACAAAAGAAACGGGCAGCCTGATGAAGGCGTGTGCGACGTACAACATACGGTTCACTCAGATGAACTATTTGTGATTAGGCAACACAAAAGAAACGGTCGGCCAGATCAAGGTGTGGGCGATGTACGACATGCGGTTCACCCGGATGAATAGTTTGCGTTGAGACAAGAGAACAGAAATGGTTCAATATAACAAATACCATAAATATTGCAAGGTTCTAGTACAAATATTACAACACCCAAATTCAAACATTGCAAGCTGTGTCATTTTTGAAAAGGGATCAGCCGCTGATAAGTCATGTATGGGTTTGACACAATAACTTCCAATTGCTTTGCCATATGCTCTTCCAATATGAAGTTTGGCATTTTTGGAGGCACTTCCATTCGTAGTACCAACCGCCTCTGATAATCATACCATTGATCTTTCCTAATTAAATTCATGTTCAACCTTAGTACCCTTAGCACCTTTGCTCTGGCAAGAAAGAACATGGAGGACAATCTCTCCTAACCCTTGGTTTTTTTAACAAAGCGGATGGCGTCTCCTCCCTCCCACCTCCCACCTCCCACCCCACCTCCGGCGATCTCCTCCCACCACCACTAAAACCCTAATCTTTCCCTACCAATCTCTCCGGCGTCTCCCCCTCACTCAGGGGTCATGGTTTTCTCATCTGGATCAACCCTTGGCTTGGACTTCTCCAAGGGTTTGGAGTTTGCGGATAAAGTTTTCAGATCTACTAGTTTTTCGGTCCACCCTACGGAGGACACAGGTCACTTCATGTTGGTGGTGTCCTTTAGCCGTCATGTCTTCAGGCTTGATGATCATTCTGTGGCGGCGGCTCTAGAGGCTGCTATTGGTGGATCTGCGATCGAGTTGGGTGTCTCATGCTTACGTGACAAGGTTTATTCCTTCAATGTTTCTTCCAAGCAAGTTGGTTTTTCTATTGTTGATCTTCGATCTTTTGCTTGCCCGCAATTCAAATGTTATTTCAATCTTTGGGGCCGTGGAGGACCAAATTGGGTTCGAGAGTTTAAACTTTGGAAGTTGCAAAGTGATGCGGAATGGATCTTAGTTAGCCCATCTAAGAGACGGGCGGCGCTTGGGATAATCGCTATGCATAAACCACCGTCTAAGTCCTCTTTTAGATCTTCTGGTTCTGTGCAAAAGAAAATGTCTTTTTCAATGTTCCAAAGCTATGATGCATGCAAGGGTTATAGATATCCGGCCACGCAGGATTGTATTGATACTCTTTCTGATGCTGGATATGTTGTCCCGGCAAATGAGCGTTTGATCATTCAACCATCGCCGCCGGTGAATCTCTAGTGGACTGTTGCTTCTCCGTCGATTACTTTCGGTTCTGTTGACCCGCCGCGGATTCAACGGAATTCACCTGAGGCGGTTAGTTTGTTCTCATCTGCTCCCGATTCTCCTGCATCCCATGTTGGGCCAGCCCTCCATGACGGACTACAGCCCACCACCTAGCCAATGGACATTCCGTCTACTCAGGAAGCTGCTGTTTTGTTTGATGATATGGTCAATGACATGGTGGACCGAGTTCTAACTTGTTCCAACTGTCACCAGCGGGGCCACTTGTCGGTCTCTTGTCCTGTTTGCCTGGCTTGCTCACGTTATGGTCATCGTCGTCGGGATTGCATTAATTGGGCCCAGGATAATGGTTATGTTTGGAGAGTTAAACACACGAAACAAAATCCAGAAAAATATCCACTGTTGGTTCCCATGCCCGCCACGAGTCAGCCTACTACTCCATCGCCTAGGGACTCCTCGGGTATAGAGATGACCCACGCGCCGGCGCAGACGAGTCACATCACGTCTTCACCACTTCCCGTGCACCACCAACCTGCTCCACCTCCACCAAAGCAAGCCATGGCAAATTTTCCACTAGATCCTCTTGAGTTCCTTCCACCAGGGTTCGAGTTCATCGATGGAGGGCCAACCCGCGTGCCTCGGACTTTCTACTCTCCAGCCATTGCGCCGGACCGTCGCCATGAGCAGTTTGCCATTGGCTTTGTTGAGCCTCCGCCGCCACCCGGATAGATCCTTCACTTCAGGCAACTGGTTAGTGACTTTGTGATGACTCAGCTTCACTGTGACGTTCTTAGTGATCAACAATGGATTGAGGGTGTTGGTTTATTTGAGTTCCGATCTCCTGCATCCAGGCATGCCATTATAAATCATCCTCCTTATGATCTTGGCAATGGTCACTTTGTTTGGTTTGTTCCTCATGATCAAGGCATCAATCACAGAGCTATTCAGGGTTTTCGTAGGGCTGGATTATGATGTTAGGTGTTCCTTTGGACTACCGCACAACACAACATATTTCTGAGGCAGTTAGCACCTTTGGTCGTTTTCATATCTGGCATCGGGATGATCCGCGGCTAGTCAGGACTCTTGTTTATGTTTCTTTCCCAAGCCCTCAGCAAGTACCTAGGGATGTTGTCTATCGTGAGTATGCAGACTTTGGAGCTACGCGTCTTTCTTGGACAGCACCTATCTATGTGCTCTCTGCAGAATTTGCTGACATTATGCCAGCTGATGAAGATCCGATGCCTTTCAATGGAAACCCTCATCTGTTGCCCGGGAACATGCACTTTGAATATGTTAACTTTGTCATGCCTGAGTTTCCAGAGCTGGGTTGGAATAAGGACCCTCATGCTCATAATGATGATCCGCAGCCTCATAACCAGCATGACAATGTCATTATTGAGGAGATTCATGATGATGAAGCACTACCTGCTTCTCAAGAGTCAGTGGTTTTAGAGAACTCGGGGCCGGTTGATTCTACTGAGGGATCTGTCAATAACCAGCAAGGTGTTGTGGCAGCTTATGTGCCTCCTCTGATCCAGCCTCACGTTGTTGTTGGTCAAGTTCTGACAGTTTTCAGACCAGAGCTTCCTCCGGTAATGCAATGGACAAGATCTTTTCAGCGTATGATGCCAGTCTTTGATACAATGCACATTCCTCGAGGGTTACAGTTTTTCAGTCCTTTCAAACCAGTTCTACTGTCTAAGCGCTCTTGGGAGTTATCTTTTTCTTACTTTGCTATGAAGAACAAGCTGGTTTTTCATCCTTCACCTGTTCGTCGGATGGTAAATATTCAAAGGAAGCCTCCTGATGCTCGTGCACTTTGTTTTGACAATGTTGCTGAGAATTGTGCCGTGGTTGACCCAGCGTTGTCTGCGGTTGAGATGTATGCCTTTAATTTCTCTGCAGCCCCAAGTCAGCGTCCAGCTCGTGCTCGTAAACCAAAGTTTGTGATTGTTGAGTCTGAGGTTAGGCGCAGTGCCAGGCTCTCAGCTTTACGTGATGGCTTCAGGCATTCTACTCCAGCCAAGTCCCCTATGAAGAAACCTGCAGCAAAGCCCCAGAAGAAGCGCAAGGTTACTGTGGATGGCGAACTACCGCGGGCTCCTCCTCACGATGCAGATCAACCTACTGTGCCGCCGCCCACGCCAATCAATGTGCTGCAGCAGGTTGGTCTTCGCCTCGGCATTGGGCCGGAGAAGCTCACTAAGGAGAAGCTTGAGGCTTCTTCTTGCAAGTCTTCTGCTCCTCCTAGCTCCAATGATAGCTGATCATTTCATTTGGTGGGGTTTATGGTTAACCCTTGTGAAAACCATTTATCTGCACTTATCTTTTAGGCTTTGTCTGAACTTTTATGCTATCCCTTGGCTGAACTGGTACTGTCATTATGTGACAGTCTTTTGCTGTTACTTAATTATGGTCTGTAATGAACCACAATGATGTTAGAGATTGGAAAGTTCTCTGTTGGAATGTGCGAGGTCTGAATTCAGATGACAGAAAGCGTGCAGTTCGTCAGAAAATCGATGAGAGTGCTTGTTCCATTGTTTGCCTCCAAGAAACAAAATGTGAGGTCATTGATCAGCATTTCATCTGTAAGTGTTGTCCACGACGTTTTGATCAGTTTATCCATGTGCCTTCGTCTGGAGCCTCGGGTGGGTTGTTAGTCGTATGGAATACTGCTTTGTTTGCTGGGAAGCTAATTGAGTCCAATAGTTTTGGTATTATGGTGGAGTTCATGTCTGTTCATAACTCCCAAACCTGGACTCTAGTTTTAGTCTATGGACCCTGTCAAAATCCAGCTAGAGATAATTTTATTAATTGGTTGCATGATATAACTATCCCTGATGATGCTAACTGGTTGTTACTGGGTCATTTCAATTTCATGCGATCAATGGATAATAGGAATAAACCAAGTGGTGATATTAATGACATGTTCATCTTTAATGAGGTTATTGGGCATCTGGGCTTAATTGAATTACCTATCAAGGGCAGAAGGTACACTTGGACAAATATGCAAACTGCTCCTTTGCTTGAATAGATTGATTGGTTTTTTACAACCCCTTCATGGACATGTTCTTTTCCTAACACTATGGTCCTTCCTCTGGCTAGAACCACTTCAGATCATGTGCCTTGTGTAGTGCAAATCAAAACCACTATTCCCAAGGCCAAAGTGTTTAGATTTGAAAATTACTGGACTAATTTGCCTGGTTTTCTTGATTGTGTCAGTGAATCTTGGAATAGATCAGTTCATAAGAGATCTTCTGCTGCTATAATATCTGCAAAGTTCAAAGCTCTCAGGCAGGCACTCAAACACTAGCACATTAGCCTTTCTACCATCAAGGCTCTAATTTCCAACTGCAATAAAGTAATTCTTTGTCTGGATGGTCTTGAGGAGTTAAGGCCTTTGTCTGGGCCTGAGGAAAATTTCAGGAAAATTGTAAAGTTACACTTGGAGGAAACTCTAAGGTTGCAATTTATCTACTGGAAGCAGAGATGTACCATTAGAAACATTAAAGTGGGAGAGGAAAACGCCAAATTTTTCCACGCCATGGCCACAGAGAGATACAGGAATAACTCTATTTCTAGTATAACTTCTGATGATGGGCAAGTGACCTCTGATCATGCATCAATTGCTGGATTATTTCTGCAGGAGTTCAAGCAGAGGATGGGATGCACAAATAATACACAAATGGGTTTTGATATGCCAAATATTATTAAGAAGGTTCAGGGACTAGATGACTTGACCAAGCCCTTTTCTGAGCAGGAAATTGATTGTGTTATTAAGGAAATGCCTCCTGACAGAGCACCTGGGCCAGATGGTTTCACTGGCCTTTTTCTTAAAAAGTGTTGGCACATAATTAAAGATGACTTTCATCAACTGGTCAAAGAGTTGTTTGAGGGGCACCTTGATTTGGAGTGTATCAACAGTTCTCTCATAACCTTGATCCCAAAAAAGCTTTCACCTGAGGGTTTGAATGATTACAGGCCAATATCTTTGACAAATACCTGTTTGAAATTCCTCACTAAACTTTTGGCAAACAGGTTGCAGAAGGTCATCCTTTCCTGTATTCATAAAAACCAATATGGGTTTATTAAATCTAGGTCTATTTAGGATTGTCTAGCTTGGTGCTTTGAGTATATTCACCAGTGTAATGCTTCAAAGAGACCAATAGTGCTGCTGAAATTGGATTTTACTAAAGCCTTTGACACTATTGAGCATGATGCCATTCTTAGAATCTTAAGATACAAGGGTTTCAATGAAAAATGGATCTCCTGGATGCAAACTATTTTGTCTGGCTCTTCTTCTGTGCTTCTTAATGGTGTTCTTGGTAACCATTTTAAATGTAAGAGAGGAGTCAGGCAAGGAGACCCAATGTCACCTCTTCTTTTTGTCCTTGCCGCTGACCTGCTTCAGTCTGTTGTCAACGACATGTGCAGTAAACGAATTCTGACTTTGCCAATCCCTTCCAACAGTCAGGATTACCCCATTGTTCAGTATGCTGATGATACACTAATTGTGTTGCCTGCTATTGATCACCAACTGCTTGCTCTTAAAGACATGCTCGATGTCTTTGCTGCGACAACAGGATTATCTGTAAATTTTACAAAATCCCTTATGGTGCCTAGGAACTTGTCATCTGATGAAGCTAATAGGTTAGCCTCAATTCTTGGTTGTAGCATAGGAACCATGCCTTTTACTTACTTGGGTCTACCCATGGGGACTACAAGGCCCTCAATCCAAGACCTCATGCCCCTTGTGCATAGGATTGAAAGAAGATTGTCTGCCACTTCATGTTTTCTGAATCAAGGTAGTAGGTTGCAGTTGCTCCACTCTGTCCTAACATCAATGCCTATATACTTCCTGTGCACACTGGTCATCCCAACTGGAATTTTGAAGCAAATTGAAAGGATTCAGAGACAATGTCTATGGAGAGGAAACTCTGATACTCCGAGACAATCTCTGGCCACCTGGGACTTGGTATGCTTACCAAAAAACAAAGGGGGTCTTGGTATGCTTAATCTCAGGGTGCAGAATGATGCCTTGCTTATGAAGTTCTTGCACAAATTCTATAATCATCATGACATCCCCTGGGTTGGCCTTATTTGGAATGCCTACTATGCCAACTCTGTCCCTCATACTACCACGCTCTGTGGATCTTTTTGGTGGCGTGATGTGTTTAAATTGGTTGACAAATATTGTCAGATGGATACTCCAGCGTTGGGTGATGGAAGGTCCATTCTCTTTTGGTCAGATGGATGGCTGAGCTTAAGGGTTCCTGTCTCAGGGAAAAATTTCCCAGGCTCTTCTCCTTTGTTATTGATGAGCAACTTTCAGTGTCTGATGCGCTTTCCCAGGAGTTTTTGTCAAATTTGCATTTGCCCATCTCTACACAGGCCTTTGCTGAGCTGGAATGTCTTCAATAGCTGACTCATGATTATTCTTGCTCTGCAACTCATGACGCATGGATTTGGCCTTTTCATAAGGGTTGTTTCAGACCCAAATCCTTCTATGTGTATGAGCATCAGCATATTGTTGTTGATCCAATCTTCCAATGGATTTGGAAATCTTCATGTACATTGAAAATCAAAATTTTTGGTTGGTTACTGCTGAGAGATCGTTTAAACACCAGAGACATGCTACTCAGAAGGCATTGGCATGTGGAAGATCATACTTGTGTCCTATGTCCATATCTGATCCATGAAGATAGTGCACATCTGTTCTTCTCTTGTAATTTTAGCATTAGAGTCTGGAATTACCTGCAGATTATCTGGGACCCACAGCCTGGGATGACAACTTACAACATGGCAGTAAAGGCTAGGAAGGATTTTGGGCATTCTTTCTTCACTGAAGTGGTCTTTACAACAGCTTGGAACATTTGGATCTTGAGGAATGGCAAGGTTTTCAGGAATGAGACACCTTCTTTCAGAGCATGGAGGCATAACTTCATCCATGACATAACCCTTCTTTCTCATAGGATAAAATGTAAATACAAGGATAGCCTTCTAACATGGATCTCTAGCCTTCCTTAGGTAGTGTTTTTCTTTGCCCTGCTTGGGTTGTAACTTTGTAAGTATTTCTGTCTTCCTCTTTTCTCTTCTTGTATGGACTTGTAATAGGACTTTGTTCTTTGTTGTTTTCAATAAAGAGCTATGAGGCTGTTGCCTTGCAGTACATATTCAAAAAAAAAGAACATGGAGAGTGTAATCTCCTGTGGGGTCCCTCGGTAGGAGTTCAAAGTAATATTTGAGAGATGCAGATCCAGGCATTCGATGTGACTGTCGTTATCAACATCTTCCACTGGGCCTAATATGCACTGCAAAAGAAGAGAACGTGTTAGTGCCTACATGCAGTTTTGAACAGTGCTACACGCCCATTTGGTTTGCAGGATTTGTAAAATGCACCAACGTGCCATCTTCGACCTGTCATGATTAACATGGGCATTAATTTGATTACAATCTAGAAACATGTAGCTTTCTTCACAAGAGGTTGGATTTGATGAAAAATTCCCTAAGAAAACTAGTACAGATGAATCCAAAGGAGAAATGCTTATGGACGATTGTAACCATATGAATGAAGCAACCAATATGGGGTGGGGGTGTGTGTCCTAAAATCCTCCAAAATTCCTTCAGAAATCGTAGTACATAGTCATTCTAAACTTGGGAAAAGGTGCAAAAAATTGAACTCCCTTATGGTTAACATTTAATAGGAAAGGAACATCACCTTGATATACAGCTTCTTCAGGCACGGAAAGCATCTCAGGCAACTAAAAACTTGGTCCAGGTTGGGGACGATGGATTCTAGTGCCAAGACCTTCACTGTGCCCAGAGTCTGGGTGAAGCTTCGTTGGATGACAGACGAACATACATCTTCAAAACTAGTTATAACATTGATATCAAGGAGAGGTATATAAGGCGACTGTTGTACCTGAAAGTTGTAGTATTTGATAGACGAGTAGCCCACCACTTTCAATTTTGGTGCAGAAATGACATTGATTATTGTTGGATCTTGTTGATCAACTGCAAGTAATCTCTCAAGCGAAGGTGTGTCCTGGATGACCATATTGTGGTCCACCTTTTGTGATCTCTTGTTGCAGCACCAGCAACACACATAAATAGTGCGGAGAGTCCTGGAGGTGATGTGCAAGGTGCTCGACCAATTCATCGCCTGAAGACGAAGGAACTCGAGTGCAGTACAGCCGCGGAGCAGGCGCTCCATGTCATCCTTTGGGATGCAGATGGCGACGAGCTCGAGGTGCTTCAGTCATGGTAGAAAAAGAGCAGGCGCGTCATTAAGGGGGATGGCAGTTCATGAACTTGGTGAGGCGCAGCATGGGCGCGAAGCGGAGCGCGGACGTTGGCAGCAAGCTCATATGTCCATCATTATAACTTAGCTTCTCGAGCTGATCTATGGCGCGGGATTGGAACCACTCGTCAAGCTTGGCTCGCTCCTTGCCATTGGAACGGAACTTTCCCACGATAAGGCCTTTGATTGGGCCATGGTGACTACCGAGGATCTGGAAGAATGCATCCAAACTTTGCGATAGCCATGGCAGAGCTTGTGGGCGTGGAGGAGGTCGACAGGGGTGCGAAGCCATAGGGTGCGCCACCACCGGGAAACAACGACTGTCCTCGCCTGATTTCTGATTGGGAGGAGGGATATGATGACTATCAACATATCATAGGTGAGGTTGTTGATGAAGTCTAGGCATGTCGGAGTCGCTTGCAGTTCTTTCTTGACCCGCCTCCGCTTGTTGGCAGCCTCGTTCTCCACCTTGTTGGCGGGGATGGGAACCTCTGTCTCCATATTCACGTCGTGCTCCGGTGCTTCAGCAGCCCCAATGTCGCCACTCCCTCCGATGGGGTGCTTCGGTGGCATCCTCGTACACTGACGGCTTTGAGGAATTAGAGAGGCATCAAGGATGCGGACGGAGAGAGAGTAATTGTGTGTGTGGCAAGGATGGGGGTGCAGCCGCTCGGCGGCGCCATTAATATAGACCAGTGGGAGCGAGGCGGGTGGCGGTCCAAGATTGTCTCGCTTCCCGGTGAGAACGACTGCTTAATCTCTAGTATGAATGAAATCTATGCTTAATTACTGAATTTTAGTTGCAAAAAATAGATGGTGATATTGATTTTTAGCTGCATATTTTGACAAATCACAGTGTCTCTTGGCTTAGTGCCGAAGTCTGGCTTTAATTTGCATACCGTAATCTGAACCGTTTGCATTGAAGAGATGCACAGATCCTGCATTGAACAGCTTGTACGCTTCCCGGTGAGCCTGCGCATAGGACTGTGCTTGCACACCTCCCGTTCAGTCAAGAAGCTGTCCACACGGCACCTCCTATAGCCATTAAAACCAAGACACGTGGCGTCACGTGAACGGTTAACTGAACGCACACGGTTTGAATTATACAAACGTTTAAGATATTAAAGTGGCAGCTATTTTTTTCAAAATGCCTTTGTTGGCTGTCATTATTCGAGTGCGTCTTCTCTCAAAATGGATAGGAAAAATACCACAGCATGTCGGGTGCCCTTCCATGATAACACGCCAAGTTTCATGAATTTCAGACGAGTTTTGGATTTACAAGAAATTTGAAAACCAGGCATCTCAATGTTTTGCCGGCAATCAACGGTGCCCTGGTGTTTGAAATTCATTCCCATTGCTTGCATGGGACCTAAGCATGCACCCAAGGACACATATTTGATTTTTCAACCAATTTATATGCACTGGAGCATGCACATGTAGTTCAAATTTGAATTATGCACATAAATGCATTGAAAACTCAGTTAATGCATAAACATGTCCAAACGAACGCCGAAAAATCACAAAAATTCACACAACACTTCTGTTGTTCTATGTTGACACGAGAAAAAAACTTGAAAGCAATAAGAGGAAATGGATATCGTTTCGTCCCCAAAGGTGGGACGTTCCCTACCGAAAATTATCATGCTTGTTGTGAGAAGCTCTAGTTTGTGAGAAGCATATACCCAAACCTGCCCCAAATGGGACAAAATTTGTACCACGGCATGTTGATGCCGCTCCATGATAGCATCCCAAGTTTCATGAATTTCAGACGACTTTTGGATTTACTAGAATTTAAAAACTAGGCATCTCAATGTTTTGCCGGCAATCAATGATGCCATGGTGTTTGAAATTCATTCCCATTTCTTGCATGGGACCTAAGCATGCACCCAAGGACAAAGATTTGATTTTTCAACGAATTTATATGCACTGGAGCATGCGCATGTAGTTCAACTTTGAATTATGCACATAAATGCATTTAAAACTCAGTTAATGCATAAAAATGTCCAAACGAACCCCAAAAAATCACAAAAATTCACACAACAATGTTGTTGTTCTATGTTGACACGAGAAAAAAACTTGAAAGCAATAAGAGGCAATGGATATCATTTCGTCCCCAAAGGTGGGACGTTCTCTACCGAAAACCATCATGCTTGTTGTGAGAAGCTCCGGTTTGTGAGAAGCATATACCCAAACCTGCCCCAAATGGGACAAAATTTGTCTCACGGCATGTTGATGCCGTTCCATGATAGCATGCCAAGTTTCATGAATTTCAGACGAGTTCTGGATTTACTAGAATTTAAAAACCAGGCATCTCAATCCTTTGCTGGCAATCAATTGTGCCCTGGTGTTTGAAATTCATTCCCATTTCTTGCATGGGACCTAAGCATGCACCCAAGGACACATATTTGATTTTTCAACCAATTTATATGCACTAGAGCATGCACATGTAGTTCAAATTTGAATTATGCACATAAATGCAGTGAAAACTCAGTTAATGCATAAAAATGTCCAAACGAACCCCAAAAAATCACAAAAATTTACACAACACTCCTGTTGTTCTATGTTGACACGAGAAAAAAACTTGAGAGCAATAAGAGGCAATGGATATCGTTTCGTCCCCAAAGGTGGGACGTTCCCTACCGAAAACCATCTTGCTTGTTGTGAGAAGCTCCGGTTTGTGAGAAGCATATACCCAAACCTGCCCCAAATGGGACAAAATTTGTACCACGGCATGTTGGTGCCGCTCCATGATAGCATGCCAAGTTTCATGAAGTTTAGACGACTTTTGGATTTACTAAAATTGAAAAACCGGGCATCTCAATGTTTTGCCGGCAATCAACGGTGCCATGGTGTTTGAAATTCATTCTCATTTCTTGCATGGGACCTAAGAATGCACCCAAGGACAAAGATTTGATTTTTCAACCAATTTATATGCGCTGGAGCATGCGCATGTAGTTCAAATTTGAATTATGCACATAAATGCATTGAAAACTCACTTAATGCATAAACATGTCCACACGAACTCCGAAAAATCAAAAAAATTCACACAACACTCCTGTTGTTCTATGTTGACACAAGAAAAAAACTTGAAAGCAATAAGAGGCAATGGATATCGTTTCATCCCCAAAAGTGGACGTTCCCTACCGAAAACCATCATGCTTGTTGTGAGAAGCTCCAGTTTGTGAGAAGCATATACCCAAACCTGCCCCAAATGGGAGAAAATTTGTACCACGACATGTTGATGCCGCTCCATGATAGCATGCCAAGTTTCATGAATTTCAGATGAGTTTTAGATTTACTAGAATTTAAAAACCAGGCATCTCAATGTTTTGCCGGCAATCAACAGTGTCATGGTGTTTGAAATTCATTCTCATTTCTTGCATGGGACCTAGGCATGCACCCAAGGACAGAGATTTGAGTTTTCAACCAATTTATATGCACTGGAGCATGCGCATGTAGTTCAAATTTGAATTATGCACATAAATGCATTGAAGACTCACTACATGCATAAAAATGTCCAAACGAACCCTGAATAATTCCAATTCTTTTCTGATCACTGCAGATAAAAGGTCTTGCAATTCAAATACCGTCCATGGCCGTTGTCGGTGTCAAAACCGGCGGATCTCGGGTAGGGGGCCCGAACTGTGCGTCTAGGCCAGATGGTAATAGGAGGCAAGGGACACGAAGTTTTACCCAGGTTCGGGCCCTCTCGATGGAGGTAAAACCGTACGTCCTGCTTGATTAATATTGATGATATGGGTAGTACAAGAGTAGATCTACCACGAGATCAGAGAGGCTAAACCCTAGAAGCTAGCCTATGGTATGATTGTTGATGTGTACGTCGTCCTACAGACTAAAACCCTCCGGTTTATATAGACACCGAAGAGGGTTAGGGTTACACAAAGTCGGTTACAGTGGTAGGAGATCTACATATCTGTATCGCCAAGCTTGCCTTCCACGCCAAGGGAAGTCCCTTCCAGACACGGGACAAAGTCTTCAATCTTGTATCTTCATAATCCAGGAGTCCGGCTGAAGGTATAGTCCGGCCATCCGGACACCCCCTAATCCAGGACTCCCTCAGCAGCCCCCGAACCAGGCTTCAATGACGATGAGTCCGGCGCGCAGATTATCTTCGGCATTGCAAGGCGGGTTCTCCTCCAAATTCCATGTACCTGTTGAATAAAGTCCAGTTTCTTGTAAATGTTGCGCTCCTCGGCTCCTACGCCCAATAGTGGCCATCTCCCACGTGTCAAACGAATATGAAAAGTCTGAGTGTTTTTACATCCACACCCTTAGCCGCGTAAATGAGCCGCCCATTTAAGGGGACGAGGATTAGATCCAAAGCACACCTTCTCCCCTTCGCGAGTGTTCATCAGAGCGCATCCGACAAAGGTCCATACCACCATGGACAGCCGTCGCAACTCCTCCTCTCGCCCTTCCAGCCCTCAGCCTGGATATTGGGAGAGATGCTCCATCCTGCATAGTGAGCTAGTGACGCTCCAGACCAAGGGATTTCTCCCCCCGGCCTATATGGTCCCAGTTCGAGCCAGTCTTGCCATCTATAATGGCGGAGAGCAAGCGGAGAGTGCCCCTAATCCCTCCAAAGGAGAGCGGGTGTGCCTCGTCCCTTATTTAATAAGGGGGCTCGGATTTCCAATCCATCCATTTCTTCGGGGGCTCCTGGAGTTCTATGGCCTCCAGCTACACAATCTCACGCCTGCCTCCGTATTGCATATCGCGGGCTTCGTAGCCCTCTGCGAGCTGTTCTTGGGTGTTGAGGCTCATTTCGGGCTGTGGAAAGAGCTATTCTGCCTCGTGCCCGGTTCTAAGAAGGGGTCAATATATCAAGTCGGCGGAGCCGAAGTGTGGCGCATCGCCGGGACCGGATATCTATCCGGAACCCCAAAGAAGGCGTCCGAGGACTGGCCTTCGGAATGGTTTTACATAGAGGACGTCCCGCTGCCGGATCCTGTCCGGATCGGCCTCCCTGAGTTCGACAGTGCCCCACTAAAGAAGCGCCTAAGTTGGCGTCCACGGAGCCCTCAGAGGGGAAGTGACAAGGACATTATTTACCTGATGGGCCGGATAAGATTGCTAGCTCATTCCGGACTGACCATGATCGGGGTCATGGCCGCATGCACCATGCGAGGGGTGCAGCCGCTACAGTATAGAGGCCACCCCATGCGGGACTTCAACGGGGAGAACGACGCCACCCGCTACGGCCGTAAGGGGCCAAATTCGGCTGCGGCTCTAACAAAGACCTTGTCCGCTTTGTACAAGGGAGAAGAGGAGGATTTTCTCCGTGTCGACCCGAAGGGTGGATTTTCTATGCACAATCCTCCAAGCTGGGTAAGTGGTCGCATCTTGCCCATCCGTTGTATATCCTCGTCGTTAAATATTCAGTCTAGTGACTTCAACGCAAGAACTGCGCCAGACTGTTAAAGAAATAAACAGCCCGCCTCCACAACCTGAGGACCCAGGACGGTCCCTCGACCCGGCCTCTCAAGAGGATCCGGACATATCTGTGGAGCTGATTGATGGAGTGGTCCATCAATTGAGCAAGGATAATGCCTTGGTGGCCATTACGGCCGATTACCCAGGGCTAATCCCGGCCTCCCAGGTAACTAAGATCGAAGTCCCAGTACCCCAAATAGGGGTCCTCCCTCTCGTGTTTTCAGTTTCCTGATTACAAAAGAAATTTGCAGGGGAGGTTTTTGAGACGGGAGGCCGAACCTGCGGCGACAAGCCAACGAGGGGCCGCAGGGCCCCGTGGGCAGAAAAGAGGTGCAGTCCGGATCAAGACGTCAGTGCAGAGGTATGGCGCGCCCCCTTATCCCAGGTGTTATACCTGCAAGGCATGTTAACACTCGTGTTCTCTTCAGGACAAAGAGACCTCGCCGGACTATATCCGGAGAGGCTGCCAATCGCGCCTCCCCCAGCCAGGCTCCAAAGCCTGGTCCGGAGGCGGAGGCGAACACAAGGCGTGCACCGGACGCTCCTCCGACGGAGGACGTGGACAGGTTGTCTGCCACCAACTCTGAGGTGGAGAGCGCCATGAACCACAGGCGTTGCCGGACAATTCTTCGTGACACTTGTTTCTCCTGAGAGGCATTAGATGCCTTCAATTCGGGAGATGCGTACCTCCGTGCCGCTCGAAATGGTCTAGCCAAAGCCACGGAGCAATATGTAAAAGACATACGGGTAAGAAAATTTTGGTAATTATATATACATACCAGTAGCCCCCGAGACTTGAAACAGTTAGAATAACTAATTTAAGGATCATATGTTATGCAGGTTCTTACAGAAAAGAATTCCCTACTGTCCCAGGAGCTGGAAGAGTGCAAAGCCCAACTTGAGGCCGCACTAGCCACGGCAGGGGAGCCCAAGGAGACCCCCTCTGGTAATATACACTTCGAAAGATAAGTGTTTTGCGAAGCACGACATGGGTGTGAATCTGACAAATGAAATTGCAGATGGCGCCGGATTGAATCCGGAAAGGCAACACCTCCTACGCCAGCTGAAGGCTGGTGAGAAGGTGCTGACAAAGGTGAGGCAGGAGAAGAACGATCTCCAAGATGCCAACACCAAGCTGGGCGTCGAGCTGAAAGATGTTCGTGCCCAGCTGTCGGACTCCGTTAAGGAGAATCAGCGGCTTCGGTGCGGCATATTCAGTAAGTGCTTGAGCGAACCTTTGGAGAAAAAAAGGTTCGGCGGGGAAGTCGACTAACAGAGTAATGTCTGTAGGTGTGCTAACAGGTCATCCTGCAGAGGAGATGTCCGGTTCTACGGGTGACCTTCTTCCCGAGCTCTCACAACTGCTCGAGCAAGTTCGGAAGGCGATGCGAGGCGTCGCCCAGGCCCTATGGCCATCCATCTCCGTGCCTGAAGGTCTTGGAGAGCTTGCGGAGAAGCTAAAGGGAGCACGACGGCTCTTTCGATTGTGGAAGATATCGGCCTGCCGTCAAGGCGCTAGGAAGGCCTGGGCCATGCTGAAGACGCGGTACACAAAGGCTGACCCCAACCACATGGCTGAGGTCGGTCCTGTGGGGCCCGATGGGAAGGAGATCCCTATAAGCTTAGTATACAGCCAAGTAGAATTGGCCGCAAAGTATTCCCAGCAGGACTGTAAATTAGACAGCCTGTTAGATGGTATTGAAGAGGAATACAATCAGTCAGAATGACTATGTAATTTAATTGACATTTATAATGCCTTCTAGCCGAATTGTAGATCGTTTGTCATGGCCGACCTTTTCGCTTCAACCTCGGAACCTGGCGGTCCGGAGTGTGTCCGAATTCCCATGTGGTTATATAAGAACCGGGGAATGCATGGAGACTAGGTGTAGGGGTCATTAGTGCGTGAACAGACAAGTGCCCGACTAGTTATGTTATATTACATGGTTAGTAAGAAACATCTTCCAGGGAGAATAGTTCTGTTAGGGGTTCCTTTCCCTGGGAGGCATGCCCTAAAGTGCAAGCCCATTCTGCGAAAAAGATGCAGGAAAAAGCATCTAGGGGCGCATAAATATATAAGTAAAAAGATCATATTTTAGGTCACCGACCGAATATTCCCTTAAGAACGCTAGCTTTCGGCTTCACCCAGTCTGAGGTACACATCCGGCTGATCCGGCAGTAACAATCGTAGAGGTGCTCCCTTTACCGCCTAGCCGAATAATCGGGAACGTAGGGGTAAGCACAAGAGCCAGGCAACCCAGCTTGGCCAAAACATAAGTCATATCGATGCATATAATGGTGAAATAAAAGGTACATGCGGAAGTGTCACACATGTGTTGGGCATGAAGCCCGTATAAATAAGCTTATGGTAAAAGAAGCCCCCAGGTTTAATGAGTGCGAATAGCACGTCATTTGATGAGCCTTTAAAGGCTATAAGAGAAAGGAAGGGGGGAAGGAGAGAAATGTAAGACAGATAGTATATAAAAAATGGACAGAGGAAGGAGACGAACATAGAATCTGGCGCTAGGCATAGAATCTTCGTAGACGGGCTGCGTTCCATGGGTTTGGCTCGAGTCAGTTATCCGATGCATCTCGCAGGCGGTATGCTCCACCAGTCAGGACTTGGTCAATTATGAATGGACCTTCCCACTTGGGCTTGAGTTTGTCCTTTTTCTTGTCCGGCGGGCGTAGAACTAATTCGTCAACGTTGTAATTTTTGGCCCGTACTTCTCTGCTTTGGTATCTTTGAACCTGCTATTGATAGAATGCAGAACGGGCTTTTGCCACATCACGCTCCTCCTCCAATGCGTCCAAACTGTCCTGCCGATCGAGCTCGGCTTCTCTTTCTTCATACATGCGCACTCGAGGTGAGTCATGAATTATGTCGCAAGGCAAAACTGCCTCTGCGCCATACACCATAAAGAATGGTGTCTATCCGGTGGTGCGATTCGGCATGGTCCGCAGCCCCCAGAGTACGGAGTCGAGCTCTTCTACCCAGTGCGTGTTAGATTCCTTGAGGGGCCGCACTAATCTGGGTTTGATGCCGCTCATGATAAGACCATTTGCACGTTCGACCTGGCCGTTAGTTTGTGGGTGATAGACGGAAGCATAATTGAGCTTGATGCCCATGTTTTTGCACCAGAGTTTTACCTCGTCGGCCGTAAAGTTCGTGCCGTTATCAGTGATGATGTTGTGGGGGACGCCGTAACGGTGTACAACCTCGGATATAAAGTCTATCACTGGTCCAGATTCGGCCGTCTTAACAGGCTTGGCTTCTATCCATTTGGTGAACTTATCCACCATGACCAGTAAGTATTTTTGCTTGTGGGTTTCGCCTTTAAGGGGTCCAACCATGTCAAGCCCCCAGACCGCAAAGGGCCAAGTGATGGGGATAGTTCGGAGGGTGGTGGGTGGCATATGGCTTTGGTTTGCAAAGAGCTGGCAACCGACGCATCGTTCGACTAACTCCTGGGCGTCTGCCCGGGCCGTCGGCCAATAAAAGCCTGTACGGAAGGCCTTGCTTACAAGGTACCGAGCTGCAGCGTGATGACCGCCAAGTCCGGCGTGAATTTCAGCCAGGAGGTTCCGCCCTTCCTCTTCGGAGATGCACCTTTGAAGGACTCCGGTAGTGCTTTTCTTATAAAGCTCTCCCTCATGGACTTTGTAGGCTTTGGATCGCCGCACTATGCAGCGTGCCTCATTTTGGTCCTCGGGGAGTTCCTGCCTAGTAAGGTAGGCGAGGAATGGTTCTGTCCACGGGGCAATGATGGCCATTATTACGTGGGCTGAAGGTGTTATTTCATTGGCAGAGCCTCCGATTGTGTCAGAATGTTCGGTGTCGGGCAGTGTGGTTGGGTCCGGGCTGTTATTGTTCGGCTCCCCTTCCCATACTACGGATGGCTTGAACAGCCTTTCCAAGAAGATGTTGGGGGGGACTACATCGCGTTTTGCGTCGATGCGTGCCAGGACATCTGCCGCCTGATTATTTTCCCGGGCTATATGGTGAAATTCAAGCCCTTCGAACCGAGCTGACATTTTGAGAACGGTGTTGCGGTAGGCTGCCATTTTTGGATCCTTGGCATCGAAGTCTCCATTTATTTGGGATATTGCGAGGTTCGAGTCCCCGCGCACCTCTATGCGTTGAATGCCCATGGATACTGCCATCCAGAGACCATGTAGAAGGGCCTCATATTCGGCTGCATTGTTGGAGTCTGTGTACATAATCTGGAGTACGTATTGAACGGTGTCTCCTATGGGGGACGTCAAAACAACGCCAGCCCCTAGTCCGGCCAACATCTTGGAGCCGTCGAAATGCATGATCCAATTTGAATATGTGCCGTGCTCTTTAGGGAGTTCGGCCTCCGTCCATTCTGTGACGAAGTCAGCCAAAACTTGCGACTTGATGGCTCACCGTGGCTTATAAGTTATGTCGAATGGGAGGTGCTCAATGGCCCATTTTGCAATCCGGCCCGTTGCGTTACGGTTGTTTATAATATCGTTAAGTGGTACTTCCGAGGCTACTGTTATTGAACACTCTTGAAAGTAGTGTCGTAGCTTCCGGGATGCCATGAATACCGCGTACGCAATCTTTTGATAATGCGGGTACCGTGATTTGCACGGAGTGAGGACAGTGGACACATAATAGACCGGCTTTTGAAGGGGGAGTTTGTGTCCGTCCGTTTCTCATTCGACGACGAGCACTGCGCTTACAACCTGATGTGTTGCTGCAATGTACAATAGCATTGGTTCGCCAATGTTTGGCGCGGCCAGGACTGGGTTTGTTGCCAATATGTCTTTTATTTCGTTGAGTCCGGCCGTGGCTGCATCCGTCCATTCGAAGTGTTCGGTGCACCGAAGGAGGCGGTAAAGGGGTAGGGCCTTTTCTCCCAAGCGGGAGATAAAGCGGCTTAGAGCCGCCACGCATCCGGTTAACTTTTGTATTTGTTTGAGGTCCTTTGGGATATCCAATTGTGACAGAGCTCGGATATTGGCTGGATTTGCTTCAATTCCTCTACCGGATACAATGAAGCCCAAGAGCTTTCCGGCTGGGACGCCAAAAACGCATTTTTCCGGGTTGAGCTTGATGTCGTATGTTCGGAGGTTATCAAATGTGAGCCTCAAGTCGTCTACTAGAGATTCGACATGTCTTGTTTTGACGACCACATCATCTACATATGCCTCCACTGTTTTGCCGATCTGGTTTGCCAGACATGTCTGAATCATGCGCTGATATGTTGCGCCGGCGTTTTTGAGCCCAAAGGGCATTGTGTTGAAGCAGAATGGGTCGTATGGTGTAATAAATGCCGTTGCGGCTTGGTCTGATTCTGCCATCTTGATTTGATGGTAGCCGGAGTATGCATCGAGGAAACACAACGAATCGTGTCCTGCGGTAGCGTCGATAATTTGATCGATGCGGGGGAGGGGGAAGGGGTCCTTTGGGCAAGCCTTGTTAAGGTCTTAGAAATCAACGCACAGGCGCCAGGATTTGTCCTTCTTTGGTACCATCACCAGGTTTGCTACCAGTCCAGATGTTTTATATCTCTGATGAATCTGGCCTACAATAGCTTTGCTAGCTCCTCTCCCATAGCCTGTCTCTTAGGTTCGGAAAAACGCCGAAGAGCTTGTTTGACAGGTTTGAATCCTTTTAGGATATTTAGGCTGTGCTCGGCCAGTCTGCGTGGGATTCCTGGCATGTCTGAAGGGTGCCAGGCGAAAATGTCCTAGTTCTCTCGTAGGAACTCTCGCCGTGCGGTGTCTACATCAGGGTTTAACTGTGCCCCGATGGAAGCTATTTTATTGGGGTCCATTGGATGGACATGGAATTTTACTATTTCGTCCGCCGGTTTAAAGGAGGTGGACTTGGATCTTTTATCGAGTACAACATCGTCCCTATTCACCATGGAGCGCAGCGCAGTCAGTTCCTCAACCGCTAGGGCTTTGGATAGTGCCTCGAGGGCTAGTGCGGCTGTCTTGTTTTCGGCGCGGAGTGCTATGTCCGGATCACTAGCGAGAGTGATGATCCCTTTAGGCCCAGGCATCTTGAGCTTCATGTACCCATAATGGGGTATTGCTTGGAAGATTGTAAACGCTTCCCGCCCTAACAGAGCGTGATAACCGCTACTGAACGGAGCCACATGGAACGTGACCTCTAGGGACCTGTAATTATCCGGCGTGCCGAACACCACATCTAGTGTGATTTTTCCTATACAGCGCGCTTCTCGACTGGGGATTATTCCTCTAAAGGTCGTGCTGCTTCGCTCAACGCGGTTCCAGTCTATTTCCATTTTTTGAAGGGTTTCCTCATAAATGAGGTTCAATCCGCCGCCGCCGTCCATGAGTACCTAGGTAAGACGAAAGTCGTCCACTATTGGACTGAGGACCAATGCGGCTGGTGCTTGGGCTGTTCGGAATTTAGGTTCATCACTGGCGTTAAAGGTAATAGCCGTGTCACTCCATGGATTTATTGTTGCTACTTGGTAGACTTCGGCAAGGCTGCGGAGTTTCCTTTTTCGCATATTATTTGATGCGAAAGTCTCGAAGACTGTTAATAACGTATTGGTGTCTCTGGGGTGGCTTTCTGTGGCCTTCGGAATTAGGAGATCTTGCCAATTTTGGCCACCTGCCGGAGTATCCAACATGCTCTAAGGCTGTGAGTTGGTGTGCCGTCCTCTGTACTATGAATTTTACAGGGTCCATTAAGCCATCCTTCCAGTACGGTTCCATGCCCTGTAGAGGGTTTTTGCTTTTTGGTGTTTTGACCCGGGTGTCTGGCAATGATGCACCCTTGTATTTCGGACTGGGTTTGTATTCAGGGCCGGATCGTCCCAAAATTTGGTTTTCCAGGCGCTTTCCATCGCATAGTATTTTTGTACAATGGACGCCAAGTCAGCGAAGCATGTAATATCACGGCGACTTATGGCGTTGAGGATTCCCTTGTCCGTGCAATTATTGCAGAAGATTGAGATTGTGTCTTCCTCGTGGCAGTCCCTTATCATGTTCCTAACTAGGAGGAATCTGGCCCAGTAATGATGTACTGTTTCTTCGGGCTCTTGCCTGATTTGGGATAGATCGCTTATGTTCGGGTGGGTGGGTGGAATTAGATCCAAAGACTCACCCCATCTGAGGCTCAGAGGCCGAGGAATTTCCGAACTCGAAAATTTGGATTCCTGGATGTTGTCCAATGAATCCAACCTGTTGCCTGACTCTGAGTTCAGGTCTTGAGTGATATCCTCCCCTCCGCAGATATCCGGCTTGGAGGGATCAGGAATCCGGACGTAGCTAGTCCTTAAGATAGATTAAGGGTCGCCGCACTGTCCCTCTACCACGGCAACATGATGGGTGACTTGGGGAGAGTTAATCTCTCTCAGATCAGGCTTAGGCCCAATCTGGTCGTAATCCGTAGCGACTCCTAGGGCGGCGATGCGATCCAAGAGCTCGTTTCTGGAGGAGAGCTCCATTGGATCTAACTGCTCGGCAAGTTCCGAGCTGACTTGAAGATTGTTTTCGATGGCTCGAGAGGTCATCGTCGGCGTAGAAGCCGAATAGGCGGTCATAAGAAAACCACCTAGCCGGAGGGTTTGGCCGACAGCCAAAGCTCCCTTAGCAACGGTGTCGTCTTTAAAGACGGGGCGAGGCATCCTTCCTGATGGCGACGACACAGGGGAACTCTCAATGAAAGCACCAATGTCGGTGTCAAAACCGGCGGATCTCAGGTAGGGGGTCCCGAACTGTGCCTCTAGGCCGGATGGTAACAGGAGGCAAGGGACACGAAGTTTTACCCAGGTTCGGGCCCTCTCCATGGAGGTAAAACCCTATGTCCTGCTTGATTAATATTGATGATATGGGTAGTACAAGAGTAGATCTACCACGAGATCAGAGAGGCTAAACCCTAGAAGCTAGCCTATGGTATGATTGTTGTTCTGTATGTTGTCCTACAGACTAAAACCCTCCGGTTTATATAGACACCGGAGAGGGTTAGGGTTACACAAAGTCGGTTACAATGGTAGGAGATCTACATATCCGTATCGCCAAGCTTGCCTTCCACGCCAAGGAAAGTCCCTTCCGGACACGGGACGAAGTCTTGAATCTTGTATCTTCATAATCCAGGAGTCCGGCTGAAGGTATAGTCCGGCCATCCGGACACCCCCTAATCCAGGACTCCCTCAGCCATTGTGACCCCATTATGTAATTCAAATCAAGACCAAAAATCAAGTCCTAATGCATTGAAAACTCACTGTGACCCCATTATTTAACACGACACTCCTGTTGTTCTATGTTGACACTAGGAAAATAATTGAAAGGAAGAAGAAGTGACAAATATCATTTTGTCCACAAAGATGACACGTTTCCCTAATGGAACCATGAGGCTTTCTTGTGAGAGGCTCTGGTTTGTGACAAGCTTATACCACAACCTGCCCCAAATGGGACAATATTTTTTACCCCAGAATGTTGATGCCATTCCATGATAGCATGCCAAGGTTCATGAATTTCAGACGGGTTTTGGATTTACTAGAATTACAAAAGCAAGTACATCAACATTTGCCGGAGAGCCACGGTGCCGTGTTGTTCAAAATTCATCCCCATTTCTTGCATGGGACATAAGTATAAACCCATGGACACATATATGAGTTTACAACCCATGTTGGTGCACCGGAGCATGTGCATGTGCTTTAATTTTGAATTGTGCACCTGAAATTGCTAGAAAACCAATTTAATGTATAAAATTTCCAAACGAATCCTGAATAATTCCAATTTTTTTATGACACACATATAGTTGCATGTTCACTGCAGATAAAAGGTCTAGCAATTCAAACACCGTCCATTGCCGCTGTGACCCCATTATACAATTCAAATCAAGACAAAAAATCAAGTAGATCCCACATAGTTTATTATCACCAACCGTGTGAGATGCGACACAAAATATCTTGGAGCACCGTCGGATTATAGTACGCATAGGCTTACGTGAGAAGGTGCCACGGCTATAGTCCACAACCCGCTCTGAATAAGGGACCATGTCTGATGACACTTTGCGTGCCAGTTTTTTCGCTGAAGCGATTCCAAATTTTTGGCTTCCGCTGAAATATCTACCTCCCCGCCCCCTCTCCCTTACCAAAAGCCACATTTAGCATGTCTCCGCCTTCCTTTCCAAGTTCAAACCTTCACTCCTTGCTTGCAGCGCCACCTCCTCACCGGCGACCCTCCTTCACGCTGCTCGGCCTCGCCTATCCACGCAGGTAATCCACACCCGACCACCATCCTCCTCCTCCTTCCACATCCCACATGCCCCGACCGCCGGTGCGAGCACGACACCTTCCACCCAAATCACCAACCCCTCCACCAAATAAGCACCGCCCTAAGCCATGGTGCACGCGGTATAGCCAGGATCTCAAGGAGCATTCGTGTTGACCCCCAAATCTTGGAGGAGCACCTTGCCATCGAGGCCACCGTCGACGCCTCGTGCACTGATGCTGCAACATGGTTGGATGCTTTAAACGACAGTTCATGGCATTTTCTCTAGGCTACCATCAGTGCCTTCGACGAAGACTATGAGGTGTTTTCTTAGCGTGCACGTGCTTACCTCATCTCGAGAGCCAGCAGGTTGGTGCCCGGAGCGGCTCACACAACTCACCACTATGACGAGGGCACCCATGATGCAGAGGCCTCGCTCTCTTCCATGTCCAAGGAGCCAATCGTCATCGATATCTCCAACAATGAGGAGTAGCTTGTCTTATTACCTCACTATAAGGACCCATGTTCAGTTTGCTAGCTACTGCCTTTTCTTAACAAATTCTAGTGAATTGTGCTATCTACTTTTACCATGCAATCTTCTGCTCTAGTGTATATGTTCTATATGTCGTGCAATGTGGTGTTCAGTTAACTGTTTGGTTCAATTCTGCAAATGTGATGCTCAATTCTTCAAGGTGTAATTTTCCAAGTTGTCAAGCATGCTTGGTTTGGTTAACTGTCTGATCTTTTATTAGGACTATGTTATATTGTGCAATGTGGTGCTCAATTAATGTTTGGTTCATTTGTTGTGGTGTTTAGTTAACTATTTGGTTCAATTCTGCAATGCGATGTTCAATTATTGTGGGTGCATTCTGTTATTGTATACCATGTGAGAAATAAATCGAATTTGGTTGTACTAAATACATGAGAAACAAATACAATTGCTATATTTCCAAGTTGTTAAGCATGCTTGGTTTGTTTAACTCACTGATCTTCTATTAGGAGTATGTTATATTGTGCAATGTTGTGCTCGGTTAACGTTTGGTTCATTTGTTGTGGTGTTTAGTTAACTGCTTGGTTCAACTCTGCAATGTGATGTTCAATTGTTGTGGGTGCATTCTGTTATTGTATACCATGTGAGAAATAAATCGAATTTGGCTGTACTAAATATATGACAAACAAATACAATTGCTATATTTCCAAGTTGTTAAGCATGCTTGGTTTGGTTAATTGTCTGATCTTCTATTAGGAGTATGTTATATTGTGCAATGTGGTGCTCAGTTAATGTTTGGTTCATTTGTTGTGGTGTTTAGTTAACGACGTGCATGGTCCGTTGTCTAATAGCACATTATTGTGAAATTGCAGGAACCATTCTAATATTTAGGTTTTTAACAATTTGGTTTTGCACATGTAGGTCCTGCTGTGAGAGGTTTTGACCTGCTGTTTGACCCTTTTACATATGGGGAAATGAGTTGTCCATGAATATCAATCAAGTCAAGAAACTCAGAAATATTGTTAGGATAAAGAAATTAGTGACAAAAAATAACAAGATCTTTGTCTGCACAATGAAGAAGACATCAGTTCACTACAAGATGGTACTAACTATTATACCTTGCCTTTTTTTATTCCTTTGCCCCATTTCCAATATAGAGAAGATATCTATGCACATCCTTGTTTTCAGGCCTTTCCAAAGAAGTTCACTGATGATTACATCTCAAACCACCTTTATGGTCAGGAGGCAAGAAAGGTTTTCATACAACACCCATGGTTCAATATTGAAGTGTTTCTAAAGAGGACGAAGGACGGACGGTCAATCATCCACAGGCACTGGCCTAAAGTTGCGAAGACCTTCAACATGAATGAAGGACCAATATTCGCCTTCCGCTTCAGCAGTTTTCTAGATGAGATGCATATGTCTATATACCGTCTATGATGCTAATTTCGAAAGGTTCTGCATGTTGCATGTGAAACTTGGTGCTGGTGCAGTTGTGTAATGGGGTAGCTGAGTGCTGAAGTTATATCATGTTGTACTCTGATGTATTTCAATTATGAAATCTTGCTTCCTTAATATGGAAGTGAAATATATTATGTGCTTAATATGAATGTCAATTAGATTAATAAATGGATTATTAATAATAGGTCAATTAGCCTGCTAATGGGGTTTTGCTATTGCAAACGGTTATTGAGAAAATACCGTGGGCGATGACCTTAGGAAACGCACACAGTTTCTAGGAATAAACCGTGTTGGATCAATGAACAATCACACACGACCATCTCTTGAAAACTGTTTGCGTTAGGCCACCTTGTGCAAACGTTTACCACATAAAAACTGTGTGTGATGGACAGCCTTTGCCACACAGTTTCTTCTACGCACCGTCTGTGATGCATTCAATAACACAAACGATAAAATTGTTAATATCGTGTGCAATGGCAACGCTGAAGGAAGCCCTAGAGGCAATAATAAAGCTGTTATTTATATTTCCTTATATCATGATAAATGTTTATTATTCATGCTAGAATTGTATTAACCGGAAACTTAGTACATGTGTGAATACATAGACAAACAGAGTGTCCCTAGTATGCCTCTACTAGACTAGCTCGTTAATCAAAGGTGGTTAAGTTTCCTGACCATAGACATGTGTTGTCATTTGATGAACGGGATCACATCATTAGAGAATGATGTGATGGACAAGACCCATCCGTTAGCTTAGCATAATGATCGTTTAGTTTTCTTGCTATTGCTTTCTTCATGACTTATATATGTTCCTCTGACTATGAGATTATGCAACTCCTGAATATCGGAGGAACACCTTGTGTGCTATCAAATGTCACAATGTAACTGGATGATTATAAAGATGCTCTACAGGTGTTTCCGATGGTTTTTGTTGAGTTGGCATAGATGGAGATTAGGATTTGTCACTCTGTGTATCGTAGAGTTATCTCTGGGCCCTCTCGGTAATGGACATCACTATGAGCTTTGCAAGCAATGTGTCTAATGAGTTAGCCACGGGATGATGTATTACGGAACGAGTAAAGAGACTTGCTGGTAACGAGATTGAACTAGGTATGATGATACCGACGATCGAATCTCGGGCAAGTAACATACCGATGACAATGTATGTTGTTATGCAGTTTAACTAATAAAGATCTCCGTAGAATATGTAGGAGCCAATATGAGCATTGATATGTCTCTATTGTATCTACTTTTCCAAACACTTTTGCCCTTGCTTTGGACTCTAACTTGAATGATTTGAATGGAACTAACCCGGACTGACGTTGTTTTCAGCAGAATTACCATGGTGTTATTTATGTGTAGAAACAAACGTTCTCGGAATGACCTGAAACTTCATGGAGCAACTTTTTGGAAAATATAAAAAATACCTGCAAAATATGAAGGCCAGGGGGCCCACCACCTGTCCATGAGGGTGGGGGGTGCGCCCCCCTACCTCGTGGGCCCCCTGGAGCTCCTCCGACTCCAACTCCAACTCTATATATTGTGTTTCGGGGAGAAAAATCAGAGAGAAGAATTCATCGCGTTTTACAATACGGAGCTGCCGCCAAGCCCTAAATCCTCTCGGGAGGGCTGATCTGGAGTCCGTTCGGGGCTCCGGAGAGGGGAATCCGTTGCCATCGTCATCATCAACCATCCTCCATCACCAATTTCATGATGCTCACCACCATGCGTGAGTAATTCCATCGTAGGCTTGCTGGACGGTGATGGGTTGGATGAGATCTATCATGTAATCGAGTTAGTTTTGTTAGGGTTTGATCCCTAGTATCCACTATGTTCTGAGATTGATGTTGCTATGCTTAATGCTTGTCACTAGGGCCCGAGTGCCATGATTTCACATCTGAACCTATTATATTTTCATCAATATATGAGTGTTCTTGATCCTATCTTGCAAGTCTATAGTCACCTATTATATGTTATTATCCGTTAACCCCGAAGTGACAATAATCGGGATACTTACCGGTGATGATCGTAGTTTGAGGAGTTCATGTATTCACTATTTGTTAATGCTTTATTACGGTACTCTATTAAAAGGAGACCTTAATATCCCTTAGTTTCTGTAAGGACCCCGCTGCCACGGGAGGGTAGGATAAAAGATGTCATGCAAGTTCTTTTCCATAAGCACGTATGACTATATTCGGAATGCCTGCCTACATTACATTGATGAACTGGAGCTAGTTCTATGTCACCCTATGTTATGATTGTTACATGATGAACCACATCCGGCATAATTCTCCATCACCGATCCATTGCCTATGAGCTTTCCATATATTGTTCTTCGCTTATTTACGTTCCCGTTTCTATTGCTATCATCACCACGAAATACCAAAAACATTATTTTTACTACTGTTACCTTTTGCTACCGTTACCACTACTATCATATTACTTTGCTACTAAATACTTTGCTGCAGATACTAAGTTTCCAGGTGTGGTTGAATTGACAACTCAGCCGCTAATACTTGAGAGTATTCTTTGGCTCCCCTTGTGTCGAAACAATAAATTTGGGTTGAATACTTTACCCTCGAAAACTGTTGCGATCCCCTATACTTGTGGGTTATCAAGACTATTTTCTGGCTCCGTTGCCAGGGAGCATAGCTCTATTCTTTGAGTCACTTGGGATTTATATCTGCTTATCATTATGAAGAACTTGAAAGATCCAAGAACCAAGATTTATCCGTCAACTACGAGGGGAGGTAAGGAACTGCCATCTAGCTCTGGACTTGATTCGCCTTCTATTTTGAGTAAGTTTGCGACACCTAAACCTGCTTCTGCTATTCGTTCTGATATGTCGCATGTTATTGATGATGCCACTTCTGCTATACATGATACTTATGATGAAACTACTTCTATGCTTGATACTACTGTGCCACTTGGTGAATTTCTTGATGAACAACTTGCTAGGGCTAGAGAGATTGAAAATATTGAATCTGATAATACTGATGAAATTGATGATGATGACTTGCCTGTTATTCCTGAGGGTTATGTTTTTGATAAAGAAGCTTCTTTAGCTATTTTAGCTTGCAAAGATAGATACGAACTTAAGAGGTTATTAGCTAAATGGAATAAGCAATCTCTAAATGCTAGGATGAAACCTGGCCATGCTTTTGCTACTTCACCTATCTGTGTTACCGATAAGGATTATGAATTCTCTATTGATCCTGATATAATTACTTTGGTTGAATATGATCCTTTTCATGGCTATGAATCTGAAACTATTGTGGCACATCTTACTAAATTAAATGATATAGCTACCCTGTTCACTAATGATGAGAGAACTTTTTACTTTTATATCCTTAAAATATTTCCGTTCTCATTAAAGGGTGATGCTAAGATATGGTTTAATTCTCTTGATCCTGGTTGTGTGCATAGTCCCCAGGATATGATTTATTACTTCTCTGCTAAATATTTCCCTGCTCATAAGAAACAAGCTGCTTTAAGGGATATATATAATTTTGTGCAAATTGAAGAAGAGAGTCTCCCACAAGCTTGGGGAGGCTTCTCCAATTACTTAATGCTTTGCCTGATCATCCTCTTAAGAAAAATGAAATACTTGATATCTTTTATAATGGACTAACCGATGCTTCGAGAGATTACCTGGATAGTTGTGCTGGTTCTGTTTTCAGGGAAAGAACGCCGGATGAAGCTGAAATTCTATTGAATAATATGTTGACAAATGAAAATAATTGGACACCTCTGGAGCCAATTCCTGAGCCTATTCCTAAACCAACTCCGAAGAAGAGGGGTATTTTATTTCTCAGTCCTGAAGATATGCAAGAGGCAAAGAAATCTATGAAATAAAAATGTATTAAAGCTGAAGACATTAAGAATTTACCTCCTATTGAAGAAATACATGGTCTTAATTTACCGCATGTTGAAGAAACATATGATCTTAATCCTTTACCTATTGAAGAAACTCATGGTCTTGATAACCCGACACACGTAGTAAAGGTAAATTCTCTCTATAGATATGATAAAGCTGAAATCCCATTTACTAAGTTTGCTAGCCCATGCTTAGATGAGTTTGATAAATTTATGGCTAAGCAAGAAGACTTTAATGCTTATTTTGGTAGACAATTGAATTACAATTCAAATATGCTTGAACACTTGGGTGATTATATGGCTAATGTCAAAGGTGAACTTAAACTTATTAGTAAACATGCTTCTATGGTTACCACTCAAGTAGAACAAGTACTTAAAGCTCAAAATGATTTGCTCAATGAATTGAATAGTAAGAATAATGATAATGTTGTTAGAGTCATGACTAAAGGTGGTAGAATGACTCAGGAACCTTTGTATCCTGAAGGCGATCCTAAGAGAATTGAGCAAGATTCATAGAGAAATAATATAGATGCACCTAGTCCTTCTAATAGGAAGAAAAAGAAAAATGATAGGACTTTGCATGCTTCTAGTGAACCTATTACTGAAACACCTGAGAATCCAAATGATATTTCTATCTCTGATGCTGAAACTCAATCTGGTAATGAAGCTGAAATTAGTGATAATGCTAATAATAATGTTCATGATGATGCTCAACCTAGTAATGATAATGATATAGAAATTGAACCTGCTGTTGATCTTGATGACCCACAATCAAAGAATCAACATTATGATAAGAAAGACTTTGTTGCTAGGAAACACGGTAAAGAAAGAGAACCATGGGTTCAGAAACCCATGCCTTTTCCTCCCAAACCATCCAAGAAAAAGGATGATGAGGATTTTGAGCGCTTTGCTGAAATGATTAGACCAATCTTTTTGCGTATGCGATTAACTGATATGCTCAAAATGAATCCTTATGCTAAGTATATGAAAGAAATTGTTACTAATAAAAGAAAGATACCGGAAGCTGAAATTTCCATCATGCTTGCTAATTATACTTTTAAGGGTGGAATACCAAAGAAACTTGGAGATCCAGGAGTACCCACTATACCATGCTCCATTAAAAGGAACTCTGTTAAAACTGCTTTATGTGATCTTGGAGCCGGTGTTAGTGTTATGCCTCTCTCTTTATATCGTAGACTAGATTTGAATAAGTTGACACCTACTAAAATATCATTGCAAATGGTTGATAAATCAACTGCTATACCTGTTGGTATTTGTGAGGATGTGCATGTTGTAGTTGCAAACGTTACTATTTTAACGGACTTTGTTATTGTTGATATTCCCGAGGACGATGGTATGTCTATTATTCTTGGAAGACCCTTTTTGAATACTGCAGGGGCTGTTATTGATTGCACTAAAGGCAATGTCACTTTTCATGTTAATGGTAATGAGCACACGGTACACTTTCCGAGGAAACAACCACAAGTTCATAGCATCTACTCTATTGGAAAATTTCCATCGATTATATTTGGAGGTTTTGAATTTCCTCTTCCTATTGTCAAGAAGAAATATGATATTCTTATTATTGGGGATGTGCATATCCCCGTTGAGGTAACATAGTGTTATTCGAAATTTCTCCAGTCCCATGTTATTCTGAATGAGTTCGTTAACAAGACTTGATCAACCTTGTTAGTGGATTCCTTTTGATGATCATGAGATGGATGAAACTAGAAGGCACAACCTTCTATACCCTCCTTTTACTTTCTGTTATTTATATTAAATAAAATAAAAATAGTATTTTTCTGTCTGTTATCTGATTATCCGTGCAATATAAAAATACCCCGAAAATAAAAGTTCTCCAAATGCCCTGAAATTTAAATATGATTTTTCTGGAATATTTGAGAATATTTGGCACTAAGAACATAGCAGGGGGGTCAACCACCTGCCCACGAGGGTGGAGGGCGCGCCCTACCCCCCTGGGCGCGCCCCCTACCTCGTGGGCCCACAGTGGCCCTGCTCCACTTATTCTTTCACCCACACACTCCTTCTTCCTCCCCCAAACACGAATAACCAGTTCAAACCCGAGTCCAAGCTCGTTTTGCTACCATTTTCGATCTCCTTGCTCAAAGCACCTCTCACAAAACTGCTTGGGGAGATTGTTCCTTGGTATGTGACTCCTCCATTGGTCAAATTAGTTTTTGTTCTAGTGATTTATTCATTGCAAATTTGTGCTGCCTAGGTGACCATGTTCTTGAGCTTGCATGTCAAATTTATATGGTTCCAAGTAGTTTTGATGCATGATATAGGCTCTAGGCACTTGTAGGAGTAGTTGCTATCAATATTATTGAGTTTGGTTTACTTTTATTTTGAAGTTACTAAAAAATTCAGAATTTTTCAGAGGAAGAAAAATGCTTAGGAAAATGTTCCAAGGTGCTTCTTCAAGGAAGCAAGGACCCAGGCTTGCAATGCGCGATGCTGATGAAGAGCCACCAAGAGACGCTCCAGTGCATCCTTGTTAGTGGCCTTCTGAAAACTTTATGGATCGAGCAGGAATTAAGGAAGAATTCAATGCATATTTGCGTAACGCCGATCTTGTGAGCTTCGAGGAAGAGAAGTGCAGCCAGTATCACAATCTCACTAGTACCTTTGTGAGGAGGTTTGAATTTTCATCTTCACATAATTCTCCAACTGTCCTATTTGATCTCTATGAAAAATCTTACACTATGGACTTAGAGGATTTTACCAATGCTTGCAAACTTCCACAATGGGGTAGTGCTAGTGAACCCGGCAAATCTGAATTTAGAAATTTTCTTGCTAGCATAACTATGGGAGAATCTAGAGATATAAAACAAGCCACCATAGGGAGCATTCACTTTCCTGCTATACATTATTTTGCTCTCTTCATAGGTACATGCATTAATGGTAAAGATGAAGCATGTCACATGTGTGTCCCTGACCTTAGTATTCTTAGGAGTGCTGTGTTAGGAGATAAGTCTTATAATTTGGGAGCCATTGTTGCACGTAGGTTGCATAATAATAGATTTAATGGAGATTTCTTTGGTGGAATTTATGCAACCCGCTTAGCTGATTTTCTTGGTGTAGCCATACGCGAAGATGATATTGAATTACCCCCTGCTTACCTAGACTTTAATGCTATGGTTCACCACCAGTTTGTCGAGAGGAACGAATCACCTCTCCAGTATCGACTAATCTTTGACAGACGCCGTGTTGTTCATATTACTCTCCCTGCTCCTACCTTCTTTGATCATCAGGCAAAAGGAAGATATGGTATTACCAGAGAGGAGGCAGATGAGTACGAGAGGAGAGCGAAGGCCGCTCATCGCCATGCTGCAGCTCAGGAGGCGATAGCCGCTGCATCTCAGTATGACCCCAGCTATTATTATGGATACCCGCCAGGCCAGCCGTGGCCATAGACCAACTTAGGCCAAAAGCCTAAGCTTGGGGGAGTACGTATTTCCCACCGACATTACATTTATGTTCACACACTCATTGCTAGATGTTGGTGCTCATACTTTTTCATTTGTATCATCCATGCTAGTTTAATTTCCTTTTTATGCTTTCTTCTTGTGTGTTTGATAAACCTTAAGAAAAAACAAAAAAATTAGTTGTAGCTTTTTTACTTTCCATGCTTGTAGTAGTGATTAAAATGAAAACCCAGAAAGATTTCCTGTTCTTCTTTTACTTGTTGGGAGCTCTCCCGTGTAAATAGTTTTATTTATTTTCTTTTCTTTGGGGGTCGATAGGAGAAGAACATAATTAAATTGTTGAAGTGGCTCTTATATACATTATTTTTGATCTGACAAAAGAGCCCATATTGCCTTGTCTTCTCCTGTTTATTGAATGCTTGCAGATTCCAGCTTAGTCCAATGCACGTGCACTATTATTGTTATTCACATCGTTCGGTCGTGCAAGTGAAAGGCAATTATGACGATATATGATGGACTGACTGAGATAACAAAAGCTGGTATGAACTCGACCTCTTTTGTTTTTGTAAATATGATTAGTTCATCGTTCCTGATTCAGCCTATTATGAATAAACATGATTGCAATGACAACTAGAGATCATAGTTTCTTGTGCCATGCTTGATTAGCTATGAGTTATAATGGTTTACCTTGCATACCAACATGCTATTAAAATGGTTGTGATGTGGTATGATAGGGTGGTATCCTCCTCTGAATGATTTAAGTGACTTGACTTGGCGCATGTTCACGCATGTAGTTGAAACAAAATCAACATAGCCTTCACGATATTTATGTTCATGGTGGATTATATCCTACTCATGCTTGCACTCGGTGTTGATTAATTTTAATGCATGTTCATGACTGTTGTCGCTCTCTAGCTGGTCGCTTCCCAGTCTTTTGCTAGCCTTCACCTGTACTAAGCGGGAATACTGCTTGTGCATCCAATCCCTTAAACCCCAAAGTTATTCCACATGAGTCCACTATACCTACCCATATACGGTATCTACCTGCCGTTCCACGTAAATTTGTATGTGCCAAACTCTAAACCTTCAAATAAATATCCTGTTTTGTATGCTCGAATAGCTCATGTATCAACTAGGGTTGTCTGTATCTTCCATGTTAGGCAGGTTATTCTCAAGAGGAGTGGACTCCGCTCCTCACTCACGAGATAAATGGCTTGTCACCTGGATGCCCAGTCCCATGCTTTATGCAAACTAAATCAAAATAATTGCAAACAAAACTCCCCCTGGGACTCTTATTAGTTGGAGGCACTCGTTGTTTCGAGAAAGCCATGGATTGATGCTTGTTGGTGGAAGGGGGAGTATAAACTTTACATTCTGTTTGGGAACCGCCTATAATGTGTGTAGCATGGAAGATATTGCCATCTCTTGGTTGTTATGTTGACAATGAAAGTATACCGCTCAAAATATTATTCATCTCTATTTCAAAACTGAGCTCTGGCACCTCTACAAATCCCTGCTTCCCTCTGCGAAGGGCCTATCTATTTACTTTTATGCTGAGTCATCATCCTCTTATTAAAAAGCACCAGTTGGAGAGCACCGCTGTCATTTGCATTCATTACTATTAGTTTACATTGAGTATGACTCGACTGGATCTCTTTTACCATGAATTACAATGTCTAGTCGGTGCTTGGTCTTTAAAGGTGCTCTGCATTTATGTTTTGCGGTCTCAGAAAGGGCTAGCGAGATACCATCTTGTTATATCATATTATGATTGTTTTGAGAAAGTGTTGTCATCCGAGATTTATTATTATTGCTCGCTAGTTGATTATGCTGTTGATATGAGTAAACTTGAGACCTGAGCATTATTGCAAATGTTGTTAGTTATAATCTTTGCTGAAAACTTGAATGTTGGCTTTACATATTTACAACAACAAGAGCAAACAGAGTTTGTAAAAGTTTTTCTTTATCACTTTCAGTTTGTCAACTGAATTGCTTGAGGACAATCAAAGGTTTAAGCTTGGGGGAGTTGATACGTCTCCGTCGTATCTACTTTTCCAAACACTTTTGCCCTTGTTTTGAACTCTAACTTACATGATTTGAATGGAACTAACCCAGACTGATGTTGTTTTCAGCAGAATTACCATGATGTTATTTATGTGCAGAAACAAACGTTCTCGGAATGACCTGAAACTTCACGGAGCAACTTCTTGGAAAATATAAAAAATACCTGCAAAAGATGAAGGCCAAGGGGCCCACCACCTGTCCACGAGGGTGGGAGGTGCGCCTGCCCCCCTAGGGCGTGCCCCCTACCTCGTGGGCCCCCTGGAGCTCCTCCGACTCCAACTCCAACTCTATATATTGTGTTTCGGGGAGAAAAAATCAGAGAGAAGAATTCATCGCGTTTTACGATACGGAGCCGCCGCCAAGCCCTAAAACCTCTCGGGAGGGCTGATCTGGAGTTCGTTCGGGGCTCCAGAGAGGGGAATCCATCGCCATCATCATCATCAACCATCCTCCATCACCAATTTCATGATGCTCACCACCGTGCGTGAGTAATTCCATCGTAGGCCTGCTGGACGGTGATGGGTTGGATGAGATCTATCATGTAATTGAGTTAGTTTTGTTAGGGTTTGATCCCTAGTACCCACTATGTTCTGAGATTGATGTTGCTATGCTTAATGCTTGTCACTAGGGCCCGAGTGCCATGATTTCACATCTGAACCTATTATGTTTGCATCAATATATGAGTGTTCAGGGAGTTCCTCTGTGTCGTCGCCGTTAGGCTTGATGGCTCCTTCGATCATCGATAGCGATGCTGTCCAGGGTGAGACTTTTGTCCCCAGACAGATCTTTGTATTCGGCGGCTTCGCACTGCGGGCCAACTCGCTTCGCCATCTGGAGCAGATCGAACTGCCCGAGCTCCTTCCAGGGGGAGCAGACAGGCAATCTGCTCCGATGCCTCCACCCAGTCCTGTTAAAGGCATGGGAGTTTAGACCCCTCACATGGTTAAGATATGGGAAATAAATATCCTACCAAATGTACAGAACTTACCGGATTTGCAGGGCGCTTCACGCTTAGCCCGCGGTCCTCGGTGAGAGACGGAGGGACCTCGGCGCCCTTGAACAGCACCCTCCAGACGTCTTTGTGCATCGTGTCGAAGAGCTCGCTTAGAGTCTGGTGCCGGGCCGGGTCGAACTCCCATAAGTTGAAATCCTGTTATTGACACGGGAGGATCCGGCGGAAGAGCATGACTTGGACTATGTTTACAAGCTTAAGTTTCTTGCTTGTCATGTTCCGGATACACTTCTGGAGTCCGTCCAGCTCCACCGATGAACCCCAGGACAGGCCCTTCTCCTTCCAGGAAGTGAGACGCGTGGGGATTCCGGATCGAAACTCGGGGTCCGCCACCCAGTTGGTGTCGCGTGGCTCGGTGATGTAGAACCACCCCAATTGCCACCCCTTTACGGTCTCCACGAAGGAGCCCTCGAGCCATGCAACGTTGGGCATTTTGCCCACCATGGCTCCGCCGCATTCCGCTTGTTGTCCACCTACAACCCTTGGCTTGATATTGAAGGTCTTCAACCATAGGCCGAAGTGGGGCCGGATGCGGAGGAAAGCCTCGCACATGACGATGAACGCCGAGATGTTGAGGATGAAGTTCGGGGCCAGGTCATGAAAGTCCAGCCCATAATAGAACATGAGGCCGCTGACAAATGGATGGAGGGGAAACCCTAGTCCGCAGACGAAGTGGGGGAGGAAGACCACCCTCTCGTGAGGTTCTGGGGTAGGGATGACCTGCCCCGCGGCTGGCAGCCGGTGCGCGATGTCCGCGGCTAAGTATCCGGCTCCGCGCAACTTTTTGATGTGCCCCTCCGTGACGGAGGAGGCCATCCACTTGCCTCCCGCTTTGGACATGTTTTGGAGAGAGTTGAGGAGGAGGATGCGGACTTGGCGCTGGAGCTCGAGTGCGCGAGAATGGATGAGCAAGGAGGAAGAAGGCGTGATTATAAAAAGCTAAGATCTTATCCCTTTATAAGGGCGGACTAAACTATGCGCCCCCACTAGCCTGGTAAAACTCGCTTATCCCCCAAGCGCCGTAATTGATGGCGCGGTTGGGTTACCCATGTCCGTATTGATGAGAATCCCGTAATAAGGGGAACACGATCTCTGCTTTGACAAGACGTGTCAAGAAACCGCCTCGCGTTATGTGCGGGGCTGGTTAAGGAAAAATGGTTCGAATAATTACCGGGCCATGGCATGATGTCATGCTGCCAAAGCGTGTCAGCAGACTGGATTTGTGGAAATATTATTCTCTCTACGGTGGTATGTGGAACTTATTTTGCAGGGTCGGACACTATCCTTGTATTCAAATTCTTCCGTGGTGTATTCGGAGGAGGAACCCGCCTTGCAATGCCGAAGACAACATTGCGCGACCGACTCATCGTCATTGAAGCCTGGTTCAGGGGCTACTTAGGGAGTCCTGGATTAGGGGGTCTTCGGACAGCCGGACTATATCCTTTGGCCGGACTGTTGGACTATGAAGATACAAGATTGAAGACTTCGTCCCGTGTCCGGATGGGACTCTACTTGGCGTGGAAGGCAAGCTAGGCAATACGGATATGTATATCTCCTCCTTTGTAACCGACCTTGTGTAACCCTAGCCCCCTCCGGTGTCTATATAAACCGGAGGGTTTTAGTCCATAGGACAACATACAATCATACCATAGGCTAGCTTCTAGGGTTTAGCCTCTCCGATCTCATGGTAGATCAACTCTTGTACTACTCATATTATCAAGAATAATCAAGCAGGATGTAGGGTTTTACCTCCATCAAGAGGGCCCGAACCTGGGTAAAACATCGTGTCCCCTGCCTCCTGTTACCATCCGCCTTAGACGCACAGTTCGGGACCCCCTACACGAGATCCGACGGTTTTGACACCGACAAGTGTTCTTGATCCTATCTTGCAAGTCTATAGTCACCTATTATGTGTTATGATCCATTAACCCCGAAGTGACAATAATCGGGATACTTACCGGTGGTGACCGCAGTTTGAGGAGTTCATGTATTCACTATGTGTTAATGCTTTGTTCTGGTACTCTATTAAAAGGAGGCCTTAATATCCCCTAGTTTCCGTAAGGACCCCGTGATACGTCTCCGTCGTATCTACTTTTCCAAACACTTTTGCCCTTGTTTTGGACTCTAACTTGTATGATTTGAATGGAACTAACCTGGACTGACGCTGTTTTCAGCAGAATTGCCATGGTGTTGTTTTATGTGCAGAAAACAAATATTCTCGAAATGACCTGAAACTCCACGGAACATCTTAGAAAAAAAATAAAAAATCCTCGCCAAAGATGAAGACCAGGGGGCTCACACCCTTCTCACGAGGGTGGGGGGCGCCCCCCCCCCCCCCAGGGCGCGCCCCCCTACCTCGTGGGCCCCCTAGAAACCCTCTGACGCCAACTCCAACTCTATATATTTGCTTTCAGAGAGAAAAAAATAAGAGAGAAGAAATCATCGCGTTTCACGATACGGAGCCGTGCCTGCCCCCCTAGGGCGTGCCCCCCTACCTCGTGGGCCCCCTGGAGCTCCTCCGACTCCAACTCCAACTCTATATATTGTGTTTCGGGGAGAAAAATCAGAGAGAAGAATTCATCGCGTTTTACGATACGGAGCTGCCGCCAAGACCTAAAACCTCTCGGGAGGACTGATCTGGAGTCCGTTCGGGGCTCCGGAGAGGGGGGTTCGTCGCTGTCGTCATCATCAACCATCCTCCATCACCAATTTCATGATGCTCACCGCCGTGCGTGAGTAATTGCATCGTAGGCTTGCTGGATGATGATGGGTTGGATGAGATTTATCATGTAATCAAGTTAGTTTTGTTAGGGTTTGATCCCTAGTATCCATTATGTTCTGAGATTGATGTTGCCATGATTTTCTATGCTTAATGCTTGTCACTAGAGCCCGAGTGCCATTATTTCAGATCTGAACCTATTTTCTTTTCATGAATATATGTGAGTTATTGATCCTATCTTGCAAGTCTATAGTCACCTACTATGTTTTATGATCCGGCAACCCCGAAGTGACAATAATTGGGACCACTCCCGGAGTTGACCATAGTTTGAGGAGTTCATGTATTCAGTATGTGCTAATGATTTGTTCCGGTTCTCTATTAAAAGGAGGCCTTAATATCCCTTAGTTTCCAATAGGACCCTACTACCACGGGAAGGTAGGACAAAAGATGTCATGCAAGTTCTTTTCCATAAGCACGTATGACTATATACGGAATACATGCCTACATTACATTGATGAATTGGAGCTAGTTCTGTGTCACCCTATGTTATGACTGTTACATGATGAACCGCATCCGGCATAATTATCCATCACTGATCCGGTGCCTACGAGTTTGCCGTATACTGGTTCTCGCTTATTTACATTCCCGCTGCTACTGTTACAATCAGTACAAAATACCAAAAACATTAGTTTTGTTGTCTTTACTTTTGTTGCCCCTACCACCACTATCATATTACTTTGCTACTAAACACTTTGCTGCAGATACTAAGTTTCCAGGTGTGGTTGAATTGACAACTCAGCTGCTAATACTTGAGAATATTCTTTGGCTCCCCTTGTGTGGAATCAATAAATTTGGGTTGAATACTCTACCCTCGAAAGCTATTGCGATCCCCTATACGTGTGGGTTATCAAGACTAATTTCTGGCGCCGTTGCCGGGGAGAATAGCTCTATTCTTTGAGTCACTTGGGATTTATATCTGCTGGACACTATGAAGAACTTGAGAGATCCAAAAACCAAGATCTATCCCTCAACTACGAGGGGAGGTAAGGAACTGCCATCTAGCTCTGCACTTGATTCACCTTCTGTTATGAGTAATTTTGCGACACCTACACCTACTTCTGCTATTCGTTCTGATATGTCGCATGTTATTGATGATGCCACTTCTGCTATGCATGATACTTATGATGAAACTGCTTCTATGCCTGATACTACTGTGCCCCTTAGTGAATTTCTTGATGAACAAATTGCTAGGGCTAGAGAAAAAGAAATTATTGAATCTGAATACGATGATGATAGTGATGATGAAAATATGTGTGTTATTCCTGAGGGCTATCTTTTTGATATGGAATCTTCTGCCACTATTTTAGCTTGCAGAGATAGATATGAGCTTAAGAGGTTATTAATTAAATGGAATAAAGAATCACTTAGAGATAAAATGAAACCCGATCCTGCTTTTGCTACTTCACCTATATGTGTTCCTGATAAGGATTATGAATTCTCTGTTGATCCTGATATAATTACTTTGGTTGAATCTGATCCGTTTTATGGCTATGAATCTGAAACTGTTGTGGCACATCTTACTAAGTTAAATGATATAGCTGACCTGTTCACTAATGATGAGAGATCGCGTTACTTTTATATACTCAAAATATTTCCGTTCTCATTAAAGGGTGATGCTAAGATATGGTTTAATTCTCTTGATCCTGGTTGTGTGCGTAGTCCCCAGGATATGATTTATTACTTCTCTGCTAAATATTTCCCTGCTCATAAGAAACAAGCTGCTTTGAGCGAAATATATAACTTCGTGCAAATTAAAGAAGAGAGTCTCCCACAAGCTTGGGGGAGGCTTCTCAAGTTACTTAATGCTTTGCCTGATCATCCTCTTAAGAAACCTGAAATACTTGATATCTTTTATAATGGACTAACCGATGCTTCCAGAGATTACCTGGATAGTTGTGCTGGTTCTCTTTTCAGGGAAGGAACACCGGATGAATCTGAAATTCTATTGAATAATATGTTGACAAATGAAAATAATTGGGCACCTCCTGAGCCACCTCCTGAGCCAGCTCCTGAGCCATCTCCTGCTCCAATTATTGAGTCTATTCCTAAACTAACTCCGAAGAAGAGAGGTGTTCTATTTCTCAGTCCCGAAGATATGCAAGAGGCAAAGAAATCTATGAAAGAAAAAAGGTATTAAAGCTGAAGACGTTAAGAATTTACCTCCTATTGAAGAAATACATGGTCTTAATATACCGCCTGTTGAAGAAACATATGATCTCAATTCTTTATTTACTAAAGAACCTTCTGATCCCGATATCCCGACACAGGTAGTAAAGGTAAATTCTCTCTACATATATGATAAAACTAAAGTTTCTCCTACTAAAATTGCTAGTCAGTGCTTGGATGAGTTTGATAACTTTATGTTTAAGCAAGACGACTTCAATGCTTATTTTGGTAGACAATTAAAAGAAAATGCTTATATAGACGCTTGGGTGATTATATGGCTAATATTAAAGGTGAACTTAAACTTGTTAGCAAACATGCTTCTATGGTTACCATTCAAGTAGAACAAGTACTTAAGGCTCAAAAAGAAGTGCTTGATGAAATGAATAATAAGAAAAATGATTATGCTGTTAGAGTGGCTACTAGAACTGGTAGAATGACTCAGGAACCTTTGTATCCTGAAGGCCACCCTAAGAGAATCGAGCAAGATTCTCAAAGAAATAATATTGATGTTCCTAGTTCTTCTAAAAAGAAGAAGAAGAAAAATGATAGAACTGTGCAAACTTCTAGTGAACCTATTGCTGAACCACCTGATAATCCAAATGATATATCTATGTTTGATACTATAACACAATCTGGTAATGAACATGAACCTAGTAAAAATATTAATGATGATGTTCATGATGATGCTCAACCTAGTAATGATAATGATGTAGAAATTGAACCTGCTGTTGATCTTGATAACCCACAATCAAAGAATCAACGTTATGATAAAAGAGACTTTGTTGCTAGGAAACATGGTAAAGAAAGGGAACCTTGGGTTCAGAAACCCATGCCTTTTCCTCCGAAACCATCCAAGAAAAAGGATGATGAGGATTTTGAGCGCTTTGCTGAAATGATTAGGCCTATCTTTTTGCGTATGCGGTTAACTGATGTGCTCAAAAAATCCTTATGCTAAATATATGAAGGATATCATTACTAATAAAAGAAAAATACCGAAAGCTGGGATTTCCACCATGCTTGCTAATTATACTTTTAAGGGTGGAATACCAAAGAAACTTGGAGACCCCGGAGTACCTACTATACCTTGCTCCATTAAAAGAAATTATATTGAAACTGCTTTATGTGATCTTGGAGCCGGTGTTAGTGTTATGCCTCTCTCTTTATATCGTAGACTTGACTTGAATAAGTTGACACCTACTGAAATATCTTTGCAAATGGCTGATAAATCAACTGCTATACATGTCGGTATTTGTGAGGATGTGCCTGTTGTGGTTGCAAACGTTACTATTTTAACGGACTTTGTTATACTTGATATTCCCGAGGATGATAGTATGTCTATTATTCTTGGAAGACCTTTTCTTAATACTGCAGGTGCTGTTATTGATTGCAACAAAGGCAATGTCACTTTTCATGTTAATGGTAATGAGCATACGGTACACTTTCCGAGGAAACAACCTCAAGTTCATAGTATCAACTCTATTGGAAAAATTCCATCGATTATATTTGGAGGTTTTGAATTTCCTCTTCCTACTGTCAAGAAGAAATATGATATACTTATTATAGGGGATGTGCATATCCCCTTTGAGGTAACTTAGTGTTATTTGAAATTTCTCCGGTTTCGTGATTATCGGAACAAGTTTGTTAACAAGACTTGATCAACCTTGTTAGTGGATTCTTTTTGATGAGCATGAGATGGATGAAACTAGAAGCACAACCTCCTGTACCCCACTTTTACTTTCTGTTATTTATATTAAATAAAGTAAAAATAGTATTTTCTGTCTGTTTCCTGACTTATCCGTGCAATATAAAAATATCCCGAAAATAAAAGTCCTCAGAATGACATGCCAATTTAATATGATTTTTCGGGAATATTTGAGGATTTAATGTGCAAAAATTACCGCGGGAGGAGATGCCACCTGGCCACGAGGGTGGTGGGCGCGCCCCCTCCCCTAGGGTGCGCCCCCCTGCCTCGTGGGCCCATGGTGGCCGTCCTCCAGTTATCCCAGCACCCATCTTCTTCCTCTGTCTCACACAAACCCGAAAAACCAACCCAAGCACGAGTTCCAGCCACTTTTGCTGTGATTTTCGATCTCCTTGCTCAAAGCACCTCTCGCAAAACTGCTTGGGGAGATTGTTCCTTAGTATGTGGCTCCTCGATTGCTCCAATTAGTTTTTGTTCTAGTGCTTTATTCTTTGCAAATTTGTGCTGCATAGGTGACCATGTTCTTGAGCTTGCATGTCAAATTTATATGGTTCCAGGTAGTTCTAATGCTTGATATAGGCTCTAGGCACTTGTAGGAGTAGTTGCTATCAATATTATTGAAGTTGGTTCATTTTTGTTTGAAGTTACTAAAAATTTCAGATTATTTCAGAAAAATAATGAGGAGATTTTTGAGGGGCTCATCGAGCCAAAGCTCGAAGGAAAAGGCACCGAAGCCTAAGTATAATTTGCCGCGCACCACGGAGATTCGGGCGTGTGAATGGCCTTCTGAAGATTTCTTGAGAGCAGCCGGTATCTATGAAGATTTTCATGAATTGGCTCACAACACAAGCCTCACCGCTTTCCTCCACAACCAATGCGATCAGTATCTCTTACTCACAAATACTTTTGTGCAAAACTTTCATTTTCATTCTAGAAACTCACCACCTACGGTGGAGTTTCATTTATATGATGAGCATAAGGAGATGTCACTTTATGATTTCTGTCGGATTTGTTTAATCCCTTTTGAGGGCAAGACAGAAGAACCACATCATGATGATGTGGCTGGGTTTATTGATACTATCACTGTAGGAGAAACTAGAAAGGTTTCCGATGCACGAATCACTAGCATACATTTTTCTGTTTTACGCTACTTTGCATTATTTGCTAGTCGTTGTTTAATTGCACGCGGAAACAGTGGAAACCTTAGTATCCCTGATATAATTATTCTGCACCACGATTTATATAGTGATAACACTTTTAGTATGGGCGGTATTATTGCTAGACAGTTAAGTATGAACTATACTAAGGGTCCCATCTTTGGAGGCGTCTATGCCACAAGCCTAGCTGCACATTTTAACATACCTATTAGGCATGCTGAGAAGGAAGAAAAGGTGCTGCCCCGTGTTTATCTAGATCATAAAAGTATGGTGGCACATGATTTTATTGTTAAGAATAGGGCAGGAGAGCTTAAGTATCAATTGTTCTTTAACAAACATCATCCTGAAACTATTACATTGCCCGCTCCTTCTTTGTTTAATTTTGTAGGACCCTACCTCGTTACGTGGGCTGCCGTCCAAGCTTACAAGAATCCTGCACCAGCCCCGGAACAGGAACCACAAGATGAACCTCCACGACAATCTGTTTACTCTTGGGATCCAGAGATGACTGTCAGCCAGTGGCAGTCAGAGTCTTCTTATTCATCACAGTATGATCCCAACTATTCTTTCTCATCACAGTACGACCCCAATAACTATTATTATGGATATCCGCCAGGCCAGCCATGGCCATAGACCAACTTAGGCCAAAAGCCTAAGCTTGGGGGAGTACGTATTTCTCACCAACATTACATTTATGTTCACACACTCATTGCTAGATGTCGGTGCTCATACTTTTTCAATGTAATATCCATGCTAGTTTATTTTCTTTTTCCTGCTTTCTTCTTGTGTGTTTGTTAAACCTTAAGAAAAACAAAAAAATATTAGTAGTAGTTTATTTTTTTCTGCTGTAGTAGTAATAATTAAAAAGAAAACCCAAAAATATTTCCCGTTCTTCTTTTTGCTTCTTGGGAGATTTCCCATGTAAATAGTTTTATTTCTTTTCTTTTATTTGGGGGTCAGTAGGAGAAGACCATAATTAAATTGTTGAAGTGGCTCTTATACGCATTATTGTTGATTTAACCAAGAGCCCATATTGCCTTGTCTTCTCACGTTTATTGAATGCTCGCAGATTCCAGCTTAGTCCAATGCACGTGCACTCTTATTATTATTCACACCGTTCGGTCGTGCAAGTGAAAGGCAATTATGATGATATATGATGGACTGACTGAGATGAGAAAAGCTGGTATGAACTCGACCTCTTTTGTTTTTGTAAATATGATGAGTCCCTCATTCTTGATTCACCTTATTATGAATAAACATGTTTGCAATGACAATTAGAGATCATAGTTGATTGTGCCATGCTTGATTAGCTATGAGTTATAATGGTCTACCTTGTGTGCCAACATGCTATTGAGATGATTATGATGTGGTATGATGGGGTGGTATCCTCCTTTGAATGATTTAAGTGACTTGACTTGGCACATGTTCACGCATGTTGTTGAAACAAATCAACATAGCCTTCACAATATTTATGTTCATGGTGGATTATATCCTACTCATGCTTGCATCCAATGTTTATTAATTTTAATACATGTACATGGTTGTTGTCGCTCTCTAGTTGGTCGCTTCCCAGTCTTTTGCTAGCCTTCACTTGTACTAAGCAGGAATACTGCTTGTGCATCCAATCCCTTAAACCCCAAAGTTATTCCAGATGAGTCCACCATACCTTCCTATATGCGGTATCTACCTGCCGTTCCAAGTAAATTTGTCTGTGCCAAACTCTAAACCTTCAAATAAACATTCTGTTTTGTATGCTCGAATAGCTCATGTATCAACAAATGTTGTTCTTATCTTCTGTTTTAGGCGGGTTATTCTCAAGAGGAGTGGACTCCGCTCCTCACTCACGAGAAAATGGCTGGTCACCGGGATGCCCAGTCCCATGCTTTATGCAAACTAAATCAAAATTAATTGCAAATAAAACTCCCCCTGGGACCTGATGTATGTTGGAGGCACTCATTGTTTCGAGCAAGCCATGGATTGATGCTTGTTGGTGGAGGGGGAGTATAAACTTTACCATTCTGTTTGGGAACCGCCTATAATGTGCTTATCATGGAAGATATCGCCATCTCTTAGTTGTTACGTTGACAATGAAAGTATACCGCTCAAAATACAATTTATCTCTATTTCAAAACCGAGCTCTGGCACCTCTAGAAATCCCTGCTTCCCTCTGCGAAGGGCCTATCCATTTAATTTTATATTGAGTCATCACCCTCTTATTAAAAAGCACTAGCTGGAGAGCGCATCCGTCATTTGCATTCATCACTGTTAATTTATATTGGGTATTACTATGATTGGATCTCTTTTACCATGAATTACAATGTCTAGTCAGTCCTTGATATTTAAAGGTGCTCTGCATTTATGTTTTGCGGTCTCAGAAAGGGCTAGCGAGATACCATCTTGTTATATCATATTATGACTGTTTTGAGAAAGTGTTGTCATCCGAGATTTATTATTATGACTTGCTAGTTGATTATGCTATTGATATGAGTAATTGCGAGACCTGAGAATTATTGCAAATGTGGTTAGTTATGATCTATGATGAAAACTTGAATGCTGGCTTGACATAGTTACAACAACAAGAGCAAACAGAGTTTGTAAAAGTTTTTCTTTCTTTCTTTTAGTTTGTTAACTGAATTGCTTGAGGACAAGCAAGGGTTTAAGCTTCGGGGAGTTGATACGTCTCCGTTGTATCTACTTTTCCAAACACTTTTGCCCTTGTTTTGGACTCTAACTTGTATGATTTGAATGGAACTAACCCGGACTGACGCTGTTTTCAGCAGAATTGCCATGGTGTTGTTTTATGTGCAGAAAACAAATATTCTTGGAATGACCTGAAACTCCACGGAACATCTTAGAAAAAACAATAAAAAATCCTCACCAAAGATGAAGACCAGGGGGCCCACACCCTTCTCACGAGGGTGGGGGGCACCCCCCCCCTAGGGCACGCCCCCTACCTTGTGGGCCCCTTGGAAACCCTCTGATGCCAACTCCAACTCTATATATTTGCTTTCGGAGAGAAAAAAATAAGAGAGAAGAAATCATCATGTTTTACGATAGGAGCCGCCGCCAAGCCCTAAAACCTCTCGGGAGGGCTGATCTGGAGTCCATTCGGGGCTCCAGAGAGGGGGATTCGTTGCCGTTGTCATCATCAACCATCCTCCATCACCAATTTCATGATGCTCACTGCCGTGTGTGAGTAATTGCATCGTAGGCTTGCTGGACGGAGATGGGTTGGATGAGATTTATCATGTAATCAAGTTAGTTTTGTTAGGGTTTGATCCCTAGTATTCATTATGTTCTGAGATTGATGTTGCTATGACTTTGCTATGCTTAATGCTTGTCACTAGGGCCCGAGTGCCATTATTCCAGATCTGAACCTATTATGTTTTCATGAATATATGTGAGTTCTTGATCCTATCTTGCAAGTCTATAGTCACCTGCTATGTGTTATCAAGTTCTTTTACCATGAATTACAATGTCTAGTCGGTGCTTGGTCTTTAAAGGTGCTCTGCATTTATGTTTTGCGGTCTCAGAAAGGGCTAGCGAGATACCATCTTGTTATATCATATTATGATTGTTTTGAGAAAGTGTTGTCATCCGAGATTTATTATTATTGCTCGCTAGTTGATTATGTTGTTGATATGAGTAAACTTGAGACCTGAGCGTTATTGCAAATGTTGTTAGTTATAATCTTTGCTGAAAACTTGAATGTTGGCTTTACATATTTACAACAACAAGAGCAAACAGAGTTTGTAAAACTTTTTCTTTATCACTTTCAGTTTGTCAACTGAATTGCTTGAGGACAATCAAAGGTTTAAGCTTGGGGGAGTTGATACGTCTCCATCGTATCTACTTTTCCAAACACTTTTGCCCTTGTTTTGAACTCTAACTTACATGATTTGAATGGAACTAACCCAGACTGATGTTGTTTTCAGCAGAATTACCATGATGTTATTTATGTGCAGAAACAAACGTTCTCGGAATGACCTGAAACTTCACGGAGCAACTTCTTGGAAAATATAAAAAATACCTGCAAAAGATGAAGGCCAAGGGGCCCACCACCTGTCCACGAGGGTGGGAGGTGCGCCTGCCCCCCTAGGGCGCGCCCCCTACCTCGTGGGCCCCCTGGAGCTCCTCCGACTCCAACTCCAACTCTATATATTGTGTTTCGGGGAGAAAAAATCAGAGAGAAGAATTCATCGCGTTTTACGATACGGAGCCGCCGCCAAGCCCTAAAACCTCTCGGGAGGGCTGATCTGGAGTCCATTCGGGGCTCCGGAGAGGGGGATTCGTTGCCGTCGTCATCATCAACCATCCTCCATCACCAATTTCATGATGCTCACTGCCGTGTGTGAGTAATTGCATCGTAGGCTTGCTGGACGGAGATGGGTTGGATGAGATTTATCATGTAATCAAGTTAGTTTTGTTAGGGTTTGATCCCTAGTATTCATTATGTTCTGAGATTGATGTTGCTATGACTTTGCTATGCTTAATGCTTGTCACTAGGGCCCGAGTGCCATTATTCCAGATCTGAACCTATTATGTTTTCATGAATATATGTGAGTTCTTTATCCTATCTTGCAAGTCTATAGTCACCTGCTATGTGTTATGATCCGGCAACCCTGAAGTGACAATAATCGGGACCACTCCCGGTGATGACCATAGTTTGAGGAGTTCATGTATTCACTATGTGCTAATGCTTTGTTCCGGTTCTCTATTAAAAGGAGGCCTTAATATCCCTTAGTTTCCAATAGGACCCCGCTGCCACGGGAGGGTAGGACAAAAGATGGCATGCAAGTTCTTTTCCATAAGCACGTATGACTATATACGGAATACAAGCCTACATTACATTGATGAATTGGAGCTAGTTCTGTGTCACCCTATGTTATGACTGTTACATGATGAACCGCATCCGGCATAATTATCCATCACTGATCCGGTGCCTATGAGTTTGCCATATACTGGTTCTCGCTTATTTACTTTCCCGCTGTTACTGTTACAATCACTACAAAATACCAAAAACATTACTTTTGATGTCTTTACTTTTGTTGCCGCTACCACCACTATCATATTATTTTGCTAGTAAACACTTTCCTGCAGATACTAAGTTTTCCAAGTGTTGTTGAATTGACAACTCAGCTGCTAATACTTGATAATATTCTTTGGCTCCCCTTGTGTCGAATCAATAAATTTGGGTTGAATACTCTACCCTCGAAAGCTGTTGTGATCCCCTATACTTGTGGGTTATCACCCCGCTGCCATGGGAGGGTAGGACAAAAGATGTCATGCAAGTTCTTTTCCATAAGCACGTATGACTATATTCGGAATACATGCCTACATTCATTGATGAACTGGAGCTAGTTCTGTGTCACCCTAGGTTATGACTGTTACATGATGAACCGCATCTGGCGTAATTCTCCATCATCGATCCATTACCTACGAGCTTTCCATATATTGTTCTGCGCTTATTTACTTTCCTGTTGCTATTGCTATCATCACTACGAAATTCCAAAAACATTACTTTTACTACTGTTACCTTTTGCTACCGTTACCACTACTATCATATTACTTTGCTACTAAATACTTTGCTGCACATACTAATTTTCCAGGTGTGGTTGAATTGACAACTCAGCTGCTAATACTTGAGAGTATTCTTTGGCTCCCCTTGTGTCGAATCTATAAATTTGGGTTGAATACTTTACCCTCGAAAACTGTTGCAATCCCCTATACTTGTGGGTTATCAAGCATCCAAGTTCCGCTATTGGTTATTGACCGGAGATGTGTCTCAGTCATGTCTACATAGTTCTCGAACCCGTAGGGTCCGCACGCTTAACATTCAATGATGATTTGTATTATGAGTTATGTGATTTGATGAACCGGAGTTTGTTCGGAGCCCCGGATGAGATCACAGACATGACGAGGAGTCTCGAAATGGTCGAGACATAAAGATTGATATATTGGAAGGTTATGTTTGGACACCGGAATGGTTTTGAAAAGGTTCGGGCATTTTCTGGAGTACCGGGGGTTATCGGAACCCCCCCCCCCCCCACGGAGTTAATGGGCCTTCATGGGCCCTAGTGGACAGAGGAGATGGCGGCGCCAGGTGGTGGCGCCCCCCCAAGCCTAAACCGAATTGGACTAGGGTTGGGGGGCTTTCCTTCTCTCCTCCTCCTCCTTCCCTCCTTCTCCTAGTGGGAATAGGAAAGGGGGGTTGAATCCTACTTGGACCGGGAGTCCAAGTAGGACCCCCCCCCCATGGCGCGCCCCCTTGGGCCGACCACCTCTCCTCCCCCCTTTATATACGTGGGAGGAGGCACCCCAAAGACACACCAAGACTTCTCTTGGCCGTGTGTGGTGCCCCCCTCCATAGTTACACACCTCGGTCATATCGTCGTAGTGCTTAGGCGAAGCCCTGCGTCGGTAACTTCATCATCACCGTCACCACGCCGTTGTGCTAACGGAACTCTCCCTCGTCCTCAACTGGATCAAGAGATCAAGGGACGTCATTGAGCTGAACATGTGATGAACATGGAGGTGCCGTACGTTCGATGTTTGGATCAGTTAGATCACAAAGACATTCGATTACATCACCCGTGTTACTAACACTACAAAAAAAGACACATCCGTGACATTTTGGGCCGAACGAAATTTTTTTCTGTCATACATGTGACACTTCTATGACGATAATTGTGACAAAACCCGGTATCATCATAGATGTGGTGAGCTCCTACTTCTATGACAGAAAATGGGCTTTTCGTCCTGGGCGGGCCGGAGACGCAGCTGCATGACATTCTATGGGCCGTCCATGACAGAAAAAACTATGGTAGAAGCGAGGGGGACAAAAATTTTGGGGAGTTCCCGGTTACGGTGGGAGGTCGGGGGCCGAGCGATGCGCGTTTCTCTCGTACACGTACGCTCTAACTGAACCCGAGTGAGGCGTTGGGCTCTAACTGAACCCGAGCGATTGCACTGCAGGCTACGTGTTACTGAACCCGAGCGATCGATCGATGGCTGTTAACTGAACCCGATCGAGCGATTCCTTCGCTACTGCTGCTAACTGAAGCCGATTGATGCTGCCTCTGGATGAACAGTGAGCGTTGCGGGGGGTTTGGATGAACAGTTGCCGGTAGGGGTGGATGAACAAGACCCCGTGGTGTTGCCTCTGGATGAACAGGACCTCGATCAATCGAGCTGGTTGGGGCTGGATGAACAGGACCCCATGGAGGGCTGGATGAACAGGACCACCCCGTGGAGGGCAGGATGAACAATAGAAGGTGGAGGGCGGGATGAACAGTAGCCCATGGAGGGGTGGTTGAACAGGAGCCCATGGAGAGGGCTGGTTGAACAGTAGCCGGTGGAGTTGCGCGCGGTGGAGGCTGGATGAACAGGAGCCCGTGGATGATCAGTCGCAGGTGGAGGCTGGAGGAGGTCAACGGTGGATGAACAGTAGCTCGTGGAGGCTGGAGGGGGTCGACGGTGGAGATGAACAGTATCCCGTGGAGTCCCGTTTTGCGGTACGCCACACCCCTCCCGATGAACAGGACCCCCGTTTCGACCATAGCGCTCCAACACAAGTCCGTTTCGTCTGTTTTGCGGTACGCCACACCCCTCCCGATCAACAGGACCCCCATTTCGGCCGTAGGAGGTCTGTTTCCTCCGTTTTGCGGTACGCCAGACCCCTCCCGATGAACAGGATCCCATTTCGAACGTGGCCAGTCAAACACAAGGTCGTTTCCTCCATTCTGTGGTACGCCAGGCCTCGTTTCCATCGCATGTTCCATCCAAGCCCTCCCGATGAACACGACGCATTCCGTTTCCTCCCCATGAACATGACACATTCCGTTGCCTCCCTATGAACACGACGCATTCCGTTGCCTCCCCATGAACACGACGATGACGCTGTTTCTCCGTTTCGACCCAGCCATGTACACGAGCCCTGGCCGTACGTATGCGCAAGTAGGCGTTCGAGACCCCGCCCGTATGTACACATACGTGGCCTTATTTTCTTTCTTGCACCCTGGCCGCCTCTACTACGACACGTGCGTGCCTCTACATCGACCAGTATATATGTACATACACGTTCGCGACCAGAATGACAACGCTACGTACGCTTCGACCAGGTGGGTCCCGACTGTCAGGCACTTCCTTGTGTGTGAAGATGTAGCTGGTGGGTCCCAGCAGTCAGGGGGGCGAAATACGGTGGCCCGTCCGATGGGTCCCGCTGTCAGGTGGAGGAATAATTATTTTGCACGTAATAAGGAGGCACTTCCTTGCTACGGTCGTGGACCCAGCTGTCAGCCTCTCCACGTACAGTCCATGTCCGATGGAAGCTGTTCCTTGACCACGTTGACCACTCCGCGCTGAGAGCACCAGGGTGGTGGACGACGACGAGGCCTAGGAAGGGGATAATGCAGAGCCGGGGAAGACGCGGCAGTGGATGCCCACGCGTAGAGGAGTACGAGGGTTCACTGGTTCGCTGCGGTGTGAGGCTGCCATCACCGTAGAATAATAGGGGGTGTGGGTGAGTAGAGGGATGGCCTGGCCAGCAGTGGGAGTAGTAGGGGGCGGTGAGGCCTCCGCTGCATTGCAGCCGGCCACGGGAGGCAGGAGCACGAGGCACAACCGACGCTGGTTTGGGCGGCTGGAGCAAGAAGACCAGAGGTTGAAGAAGCACTACAACCGTTGGATGGACAACGTACGGTCACTGGAGCTAGAATCGTGCATATTGACTAAGTTGACAAAGCCCTCCGTCCCCGTCAACTTAGTAGGCCCACAAGTCAGCCTGCCACTATACTGGGTCCCAGCAAACAGGGGGGTATTCATTTTTTTGTGCGTAATAAGGAGGCACTTCCTTGCGTGCGTAGATATAGCTGGTGGGTCCGAGCTGTCAGCGGCCGTAACGTTTTTTCGTGAAATACAGAGGCCCTTTCGGTGGGTCCCTGATGTCAGGTGGAGGAATCATTATTTTGCGCATAATAAGGAGGCATTTCCTTGCGTGCGGCCGTGGACCCAGCTGTCGGCCTCTCCTTGTAAAGTCCACTTCAGATGCATGTCGGTCGTTGACCACGTTGACTAGGCCGCGCCGAGAGCACCAGGGCGGTGGACGACGGCAAGGCCTAGGAAGGGGACGACACGGAGGCAGGGAAGACTCGGCAGTTGTTTCCCACGCGGAGGGGAGTACGACTGTACGAGGGTTTACTGGTTCGTCTACCGTCGCCGAAGAATAACAGCAGGTGTGGGTGAGTAGAGGGATGGCTAGGCCAGCGATGGGAGTACGGTCGGGCGGTGAGGCATGCGCGGCAGCACAGCCGGCCGCGAGGAGGAGGGAGCAGGCAGTCCCGTCGGCGCTTGTTTGAGCGGCTGGAGCAGGAAGAGCAGAGATTGAAGAAGCAAACGGCCGTTGGATGGACATCCAACAGTCAGTGCTTGTGCGTCAACCTTTTTTTAGGAAAGCCTCAAATCTGTGGAAAACAGCATACAGCCCATCTGTCATTATTTCTAATAATTTACAGCCCATTTGCTAATTCTTAAGGTTTTTTTGGAGCCCGTATTCTTTTTGTTAGCATTACAGCCCATATTGTGGCAACTGTTAAAAAATTATGCGAATTTTTGCATATTTCGGTGTGGTCCGAACTGTTTTTAATCCCGAAATTTCGACTCACATTCAAACTGATTTTAAAAATAAATGTATATCAATATAAAATCCAACAAATTCTCCACGCATAAAAATTAATGTAATTTAAAATCTTGAAATGAAAAAAAAGATATTTGAAACTAATTGTTGGTTTGATGTGTTTTAAAAATGTACAACCCATTTCTCATTATTGATGGACCATTTTCTTGGCTAGCCGAATGAAAGCTCTCCCCGTCTTGAAAGAATTGCAGCCCAACAGGCCTAACAAAGCGACTTACTTGGCAAACCACAAAAAAATGGGATGTGGCCGTGGACCCAGCTGTCAGCCTCTCCACGTACAGTACTCTTCCGATGGAAGTCGTTCCTTGACCACGTTGACCATGCCACGCGGAGAGCACCACGGCGGTGGACGACGGCGAGGCCTAGGAAGGGGACGACACGGCAGTGGAAGCCCGCGCGGAGAGGACTACGAGGGTTCACTGGTTCGGCTGCGGTGTGAGGCTGCCGTCGCTGCAGGGCCTGGCCAGCGGTGGGAATAGTAGGGGGCGGCGAGGCCTCTGCGGCAGCACAGCCGGCCATGGGAGGCAGGAGCATGCGGCACGACCGGCGCTGCTTTGGGCGGCTGGAGCAAGAAGACCAGAGGTTGAAGAAGCACTACGGCCGTTGGATGGACATCGTACGGTCACTGGAGCTAGAATCATTCATATTGACTAAGTTGACAAAGCCCTTCGTCCCTGTCAACTTAGTATGCCCACAAGTCAGCCTCCCAGCTAGCCGGGGGAGTATTCATTTTTTTGTGCGTAATAAGGAGGCACTTCCAGTGGGTCCGAGCTGACAGCGGGGGGGACATTTTTTCGCGAAATACGGTGGCCCATCCGGTGGGTCCCAGTAGTCAGGGGGAAACGATTTTTTTCGCAAAATACTGGTGGCCCGTCCGGTGGGTCCCCGCTGTCAGGTGGAGGAATAAATATTTTCCGCGTAATAAGGAGGCACTTCCTTGCGGCTGTCGTGGACCCAGCTGTCAGCCACTCCACGTACAGTACTCTTCCGATGGAAGTCGGTCGTTGACCACATTGACCATGGCGGTGGACGACGGTGAGGCCTAGGAAGGGGACGACGCGGAGCCGTGCAAGATGCGGAAGTGGATGCCCACGCGGAGAGGAGTACGAGCGTTCACTTGTTCGGCTGTGGTGTGAGGCTGCCGTCGCCGCAGAATAACATGGGGTGTGGGTGAGTGGAGGGATTGGCCTGGCCAGTGGTGGGATGTGACGCCCCCAATTCAATCGTACACTAATCATGCACGCAAATGTGTACGATCAAGATCAGGGACTCACGGGAAGATATCACAACACAACTCTACAAATAAAATAAGTCATACAAGCATCATAATACAAGCCAGGGGCCTCGAGGGCTCGAATACAAGTGCTCGATCATAGACGAGTCAGCGGAAGCAACAATACCTGAGTACAGACATAAGTTAAACAAGTTTGCCTTAAGAAGGCTAGCACAAACTGGGATACAGATCGAAAGAGGCGCAGGCCTCCTGCCTGGGATCCTCCTAAACTACTCCCGGTCGTCGTCAGCGGGCTGCACGTAGTAGTAGGCACCTCCGGTGTAGTAGGGTCGTCGTCGACGGTGGCATCTGGCTCCTGGACTCCAGCCTCTGGTTGCGACAACCAGAAAGAAAGGAAAGGGGAAAAGAGGAAAGAAAGCAACCGTGAGTACTCATCCAAAGTACTCGCAAGCAAGGAACTACACTACATATGCATGGGTATATGTGTAAGGAGGCCATATCAGTGGACTGAACTGCAGAATGCCAGAATAAGAGGGGGATAGCTAATCTTGTCGAAGACTACGCTTCTCGCAGCCACCGTCTTGCATCAAGTAGAAGAGAGTAGATTGAAGTCCTCCAAGTAGAATCTCCAAGTAGCATCTCATAGCATAATCCTACCCGGCGATCCCCTCCTCATATCCCTGAGGTAGAGCGACCACCGGTTGTATCTGGCACTTGGAAGGGTGTGTTTTATTAAGTATCCGGTTCTAGTTGTCATAAGGTCAAGGTACAACTCCAAGTCGTCCTGTTACCGAAGATCACGGCTATTCGAATAGATTAACTTCCCTGCAGGGGTGCACCACATAACCCAACACGCTCGATCCCATTTGGCCGGACACACTTTCCTGGGTCATGCCCGGCCTCGGAAGATCAACACGTCGCAGCCCCACCTAGGCAAAACAGAGAGGCCAGCACGCCGGTCTAAACCTAAGCGCACAGGGGTCTGGGCCCATCGCCCATAGCACACCTGCACGTTGCGTACGCGGCCGAAAGCAGAACTAGCCCCCTTAATACAAGAGCAGGCTTACGTTCCAATCCGGCGCGCGCCGCTCCGTCGCTGACGTCTGAAGTGCTTCGGCTGATACCACGACGTCGGGATACCCATAACTACTCCCACGTAGATGGTTAGTGCGTATAGGCTCGTAGCCAGACTCAGATCAAATACCAAGATCTCGTTAAGCGTGTTAAGTATCCGCGAACGCCGAACAGGGCCAGGCCCACCTGTCTCCTAGGTGGTCTCAACCTGCCCTGCCGCTCCGCCACAAAGATCCACACAGAGGGCCGTCGGGACAAAGGTCCTTTCAGCCCCCAATCCGTGAATCACTCGCGGGTACTCTTCGAGCTGACCCGACTTTAGTCACCATCTGTATAGTATGTATGTATGTATAGTATATACCCGTGATCACCTCCCGAGTGATCACGGCCCAATATTATAGCAAGGCAGACTGACACGAAGGTAGGGCCAACAATGATAAACTAGCATCCTATACTAAGTATTTAGGATTGCAGGTAAGGTATCAACAGATGTAGCGACAATGTCAGGCTATGCATCAGAATAGGATTAATGAAAGCAGTAACATGCTACACTACTCTAATGCAAGCAGTATAGAGGAGAATAGGCGATATCTGGTGATCAAAGGGGGGGGCTTGCCTGGTTGCTCTGGCAAGAGAGAGAGGTCGTCAACTCCGTAGTCGAACTGGTCAGCAGCAGCGTTGGTCTCGTAGTCTACCGGAGAGAAGAGGGGGAAGGAACAATGAATACAATGCAAACAAATGCATATCGATGCATGACATGACAAGTAACAATGCTAGGTGTGCCCAATCGCGGTAGTCGGTGATACCGACGAAGGGGGGAAACATCCGGGAAAGTATTCCCGGTTTTTCGTGTTTTCGGACAGATGAACCGGAGGGGGAAAGTTGCGGGTTCGATAGGTTAGGGGTGTGTGGCGGATGAACGGACTGCGTATCCGGATTCGTCTCGTCGTTCTGAGCAACTTTCATGTTGAAAATATTTTAATCCGAGTTACGGATTAAAAGATATGATTTTCTAAAGATTTTATTAATTTCTGGAATTTAATTAATTATTTAATCCAACATTATCCAGAATAGTAAATGCTGACGTCAGCATGACATCAGGGTGATGTCAGCAGTCAACGTTGACCATTGACCTGGTCAACCTGACGTCTGGGTCCAGTGGGACCCACCTGTCATTCTCTGTTTAGTTTAATTACAGATTAGTTAGTTTAATTAGTGATTAGGTTAATCTAATCAGGATTAATTAACTTAATTAATTACTTAATTAATTAATTAATTAATGTTTTAATTATCTTAGTTGTTATTTATTTATTTAATATATTTATTTTTACTTTATTTTTTTTATTATTATTATTTATTTATTTTTTAATTTCTTTTTTTTCTGTTCTAAAGGGCGTGGGCCCTGTTGTCCAGTGGCCCAGGGCCATAGCGGGCGACGGGCAGCGGATACGGCTATGGGCGGAGCCGGGCGACGAGCGCCTGCCCGCCCGGCGGGGCGCTACGGGGTAGCAAGCGAAGGGGGGGGCGCGGCCTGGCGCCGGCAGCCGTGACCACAGCCGGAGCAGGGCCGCGCGGTGAGGCTAGGCGGCGGAGGTGGCCGCGAGGAGCGGGAGGTAGTGGTGGCGGCGCACGAGGGGGAGGGGGAAGGAGCACGACAGCGGACGGGGCATGGCCTAGCGCGGGCTGCGGAGCCACGGCCCTGGGCAGCCGAGGCCCAGGCGGGCGCGTGGCCGGGGAGGCCGGAGCGTGCCCCGGGCGAGCGAGCGACGGGAGCAGAGCAAGCGCGCAGCAGCGGGGTAGCGGCGCGGGAGGCGAGCGGCGTACGGACGGCGCCGACAGCGAAATGAGGCTGGCGCGCAGGTAACGCACGGGTGCGCGCGTGCACAACAGCGGGACGGCGTGAGGAGCAGAGAGGGATAGAGGCCGAGGGCCTCACCGCGGATCCGTAGAGTCAAGCCAGTGGGCTCGGGGAGGTCCGGCGAGGCGGCAACGGTGACGGAGAGGACGACGGCGACGGGGTCGACGTCGGGGTGGTCGACGACGAAGAGGACGGGGGCGATGGCATCCGGCGAGGTGGTCCTCCAGGTGATGGTGACGGCGAGGGGGCGATGGGGTGGCTCCGGTGAGGTTCGCGGAGCTCCAGGCGACGGTGGACAGCGACTGGCGGGCGTCGGGCGTCGGGGGCAACGGGATCGGGCCGATCCCGATCCAGATCGACGGGGAAAGAGAAGGGGATCGTGGGGGGAGTGGGGGGGAGCGAGTGGCGATCGTGCGGGAGCAGTGGGGGTGGACCGGGCTAGGGTTTCCGTCGGTGGGGGGGGTTATGAAGGGGTTAGGTGGGCCGGCCCGGTTGGATGGCCAGCTGGGTTGAGGCCCAGCGTGGGGGGGGAGGGTCCTTTTTTTTTGTTTTAGTTTAGTTATTGTTTTCTATTTTCTCTTTTCTTTTATTTCTTCTTTTCTGTTTTATTAAATTTTTAATTTATTTCAACTTTATAGAATGTGAGAACAACACCTAAATGTAGTATGTTAAATATACCACTGCCACATTAATTTGGACAGCTAAATAAAATAGTTTAGTATTTTACAAAATACAAAGGCATTTAATTAATTTATTTTGCTGTTGTTTTATTCATTTTTGTGTATTTACGCATTTTATACAAGTGTGGTTTCTCCACCATTATTACCTAGGATTTAGTTGTCCCATTTTTAACAATTTTAGTTTTAACGTTTGAAAACTTTTATTGTTTCCCTGATTTTGAATTTTGAATTCGAACCGGTTTCGATCTAACGCGAGATTAACAACAGTAACAGTGGTGACAAGGCATCATTACTAGAGGGTTACTGTAGCTTGATTATCCGGGCGTCACAATTCTCCTCCACTACAAGAAATCTCGTCCCGAGATTTAAGAGGTGTGTAAGGGGGGAGAATAGGTTACGAAATCCTAGTGTTTCTTCTTGATCGTTGTTGCTCTTCTCGAAGAGGTCGATCCATAACATTGATGTCTTCATCCCTATGCTTCAGTCATCATGATGAAGTCGGCTTCCTTTCTTCGAGAACTCAATCGTACTTACGAAAGAATAAAGGGTGGGTATATTCCGGGAGAACGGACCTCTACAAGGTTGACTATCTGGTAGTTAACATCGGGGAAGGTGGCGGAAAGTAACTCTCGAACTAAAACTTAAGAAAATATCGAGAGTAAAGTAAGGAGGTACCATGAGAAGTTTCAAGCGGGTAGGCAATCGTTCGTTGCGTGTAACAGAGTGTGAAAGGGGTTCAAAGCAACGGAAACAAGTATTGTGTTTAATACCAGGATTGAGGATCACATCAGAAGGTGGCTCGTGAATTACACACGAGGCCACGCGTGAGGAATAACTTTGGGAACAGGGGGTGTACAGGAGAGTCAGGTTTCGATCCTGTGGAACTGTGGGTTATGGGCCCACCATGTGGGTTAAAAATAGGAGCGGTGACATCTCGCACGGTGACAATAGCAAGGCATGTCAGAGGGTAGCCTATCAGTTATGTCGGCACAATGTCGGTACCAGGGGCGAGGGACGAAGAGAACCATTTTCCTGCTCGTTGAACGAGGCGGACCAATAGGCAAAGTTCTCGTCCATCGGTGGTGACCGGAATGCTATCGACAATTACAACAGGGTCTTACTGACAGAGTTGTACACCGAGGTGTTTACCTAAGCAGGAGAATAATACTGCTTAGATTATATAGACCTCAAGAAAGGTTAAACCAACCAATAGAACGAAAATAAGATTATCAGATTAAACAGAACAATGAAAAGGAAAATGTGTTTAAACACATATATCAGGGGGTATATCCTTCCCAAGGGCAAGCAACGCATGATATTCATGACGGGATATAGCGTAGAAAACCCCTTTAGGAAAGGGAAGAGAAATTTTCATGACATTACCCATTCAACGGTGTTTGGATAATTGGGCAGGAAACATTTAACATTGGGTTTCAAATGTTCTTGTTGAAAATTGGAGTACCATAGACATGCTTCGAGATAGCATTGACATGGTCTTCAAGTGAAGATCAGACTCTGGAAACACGAAGGATCCATCAGGAATAACTTGTAGAATAAGTCTTACAATTTCCTCATGGGTGAATGGATAGCCTTGCTGAGAAGGAATCTATAATGATAGGTCCTCCAGCCGGGGGGGGGGGTGCTAGGCATGACATCATGTTACCGGGTCATCAAAGGATCAATATCATAACTCTTGGAAAGTTGTCCTAACCATCATATCTGACGGAGATTCAGGTATGATTGGTGTCAGGATACCTCAGGCTCAGGATGCCTGAGAAGAAAGGTGCAACACCAATTGACGGGATGACACTGTAAGATTCTCGGGAAATGAACTATGAAGTGACTTCCGTTAACAAGAGTTCATCATTAACCCAAGGAGAGGACAAGGAGGTGTCTGGTGAACTCAGCGGCAATTCACCGAGATTCCCAAAGATGGATTTCCACCATTAAGTGAACAAGGAGATAACATTTGTCAGATCAAATGATATAAGGAAGTATGCTCGAGGAAAACATACACAATTAAACATTGGTTGAAAGGTGCGCCCGAAATATGGGTTGGGTTGCACGACCAATGTCAGAATGGTGACTCAATTAGCGAAGGACTTAGAATGAACTATCGCCCATTCACTTCAAAGCAATAGGGTTGCTAGAAGTTTTGAATTCACACGTCATAGCTCCATTGTCGGTATTCCGGTTGAAAACAATACGGGGACCAAGGAATGAACGAAGATGGCAAGTAGTATTATGATATCAAGAATTATTAAGAGGTGGTGAAATTCCCACCACATTCTTGACAAAAAGAGATGGTAATACTTCCGAGGTAAGGAAGATCAAATGCTGGGTAGCAAGGAACTCAAGGTATAACACCAAGCATGAACAGGCTTGTGTTGGTGGGAAGGCAATAAAGTGGTCGATGATAATACAATTCATCGAGGGCAAGGATGTTATTTCTCATCATGAATTCAATTGATATCCTAGATGAGCTCAGAATGTTGATGATCACGACACCTTTGTCGCGAGAGTTCATGAAGATGTAATCGATCGGTAACGACATCAAGTCAAGTAATGATGAAGTGAAAGGTTATTGGAACCAAGGGTACGACACAAACTCGAAACCAAGCTTGTTGTTCAAGGCGAAATGATATGACGATGAGATTCGACGTAAGGTTAGCTCATCGTCGAAAATTGGTGCTCCGAGAATAAGGACCAGGTAGCAGAGTTAGAATCGTCACGACAATGATATAGCCAAACAGGCTAGGAATGGCGTGATCGGGTACAAACTCGTACTTATAGAAGCTTACTGAAGAGTTGTTGAACTGAAGAGCGGTCTCGATTTAGTTATCGGTGTCTTTGAGTGTTCAATAACTCAGAGCCCGCGAAAAATTTGAATCAGTGGGAAGGTAGCACTTGATGAAGAACTCATAAGGAGTTATGCAGTTCCATGATAATCTCGAGATACCAGGGGGGTAATACTCGACACAAGATCAAAGTAAAGGTGGGACTAGTGTATTGATCCATAGAAGACAATTGTTTTAACTTGTCCGAGAAATGAGATCAAAGAAGAACAATCATGGTCGGAACCACGGTTGCAAAGGGCCAGATCCTAGATATAAGATGAACTTATACCAAAGGAATAATTTATTTAAAAGAAGCTTTAATGATAAGATCTACATCGTGTCCATGGGCATGAACACAAAGTTCAAGGTCGACTCCCACTTCTTTAATGCATAACCTTTCATTCACTTCTCGCCTTCAATGAAATTGTGTGTTGAAATTTTATCTGACATAACACTAGTAGAGTATGACCCGTAGTGGTTTCCGGGTTCACACAGTTTAAAGAAAAGCATATGTCCAACCCATCAGGGCCTCCTAGGAACATATACCACAAACTTCAGGAGTAAATAACACAAGCTCGATAGCAGAGCATGGTTGGCAAAGTAGAGGATACAATTTACCAAACGCGGTATATATCCTAGGAAAGGCTCAAGGTTATTGAATATGAAGGACATTGTCGGATAAAATCCAGCAAAGGATCTGGGGTGAGTATCGACACACAACCAGAGGAAGAAGCCAGACAAAGACATTGGATTATCGAAACAACTGAATAACTTAGAGCTCAATTGCTAAGGGGTTATGGTTTACAAAGCGAAGAATCAGAAGCAGACGCTCTGATCAAGGATGGATAAGTTCAATAGACTTAGGGGCAAAATCGACGACAATTTAATTGGCGAGAACCAGCTCATGATTAAAACGACGTCTGAGCCGGAAGGATGAATTCTAGGATCCGACTGATGATTGCGTGCATTCGCAACATATTGAGTCAATAGACCCAAAATGATAATGACGAGGAATGTCAATAAGACTACGAGACTTATGGGATTAACCATAATGCGAGTCAAGCAAGAATTTCAAGAGCCAAAGGCTCCAGAGGATTTTCGGAAGATCGAATAGTATTTTGAAGACTTTTGTGAAACTCATGAACAACTGGGGATGAGCGGATACTCGATAAGTGCAACAATTAACCGTAGGGGTATTCAGGCGACAAAGAACAGCAAGGCAGTAAGCTCAAGGGATTATCGACACAACGACGAGTTTTTCAGGGTATCTTGTAATAACAAGACCACTGGGGATGAAGGTAAGAATAACAAATGCAAGTAGTTATCCATAAGGGTTTGCGGTGGAAGGTGAATTGCGAACGTGATGAACACAAGTTCTCGGGTTAACAGCGGAGAGTATCTTCAGGGTCTTCTGGTGCAGCAGACGATCATTTGTAATAAGGGGCTCTCCGGGTGAAAGTGATAACGAGATCCTAATGTTAGATTTAGTAAACTTCATTTAACCCGAATAGAGGAGAGATCAGAGTCCCAGAGTAAAGGTCGAGGAGTAAAAGATCCTACTACCACCCAATGGCGACGTGTGTCCATAAGACACACAGCCATGTTAGTAAAAGTTTCGCAATGTCTAGACTCGACTTCGGCCAAGGAGTTGGAAGGGGGATTCCTACAGGCAGTCGGCTCTGATACCAACTTGTGACGCCCCCGATTCAATCGTACACTAATCATGCACGCAAATGTGTACGATCAAGATCAGGGACTCACGGGAAGATATCACAACACAACTCTACAAATAAAATAAGTCATACAAGCATCATAATACAAGCCAGGGGCCTCGAGGGCTCGAATACAAGTGCTCGATCATAGACGAGTCAGCGGAAGCAACAATATCTGAGTACAGACATAAGTTAAACAAGTTTGCCTTAAGAAGGCTAGCACAAACTGGGATACAGATCGAAAGAGGCGCAGGCCTCCTGCCTGGGATCCTCCTAAACTACTCCCGGTCGTCGTCAGCGGGCTGCACGTAGTAGTAGGCACCTCCGGTGTAGTAGGGGTCGTCGTCGACGGTGGCATCTGGCTCCTGGACTCCAGCCTCTGGTTGCGACAACCAGAAAGAAAGGAAAGGGGAAAAGAGGAAAGAAAGCAACCGTGAGTACTCATCCAAAGTACTCGCAAGCAAGGAACTACACTACATATGCATGGGTATATGTGTAAGGAGGCCATATCAGTGGACTAAACTGCAGAATGCTAGAATAAGAGGGGGATAGCTAATCCTGTCGAAGACTACGCTTCTCGCAGCCACCGTCTTGCATCAAGTAGAAGAGAGTAGATTGAAGTCCTCCAAGTAGAATCTCCAAGTAGCATCTCATAGCATAATCCTACCCGGCGATCCCCTCCTCATATCCCTGAGGTAGAGCGACCACCGGTTGTATCTGGCACTTGGAAGGGTGTGTTTTATTAAGTATCCGGTTCTAGTTGTCATAAGGTCAAGGTACAACTCCAAGTCGTCCTGTTACCGAAGATCACGGCTATTCGAATAGATTAACTTCCCTGCAGGGGTGCACCACATAACCCAACACGCTCGATCCCATTTGGCCGGACGCACTTTCATGGGTCATGCCCGGCCTCGGAAGATCAACACGTCGCAGCCCCACCTAGGCTCAACAGAGAGGCCAGCACGCCGGTCTAAACCTAAGCGCACAGGGGTCTGGGCCCATCGCCCATAGCACACCTGCACGTTGCGTACGCGGCCGAAAGCAGAACTAGCCCCCTTAATACAAGAGCAGGCTTACGTTCCAATCCGGCGCGCGCCGCTCCGCCGCTGACGTCTGAAGTGCTTCGGCTGATACCACGACGTCGGGATACCCATAACTACTCCCACGTAGATGGTTAGTGCGTATAGGCTCGTAGCCAGACTCAGATCAAATACCAAGATCTCGTTAAGCGTGTTAAGTATCCGCGAACGCCGAACAGGGCCAGGCCCACCTGTCTCCTAGGTGGTCTCAACCTGCCCTGCCGCTCCGCCACAAAGATCCACACAGAGGGCCGTCGGGACAAAGGTCCTTTCATCCCCCAATCCGTGAATCACTCGCGGGTACTCTTCGAGCTGACCCGACTTTAGTCACCATCTGTATAGTATGTATGTATGTATAGTATATACCCGTGATCACCTCCCGAGTGATCACGGCCCAATATTATAGCAAGGCAGACTGACACGAAGGTAGGGCCAACAATGATAAACTAGCATCCTATACTAAGTATTTAGGATTGCAGGTAAGGTATCAACAGATGTAGCGACAATGTCAGGCTATGCATCAGAATAGGATTAATGAAAGCAGTAACATGCTACACTACTCTAATGCAAGCAGTATAGAGGAGAATAGGCGATATCTGGTGATCAAAGGGGGGGCTTGCCTGGTTGCTCTGGCAAGAGAGAGGGGTCGTCAACTCCGTAGTCGAACTGGGCAGCAGCAGCGTCGGTCTCGGTGTCTAGCGAGAGAAGAGGGGGAAGAAACAATAAATATTAAGCAAGCAGGCGCATAGCGATGCATGACATGACAAGTAACAATGCTAGGTGTGCCCAATCGCGGTAGTCGGTGATACCGACGAAGGGGGAAAACATCCGGGAAAGTATTCCCGGTGTTTCGTGTTTTCAGACAGATGAACCGGAGGGGGAAAGTTGCGGGTTCGATAGGTTAGGGGTGTGTGGCGGATGAACGGACTGCGTATCCGGATTCGGTTCGTCGTTCTGAGCAACTTTCATGTTGAAAATATTTTAATCCGAGTTACGGATTAAAAGATATGATTTTCTAAAGATTTTATTAATTTCTGGAATTTAATTAATTATTTAATCCAACATTATTCAGAATAGTAAATGCTGACGTCAGCATGACATCAGGGTGATGTCAGCAGTCAACGTTGACCATTGACCTGGTCAACCTGACGTGTGGGTCCAGTGGGACCCACCTGTCATTCTCTGTTTAGTTTAATTACAGATTAGTTAGTTTAATTAGTGATTAGGTTAATCTAATGAGGATTAATTAACTTAATTAATTACTTAATTAATTAATTAATTAATATTTTAATTATCTTAGTTGTTATTTATTTATTTAATATATTTATTTTTACTTTATTTTTTTTATTATTATTATTTATTTATTTTTTAATTTCTTTTTTTTCTGTTCTAAAGGGTGTGGGCCCTGTTGTCCAGTGGCCCAGGGCCATAGCGGGCGACGGGCAGCGGATACGGCTATGGGCGGAGCCGGGCGATGAGCGCCTGCCCGCCCGGCGGGGCGCTACGGGGCAGCAAGCGAAGGGGGGGCGCGGCCTGGCGCCGGCAGCCGTGACCACAGCCGGAGCAGGGCCGCGCGGTGAGGCTAGGCGGCGGAGGTGGCCGCGAGGAGCGGGAGGTAGTGGTGGCGGCGCACGAGGGGGAGGGGGAAGGAGCACGACAGCGGACGGGGCATGGCCTAGCGCGGGCTGCGGAGCCACGGCCCTGGGCAGCCGAGGCCCAGGCGGGCGCGTGGCCGGGGAGGCCGGAGCGTGCCCCGGGCGAGCGAGCGACGGGAGCAGAGCAAGCGCGCAGCAGCGGGGTAGCGGCGCGGGAGGCGAGCGGCGTACGGACGGCGCCGACAGCGAAATGAGGCTGGCGCGCAGGTAACGCACGGGTGCGCGCATGCACAACAGCGGGACGGCGCGAGGAGCAGAGAGGGATAGAGGCCGAGGGCCTCACCGCGGATCCGTAGAGTCAAGGCAGTGGGCTCGGGGAGGTCCGGCGAGGCGGCAACGGTGACGGAGAGGACGGCGGCGACGGGGTCGACGTCGGGGTGGTCGACGACGAAGAGGACGGGGGCGATGGCATCCGGCGAGGTGGTCCTCCAGGTGATGGTGACGGCGAGGGGGCGACGGGGTGGCTCCGGTGAGGTTCGCGGAGCTCCAGGCGACGGTGGACAGCGACTGGCGGGCGTCGGGCGTCGGGGGCAACGGGATCAGGCCGATCCCGATCCAGATCGACGGGGAAAGAGAAGGGGATCGTGGGGGGAGTGGGGGGGAGCGAGTGGCGATCGTGCGGGAGCAGTGGGGGTCGACCGGGCTAGTGTTTCCGTCGGTGGGGGGGTTATGAAGGGGTTAGGTGGGCCGGCCCGGTTGGATGGCCAGCTGGGTTGAGGCCCAGCGTGGGGGGGGGAGGGTCCTTTTTTTTGTTTTAGTTTAGTTATTGTTTTCTATTTTCTCTTTTCTTTTATTTCTTCTTTTCTGTTTTATTAAATTTTTAATTTATTTCAACTTTATAGAATGTGAGAACAACACCTAAATGTAGTATGTTAAATATACCACTGCCACATTAATTTGGACAGCTAAATAAAATAGTTTAGTATTTTACAAAATACAAAGGCATTTAATTAATTTATTTTGCTGTTGTTTTATTCATTTTTGAGTATTTACGCATTTTATACAAGTGTGGTTTCTCCACCATTATTACCTAGGATTTAGTTGTCCCATTTTTAACAATTTTAGTTTTAACGTTTGAAAACTTTTATTGTTTCCCTGATTTTGAATTTTGAATTCGAACCGGTTTCGATCTAACGCGAGATTAACAACAGTAACAGTGGTGACAAGGCATCATTACTAGAGGGTTACTGTAGCTTGATTATCCGGGCGTCACATGGGAGTAGTATGGGGCGGTGAGGCCTCCGCGGTAGCACAGCCGGCCACGGGAGGCAGGAGCAGGCGGCACAACCGGCGCTGCTTTGGGCGGCTGGAGCAAGAAGACCAGAGGTTGAAGAAGCACTATGGCTGTTGGATGGACATCATACGGTCACTGGAGTATTGACTAAGTTGACGAAGCTCTCCGTCCCTGTCAACTTAGTAGGCCCACAAGTCAGCCCAACAATATGGTGGGTCCCAGCTAGCAGGGGGTATTCATTTTTTGGGCGTAATAAGGAGGCACTTCCTTGCGTGCGAAGATATAGCTGGTGGGTCCGACCTGTCAGCGGGGCGAATGTTTTTTCATGAAATACAGAGGCTCTTCCTGTGGGTCCTAGCTGTCAGGTGGAGGAATCGTTATTTTGTGCGTAACAAGGAGCCATTTCCTTGCGTGCGGCCGTGGACCCAGTTGTCAGCCTCTCCACGTACAGTCCAGTTCCGATGGATGTCGTTCATTGACCATGTTGACCAGGCCGCGCCGAGAGCACCAGGGCGGTGGACGACGGCGAGGCCTAGGAACGGAACGACACGGAGCCAGGGAATACTCGGCAGTTATTTCCCACGCGGAGGAGTACGAGGGTTTATTGGTTCGTCTGCCGTCGCCGGAGAATAACAGCAGGTGTGGGTGAGTAGAGGGATGGCTAGGCCAGCGATGGGAGTACGGTGGGGCCGTGAGGCCTGCGCGGCAGCATAGCCGGCCGCGGGAGGAGGGAGCAGGCAGTCCCGCTGGCGCTTGTTTGAGCGGCTTGAGCATGAAGAGCAGAGATTGAAGAAGCACGACAGCCGTTGGATGGACATCCAACAGTCACTGCTCTCGTGTGTTGACTAAGTTGATAGGGCGTTGCGTGTGCGTCAACCTTTTTTTATGAAAGCATACGCGTCAACCTGTAGTAGGCACACAAGTCAGCCTCAAATCTGTGGAAAACAGCATACAGCCCATCTGCCATTATTTCTAATAATGTACAGCCCATTTGCTAATTCGTAAGAATTTTTTTGGAGCCCATCTTCTTTTTGTTAGCATCACACCCCATATTGTGGCCACGGTTAAAAAGTATACGAAATTTTGCATATTTCCGTGCGGTCAACTGTTTTTAATCCAGAAATATCGATTCACATTCAAACTATTTTGAAAAATAATTTATATAAATATAAAATCCAAATAATTGTCCACGCATAAAAATCAATGGAATTTAAGATCTTGTAATGAAAAAAAATTGAAACTAATTCCCGGTTTGATGTGTTTTAAAAATGTACAGCCCATTTCTGGGCAAACCAAATGAAACTCTCCTCGTCTTGAAAGATTTGCAGCCCAGTAGGGCCGATAAAGCAAGTAGGCCTTGTTTGGGTATTTCTTTAGCTAGCCATTTTCAGCAAGAAAAAAACACAACTGGGCTCATGATGTGGTAAACATAAATAAAACCCTGGCTAGACGGGCCACAGCCCCCGCACAGCCTCGTTGTTACCCTGGTCCATCGCTAAAACTAGTATAAATAACAACTGCTTGTTCCTCAAAAAAACTGCGCGACTTGATGGGTCCCTGGTGTCAGCCGCTCGTAGTGTAATTCTCTCGTTTATTGACTATGTTGACAATGGCGTGAGCCCCAGATGTCCAACCATTAGGAGGAACCATATTTTTGGGCTTGTACTATAGAGGCACTTGCTTGCATACTGCCATGACGCTGGTGGGTCCCTACTGTCATCCTCTCCACGTACAGTCATCTCCTTGTTCCTCTTGGTTGTTGACGACGTTGACAATGCAAGAGGGCGGCGCACTGCGCACGGCGAGCGAACCAAGGCCGCAAGGCGGAGGACGACGGCGAGGCCTCGGACGGAACGAACAGGAGCCGTTGAAAATGCGTCGGTCTAGTCGCAGGCGGAGGGGAGTACGAGGGTTGACTGGTTCGAGCGCGGGTGCGTGTTGGGGCTGACGTCACCGGAGAATAACAGGATGTGTGGGGGAATAGATGGAGGGACTGTCCAACGTTGGAGGGTACATACGGTAGGGCGGCGGAGGCGCAGCCAGCCATGGGAGGCGGGAGCAGGCGGAGCCGACGGGTTGTTTGGTTTGGGCGATTGGAGGAAGAAGAAGACAAGAGATAGAAGATACACGACAGATGTTGGATGTCAATCCAACGGCTGGTAGGCAGAATCGTTTGTTGACTGGCTAGTAAGTCGACACCACCTTGGATAGGCTATTTCCTCGCGGGTCCCAAATGTCAGAATCCAAATCTATCACGGTCATGCAGCCTTTCCTATGAAAATTTACAGCCCATTTGATGTGCTAGTTCTAAATAAGTTTGTGGGTGCGGGTGGGGGCTAATCACTTGGCTTCTGTAATGCACAGTGAGCTCAAGCAGCCGGCGAGAGTGATGTTATTTCCCTTGGTTTGGATTTGTTAAAGTATTTCACTCTAAATTAAACGAATGGCAAGCCATTTGCCTTGTTTCAAAGAAAATATGACAGTCACAGCCGAGTTGAAAAGGGCAGGAACATCTAACTCCAGCTTACAAACTGTACAAAAGCACGAGGGTTAATTGTTCATCAGGTTTACAAAAAAACCAGATTGAAAAGGGCAACAACATCTAACTCCAGCACTGTTTTCGGCAGTCACAGTCAAATGGATCGGTCAGGTCCATAGAATGAACATCCTGGGTCATAAAATTTACTGGATTATGACCACAATATGTTGTAAATAGAAGCCCGACACGTTCAGAAGCTCTTTTGCCCACCTGAAACTCCTTTTTTTGCTCTTCGACATACCCATCCGTCAAAACCATGCTGCTGATAAACTTAAGCCTGATGGACAATAGTAACCTCGCATTCAGCAGGAAGAATGTGACAAATCTTGTGTTTGCACGGTTGGCTACATATCGTTCTAGCGTTATTGTCTTCAATCGAATCTCATGAGAAGTGAGAAAATCCCGATGCTTACGAATCCACCGATTGGTTATAACTTTCTTACCCCGTCCTGTTGCCTAAATAGACATGAAGATTGAAAACAGTTAAGGTCTAAAAGAAGAGTGTCGAAAGAGCAACAGCTGAACGGTTAATTCTAGTACACTATATGCGGGCTTCCAATGTGCGTGAAATTATCACCTTTATATACAACTTCTCCAGACATGGAAAGCATTGCAGCAAGCCAATAATCTTGTTCAGATCAAAACTATTCATTTGGATATATAAGATCTTAACAGAATCCAGCACCATTGATAGGCCATCCATGGAGAAACTCTTCATTGAGCATAGAACATAATATTAGTACAAAATGTGTACTCCAAGATGATATATAAATTATGCGCAGAAATTTAAAATGCAGCTTATGGTTACAAGTGTAGATGATAATATAAAGTACCTGAAGAACTATGGAGCCAAACACCATATTGAAATGAGCACAGAGATCATGTATTACACCCAAGGTCTCCAGTTTAGGCGCAGAGAGGACGGTTATTTGCAACGGTGAATAACTAGAATCAAGGATCAACCTTTGAAGTGAAGGGGCATCTTGGATGATGAGCTGCCTTCCGTCAAAAGAAATTCCAATTCTTACAAGGTTAGGCGACTTTATTTGGAGACAACCGATTCTAACTGTGAAAACAAGCACCAAGCACTCCAGCGCAGGGCAACTGGAGTGGATGATGCTGTGCAATGAGGCCTCCGATATACGAACCCGCACAAGTGAAAGTTTCTTGAGAAATGGGAGTCGAAGGTTTAGTACCAGATTGTCTGGTAGGTAGCACTGCGCAAAGGTGGCGGTGTGGAGAGAGGACGAAAACCCCGAGATGGACATCGGTGCTGAGGGCACAAGTTCATGGCGTTCGGTATGTGGTATGTGATTTCCAGGGGAATAGTAGAACTCAAGCAGCTGTAGTTCTGTGAATTCAGGGGATTCCAGCCAGGCGTCCACCGTGCAGGGCATGGTATGCTTGCTCAGGTAGCATGACGGGATGCAGAGGCTTTGAACGGAGCCCTGGTGGGAGGAGATGATGGCTCTGGGGATTTCAAAATCATTGAAGAGAGATAGCTGACGACAGTCGAGATTAAGGGGAACGGCGCGCCATAGAGGGCGCCACCGAATTGAGAGGACTTGGGTGCGGCAACAATCCTTGGTGGGGAGAAGCGAGATGATCTCCCCAAGGATGGCGTCCGGGAGATCGCTGATGCGGTCCACCCGAGATTCTACGGGTTCCTGGGATCCGGTGGGGGCGGGGTCGCCGCTTCTCCCCGCGCTGCCGGGTGCGGGATCTACAACAGGCGTCACCGCTGGCGGGAGCCTCATCTTCTTGGCGCTGGGGTCAGCCGACTCCATTTTCCTCGAGGGCGTCGCGTCGCGCTCACGGATTTGAGCAGAGTAACGAATGACGAGCCTAGTTGTAGTGCGAGCGAAGAAGAAGGGGAGCTGGGGGTTTTCTGTTGGAGTGAGGAAGAAGGGGAGCTGGGGTTTTCTGTAGGAGTGAGGTGAGGAATTTGGGGGTACGAGTGGAGCGAGCTGACGTGAGGTGGGTGGGAGCGAGGAGGAAGAAGAGCACCCAGGTTTTTGAATTGATTTTACTATTTACTAGTGTGGATGGGCTGTTTTGTCTTGGGACCCGAGAAACAATTACTACTAGTACAGTGGAGACACTCTACAACTACCCAGAAAAACAATTACTACTAGTACAGTGGAGACACTCTACCGCTTCTGGCTCCTCCTAGGTCATTGAAACGTCTCCCTCTACTGAATGTCGTTATACTTTTGTTCACCGACATGCGGGCCATGCAGCGCGCGGGCCCAAATGCCATCCACCAAATTAGAAGGCAGTATGCAGGCGGAGAGTCACCCCGGTCGTAGCGCGGCAGTAACGAGCCGTCGTATCACAAAACCCCACCTCCCCGCAGTCTAAGTTTGACGGACGAAGCAACCATCATTTCACTCTTCGCTGAATCCCCTTCTCCCTCACCGTCTTCAAGAAAGGCAACACTTGCATCTGCCACTGTTCTTCTCTCCGAACGAAGGGAAGGTAAGCGGATCCGTGATGTTGGTATATTTTCGTTCAGAGGAAAAAAAGAACTTTTGCAAAGCAGTAACCGATCCTCACTCTCTTTTTTGTTTCATTGTCATTGCGATTGTGTTTTCCTTTCAGTGGACTCCTAGTATTCGTCAGTTTCATGATGGACCAAGGAGAACCAGGCAAAGATCTGCCGATATTGGAGCAGACGCGGGAGGCTGATCCCCACGAGACAGAGAGCTCCAAGAAGATGGAGGCAACCACCGAGGCGACCCCAGATACTGAGATGGTCAACGCCCCGTTTGAGGTTACAGCCCCCGTGGCACTGCAGGAGCAGTTTTCCCCCTTCGAGGATGTGTCCCCCCCCCCCCCGCTGAGCTGCCCAAGGTGATTTCCTTCTTTGCCGATCTCGATTGTGGTTTTTCATCTAAGTATGTGGTGATTTTTTTAGAAAAGGAAGTATGTGGTGATTAATAATGCACAATTTTATTAGCTTCGATGCCATGGTATACGTAGTGGTTTAAATAACTTGTGTTTCTTATACTGAAAAGTAATTCAGAATTTGTTTCTGTTTCAATTAGAGCCCTGATGCAGACAAGGATTGTGTGGTTGTACATGTCACTCGCTATGAGGCGGACGACCTGAATATACGCACTGGGAAAACAGAGTTCTTAGGCTGTTGGATCCTGGAAGCCATTTGCGGTTATACCAATGAAGAGTTGTATTCCAGCCTCACTGTTGTCAGGCGTGTTGTCCAGGGTGTACTGAAGCACAAGAAGTTCAAAGCTACTCCTTCGTTTGTGAGGAATACTGTTCTTGTCAAGCTTACGCAGGAAGATGATGTGGCATGCCTCCACAAACAAGTTTATCAGTGGCAAGGCCACAAGGTTGTCTTCATGAAGGTTCACAGGATTGAGCTGCTGCGGGACGTCCTCGATGATGTTCATGGCAAGGTCCGTCTTGTGTCCAGCCCAAATTAGATCGAGGCATGAAATAGTTGCCCCAGCTAGTGTTTAATAGTAGTTTGGATTGTGTCTAATTATCCGAACCTTGCCTGTTATCGACCCCTCTGGGGCTAGTACTCTGTTTGAATCCGTCTATGGGAACTGCTGCTACTTTTGTGTGCCCGTGAATCATGTGAGAACCATCGTAATTGTTGCCGAAACAGATGCGTCCTCACTAGTTTTTTCATGAATATGGCATGGTAAGACATAAGTTGTCACGGTTTATCATACGAGCAGTGTGTGTTTTGATGAAATAGAGCACTCGTTCGAGAACCGTGCGCCGACGTATACATAAGTACTTGTAAACACTGTTGGTGCTACCCCACTTGTAAGCAGTTGTGCAAAACACGGCACATTGGCTCAGCTCGCTTCAACACTAGGCTATCGACCAGCTAACAATCAACAATCTGCTGTCTGACATATAAGCAACTATGTATCTTGTTACAGTGGTTCATGCAGTTAATTGAGGCCACAATGTAATAAATTCCAAACGTTCACACGCTAGTCCAGCGCTCATGTGGAACACTCACATTAAACTCGTCTTCATAAAAAACTTGAAAAGCATAAGTTAAGCAATTTTATACATCTCAATGATTCATAGAACATAACAAACATATACTAGTTCACAGCAAAAGACAAAGTTGTGAGAAGGTTTACAAATCAGGAAAAAACAAGCAAGGCTTCTCTCTGAGCAAAGGGCCTCCCGGCAGGCTTAAATTTCCTGGAGTTCACTCTGGTTTTTTCTTGTTGCCACCATTCAGGGTTAGGTTCTCTCATTCCAGAATAACCAATTATAATTGTGGTATCAGCTGGAATGCTGAACTGAACCATGCAGTGTACTGACCAGCTGAAATGCTTGTGCATTCCACTAAATTTAAGCACCGCTATTTGCAGAAATAAGCAGACCACAATGCCTCTTGTCCGCGCACCTGTCCAAAAAACCGCCGTGCAGCCGTGCCAGCTAGTCCTTGGTCCATGGATGAACTGGTAGAAAGTGCATTCCGGACTAGGATGCAGTTGTTTTCGCTCGTCCCTGCACTGCAATCAGGAAGTAAAACGTACGAATCAGCTTCTTTTAGATTGCGTTGGTCATTCTACCTTAGTTACTACCAATGTAGGGATACCTTGAAGACGGGAGGTTAGACGACGGCAGCGAGGGATAGCCATCTCATTTTGCGCAGTTGTACTAAAACTGAGGTGTGTGCTTTTGATTGCGCGGATAGAAACGATACGGAGACAGACATCCCGAAACGATATGGAGACAGACATCCCTGTTTGCGCAAATAAGATATACGGTTATTTAAACAGTGACAGATATTACTACTTTCCCCCGTTTCCTCTTAGAACCAAGTCCTAGATTCATGCTACAGCTTTCCCACTTTCTTCCCTGTTTGAACCAACGCTTTGAGTCGACTGTATGAAATAGCTTTACTTCTAATCTACTACTACTATAATGCGGCAGTTTTGAAATTGGATTTACCACTCCATCTTCGGTTCTCCCGCCCAAACAAGCATTGGCTCAAAATCCACCGTTCATTTCCCCTCTCATGCATATCACTGCCGTCCATCAAACAAAGGATGACATGATCTGACGGCTAAGAGCTGCCGGATTCGCTCCCGCTCCTTGTGCACATGGCCGACTCTGCTCTCCAAGTAAACAAATAAAGAAGTCCCCGTTGAATCTGGATTGCACCTACTGAAGTTGAGAAATGTCTAGAAACTGCTGCCACCTCCTCACATGCAAGTACGACAAGTTGGCAAATAGCTAGCACATTTTGGTTCCCCGTTGTCACCTGGGAAATAAACACTCTACTACTAACTAATTTTTTTAGATTACTGTAAAAATGGATTTTTTAGATGCCGCTATACTGCAAAGTTTACACTGTTCACATAACATAACATTGCATGGCTGATGCTAGCTAAAGTTTTATTCTGCTTCATCGAGAAATGTAATATTTTTATTATTCGCAGAAAAAGTGTAATATTTTATTTCAGTCATACATAAGCTATACCTCAAGCTAATACAGGACATGAGTGTCTGTCAGACCTAAATGACTTATTTAGTTGCACAAAATAGTCCATAAACATGCATGTAAACCGTCAAACAACTCTGGAACTATACATCAGTGGAACCCAGGAAACAACATATAATAAAACTACAACTTTTATCTTGTAATCAAATTCTTACTTGGAACTCAGTTTGATTTGTGCAAGTGATTTGCTTCTTATTTCAGAATAGTCCTTAGATCATGCAAACAAACACACTATGATATCTACTCAAGATACGAGTACCCATTTCTCTCTCTAAAAAGAAGGTATATGAGTATCTATCATACAGAACATACGTGCAAAGCACGTGCCTTAGTAGAAGTCTAGGTGGCTTTGGAACAGCGGACGGAAGTAGAAAAGGATCCACACGAAGGGAGCTGGGGCAGTAGAGCAAGGCAGGTTTCGAAGGAATATATACCTGAGGGTCGTCGGCATGTCGCAAAGACGGCGTCGGGAGGCCGCATCTTGGCCACAATACCGCAGGGAGGAAGAAGGGGTCGGAGGCCCTCCCGAGCCGGCGCTCTCTCGGAGAGAACGACACGGCCGCCGATCGGGACGCGCGGGCAGCCGTTGGTCTCCTCCCTCGCCGCCGACGACAGCGTGAACGATGCACCTACACCCCTGCCCCGGTCGAGGTTGTCCGGCCGGATTTGTGACCAGCCGTGAGCTGAGAGAGAGTGTGGCCACCTATGTGTTGCTTAGATCTGGAGAGCATGAGAGAGTGAACGAGAGGAACCCTAGTAAAGCAAGCGCTAAGGCTCCTGCTTTTATATATAGTGGAGTGATTTTGTTGTACCAGCTTCAAAAAATGCGCTCCTACGTGTACCCGCGAGTGGGTGTGAGAGAACTAGTGCGTGCGTGCACCGCTTCTCTTCGTGAGAGTACAATATACTATGCCCAAAGAACGTTCGCCGCAAGAGTAATAGTACAAGTGTGTGACGTGTGAGCTAAAATAAAATGTGCGCGCCGTCTTTTGTTTTTTAGAAGTTCTGAGGGTAGGGTGTGAAGAGCACATATGTGCGTGACGTCTACCTGCAGATAGACGGTGGGTGCGACGTGCGAGTCTGCGAGAGGACTCGGGAGAGTCGTGACTCGTGAGGGTGCGTGTGCGTGAGAGAGAGGGGGGCACGTATCAATGCAATGCATGTGTCCGTAAATCATTATCCGACAAACGTTCGCCACAAGCCTTTTCCTGACGAACGCCGTAAGGACCGTTAGATCGGCATCCGACAGTGTCAGTTTTGCCATGTCATTTAACAGAACAGCCACTCCTCCTACACACAAATCTTCCACGTGAGTGTTAGCAACTGCCGTATGCTCCCTCCGTTCCGAAATGCAGTGCATATAGCTTTATTGAAAATTCGAACCTCGCAAACTTTTACCGAGTTTTCGTGTACCAAATTGCACATGTAGAATACCATGTATATATCATTTCATTCATCTTCGAGAGGTAACTATAAAGTTGGGTGAGGAGTCTACAAAGAAAGACCATCGTATCACCCGCAGCAATTTCAAGCATCCTTTAGTGTCGAGGAATATCATAGGAACTCTATATGATATGATTTTTATAGGATTTTTTCCTTTAGAGCCAATTGGTTCATAGGAATAGATTCATATACTCCACATTTCAAAGGAAATAAACATGATATCATTTCTATAGCTTTAGAGCCACTTGGTTCATATGAATGGATTCCTATACTCCCTTAATTTCAAAGGAAAATAAACATTAGCGTATATTCAATAGAAAAGTTCCTATGATATGAACCAAATTACATCTCTTTTCTAATCCCTCCTCATAGGAATTGAGAAACATGTCATCTCTATATTCAATAGAAAAGTTCCTATGATGTGAACCAAATGACATCTCTTTTCCAATCCCTACTCATAGGAATTGAGATGCTCCATGTCATCTCTTTCCCTACAACTTCCATGTATACATCTTCTATTCCTAAATAGATAGTACAACCCACTAGTAGCTTTTTTCCAAAACATGCAACTATGGCACAAGAACTATATAGTGTGCCAATAACTTTGAAAGATGGTCGCTGGATGAAGCTAACCCGACAGTGCAGAGATAGGCAAATCCGAGCACTACTGGCCGTTGGATATCATCAACATTCCACCAGATCTGCCACATGTACAATTTAGAAGACTCCATGGTTGAACTTAAGCATAATGCACAAACCTCAAAACACAAGCACTTCTCCTTTGTTCTAGAATCTTCTGTATCATAATTGATTATTTTTTCTAAATGAATTGCCATTATTTGTTTTTTACTTTATGATTTACTCCCTCCGTTCCAAAATAGATGACCCAACTTTGCACTAACTTTGTACAAAGTTAGTGCAAAGTTGGGTCATCTATTTTGGAACGGAGGGAGTACAATGCACAACCCCATGAATCTTAACATTTTTATAAAACTTATTGATTTTGAATGAGATGAACTATAAGAACTAAACGAACATCTACATCATGCATATATGACTCAAAGCTTTACATCCTATAGTGTGTATTTATTCATAATTTGGTTTCGAAATCTCATGCGTTCAATACATGTGTACCTTACTAGTTTTGAGTAGAGTAGCAAATTTCACGCGGCCCCGGGTATATCAAAATGCAGGGCCCATGCATCATTGCCTTTCGGTCGAACCTACGTCCACAATTTTTTGTACGTACTATATCTCCACTGGTCCCCGAACCCAAAATGCTGCCTCGTTCCCGTAAAACCAAGCGGCCCACACATATTTAAGGCGTCGGCTCGAACCCGTTTACTACGACGTGGCCCCGCACGCCGTAGTACTCCTACAAACCCTACCGCCGCACTCATCATCGGTTTTCTTCAAGAGGACGAGGGAGAAGCCGATTTGTAGTGGAGGCGCTTTCAAAAAAAGGATCTGTAGTGGAGACCCCTACCCTAGGGTGCCCTAGGTAGCTGCCGCACGCATCATTGTTTTCTCTTTTCTTTATGCTCTTGCGCCCTAGAGTGAAATGATGGTTGCTTCGTCCGTCCAGCTTAATGCGGGAAAGGTGGGGCTTTGTGATTTGACCCCTCGTCGCTCATTTTCTACTACTGCGGCGCTACGACCGGGGTGCCTCCAATTCCAACCGCTGCTCCGAACTGTAATTTGGTGCATCGCACGTGGAACAAGACGGTGGATGAGCCACATGTCGGCCAAAGGGGTCCTGTTAAGTGTGTCGCCATTTCGTGTGCGGACTGACCCTGCTTGAGTTGCTACGCCAACACGACAGGAGCAGCCTACCACTTGGTTTTGCTCCTTGGTGAATCCCGACTATATTGATCTAAAAAGATACGTGCTGAACTACCCTCTCCGTCTCGGTTTTTTTATTTTTAGGCGTCTCGGTTTATAGGGCCTGCACGTAGTTCTAGGTCATCCATTTGACTAACTAAATATGAGTTACTATGTCACAAAAAGTATATCATTGGATTCTTAAGCGGATGTAGTTGTATTTAAAAGTCGAGGGCGGGGCTTTTCCTGCGCGGTAGGCGGCGGGGCAGTTCCGCCTAGTCGGTTCGACAGAGACGCGAGAAGACGAGGGAGTAGGCTGCTGCAAACGTAGGGCTGTGTGATTTGACAGCGAGTTACTGCTGGACAGGTGGGGCCCCGTGATTTGACTTGCCATTATCATTTTAACTGCGGCGCTACGACCGGCGTGAGTCTCCCAGATTCCTGACCACCTCCATACAGGTGCCTCTCCCAATGCTCCACCATGTAGTAGAGGCTGGCTCTTGCATGAGAGCCCACTTCTCCACTTTTTCCTTGCCTCTCTTTCCTCCACATATGCAAAAATGCCATGTAAAGCGCACTATTGTACTTACTTTTACTTGCTCCTACAGGTGCTTAAGCTTGCCACATAAGCATAAAGTCTGATGTGGCAAGTTAATCAAGAAGAGAGAGACTAGTTTGGTGACCCAAGGAAGAAACGGTGCTAAGCGCGTGTACCTAGGTGAAAAGACAATTTTGAGTCTATAGCTAATTAAATGAAGCAAACTTAGCAACACCATTTCATTGGAAGAGGTCACTCCTTGGCAAATGCAATAAATACACGCGCTTAGCACCGTTTCTTCCTTGAGTACGAAGAAAGAGATAGAGAGGAGTAAAAAATACACTTATAGCCAACCTTGTTGTAGTATGAGTGACTAAGTGATGACTATGTATGACATGCCAACATCAGATAGCCTAACGCACCGTGTTAAATCTCCAAGGGCGCGACCGCGCGAGCGACGCGACGGTCGTGGTAGGCGCGACCATGATACGGGCTGCTGGCAGCCCTTGGATCTGAGATCAAACGGTCGCATGCTAAGTTGCTGAAAATTTGCAGAATAACCCTCCAGGATAGGATATTCACCCATAGGTCTAGAATCACGCCATGCAACCGTTCGATCTCAGATCCAAGGGCTCTCGGAAGCCCGTATCATGGGAGAATGGAAAGCCACTACCCTGCCGTTCGCACGCTGGCAGTTCGCTCCTACTCGTCCCCGCACGTCCTTCAATACTACGGCGGTTCGCTCCTAGTCGTCCCGTCCATTCACATTATGGCAGTTCCACTAATCCTAACCCTCCTCCCAAATCCATGGCGTCCCAAATCTCCACGATCGGCGGTGAGTACAAGGTTAGAACCATCACCGGCGATGAGTTCGACGTCATCTACACCCGTTCTTCCGCGACGGTGAAAGGATGCCTTTCTCGCTTCAGACGCATGTTCGAAGACTCAGATGATGAGTGGGTCGCTGGGCTAGATGTTGAGTACACCACAGTCCTGGGACGAGAGAAGGATCTAAAGGACGAAGAGAGGAAGAAGCCCGCCGTGATCCAGGTTTGCGTGCATGACTTATGCTTGGTCTACCACATATGCCATGCCGATGTTGAGTGCCAGGATTTTAAGGACTTCCTCGAGAGCAACCTAGTCAAATTCGTTACTGTAGACTTTGGTAACGACAAAGAAGTCCTGCATCGGATAGGCCTCGTTGTAGGCAACACCTTCGACCTCCAGAAGAATCGGCTGGTGTCCTCTCGTCAGCCTTCAATGCTGACCCTGGCAGGAGCCATGGTTCATCCTTCGTACGGTAAACTAGAGAAGCCTCATTACACGTTTCATCGTCATGCATGGCAGCGGAATGTACTAGATATAGACCACATCCACTACGCTGCAATGGATGGCTACCTTTGCTTCAATATCTACAAGGGTTGGATGAAGAGCAACAGCCAAGTGTGCGGTTCAAGCAAAGAAGTATCGGCCAAGAGGAAGAGGGACAAGGACGAAGTCGAGGACGTGGACAAGGACTCCGAGTAAGGTGGCAGTGTCGTTGCTCATGGTGGTTCTAATGTAGTGTCTACCGGAATAGTTGCAAAGTTTAATTTCAGGTGTGCTTAATTTAATTTGAGGGGTGTGTTGTGTTGAGCCCCCAGCAGAACTATGTTATGTTTCTTCTTGTTACTTTAACTCTTCAGTACGTACATACTAGTATTTCTTACATTTCATCTTTTAGTTGGTATAGTACTACCACTCGTTTCTTCACATTATATACGTATAATATATATGGCCAACATCATATAGCCAGCAGTTTAGTTGTCAAAGAATTTCAGGGTGCTTAGTTTTGTCAAAGAATTCCAGGATGCTTAGAGGGTGCTTGGATCCAAGGGACTTATTTTAGTCCGACTAAAAATAGTCTCTTTAAGAGGCTAAAGTTCCAAGCACCCCTGACTAAGGCTGGTTGTAATGGGGAGTATCATATACTAGTATCATGCATATGATACTAGTGTATGATACTACCTCCCTAATGCATAGTATCACATATTTGTATCATGTAGTACTCTATTTATTGCCATGCATGACACAAAGTAGCATAGCATTTATTATGATACAGTATCATGATATGATACTCCACCCTCTCTTTCTTCATTTAATACTATGACACCTCATCAAAATTGCCTAGTTGGCATGCATGATACTAGTTATGATACTACCATTACGACCAGCCTAAAGAGGGGCTAAAACTAGTCTTGAGACTAAAAAAATTTAGTCAGGGGTACCCCTACTAAAATGTGGATTAGTCCTCTCTCTACTCATTTAACTCCTCTCCTTTAACACAGGCGAGTTCTGGATTGGAGGGTTTGGAGGATAATAAATGCTCATTAACTTGACTTTAGCCTTTTTAGTATTTGGATCCAAGCATGGGTGAGGCTAGCATGTTTTAGTCCCACTACTTTTAGTCATGGGACTAAAACGTATCCAAGCACCCTCTTAGTTTTATTTGAGGGGTGGGTTGTGCTGGACACCATTATTGTGACTAGGCTTTTTAATAGTACTATATGCATAATTTGGCGACGAGCGCTCTCTATATGTACCACCTTTTTTAATTTCAATTTTTTGCTCCATGGCGCAATCCATCGATAGTACTGTTGTACAAAAGTATACATTTTTTAAAAGGCTAGAGTACTGTTCATCACACATATAGCCAGTTAAATTCTCAACCTAGAACGACGTGCATGCCATGTAGTAAACCGATACGGAGGAAGTATAGTAAAAATGAGGTGATTTTACCGAGCGATCGGCGGGGGAGCATGGCCTGTCATGCGGTCCCACGTGTCATGATGTACCAAGGCGATGTGCGTGTCCCTCTTGAGGCAGAAGCAATACTAGTACATGGTTTGAGATGATGGCGAACCGAAGTGTGAAATAATGGTTGCTTCGTCCGTCTGGGAAAGTGCGGCATTGTGATTTGACGTCTCATTGCTCATTACTACTACTGGGCCGGTATGAGTGGGGTGCGTCCCCCCTGCTGTTCTGCACTGTTATTTGGTGCTTGACACGTCAACCCGGTTGCAATATGCCCCACATGTCGGCGACAGGAAGTACATAATTCATGAAAGGGAGCATCGACGGAGGAGTATACTACAGAATTCATGAAAGGGAGCGACTTAGTTTTGGAAAATCTGTTTTTACGGAGTACGTACCCACTAGAGTTTATAGGGCTCATCTAAAAAAACATTCGTTTTTCCGTTTGATAAGTCTCAATTCTACTATACTAGTAGTAGTACCATTACATGTTGGATTTCGAGGTGCATTAGATCACCCGACGCAAGCAGTGTCAAGAGGAAACTAACCAATGCATGTACAAGTTCATGGAAATTTAGTGGTCATTCATGCATTCGTTCTAATTAATGCCTCGGTAAACATAACTTCTTGAGAAAAACAAGCGTACTAATTACTTGTGCAAAATACGAAAATAATTCGACCACTCACCGTCTACCTTGGTTGGAGAGATTTTGAAATTGAGCCATAAACTGGAAAGGAGGAGTAGTAACTTTTGTCTCGATTACTATTTGTGGCCTTGTATAGATGCAAAATGTATTTTTTATAGTGGCCTTGTATAAGTAAATGGAGGGAGTACTAACCAAAGTACGTAGTAGGGACGAGGAGTAAACGGAGGGAGTAGTAAAAATTTCTCCTCGTGCTGCGAGCCACCGCGCGCGTGGGCGAGGGAGCGGGCGTAAGGTGTACTAGTAAGCAAGCTTCACCTCATCCTGTGAGCCACCGCGCCTGTGGGCGGGGGAGACGGTGTACTAATCAAGCTTCTCCTTGTTCTGCGAGTTAACGGGACACATCAAAAGTACTCCAGTGTATAGAGCCTTGCCTCTAAGGTAGACCCCACATGGTTTGCCTCTTTTTTTTAATTTAACATAATGCGTCAAGTCACAATTTGTTTGTTCACCCGTGGTAGACGATCCTCCCTCCACCAAGTGGACAACCAGTACACATGCCAAATTACCACGTGGGCTGCCTTTTTCGTACAGAAATGAGCTCCACTATGTACCCGCGCGGGTGTGGTTGGGAAAGAGACGGGAGTACGTGCGTCGTGCGTGCACCTCTTCTCTTCGTGCACGTCCCCCACCTACGTGGGTGTGTGTGTGAGAGATACAAACCTAGACATAATGCGCCGTCCATCCCCATGCCTCCGCCCAGTCCGACCACCAGTCACCACCACGCCCCACTCCTCCTCACCTTATCTCTCATCTTTCTCCCTCCATTTTTATATACAAGGGGCCACTATCAAAATTACAATTTGCAGATATACAAGGCCACTAACACTAATCGATGTAATTTTAATGGTGTTTGCCTCGTCGTACTAGCAAAGGAGGACATTAATTATCCCTTGCATGCATGCGGGAGTTTGTAAAAAAATGCATCTTGATGTTCCGTGCAATGCACGGGCATCTTGCTAGTCCATGAAAACAACACATGGCAAAATTCCACGGCTTGGGGCGGCAACTGGCTCCGTCGGGCGAGGGGAGGGAGGTGGATCAGCGAGCTGCATAGCTCATATCCGGCGGGCTACCCAGCCGGCTTAGATGCGGAATAACTACCACTAGTGCAGAACCGGGCAATAGCACCGGTTCGTAAGGCCCTTTAGTGCCGGTTTGGTAACCGGCGCTAAAATGTAGGCACTAAAGCCCCCCCACTTTAGTACCGGTTCAGCACGAACCGGTGCTAAAGGGCAACCACGTGGCACGAGCCAGCTTCGGGGGCAGGGAGCCCTTTAGTACCAGTTGGTGTCACCAACCGGTATTAAAATGTTGGGGGGGTTGGGTTTATGATTTCTTTTTCATTTAATTTTGTGTTTTCCATTTAATTCTTTTTCGTTTGCTGGTATTTTACGATACTACATATTGTACACGTTATGCATATATATAAATAGAATTTCTAGTAGAACCGATCATAATATATATATATCATCGAATGTCTCACAACCACCATTAATTAATTCACACATATATACACACATGTATATATATACAATTTCTCCTAATTGGTGCCTTCGGAGCCAGTGGCATTAGCCTAGCTAATTGGTGCCTTCGGAGCACGATAACAATTGGAAGTGGTTCATGGGGGCGGTAGCGGGTAATAGTATTCTCCTTTGGGATCTATGACCTGGTCGAGCAAAAATCCCGCTATTTCCTCTTGAATTGCTTCTATGTGGTCCTGTGCTAGGAGCTTGTCCCGCACCTCTTTGAACTGTTAAGAAGGAGATCAATATGCATGTGTATTAGTTGTGTGACTAGATATCGATAATGGTGTTAAAATTGTGAATAGTGTTCTGACAATCGATATCGTCCCACTCCTGTCTTTGAGATTTGCTCCTTTCGGACGCCATCATGCGAATGTTCTCGCAAACGTAGTATGCACATAGATCATTCCCCGGCGCCTGCTTCAGGGCCTTTACGAGAATGGAATTTTGATCAGATAATAATTAATCAAGCATGATAATTAAAGAGATGGCAGCTAGCTAGTACTACTTAATTACTTACCTTGGGTCGATACCATTTCAGACTTTGTTTCCATGGGACTGGAGTGGCCCTGATGAACTTTGCCCAAGCCCTGCCCGCCGACAAAGAAAATGAATAAATGGGTTATTAAATAGTTCTTATCAGGAAATGACGAACTAATTAAATAGGCCGAGATATAGTTAATAATGATTTACCTGTTGACTATCCCCTTCACGATGGTGTAGTCACTTGCTTTCTTAAGTAGCGAGTCTAGTACTTCAACTGTTCCTTCATCAACTTTAATTATTAACAAGATCTAGTGAAATATGCATGCACACACGTTTGCATGTCTTAATTAAGAGGGCATATGTAAGCAAAAACATGTAGCTATAGCTAGTAGGGAAAAACAGAATTTGTAGTACAAGACAGTGTGACTCACTGGAAGTTGTAAGGAAGTAGTATATCTTCATTGTATTTGAGTTCCTTGAAGAACCGTAGCATGCTTTCCTCTACACATTTTGCGTGATATGGATCTATTTTCCATGTGTATTCATTAATGGTATTTGGGTCAACGAACCCAATGCCATAGCGTCCACCTTTTTTCATTTCATAAATCTTCATCCTGCATAATACCACAGAAAAGAATATAGTGAGGATAATTATAGGTAATGATTGATCAAAATGATCAGCTAGCTTGAGACTTAAATTACAGAAAGAAATCACTTACAGACAATAGCAACTGATAATAGATTTGTCGAGTGCGTCTTTATTGTATAGCTGAAAAAGTTCTGAATACTCAACGGTCACAGCTTTCTTATGGTAGTAATGCTCCTCGTTGACATTCACCATGAGGGACTCTCGATTGGAAATCTTGGTAATGTCCATGTACCATTGATGCAATTCATACATTCTCGTTGGGAGCTTATTGACCTCCTCTGGCTTGACCAAAGGTTGGCCCCGGGCATATTTCCGTTTTATTTCCTCCTCTCTAGTCGGAGACATGGGCTCGATATCGAGGAGTTGTCCAACTGTGATCCCGATCGATTCAGCCTGCGCAATATGCTCCTCAGTTATTAGCACATCGCCCAGCCCGGGAACGTTAACAGTTTGCCCACAATAATATTGGGCGCGCCTACTCTCATGTGTTGTTGGCACAACAAGCGAGGGGATTGATTGCGCCGCCTGTTCTCCCAGCTGGGGAACGATTTTACCGCATTTTTTGCCAGCTGATTTGCTTGAGCTCGAGCTCGCCTCTTTCTGTAGACGTGCTCGATTTAACTTCCTGAGGTGGCGCTCATAGTCTGTGTCAACAGGCTTGGGAGCTGGTGGTCTAGCCATACGAATGAAGTGGTCACTCTTTTCCACAGGCACTTTCTCCCTTGGCGGCGGTGGCGGTTTCGGTGCAAAATGGGCTTCCACCTCAGCCTTTGATATGGCTACGTTTTCCTCCTCGGACTTGTCGTAAGGCCCCTGCGGAAGAGGCGCGAGGCTTGGACCATATTGAAATCGCTTGCCTCCACCTGTACCTGCAGTACTACCTCGACTTGTACCGCTACGCACCATAGCTGAGGCGGCTCTCTTCCGTGATTGCTGAGGCGGCAAAGACGGCTGACGTGGCTGAGTTGGAGGAGGAGGAGTGGCCTGAAGCTGTGCCGGACTTGGAGGAGGAGTGGCCTGAAGCTGTGCCGGACTTGGAGGAGGAGTGGCCTGACGCTTTGCCGCACTTGGAGGAGGAGTGGCCTGAAGCTGTGCCGGACTTGGAGGAGGAGTGGCCTGACGCGTTGGTGGACTTGGAGGAGCGGGAGTCTGCTGACTCGGTGGCGGACTGCGACGAGGAGTCGGATGACGCGGTGTCGGTGGCCTTCGAAAGATGATGCAATCCTTTCTCCATAGGATGATATGATGGTTGGCCTCTCCTAGTGTGTGCTCATCGTCACCTCCAGGAATGTCAAGCTCTAGCCTCGAATATTGGTCCACCACCTCATCAACCAAGACACGAGCATAGCCCGCTGGAATCGGGTTGCAATGGAAGGTTGCCTCGGGGGGATTTGTAAAAGCAAGGGCGTCCGCCACCTTCATGGATATGTTCTTCATTTTGAAGTGTAGCTCGCAGTTAGTGTTCTCCATGATGTCATCCACTGGGTAGCTATCCAGCAATGCGTCGCCCGGGGCGGAACCCATGTTGCTTCTCGGCATGGATGGGACGGTGCTATCCATTGGTGGATCATCCGCTAGCTGCTGAGACCCCCTTTGCTGGCTAAGTGAGTCAATCTGCTCCTACTGCCGTTGGAATTTGATTGCCAAGTCCGCGTGCGCTGATTCTAGGCCTTGAAGGCGTTCATAGTCTAGCTTCCTCTGCTCCTCCTCCATCTTCCTCTCCTCCGCAATCTTCTTTCTCACACGGGTTCTGTAGTCGGTGTTCTAGTCTGAAAACCCCTCATACCACGGAATAGCGCCCATGCCTCGTGTTCTTCCCGGGTGTTCAGGATTTCCCAGGGCACGCGTAAGCTCGTCGTTCTCTCTGTTGGGATCGAACAACCCGGATCGAGCCTCTTCCATTGCAACAAGTAGCTTATCTTCGGCTCCGTCCAGACATGCCTTCTTCGAAACTTTGCCTGTCTTCGGGTCCAACTCCCCCCCATGCGCATAGAACCAAGTCCTGCACCTGGGGGCCAGCTCAATGTTTCTAGAGTGACACCTGCATCGAGCATCTCTTTCTCAGACTTATCCCACTTAGGCATTCCCACCGCATAGCCACCTGGCCCCAGCTTATGGAACTTATCCTTTTTTGTGGCATTGGCCTTGTTTATTCTCGACCGTTCCTTAGATAATTCCGAATCCTTGAATTTCATGAAATCGTCCCAATGAGCACTTTGGTTCTCTAGTGTTCCCTCGAATACTGGAGTCTTCCTTCCTCCATTGACGTACTTGGCCCATTCACGAATCTTGTGGTTCTTGAATGCAACCGCCATCTTCCTAAGAGCAGCGTCCTTGACTTTCTCCACATCTGCATCTATGAAATGATCTCGTAGGGTGAAATGTTCCATGAGCGTTTCCCAAAGCAAATGTTTTTGCCTGTCGTTGACAAAAGTAACTCCTGGACATGGCTTTGCTGGCTCTCTCCATTCTTGAAGGGAGATCGGGAGTTGGTCCTTCACAAGAACTCCGCACTGATGAATTCAACTTTTTGTTCGGGCCTCGTTTCGTCCTGTTGCCTGAAGATTTGCTCGATCCAGATGGCTGAAAGAAGAAAGATCGATTCGTTAATATATCTTCAAGTCATTTAAAACATGTGATGATCACCAGATGCCTACTTATATAAATATATATACCTCGCCGGTCTTTGTTGTTTCAAGATCAACATTTTCTTCGTCATGTTCATAGTTCATGACTTCATCAATTCGGTCGTCGCGATCGAATATCATATCACCCTCCCCGGTGTTGTTTAGATATCCGGAGCCGTCATAATCTTCTTCATTCTGATCATCATCTGGCCCGCGAGGATTGCGTATGATATTGAACAGGGCCTCTTCTCCCTCTCTGTCGGTATTGTCCGCCATAGGTTTTGTTTAACAAATCCAAAAGAAATATATTCAAATTACAATGCATGGATGCAATCAATTAATAAGGAAAAACTGAATCAATCATAGTACATAATAAGCATCATCGAATATAATCTCGAATACGTCGTCTCAAATAATAGATATAATCTCGAATACATCGTCTTGACTAATAGATATAATCTCGAATACATCGTCTGGAATAATAGATATAATCTCGAATACATCGTCTTGAATAATAGATATAATCTCGAATACATCGTCGGATCATGCGGCGCGGGCGGTGGACACCCAAAGAGAAGGAACCCTCACATGATCATAGCTGAAGTGAGATCCCTGAAGAAACTGCCAGGTATTGGAGAACCTGCCGCCCTCTAACGCAACCATGTAGCGATGGACGTGCTCGTCCTCCTCCCTGACACGGCGACGTACCACCTCCGGCGGGGCCGGCTCCTTCCGCACCAAAACTGGCCCACGCGAACGCCACCAAACGAGATCAGGGTGGACGACCGGGGCCGGGTTCCTCATCAAGCGGCGCGCCCCTCCAGGCAGCACCTCCCAGTGCCAGCCCGGCGGAGCCCAGTCCCGGACATGGGTCACCCGGATGTCGTCGCGGACGGGTCGACGGCGAGGATGCGGGCCGGGCATCGTCGAGAACAAATACTAGCTATATGCCCGCAAAAAGTAACATTTTTTTAATGATTGGATTTTGATAACTAAAATTTCTAACATTTCTATATAACTAACATTCCTATAACATTTCTATCAATGCTATATAACTAACATTTCTATAACATTTCTGATACTTCTATAACTAAAAAACAGAAAAAAAAAAGTTATAACATTTCTATATATATAACTAACATTTGTATAACATTTCTAATATTTCTATAACTAAAAAAAGAAAAAATTCTAACTTTTTTATAACTATTTCTATAACTAAAAAACAGAAAAATTCCTAACAATTCTAACTTTTCTATAACATTTCTAACAATGCTATATAACTAACTATTTCTATAACTAAAAAAGAAAAAATTCTAACTTTTTTATAACGATTTCTATAACTAAAAAACAGAAAAAAAAAATCCTAACAATTCTAACTTTTCTATAACATTTCTAACAATGCTATATAACTAACTATTTCTATAACTAAAAAAAGAAAATTTATAACATTTTTATAACTATTTCTATAACTAAAAAAACTAAAAAAATGTATGTGTGTGTGTGTGCTCACCGGCGAGGCGAGAGGCGACGGGGACGGCAACGGGCGCGGCGACGACGGGGATGGCGATGATGGGGACAGGGAAGGGGCGGTGATGACGGGGACGGGCCGGGGCGGCGACGACGGGGACGGGGCGGCGATGACGGGGACGGGGACGACGCGCGGGACGGGCCGGGACGGCGCGGCGGTGACGACGGGGACGACTGGGACGGGGCGGCGGCGAGGGATATGGAGATGGGGGCGGCGGGCGACGGGGCAGAGGAGAAGAAGCAGATGAGAAACTGAAATTTTTGAAGTATTTAGTTATATAGGATGGACCTTTAGTACCGGTTGGAGCCACCAACCGGTACTAAAGGCTTGTTTTGGCCAGGCCAAGCAGCGGGAACCGCACACCCATTAGTACCGGGTGGTGGCTCCAACCGGTACTAAAGGGGGGGCCTTTAGTACCGGTTGGAGCCACCACCCGGTACTAAAGGGGGTGCGCTGGCAAGGTGCTGTGCGGCAAGTTTAGTCCCACCTCGCTAGCCGAGGGGCGTCCGCACTGGTTTATAAACCCCCGTGCGGTAGCTCTCTCGAGCTCCTCTCCAAAGCAGGCCTACTGGGCCTACATGTTCTATGCTGCCTTGTGGGCCTACCGGGCCTTTGTGGGCCTGCATCCTGGCCCAACAACAGGTTGGGTTTCTAGTCGTATGCAGGCCGCTCTGGCCCAGTAGGCGGGCTTTTTTATTTTTTTGCTTTATTTATTTTTAGTTGTTTTTTTGTGTATTTAGAGTTTCTTTGTGAATATTTTTGCTTTAGGTACAAAAAATTACAAACTTTCTGTTAGTGCCCGTAGTTTTCAAATTTGAATAGTTTAAATTTTGAATTATTTGAAATTAGTGTGAATCACTAGTTTGTGAATAACTTAACTTTAGAAATCAGTAAAGGCATGAAAGAATTTGTTTGCACATAAAATTTCTTCGCGTTTCAAATGCCAAAACACATAACTACCTAACTATTACAGAGATTCCCTCCTGGGTGTGAAACACAAAAGAAAGTGATGATAGTGAAGCCGATCACATCCCAAATCTTTGGGTGTGGAACTTTTTCTTCGCGTGTGTACCTTTGCGCCGTAACCATGGAAAATCTTCATCATCTAACGGGATGCTCGGGTCAATATTCACTGTGAATGGAGCAATTTCATCAAACTTTTCATAATTTTCTGACATGTCTGTCTTGTCATCCACTCCCACGATGTTTCTCTTCCCAGAAAGAACTATGTGCCGCTTTGGCTCATCGTATGATGCATTCGCTTCCTTATCTTTTCTTTTTCTTGGCTTGGTAGACATGTCCTTCACATAGAAAACCTGTGCCACATCATTGGCTAGGACGAATGGTTCGTCTGCATACGCAAGATTGTTGAGATCCACTGTTGTCATTCCGTACTGTGGGTCTTCCGTTACCCCGCCTCGTGTCATATTGACCCATTTGCACCGAAACAAAGGGACCTTCAAACCACGTCGATAGTCAAGTTCCCATATGTCCTGTATATAACCATAATATGTTTCCTTTTCTGTCTTGGTTTCTGCATCAAAGCGGACACCACTGTTTTGGTTGGTGCTCTTCTTATCTTGGGCGATCGTGTAAAATGTATTACCATTTATCTCGTACCCTTTGAAAGTCATTATATTCGAAGATGGTAACTGGGACAGCAAGTACAGGTCATCTTCAATAGAGGTGTCGTGCATGGTACGTGTCTGCAACCAGCTAGCAAAACTCCTGGTTTGTTCACGTGTAATCCAGTCATCAGACCGCTCCAGGTGTTTGGAGCGTAGCAAATTCTTGTGTTCATCCATATACGGAGCCACCAAGGCGGAATTATGTAGAACTATGTAGTGTGCTTCAGTGAGAGAATGTCCGTCCATACATATTATTTGTTCCCCTCCTAGCGTGCCTTTTCCATCCAGTCTGCCCTTATGCCGCGATTCAGGAACACCAATCGGCTTAAGGTCAGGAATAAAGTCAATACAAAACTCAATGACCTCCTCATTTTCATGGCCCTTGGAGATGCTTCCTTCTTGCCTAGCATGGTTATGGACATATTTCTTTAAGACTCCCATGAATCTCTCAAAGGGGAACATATTGTGTAGAAATACAGGACCCAAAACGTTAATCTCTTCGCATAGGTGAACTAGGACGTGCGTCATGATGTTGAAGAAGGATGGTGGGAACACCAACTCGAAACTGACAAGACATTGCACCAAATCATTCTCTAACCTTGGTATGATTTTTGGATCGATTACCTTCTAAGAGATTGCATTGAGAAATGCACATAGCTTCACAATGGCTAATCGAACGTTTTCCGGTAGAAGCCCCCTCAATGCAACCGGAAGCAGTTGCGTCATAATCATGTGGCAGTCATGAGACTTTAGGTTCTGGAACTTTTTCTCTACCATGTTTATTATTCCCTTTATATTCGACGAGAAGCCAGACGGTACCTTAATACTAAGCATGCATTCAAAGAAGATTTCCTTCTCTTCTTTGGTAAGAGCGTAGCTTGCATGACCCTGATGTATGCCGTCTTTTCTGTGCATACGTTGCTGGTCCTCCCGTGCCTCAGGTGTATCTTTTGTCTTCCCATACACGCCCAAGAAGCCAAGCAGGGTCACACAAAGATTCTTCGTCACGTGCATCACGTCGATTGCGGAGCGGACCCCTAGGTCTTTCCAATAGGGCAGGTCCTAAAATATAGGTTTCTTCTTCCACATGGGTGCGCGTCCCTCAGCGTCATTCGGAACAGGTTGTCCACCAGGACCCTTTCCAAAGACCACCTTCAAATCCTTGACCATATCATGTACATCAGCACCAGTACGGTGGCGAGGCTTCGTCCGGTGATCCGCCTCACCTTTGAAATGCTTGCCTTTCTTTCTTACGGGATGCCTGCTCGGAAGAAATCGACGTTGTCCTAGGTACACATTCTTCTTACAATTAGCCAAATATATACTGTCGGTATCGTCCAAACAGTGCGTGCATGCGTGGTATCCCTTGTTTGTCTGTCCTAAAAGGTTACTGAGAGCAGGCCAATCATTGATTGTCACGAACAGCAATGCCTTTAGGTCAAATTCTTCCCCCATGTGCTCATCCCATGCACGTACACCTGTTCCATTCCACATTTGTAAGAGTTCTTCAACTAATGGCCTTAGGTACACATCAATGTCGTTGTCGGGTTGCTTAGGGCCTTGGATGAGCACTGGCATCATAATGAACTTCCGCTTCATGCACAACCAAGGAGGAAGGTTATACAAACATAGAGTCACAGGCCAGGTGCTATGGTTGATGCTCTGCTCCCCAAAAGGATTAATGCCATCTGCGCTTAGACCAAACCATACGTTCCTTGCGTCATCTGCAAACTCCTTCCCATACTTTCTTTCGATTTTTCTCCACTGCGACCCGTCAGCGGGTACTCTCAACTTTCCGTCTTTCTTACGGTCTTCTCTATGCCATCGCATCGCCTTGGCATGCTCTTTGTTTTGGAACAAACGTTTCAACCGTGGTATTATAGGAGCATACCACATCACCTTGGCAGGAATCTTCTTCCTGGGGCGCTCGCCCTCGACATCACCAGGGTCATCGCGGCTGATCTTATAGCGCAATGCACCGCATACCGGGCAAGCGTTCAAATCCTCGTACTCACCGCGGTAGAGGATGCAATCATTAGGGCATGCATGTATCTTCTGCACCTCTAACCCTAGAGGGTAGACAGCCTTCTTTGCTTGGTACATACTCTCGGGCAATTCGTTGTCCTTTGGAAGCATATCCTTTATCATTACCAGCAACTTTCCAAATCCCTTGTCAGATACACCATTCTCTGCCTTCCATTGCAGCAATTCCAGTGTGGTGCCCAGCTTTTTCTTGTCACCTACGCAATTCGGGTACAACAATTTTTGTGATCCTCTAACATGCGCTGCAACTTCTTCTTCTCCAAATCACTTGCGCAGTTTCTCTTTGCATCGGCAATGGCCCGACCTAGATCATCAACGGGCTCATCCGATGCCTCTTCTTCAGCTTCTTCCCGCATTGCCAGCTCAGCTTCTTCCCGCATTACCGGCTCAGCTTCTTCCCTCATTGTTGTATCATTGTATTCAGGGAACCCATGGCCAGGATAGTTGTCGTCGTCCTCTTCTTCTTCATTGTCTTCCATCATAACCCCTCTTTCTCCATGCTTGGTCTAAACATTATAGTGGGGCATGAAACCGGACTCAAACAAGTGGACGTGAATGGTTCTTGACGTAGAGTAATTGCGACCATTCTTACAGCCAGCACATGGACAATACATAAAACCATCCGCTCGCTTGTTTGCCTCAGCCGCAAGCAGAAAAGTATGCACGTCATTAATGAACTCGGGAGAGCATCGATCATCATAGATCCATTGCCGGCTCATCTTCAATACACAGCACCGAAAACATCGAATTAATACAATACATAAAGTTCATACGTAAAGTTCATACATAAAGAGCATACAACACAATGCAACAAACAAATAACTCTCTAGCTAAAGAATTTAAATGCAACAACAAATGCGATCAAGATCGCAACTAAGGTAACAATTGATCCAACAGCATAATGATACCAAGCCTCACTATGAATGGCATATTTTCTAATCTTTCTAATCTTCAAGCGCATTTTCTCCATCTTAATCTTGTGATCATCGACGACATCGGCAACATGCAACTCCAATTCCATCTTCTCCCCCTCAATTCTTTTCAATTTTTCCTTCAAATCCTCGTTTTCTCTTTCAACTAAATATAACCTCTCGACAATAGGGTCGGTTGGAATTTCGGGTTCAACTACCTCCTACATACAAATATCTATGTCAACTTGATGGGCATAATTTGTCATAAACACAAAATGCAATGAATAGTTTTAAAAGAGAATATACCACATCTGAATCATAACTCGGACGAGGGCCGACGGGGACGGATATCAAAACCATGGCACCATGCATAACAAACAACGTATGGGTAAGATAATTATACGAGTAACTATATATCCAAATCACACAAACATCATTTTTTTATATAAAACTTCATGAACAAGAGGCTCACCACAAGGTGGTGCCGGCGACGGGACGTTGCGAGCGATCGACGGTGGTTACGACGGAGATTTAGAAGGTACTAAGTAAACCACACCTACATATGCAAAACTAAGTGTTATTTTTGACCTCAAATTGCATATAAATCAAATACTAGCACATATATATAATTCCTCCCAAATTACTAAACTCAAAAATCAATCACTATATAAAGCATTGCACGAGCTAATCTAGCAACGAGAGATGAAAGGAAAGAGTTGCTAACCTTTGTGATCATTTGAATGGATGGGGGCCTTCAAATCTTGGGCAAAATGTGTGATGAGCTTAAGAGGAAGAAGGAAAAGAACAGAGAGGAGAGGGGAAAGGGGAAGAAGAGAGCGAGATCGGGTGGACAAAGGGTCTATGTACGATGACCTTTAGTACCGGTTCGTGATACGACCCGGTACTAAAGGTGCTGGAGGGGCCCCGGACTGACAACATCCTGCCACCACTCACTTTAGTACCGGTTCGTGGCACGAACTGGTGCTAAAGGTTCGCCACGAACCGGTACTAATGAGAGCGGCCCGGCTAGCCGTTGGAACCGGCACTAATGTACACATTAGTGCCGGCTCAAATTCAAACTGGCACTAATGTGCTTCACATTTGACCCTTTTTCTACTAGTGTACTCTTCGTAAGCCATTGTAAGAGTGGACAAAATGGTGGACGAGATAGGGGAGCGGCCCGGTCATGAACGGACGTGTGTCCAGAGTGGGTTTCTCGGCTTCCACACGGGCGGGTTTCATGGAGGCGTTTGAATGCGGCACGGAGGCGTGTTCAGCCGGGCGTGCCGCGAGTGGCGCCCTCGACTCTGACCTAGGACACCGCGCTATTCTTCCACTGACATGTGGGCTCTTTGGGTGCATGGCATGCATGTCAGTGAGCCAACGCAGGCAGCGCACAGTAGAGGAACCTTTGGTGGGCTAGGGCTGTCAGAAGCGGGCATTTCATAAACCGATGATTGTTCATTGAGTGTGACGTCATCTTTTTCATGTAGATAAGCCTACTATGTTGATAGCCCGTTAGATACGTTGTGATTCATAAAGACCGCTGCAAACATCAATGTTCTGCTTATCACAGATAAGAGATTAATACCCGTAACAATCCATGTCCTTAACAAAGGGTGCATGCACGTATAGGTTGAACGTGTGTCTTGCGTCGTGTGCTATGTGCATGTAGGCATGCGAGTGTTGCGTGTGTGCAAGGGTACGTTTTAGTGTTGCATGCATGGGTGCGTACGTACGTGTGTTCGTGAGTGCATGTGTACGTGTCAGTGTTGCACGACAGCATGCGTGTGTGTGTACGTGGCAGTGTTGCACGCCTACATGCGCGCGTGTCTTGCGTGCGTGCATGTGTACATGCGGGGTGAGGCTACACGTCAGTCGACTGACTTTTTCATCTCTGGTCATTAGATTTTTCCAACCGTTGGATACGAAATCAAGGGCCTCCAGTTTATCATCAAACTCCACCCCCCCCCCTGAGCCGCCAGCCACCACCGGCCGAACCGCCAGCCCCCGCCGCCCGCGGCCGGCCCGCCCTCCCCGAAACCACTCATTTATTACCATTTTTGTCCTTCATATACGCGCTGATGGGTGGGCCCTATGGTAATGTACGCTGCTGAATGTGGACCGTTTGACTGGTCAATTGATCGTGTTATCAACAAATTACGGAGCTGTATGGTGAGCCAGTGACCGTATGATCACCCTAAAATGTGCTCTTGTTTTATTAACACAGTACAGACTCAAACTATCATTTCTTTCTTTCATATACGGGCTGACAGGTGGGCCCCACGGTTACGTGCCCCGATGGTGCAACACTAGTTGCGCCGTGTGGAATGTTTAACTGGTCAATTGATTGTGTCATCAACAAAATACGGAGTTGTACGGGTGAGCTAGTGACCGTATAATCATGATATGTATTTGTTTAACACGGTACAGACGCAAGGGCTCATATATACGCGCAAGCACTCACCGCTATAAGCGCACACACGCGAACCCTACCCCCATGAGCACCTTCGAGAGAGTGGGCCAGCATATATGATCTTGAGATTTTACGAAGTCACCATAGGTGCCTCGTAGTCGAGTGGAACGTCTCCTCCCACTGAACGTACGTCACCGGAAAATACTGAAATTAACACAAGATAAATGCGAGCACCGGGACTTTAACCTTGGTGGGCTCGAGAAACCATTGTCCTCTAACCATCCAACCACATGTTGGTTAGCACGACAAAATGTATGTGGTGACCGTGATGAGCTTATTCTGAAGTCCAGTGACCATACCGTGCTTTCGCTTCAAATACAATGACCGTAAGTGTCGTCAACAAAATACGGAGCACGCATCAAATGCAAAGTCCGTCAGTGTTATCAACAAAATATGGAGACGTATCGTGAGCTAGATACCGTTGTACTATTGTATATGCTTATTTTCTTAGTGGCAGATTGCGTGTGTGGTGTGGTGGGCACATCAGTTCTAGTTGTGGTGGGTCAACATGAAGACTCATGGGTCGGTTCCATCCTGCGCCACATATAGGTTGGACCGAGACGTGTTATACGAAGACCCATGTGGAGGACTCGGCGTAAAACACGAAGCTACCAGAGTCACGGAGGACTCTATCCCCACTGGTGATAAGCCGACTATATATGATTTGTAACCCTAGGCCCTTAGTATGTTATACAAGCTTGGGGGCTAGTTCGTCGATAGTATACACACACGCACAATGCCTGGTATTCACGTGTACTTTGTACACACCCCTATCACTAATATACAGTACCAGGAGTAGGATCTTTCGTCAACTGCAATTGAATTCTAGCATGTGCATGTGTTTATTTCATATTATCGATCCATGGAGTGAGAGCGGTTTGAAATACAGGCAATGGATGCTTTTGCAACTCATATATAAACATTAATTAGTTCACTCCATGTTGTTAGTGTGAAGCACTTTATACATTTGTCACTTGCATGGATACATTCCAAATTGCTAGCTATGAAATAGAATACATGTCGAATTCAACATAAAGGGGGTTTCGAAGATTCGAATTCATAGGAAGTGCATTCATCTATTTGAACCCGAGATAATGGCATTTGTAAATCATATGTAAAAGGGGGCATCAATGTTTGTTGAGAGTTTGAACATGCTATATATATTCATAAGCATATCTAACTTTTTTTGCAACCAAGGAGATTATATTTGGAACCATGCATGAACTGAGGTAAGTTGCATATTTTTTTAATATATACTCATGTATAATGTATATTCAAATGTACCCCCTCCATTCCAAAATAATTGTAGCTTTAGGATTTTCAAGAGTAAAGATTTGTGAAGTTTGACAAATCCTGAAAGTTCAATTCAAGAGAACCGAAAAAGTTAAATGCTTCTGCTCCCAAATATTAAGGGCTCCTTTGATTCAAAGGAATTGCATAGGATTTTTGGAGGATTTAAACCCTTAGGAATTTTTCCTGTGATGCTCGTTTGATTCGTAGGATTGGCATCCTTAGGAATTTTTCCATATGATCCATTTGTACTACATTTTGGAGGAAAATTTCCATCCACTCAAACCTCTTTGTAGAATTCCTTTGTTTTTCCTATGCTATCAAACATTCTTTCAAATCCTGTAGGATACTATGGGACATGTCACCCTATTCCTGCATTTTTCCTATTCCTTCATTTTGACAATCCTGTGAATCAAAGAGGCCCTGAACGAAGTGCCAAATAGGCCTCTGGTCACCCGAAACCGTGCGAGACTAATGTTTTGGTGGTAGGAAACTACTGTCCTGACTCTGGCCCGTGTAGCCTATCGGCCCGATGTCCAAAGGTCTAAACCGGGGTAGGTTTGTAACTTCACCAAGACGCTAGAGAAGCATTCATACGCCATGGGCGCCTACCATGCGCTCGGCCGAAATCTATCCCGCCCACATTTGGGACACCTGACATGACTGTCCTACCCCCAACCCGCAATATGTCCGAAATTTTAGATGGGGGGAAAGTTTGTAACTTTCCCCAAATTTCAAACAAGCACGTCTCAAACCGAAACATTGTCCCCCCTTAGTTCCCCGCCTCCCTTCGTTTCCCCATTCATACTCCGTGGGCGCGAAAACGCCCTCTCCACCAGCCGCGAAACCCTAGCCTCCTCCGTCCTCCACCCCATAGCGGCCAATCCACCGCCTCCCTCCTCCATCATGCCGGAGCCGATACCCCGACGTCGTCGTCCAACGCAACCGCAACCGCAACGCCCTCAGGACTTAGCAGTTGAAGCCGAGGCAGAGCTGCCTCCACGACGTCGACGCCGACGTGCGCCGTACCAGAACCACTCCGACCATGCCGTCCTGCGCCTCACTGCTCCACTGTCGCAACCGTCCACCGCGCCGGAGCTATTCCCGCTACGCCGTTGTTCGCCGCCTCGGATCTGCTTCCCCGCCGCCGATAGACGGCCACCGCACCACACTCAACAACTTGGCCATGGGTTCGTCCAAGGTTGCACCGTCCTCCAAAACTTCTGGTTTCTGGCGAACAACAAGAAGATCGTCGGAAAAACAGAAGGAGGACACAACACTGCCAGCAGAAAGAGGTACTCCTCTTCCCTTATTCGTGCAAATCTTACGTCTCCGCTCACACCGTATTCATCCCACGAAAGAAACTAGTTGAGCGCTTCTTACTGCATCTTCTTTGTGATACTAAATGCATAATGTTTCCTTCCTTTTACTATTTCACCTTTGCTAGAGGTCAGTAGCCCGCCTGGATTTCAATTCAGGGTCAGTCGAACCACAATTAAAAGAAGCAACACCCGCTTAGGCGCGCGGAGCACCTAGTCCGCTTGTTCCCCGGGGACGCGGCGCATCGGTGTCTATCATAGGGGTGTGGGGCACAGGAGCTGCTTGCGCCCGATCTGGAGGTCGGCGGGGCTTGAATGGATGGCTGGGGGGCGGTGCCAAGCACGGCGGTGCGGTGAGGTCGAGGGGAGGGCGCAGGCAGGGGAGGAATACTGGGCCGGTGGTCGTTGGCGTTTCGAGGAAGATCGTCAACACTGACTCGCTGGAGCTAGATGAAGGCGATCTTCCCGTTCTTTGTACATCAGACGGTGCAGAAAAAATGGACTGGCCTATTTGCTTTCAGTCGACTGTTATTTTCATAGAATCCTGTAGTAATTTAGTGTGCCATGCATGTTGTAGAGCTATCATATGTCTTATGTCATTTATTTCTCACTGACCTGCTATCTTCTACCTTTACACTGTACTAATTGTGCACACACTTCACCCATACTCACACTATTGTTTTTTTATGCATGGGTATTTCAGACTCTGACGCAGTGTTGATGAATGCAGAAAAGAAAAGACAGAAGTTGCTCCAGTGTAATTCAAAGGTAAGCACTAAGCGTTCCAGCACTCTAACGGGTGCAGTGTCAGCAGTTGGAGACAGTAAACTTAGCTCTGCAGTTGATGATCTCAATTTCCACACACAACCATCCCAGGTGCTTGCTTTAACTTCGCGCTATCAAATGTGGTTGCATGTTGCATATGGTGTCTAGCTTGTATTGCTTCCAATTTGGTTAAATTGCATCTGCTTACTTTACACATTATACCTTTGATAATGACATGCCTTCCTGTTTTTGATACATACTACATATGTCTATTAACCATGTTTGTACATCAAACTAATGCTCTTTTGTATCCCTCGTCAATCACTTATGATGAGACAGTCACCCGGATGGGTTTCTGTGAGACGCCATACTCGTTTAAAGAGTGCAGTGTCATCCTCGCCACATGATTCTCAAGAAACAGCAAGGCTAAATGAAGATAGTCAACGTAGCTCTCTAGTTGATCACCGCAATTCCCCCACACCACCATCGCAGGTGCTTGCTCTTACTTGGCAGTGTGATATGTAGTGTTCGTCTTACATGAAAGTAGTGTTCGTCAGTATCATGCATCAATGAGTTCTGAAGAGCAAATTTTATTCCTTTTTCTTGTGGGTTTGACTTGACAAGGCAAAATTAAGAAAGAGGAAGGAAAAGAGTAAGGAAGGCGATGATGGTGGTCCTCTGCAGCAACGTAAACGGAGCATCTGTACCGATTCTCCTTGTACTGATAGTGCACTACAAGGTCCAAGTCTCCGCTCCCCTACTCCACCATCCAAGGTGCTTGCTCTAACTTGGCAGTGTGATATCTGGTTGCATGTTGCATATGGTGTCTAGCTCTTATTGCTCCTAATTAGTGTAAACTGCATCTGCTTAGCTTGCACATGATACATGTGAATATGACACGCTTTCCTGTTTTTGGTACATACTATATCTGTCTATCACACCATGTTCTTACATGGAACTACTCTTCTTGTGTATCCTACATCAGTCACTTATGATGGGACACCTTTAAGTTGGCAGTGTGATATTGGTTTGCGTCTTGGATATGATTTCTAGCATGTATTGCTTCTAGTTTGATGAACGCCACCTATGACGAGACAGTTTTAACTTGGCAGAGTGATATTGACTGCACCTTCCATATGGTGTCTTGCAGTGTTTCTAATTTGTTGAAGTGCCTTCTACTTAGTTACCATATCCATAGGTGTGAATATGTCAAGCCGTCCATTTTTTCGTACATATTCCATCCTCGTGTCATGACTTTGCCTTTCATCACAGTAGTGTTCGTCAGTATCATGCATGAATGAGTTCTGAAGAGCGAATGATATTCCTTTTTCTTATCGGTATGACCTCACAATGCAAAATCAATAAAGCTGAAGGAAATTGGCAAGGCATTGGATGATGGTGGTCCTTCCGAGCAACTAAAATGGAGGTTCTCTACAGATTCTACTCCGCCATCCTCCCAACAAGATTCGCAAGACAACGCAAGGCTAGATAGTCAACGTAGCTGTGTAGATGATGAGCACATCTCCCCTACTCCACCATCACAGATGCTTGCTCTAACTTGGCACTATTATATGTGGTTGCATGTTGCGTATGATGTCTAGCTTGTATTGCTTCTAACTTTGTTGAATTGCATCTGCTTACTTTACACATAATGCCTGTGAATATGACATGTGTTCCTATTTCTACATCAGACTACTATTCTTGCATATCCCGCATCAGTCACTTATGATAAGGCACCTTTAAGTCGCCACTGTGATATTGGTTGTGTCTTGCATATGATTTCTAGCATGTACTGCTTCTAATTTGTTGAAACGCCATACAGTTTGAACTTGGCAGAGTGATATTGGTTGCATCTTTCATATGGTGTCTACCTTGCAGTGCTTCTAATTTGTTGAAATGCCTTCTGCTTAGTTACCACATCATAGGTGTGAATATGTCACACCATCCTATTTTTCATACATATTCCATCCTCGCATCATGTGTTTGCCTTTCATCCGAGTAGTGTTCGTCAGTATCATGCATGAATGAGTTCTGAAGAGCGAATTTTATTCTTTTTTCTTATTGGTTTGACTTCACAATGCAAAATCATTACAGCTGAAGGAAATTAGTCCGGCAGTGGATGATGGTGGTCCTTCGGAGCAACTCAAACAGGGAGTCTCTACAGATTCTACTCCGCCATCCTCCCAACAAGATTCGCAAGACAACACAAGGCTGGACAGTCAACGTAGCTGTGTAGATGATGAGCACATCTCCCCTACTCCACCATCACAGGTGCTTGCTCTAACTTGACACTATTATATGTGGTTGCATGTTGCGTATGATGTCTAGCTTGTATTGCTTCTAACTTGAATTGCATCTTCTTACTTTACACATATTGCCTGTGAATATGACATGTGTTCCTGTTTCTAGAACATACGTGTACATGATGAGCACATCTCCCCTACTCCACCATCACAGGTGCTTGCTCTTACTTGGAACTGTTATACGTGGTTGTGTTTTCCGTATGATGTCTAGTTTGTATTGCTTCTGATTATGTTGAATTGCATCTGCGTAGCTTACAACTTATACCTGCAACGATCACTTGCCCATAAGACACATTTAACTTGGGACTGTGATGTAGGTTGCATCTTGCATTGTCTTCTAGCTTGTACTGCTTCTAATTTCTTGAAATGGCTCTTACAACGAGACACTTTTTACCTGATAGAGTGATATTGGTTGCATGTTCATATGGTGCCTAGCTTTCATTTCTTCTAATTTTGTTGAAATGCCTTCCGCTTACTGTTTTTTCATACATATTCCATCCTCCTATCGTATGTGTGAATATGAAACGATGTATTTTTTTGTATATATTCCATCCTCCTATCCTGCACTTGCCTTACATCAAAGTAGTGTTCGTCTGTATCATGCATCAACCAGTTATGCAGAGCTAATTTTATTCATCTTCTTGTGGTTTTGACTTCATAAGGCAATATCAAAAAATAGGAAGGAAAAGAGTAAGTTAGGGGATGTTGGTGGTCCTCTGCATCGATGCAAACAGAGACTCTCTAGATTTGCCACTGCTACTGCTAATGAAGTTGAAGTCCCAAGTCTACATGATGAGTTCATCTCCCGTACTCCACCATCGCAGGTGCTTGCTCTAAGTTGACAGTGTGATAATTAGTTTCATGTTGCATATGTTGTCTAGCCTGTATTTCTTCTATTTTGATTAAATTTCACCTGCTGAGTTTATACGTTATACATGTGCATATGACATGGCTTTCTGTGTCTAGAATACACTGCATCCATCTATCATACCATGTTCTTACATCAAAGTACTGATGTTGTGTATCCTGCATCAGTCACTCATGATTGGATGCTTCTAACATGGCAGTTTGATAGTGGTTGCATCTTGCATTGATTTCTACGTTGTACTGCTTCTAATTTTTCGAATTGCCACTTATGACAAGACACTTTTAACTTGGCAGAGTAATATTGGTTGCATCTTTCATATGGTGTCTAGCTTGCATTACTTCTATTTTCTTGAAAATCCTTCTGCTTAGTTTGCACATCATAGCTGTGAATATGTCATGCCGTCATGTTTTTCTTACATATTCCATCCTCATACGGTTGTCTTACATCAAAGTATTGCTTGTCTGTATCATGCATCAATGAGTTCTGAAGAGTGATTTTATTCTTTTGTGTTGTGGGTACAACTTGACATGGCAAAGTCAAAAAAGAGCAAGGAAAATAATATAGTAGGGAGTGTTGTTACTCGTCAGGTGAAACGGAAAAGGTTCTGCCATTGAGATTCTGCTGGTACTTATAGTGGAGTAGAAGGTCCAAGTCCACCGACTAAATCTACAAACACAGTATCACCTGCTCCACCAGCTGCAGCATCCGCTTCAACTGTACCAGCATCTCAACCAGTTACTCGTTCATTTGCTCCAGAACTGGCCAGTTCCCAAGCTGCCTTCACACCTAACACTACTTCCAAAGCACTGCTGACACAACAGGACTTGGCAAGATCAGATGAACCTCATGAACATCAACACCAAGACGGTACCTGTCCGAGTCAAGTTGCAGTTGCATGCTCCTTTATATGTACTCTCACAGTTTGATGTACACTAACACTTTCCATATTCGTTATTGAACTAGCACCATGACGCAAGCAGAAACAGACATCAGGGATAATGCTTGACAGATTAACAAAATCTAAAGGAGGAAGAATGGAGATCCATTTTGAGGCAGGTTTAAAAAGGTCACGTGACGCTACAGAGTCAGCCAAGTTAGTATCAGAGGCAACCGTTGCCGTTAGGTGTCATGCACGTATCCTCCCAACGTAGACCCAGTACAGGAATGAGAAAGACAATACCCAGTTTAACACCTTCCTTGACCATTTATCCGTAAGTAATGTTATTCATCGCAATTAGTAACATTGTCTTGCTCTGTCCCATACTTTCCAGCTTCCTCCTAATAAGACTTACATTCTTTTTTCAACAGATGAGGTTCAAGTTGGATCCGAAAGATGATGCAACTAGACAAGCATGCACTCATGTTTTTCAGTCTGCTCTACGACAGTATCGGTACCACCTTAGAAAATCTCACTTTGAAGGCAAGTCTAACAATGAAATCGCCCAAACATCTCCAGTGGAATATATTACAGATGAAGACTGGACAGCCCTCGTTAAACACTGGTCTGATCCAAAGTATCAGGTAGGCTATATGTATTTGATCAGACCACATATTGAACTTGCATTTATGTATGTGCCTTACAAGTGTATCTTCTTCTAGGCTAACTGTTTGAAGAACAAAACCAACTGTTCTAAAGTGAAATTCCAACAGACCACAGGAACTCGTAGCTATATTGCACACTACGAGGCTCTTGTAAATAGCTGCTACTTCCTTCTTTTTTGTGTGCCATATTATCGTATCTATATTGACTTGTTCCAATTACAGAGGAAATCCCATGCGGACCAAAAAGAACCTGAACCGAATGCAGTGCAAATCTTCAAGGATTGCCACACCAGCAAGATGAAGGGCATGAGCACATCAGTTCAAGCCGCTGTTGTAAGTCCTTACTCCTCCTGCCTTGAACTGGTTGGTACTGTGATGTGTTCATTTAACTACTTAGTTTGCAGCCAATGTCAGTTACTCTGTTCACTTTTATTCACAGTTGTCTTAACGTATCATTTCACCTTACATGGTTTAAAAGAGATGAAGGATATTCTTTTGGTCTTGATCTGTAATCTAGTTGTTATGTTCACGTGCGCACACAATGATAAGCCTGTTTGTTTTATATCTGTTTGCCCATGATATGAATGATGCCATACTATGTTCATCCTACTTTAAACCATGTCTCTTTATCCTTAGATGTCAACGAATGTGAGGAAATAGACAATACAGTAGGCATGCTACATGGACATATGTTCCGAAAGTGATTTTATTATGTAGTTGGCACTACAATACATGCTAATGTATTATAGTAGTTCACCAAAATAAGTTATGTATAAACGTTTAACCTACTTTGTTTGTTTTTGTCTCATTAGTAACTTATCTGGTACACTAATCTCCAAGTTCAAACTTTCAGGAAGCTATGGAACAAATGATTGAACAGCCACAACCACCTGAAGGTGACGAGGCTACTACAGGCACAATGTCACCTCTTGCTGCAGTGCATCAGTATCTCTCCACTAACAGTGCAAAAAGCACCTTCCTGCGTAATTCTGGGTTGGTTGTCAAGGTAACCTCGTCCAAATCACCTACTGAACAAAATCTTCCTGCTAGACAGAGTGATATATCTGTGCTCCAGACACAAGTCCAATCCCTAGTGGACGTTGTTTCGGAAACAAGAATAGTGGTTGAGAAATGTCGTCAAGATATGAATGGTTTTGAAACCAGACTATTAGACATTCGCTTCGTTGTTCAAGAGCAATGGCGGAAAAAAGGTGGAGATCGTGCTGTTCCATCAGATTCTACAGCCTAAAACATTAGTACTCAGGTCAAATGATCTGTGCTTCTATACATCTGATGGTGCTTTTATCTGGAAGGACTGTAAACTTTATGCCAACAGGCCTTTTGTTGTATGGTTGGAATTTATTTTGTTGTGATACAACATTTATGATGCTGCCTCAGGCTGCAGTAATTACAACGCTATTTTTGTAGTGTAGGTTTATCTTAGTAATGTATTCGGCCTAAAGCTTCGTAGGAGCCCAACATGTCAACATTCGTCGGGCCCATTCCAATTGGGCTAAAAACGATTATGGGCCGAAATTGGCATGTAGCCCACTAAAAATATCTGGGCCTAAATCAGCATAAGCTTTCATATTTTTCTGGTAGGCCTATGCCCATAGTGGGCCTTTAACAGGCCTAAACATAATTTGGGCCCTCAGTAAAAATAGGCCATTTATCTCGAGCCCATAAAATACATGGGCCTTTAATAGACCAAAAGTGAGATTGGGCCCTGATTGTGCCAAATAACCCACTGGACTTTAACAGGCCGAAATTCGGACGGGCCGTAAATGCGCCGACCTAATACACGGGCCTTTAACAGGCCGGAACTTCGGTCGGGCTAGATTATCGTCATTTTTATATGGGCCGTTAATGGGCCCGATATGACATTGGGCCACATATGGCCCATGGTTTAGGTCCGGCATTAATAGGCCGAAAATGACAATAGGCCGAAAGTGGCCCAAAGCTATAGTGGGCCTCTAACAGGCCGAATGTCAGACATGGCCGAATATGACCCAAATCCTTCACGGTCGTTTATGGGCCGAAAGTTTTGATGGCCTGTAAATGGGCCCAAATGAAGCCGGACCTTTAACAGGCCGGAAATACACCGGGCCGTAATTCGGCCCAATTACTTAGCGGACTGTTAACGGGCCAGAAGTGACCATGGGCCGCGTTGATGACAAGTTTAGGACAGGCCATTGACGGGCCAATTTGATAGAGAATGTTGGGCCTTTAGCTGGGGAGGCCCATTATGGTCGGCAAAATCTAGTGGGCCTTTAGCTGGGCGGCCCATTGTGGTCCGCAAAATCTTGTGGGCCTTTAGCTGGGCTGGCCCATTATGGTCCGCTAAATCTTATGGGCCTTCGGTTGGGCCGGCCCATTTAATCTTTGTGGGCCACTTTTGGGCTGGTCCACATGTCAACATATCATAGGCTCATCTCGACTGTTGGATGAGTGACACCTGTGCCAACGCGGAGTTGACGCATGGATCCGTCAGCCAATGAGAATTTTACACGTGGAAAATCGGCATTGGTCGTGGCTGTTAACGGGTTATCGGATTCAAAATCCGACCCGATAGCTTAACAGCGTTCCGTTACGGTGGATGCCACGTGTCGGTTAACCTTGACGAAAGCACTTTTGTGATGCGCGATTTATCGTCATGGAAGTGGACACTTCCGTGATGATAATTTTGGCAATGTCATGGAACACTTCTACGACAGCACAGGTATGACTATCTTGATTCTGTCATAAATTTGTCATGGATGTACATGCATGACAGAAAACGCGACCTACTGTGACAAACACGTATCATCACGGAAGTGTATTTTTTTGTAGTGTAAACGCTTCCGCTTTCGGCCTACAAAGGTACGTGGACACTCTCCCCGCTCATTGCTATGCTTCTCCTGGATAGATCTTGCGTGATCGTAGGAATTTTTTTTAAATGCTCCATTCCCCAACAGACGCTGTCACAAACAATTTAACAGGGAAAATTGTGTGTGATATACCTGTGAACGGAAACGTTTTCCTTGGAGCGACTGTGTGGGATGTACATACAAACGGAAACATTTAGCGGGGACTGACTGTGTGGGGTGTACTTGCGACTAGAAACAGTTTCACCTATATAATTGTATTTTTTTAGCTCTACTGTACGTATTTTCGTATTTGAGCGCTCGCCGGTCGCACACAACCTCATTTTGCCGAGCATGTGTGCCAGGAGGGCATACCCCGACGGTTTCTGGGTCGTGTGGGAAAGACCCTCCTATCGCCGTCACTCACTAGGCAACGGTTCCTAATGTCCTCGCGGAAAGGCGGTCAAAAACCGTTTGTATAGCACCGACGCGTACCAGTGATTGTATCACGTTCTAGTGAATTATCAATGTGAAATGCATGTGCACCAGAAACTATAGTGGATACTCGCTAGCTCTCTGAGGGCAAATTCAACATTAGAATTCTAAAGTTCACAGTTTCACACACATATGGAGTCCTTCCAAAATATGCATTTCAGTACAATAGTTTCTTGAAGCACTTACCCTTTTTTAGGAGAAAGCCATGTCACCATGTACTTTATTTTGTTCATTTTTGGTGGATAATGATTGCTTCTACTCCACTATGTTGGAACTAGTTGCTCCCAACAACGCCCTTAGTTTCTAGCCCAGCCAGCCAGACCAGATATTGTTCAGAAAGCTTGCACCATCCATGTTACCCAACCAACCTACCGAACTACCTTTCTAACAGATGTGAAACATCATACTTGGCACAGAGGTAGGAAGGTAGCCACCTCATAAATTTTAGGGATTTGCAACTACATGGAGAACCGTGCCCGAGCAACTACATGTTTCGTGTCATGTTCCATATTTAATTCTTGTAGGAAGTCATTAGCTAGTTTGTAGTGTGTGTGGGGGTGGGGTGGGGGTGGGGGTGGGGGGGGTAACCGGATCTGACCAACTCCCATTTTATTTAGTATAAAGAGAAAAAGAAGACTTCACAGATAGGCTGATATTAGGCTTTCCCATATATAAGAACATAAAACCACACTGAAGAGATTACTTTTTAATGAGCATCCATATGTAGCAACTAGACAATAAGCATTTAAGTTGCTGAAAAAGCAAGCAACCACTAAAGAAAAAGAAATAGTTTAATATGAGCATACTTAGCAACCACTAACTTAACATTTTCCTCAGATACTGCTTATTCATCTTATCAAATTGTTGTGGACAAACCTAATTAAGAACATATTTAGATTGTTCACAATGATTATAATTATTCCAACAAAAGCATTAAACACAGGGATCGTGAGAAGTAGCGGATACCCAGGTTTTGAGTGCATGCATTGCCAAAAGACCTTGAATGGACTTGGAACTGTCCCTTGAAAGGCAGCCTGCAAACAAATAATAAGCAGACCAAAACATGTTCAATTTAGACTTGGAGGAATTGACATGATGAAACACAGAGCCAATGCCTACCATTTGTTGGAAAACGCACAACCAGTTGAAGGTAGTGCCTGGTAATTACAGGAAATTCCATATTGAGGTGGTGGTGGTGGGGGAGTAGTGAGATCCTGAACTCCACATCAGCCCAACTTATGGCAATTATATCCCACTCCAACATTTTATTTCATGACATTTCGAAAATGGCCAGATCAACTAGTATGCATCTGGTAGGACCCTTGGCTCCCAGCAGGGCAAGTCCATTTCCCCAGGACCCCCTGGGGGCCACCTTGCTAACCAGGGTTCTTGAACTCATCGATCCTCTTACTCATACCTGGGATGAACAACTAGTTGAGCAAACCTTCAGTGCGATAGATGCCTGGATGGTCCTGAAGATTCCATTTTTCGAGCATCATGAGGACTTTGTTGCATGGTAATTTGACAGCAAGGGTTTATTCTCTGTCCGGTCAGCCTATAGGGTCCACACTGAAATGCTCCAAAGACAGCGCACCCGTCGGCGTGGGGAAAGCTCGTCGGGGGAGGAGGAGGATAAGACGATGTGGCAACAGTTGTGGAAGGTGCATTGCCCGGGGAAGATACATCATTTCCTATGGCGGCTGGCCCATAATAGCCACCCTCTCTTGAGGAATGTGGAGCGCATTGGGGTTGAGCTGGAGACCGACTGCGTGGTATGCCATTGCCTACAGGAAGATGGAGGCCACCTTTTCTTATGGTGCAAGGAAGTGAGGAAGATGTGGCGTGCATGTGGTTTAGAGGAGTCCCGACAAAAACTATTACCGTGTCAGTCGCCACGCCAACTCCTGCACCTCATTGTGTCCCTGCCGGAAGACGAGAAGCTACACACCATCTGCCTTCTTTGGCTATGGTGGACGGAACGAAACAAGGCAAATCACCAGGTCCAAAGAGCTACGGTCCAGGAATTTAGTTTCATGTTGGCCAAGCACATTGCAGAATGGCGACTATACTTTGCAAAGCAAGACAGAAGCCCAGCAAAGCCAAAGCCTACTTGGTCCAACCCTGTTATGGACGCCGTCAAGATCAACATCGATGGATCCTTCGAACCCAGTTCGCCCTGGGCGGGATGGGGCTGCATCGCTCGAGATCACAGGGTGAGATCTTCTTTGCCGCTGCGGGGAACCTTGTTAACATGAGAGAAGCCCTACACGCGGAAGACTGTGCTTTGATGCATGCGATTAAGATGGCCGAGGAGCATGGCATGGGGCTGGTCGTCTTTGAGACGGACTGCGTCGGGCTCCAGCAGGCAGTAACAACACCAGCCTTGGACCGCTCCCCACTTGGCACTCTATTTCGTGAGATCAAATTCCTCCTTCAGCTAGGTTTTATTGAGTGGAATGTGTCTTTCTGCCCACGCTTGTGTAATGTTCCTGTCCATGAACTTGCGGCTATTGGTAGGCGGGACGACAATGCTGACCATGACGCGTGGTTGGTAAACCTTCCTAGAGTTTTAACCGATGCAGTGACTGCCGACTTGGCTGGTCCACGGTGATTTTGGAATGCAAGGTGTTCCAGTTCAAAAAAAAAGATTCAGATTAGTCCATTGGTTTTTTCTTTTTGAGGCAAAGATTAGTCCATTGGTGGTCATTTCTAATCGCTGGCCGGAGTCCACCAAGATGCAACGCGGAGGAGACGAAAATTCCCACCCTCGACCCATTTAGACCTTCGGTGTCACATGGGCCTAGAGAAACCATTCCATCGGGCCCAATTACCGGCCCGCGTGGCCTATTTACACTGGGACTCACTGGCAGTGAGACGTGCGTGAGGGCAAAACCCTAGCTGCCGGCGCCCTAGTATATAACCGCGCACCCCTTCGCACCCCGGCCCTTTCAGCTCTCGGCGGCGGCGGTGCACTTGTGACCTCAACCAGGCGAGCACTCCTCCTCCTCGCCGTCGTCGTCTCCGATCCACCGCCGCTTCCGCAGCCATGGTGAGTATCCTCCCCCTGATCTAGGTAGCTGCGGTTCGTCGTAGCGACTCTTTCCGGTTCCCGAAAGAGCCCAGATTCGGTAGATTCACAACAGCTGCTCAGCTCTCTAGAATGATTTGCGAGCGCGGAGGCAATTCGTGAGCGGGATTTCGTAATATAGTGCTGTTAATCGGATGAAACTTCGGTAGGAATTGCGCATTCCTCTTAAATTGTGCCGTGTTGGATGCTAGTGGATGTCGAGCATGTCGGGAAGAAGGGGAGGTGATTGGGATGTTGGGGTTGGAGACACTTGATATCAACCAGGCAATCACTGCGCAGCCCTGGGCCTTGGCTGTATTAAGTTCACTTGCTTGAATGACGAATGGGTTGGATAGAATGGTCATTTTCTGACCCCATTGGGGTGTGAAGCTAGAAAATACATTGGTCTCGAGTCTGTCTTGTTGGTCGATGTGTCATGACTAGTGATTGATCCAAATATGCACTTTTATTCTAGTTATATGCTTATGCTTGCAAGGTCAGATCATAGCCTAATGGTTTGTGTGCACAGTATGCTGTCATTCAGCTGCAGTTAATCAGCTTGTGTACTACTGAAACCTATGGCTATAAGCAACCAGTGACATGATGTATCCCTCGTACAGCCTATCTCTCTATGGACTAAGGCTGCTATACCACGAGCTAACTCGATGTGTTCTGTTTTGGAGCATGTGATGTTACTCTTTTTCATGCCAGCTGGGTGCTTTTCTAGTTCTGCATTACATCTTTGACTTGAATTGTCTTTTTGTTATGTGTGTAATTGAAAATTGGAAATTCTGCCCTCTGTATTTTTGGACCCTCGTGATTCACTGGGAATTTTCCATGCCCCTTGGAATCAAACACGCCCTTCTCCACATCTTAAACTAAAAAACATGGTTATGAGTATAGCTATGAAGTTATTTTTGTTTGTTGTGTGATGTAAAATTCCTGGTTGTTTATTCCTGTTGGCTAAGTATGGTATGACAATTTTTGTAGGTGAACGTTCCGAAGACCAAGAAGACCTACTGCAAGAACAAGGAGTGCAAGAAGCACACCCTCCACAAGGTTACCCAGTACAAGAAAGGCAAGGACAGCCTTTCTGCTCAGGGGAAGCGTCGTTATGACCGCAAGCAGTCTGGATATGGTGGCCAGACAAAGCCTGTTTTCCACAAGAAGGTATGTTACTCATTTCTGGGGGCATATATCTTCTTTGATGTACAACTCAAGTTACTTTGGAAATGTTGGCCTTTCCTCTTCTGTTGCTTCTTTGCATCTGGATGTTTATTATTCTGTTTGATTCAGGCCAAGACAACAAAGAAGATTGTGCTGAAGCTGCAGTGCCAGAGCTGCAAGCATTACTCACAGCGTGCCATCAAGGTCCGCACATCCCTCTTATCTGCCATACCATTTCCTTGCTATGTTCTGTTATGTTTAAGTATCTGACACCATAGTTTCTTGGTTGCTACAGAGGTGCAAGCACTTTGAAATCGGTGGAGACAAGAAGGGCAAGGGAACATCTCTCTTCTAATCTGATGATATCACCGTTATGTTTAGAATGTTGTGCCAGAACTTCTCACAAGAAGAATGTATTATCTTTAATATTCTGGTTATAACCCTATGGACTATGGAGCATATGTTTTGCTATTGTGTTGACTACTTTCTCCAGATCTAATCGACAAGTAAAATGTTTTTTATGCTTGGAGTTTTGTATTTTTGTTCCTGGTCTAACTAAAATTGCTGTTGCACAGCGTGTGCTTGTGATGCGCAGAATGACCTTCATTCTTACGTCTCTTGTCTGTTTTTCTCTCTCTGGCAAATTGTTTTGGTATGCTATGTCCCACTACAGTGCCATTCTCATGGCTGTCTTTTTTGTGCCGCCTATCTGTGATCTTGCTTGGCAAAGCTGCCCCTCTGCTATCGAATACTACAACATGCATTTGTATGTATTCTCTTCAATCTATGCATTTGTTGTCTTAATGTATGACGCTTATGTTTCTTGATTCACTGGCTGATGTACCCCCTTCAATCCAAATTAATTGTACTAAAGCTGCCACAATTAGTATATGGATCGGAGGAAGTAATTTTTCTTCCAAGTGAAAGTACACTATCTTATAGGCAGGGGATTTATATAGAGGGGGTGTCAAGCGGACCAATCAATCATGTCATCGTGAACCAAAGCAGCAAACCCTTGCATTGCAATGGTGCATGTTGTGAGTTCAGAATTGCTCGGTACTCCCTCCGTCCGGAAAAAGTTGTCTCCGGTACCATTTTGCAAAAAAAAAAAAAAC